>NC_086327.1:110221724-111421724 GCF_036172605.1 Pelobates fuscus | reverse complement strand
TTGGTCGTTATGGATTAATTTGTGCTGGAGGGGGGCGAGGCGGTTACTGATCATTTTCGCATATAGTTTGGCGTCTCCGTTGAGGAGGGAGATGGGCCGGAAGTTTTTACACTGGGTGGGAGGTTTGCCTGGCTTGGGAAGCGTGGAAATGTGTGCCAGGAGCATTTCTTTTGGCAGTACGCCTTCCGTGGCGCACTTGTTAACTAATTGTAAAAATAGTGGTGCTACGGTTGGCGAGAAGGTTTTATAGTATTTGTTCGTTAGACCGTCAGGCTCTGGGGATTTGTGTGCTGGGAGTTGTGAGATTGCCGTTGTGAGTTCTTCAAGAGAGAATGGTAGTTTCAGGGGTGTTATGTCGTCCTCAGTTAGCTTGGGAAGGTTTAGGTTGGACAGGAATTTGTCTATTTTGTCTGGGGTTGGTGTGATGACCTTAGGGTCATGCTTGAGATTGTATAATTCACTGTAATATTGGGCAAATTGGTCGACGATGTCTTGGGGGTTTGTTATTTTCTTGCCAGTGGGATTGTTTAGGAAGGCAATCCTGGAGGCGACATTCCTACGTTTGAGTTGAGACGCTAAAATAGCACCAGCTTTGTTGCCACTCATGAAGAAATTGTGTTCGTTCTTCCTGAGCAGGTATGTTGTTTTGGCTAGCTCGATGTCTTTAAGTTTGTTTTGGACAGTTAAGAGTCTTGTTTTCGTAGTGACTTGTGGGTCATGTTTGTTAGTGTGTTAGGGTTTGAATTTCTCCTAAGAGTTTGGTATATTCTGCTGGTCTTTGTTTATTAGCATAACTGGCATGCTTTATAAAGCTGCCTCTAATGACCGCTTTGTGTGCTAGCCATATTTGTTCAATTGGGGAGTCAGCGGTTTTGTTTTCTGTAATGTAGTTTTGTAAGTCTGTTGTTATTTGAGAGACTATAGATGGGTCTGTCAGGAGGAATTCATTAAGTTTCCATGAACCGGACCCTTTGTTGGCGAATGATTCTGTGATACTAAGTGTCATAGGAGCGTGGTCTGACCACGTCATTGTCCCAATCGTGGCTTCTTCTATTCGGGGTAGCGAAGTGGCGAGGATGAGCAATCTGTCTATACGTGAGTAGCTGTTATGGGCCGCTGTGTAGCACGTATGATCTATTTCTGTGGGATGTAACATGCGCCACGGGTCTATCATGTGTGCTGCTGTTAGGGTGGAGCTTATTTTAGTCGACAGCGTGGTTCTATGTTGGAGTGTGCAACTTGTAATTTGTGCGGTGGAGGAAGAGTCAATCCTGCTGTCTAATAAAAAATTGGTGTCGCCTCCAATGATTACCTCCCCATATTTGTACATGTCCATCAACGCCAGAATTATTTGCACAAATTCATATTGGTTTTCGTTTGGGCTGTACATATTGATTGAGGTATACGGTACATTATTTAACATACATTGTAAAATTAAATAGCGGCCTTTCTTATCATCAATTTTTCTAACCAGCGAGAACGCTATGTCTTTACTAATCAAGGTGGAGACCCCTCTCTTTTTAGCTGAATAGCATGTATGGAAATCATGTGGATACCATTTAGAGGTAAATTTAGGTTTGGAGTTCCATTTGAAATGTGTCTCTTGAAAAAAAGCCACTTGGGCCCCACATTTATTTGCTTCCTGTATTGCCAGTCGCCGTTTGTTGGGTGAATTAAGCCCATTGGCGTTCAGCGACATAATTTTAAACACCATTTGGCCATTGTATGGTATGCTGTGATAAGGAGTCTTGCGTTTCAATTATCTCAACAACCCCAGTATTGTGTTTGAGTTGGGCGGCACTTAAAGGTACCGTGGCCTTGGGTGCATTAGGTGCTTGGTGACCCATTATGGTAGGCATGTTTAACACACGTTTTGGGGGGATGGGATGGGGAGGGGAGGAAACAGGGGAGAAACTATATACAGTGTTCCGTAAGTCACCTCTCGGTGACATTAGATTGCCGTAGGCAACGGAGAAGTAGGCTACTAGAGCCTTGGGGTGATTTGCTCAGGATTGGAGTAACAAGATCCTGCTTAGTGTGAGATCTACAATAGTCTAAGTCTAAACGTAGTGCGTCCCGGTGTTACTCGCCCGCCGCGGCTAGGTTTGTGGCCTGCTAACAAACCTTTCAATGTGTCTTAAGGTAAATAACAGTCAAAACGAAAACATAAACTAGAAACGGAGTAAACCTGTATTTCAAGTCCATTGGTGTAACGATGGCCTGGTGTGAGTTCATGGATCTTTCAGGTCGGTGCTTTTCCTTGATCCGTTGTCTGCAATGTTCCGGGCATTTTTGACCATTCTTTAGTGAGCTTCTGCGGTGCTTGGGCAAGGGCTTGTCTCTTTTGGCGGTCGTTGATAGGAAACAGTATATTCCATTCTTGCAGCATTCTTTTTCTGTCTTCTGGGTTCATAATGGATTGTCTATGCCGTTTCGTTTGATGAGCAGTTTTGCAGGAAAGCCCCACTTGTAGGGGATGTTTGCATTTCTGAGTGCTTCTGTGATTGTTGCAAATGTACGGCGTTTAAGCATGGTTGCCGAGGAGAGATCAGTGAATAGCTTGATCTTGTTGTACATCTCAGGCAATTTGGTGATAGTTCTGGCCACTTGCATGAGTCTATCTTTGATAGTGAAGTGATGCACTCTAGTGATGGTGTCTCGTGCAATGTCTGGCGGGAGATGTTTAGGCTTGGGAAGCCGGTGGGTTCTGTCCAGTATCAGGTCAAATTCCGACAGGGAGGGGATCAGGGCCTTGAACAGGTCTTTGACATACCTGGGTAGGTCTTGTTGTGTGACAGTCTCTGGGATACCCCTGATGCGGATGTTGTTTCTCCTGCTCCTGTCTTCCTGATCTGCCACTTTTTCCTCCAAGGATTTTATTTTGTTTTCCAGGGCTGTGTACGCTTCTGCCATAGAATTGTGTGCCTCCACTAATTCTTCTGTCCTGTCCTCCAGACGGGTAGTACGCTCTCCAATGTTGTGGATGTCTGCCTTGATGTCTGCAGTCATTTGCAAGAGGTCAGCTTTAAATGAGGCTTGCAGTTCTTGCATAATTAGCCTGATGGATGAATTTGTGGCAGGGCTGTTTTGCTCAAGGTGGCTGTCTC
The DNA here is from genome assembly GCF_036172605.1 of Pelobates fuscus. Classification (NCBI taxonomy): domain Eukaryota; kingdom Metazoa; phylum Chordata; class Amphibia; order Anura; family Pelobatidae; genus Pelobates; species Pelobates fuscus. Next base: position 111,418,617 of record NC_086327.1, on the reverse strand, counting down.
CTGCCTCAGAGTTATGGGCGGGAGATTGCCGTCCGTCGGCGCCATCTTGGATTTTCGGCTCCGAGTTTTGAGATCTCTCTAAGTGAGAGTTTAGCGTTTTTTCCTTTAATTTTTTCATAGCCATGTTGTGCAGGGATGTTTACCCGTTGTGGTATGCGCTTTCTGCTCAGTTTGCGCGGTTTGTGTTGCTGTTATAGCCGAGTTAGTGCCGCGGGCCGGGAGAGCTCCGGTTTTGCACGTCCGCTCACATGCGTGGTCAGGACACGCCCCAGAATTTAGCTCTTTTTAAAGACTGATTGGAGCCATTTGCTGAAATATTTAGCTCTTTTTAACCCCTTAAGGACACGACATGTGTGACATGTCATGATTCCTTTTTATTCCAGAAGTTTGGTCCTTAAGGGGTTAAAGACGGAATGGAGCTGTTTGCTGACAGAATAGAGCAGTTTGCGAACAGAATGGAGCGGCCAATGTGTCATACCAACGACCTTATGTTTAGAGTCTCACTGTTATTGTTTTTTAAATTGTTTATTCTTTTGCTCTTTTTACTTCTATTCTTAATTAATGTGGCATAGCGAGTTAGCTACGTTCCTATCCCAAGTGGCCTTATTTGCTATGAATTAAAATGGCATGCTACTTAACACCTATAATTGTATAACATTATCTACATTATAATGCAGCATTATCTACATGTCATGTTAAATGCTCATCACCATTCTTGTCTTAATCAGTCTTGTGTAACATGTTTATTCAAAATCTATATGTTATATCTCTGCATGACAAAATTTTATATATATTTGTTCTATTTTAGACATATTTTATATTCAAATAAAGCTATAGTTTTTACTATTTTATTTGCTGTTCCTGATTTTCCTGAATCCTGATATATATCCGTTGGTGGGGATTATACCACCGTATGCTGTACATACTAGAGCAAGATATTTGCTCTAAAATCTGTAAGTAGGATACTTTTCCTTTTTTATCAACACTGTTTGCAATACATGCTATACTATTGGATCCTATCTCTATTTTTTTCCATATACTACTGTGGAGGATTGGACCTCGCACTGCACCATCACTTGACATCCCGAGACGGGGATTGTACCGTCTAGGCGCTATACGGCAGAGCTCTGAGTAGCTCTGCAAAGTGTGAGTTAGTCTTTTATAAGTTTTAACTACTTTTACTTGCCTGATATACTGCACTATTATTATTTTGTATTTTTTATTGAAGGTTCCATACATTCCTTGTTATAGGACATTTTGTATGTATACATTTTTATTATTACTTGTACTGTTTGGGCGCGGTTTACCACTTTTTTTCTTGTTTGTTTCACTATTCTGAGTAGGCGTTGGGAATTCCTGCTCGGTTCACTGCTGCCCACCTTTAGTTTATTTAGTGAGCGCCTATTCCTCTTGTTTTTTACAGTAAATACAGAGATGTAGATCTCTACATTTAATTTTGTTTTTCACACTTCACAATGAAGCAGATCTTTGCTATAGACGGGGAATACGTAAACATAATATTAAAAATCCTAGAAAGTGACAGGTCCTCTATGACATAATCCTGGTTTAACATGGCTTTCCAAATCAGGCACAGATTTAAAATAAAATGTCCTGACAGCAGACCCAAAATATACAGCCCGATACCATTGCCCATTAACCACATAGACACTAAAATATAATGGAAAGGGCAACAGCCAGAGCTTTATTAAAATACTACATAACATTCTATAAAGATACATTCTATAAAAATGCAAGCTGTTGGAGGGGTGGGGAGGGGGTTACCCAACAGACAGTTCACTCTTGAAATTCCAAGAACCCACGGCAGCCTGCACTTCCTATCAGCTTCACTTGTAGACTGCGGCTCCCCAAATCCCGATTGGACAATCCAGTCTTCATCTTTTATTGCTATGGCCAGGAAATCCCCGCTGTGACAATATAAAAAAAAACAAAAAAACACACAAACAGAAAATAATAACACAGTATCCACCTACAATAGCAATTGTAAGCTGAAGTCATGATGCCCCTTCCCCATTTTGTCCAGGGGAATTTCTTTATTTTTAGAAATTTTCAAAGTTTGTATGCATTCATATGATATATACAGTACTGGGAAGTAATTTCACCATTAAAGAAAGACAATAGTTTTAGGAATACAAAACTGTATTCTTAACTCCAGAGAGTGTCCTCTGCCCCTATATTTGAGACTGTCCCTCTGAGATCGAGACTGTTGGGAGGTTTGACTATAAAATGTTTAATCTCTTCAGTCTTAACTGGTTTTTGTGCAAATCTTTTGATTCTGCTCAATTACAGACTTGCCAGATCATGTTTCAATATTTATACCTTTCCCATGAATTAAGATTGTATGATCAAGAGTTTTGAAATATTATGGGAGAGGCTTTGTGTAGGCGTCTGAATGTCAGTCATTTTAGTGGGTTAACCTTCCCCTCTCTTAAAAATATCTTGGAAAATAAGTCTTCCTAACAAACGAGTGCTGTTTTGTGTAGGTAATTTTCCTATTCTGTAATAAAACAAAACAAGTAACTCATTGCAATATTTTCACAAAAAAGGTCCTGTTACTTCTTGGTTGCTTTAGCTGAAGTCCAGAGGTAGGAAAATGTTCACAGCACCTGCCTTGCAGAGACTTCAAATTGAGCTTCAATTTAAAGTCTGTAATTGGACAGTTACAAGCCGCCCCCCTTCAAAAGCATCTTCACCTGTGTGCCTCTTAACCCGCCTTTTGTTTCTTATCCCCTTTGTTAAGCCCTTAATAACCGTGGATACGCCGGCCCTGGTTACAGATTGTCTGGGCTGGGGAAGAAGGGGAGGGCTTGCAAATAAAGCAGACAAGAGAACCTGACGCCTGGCGCCATTTTGTTGGAGCTGTGTCTTATTTTTGGTGATCCCTCTCTTCTCTATGCCCCCCTTTTTTTATTACATTAATTTTGCTTTATATATATTCACGATGCTCTTACAGATTATTAAAATACACGTTAGCTCATTTAGTATTAGCACTATTTGATTTGTCTCCCACCTTGGAATTAGTGTAGGACCCACCGATACTGGGTTACTGTGAAGTAGTGGTGGGTTTAACACAATATGGCCATATGGTGGAACTAAATCCCTATATTTGTTTGCTGAGATAGGTGATTTTAAGTTGCCTTATAAGATTAAAACTGTATTTTTTTAGGTGTGCGCTGTTCCTTAACCCCTTCCCGCCGTTACGACGTGCTATGCCGTCACGCATTTAGTGGGCTTTAAAGCCGTTGCGACGGCATAGCACGCCGTAACGGCTTTAAGCCCTGGAGTGCCCGGGATACTTACCTTCCCGGCGCTCCGCTTCGGGAGGACTGCCTCACAGCCCAGGCAGCCCCCCCACGGCAAATGAGGCCCCCGGGGGCCATGTGATCGCTCTCAAAGAGCGATCACATGGCCCCCTATAGCTGGCTGTGGATCTGCCAGCAGGGGGACTGTCTAAAATATCAGACAGTCCCCCTGCTGGTAGGTAGTGTAAAAAAAAAAATGAAACATGTTATAAAATAAAATAAATATTTTTATATATATATATATAATATATGTATATATAATATATATATAATATATATGTATATTATATATATTTAACGTCATACATAGTGTATTTTAATACTAATATTAGTACATATATTAGTATTAAAATACACTTAGAATGACGTTACATATATATAATATACATATATTATATATATATAATAGATATATACACATATATTATATATATAAATACGTATAATTACAATAATAAATAAATAAAATAATAAAATTAAATAAAATATTGAAACAAAATTTAATATAAATTATATATCCATATGTAATTTCATTCTAACTGTATTTTGTTATTAATATATATATTGGTAACAAAATACACTTAGAATGACATTCTATATATATCTATCTGTATATAAAATGCAAATAACCGCAAATATATATATATAGATAAATACATATAATTGCATAAAAGATTACATTAGTATACACGTAGAATTTAAATACCTATAAATGCATATATATTCAAATTCTACGTGTATATTTAAGTAATCTTTTAACATAATTAGGTGATTTGATTAATTAAAATTTGATTGACATACCTGACAACACAGGGAGAAAGTGCAGAGAATTTAATTTGCATGCACTATATTTGATCCTGTAGCTCTCCAAGACAACATAAAACCTGTACATGGGGGGTACTGTTTTACTCGGGAGACTTTGCTGAACTCACATATTAGTGTTTCAAATTGGTAAATTGTATTACAACGATGATATTTTTAGTAAAAGTGAAGTTTTTTGCATTTTTTACAAACGAACGGCACTTTTATGGACTATATTATTGTTGTTATATATGTTTTACTGTTTTAAAACACTAATATTTGTGTTTAGTGAAGTCTCCCGAGAATAACAGTACCCCCCATGTACAGGTTTCATGGTGTTTTGGAAAGTTAGAGAGTCACATATAAGGCTTGCATTTCATTTTTTTGACATTGAAATTTGCCAGATTGGTTATGTTGCCTTTGAGAGCGTATGGTAGCCCAGGAATGAGAATTACCCCCATGATGGCATACCATTTGCAAAAGTAGACAAACCAAGGTATTGCAAGTGGGGTATGTGCAGTCTTTCTTAGTAGCCACTTGGTCACAAACACTGGCCAAATATTTATTTTTTGCTTTTTTAACACAAAAACAAATATGAACGCCAACTTTGGCCAGTGTTTGTGACTAAGTGGCTACTAAAAAAGACTGGACATACCCCACTTGCAATACCTTTGGTTGTCTACTTTTTCAAATGGTATGCTATTATCGGGGTAATTCTCAATCCTGGGCTACCACACCGTCTCAAAGGTAACATTACCAAAATGGCAAATTTCTATTTGAAAATGGAACGTTCTATATTTGACCCTGTAACTTTCCAAAACACCATAAAACCTGTTAATGGGGGATACTGTTGTACTCGTGAGACATCGCTGATTACAAATATGTGCATTTTTGTGCAGTAAAAACTAACAGTATTATGACATTCACAGCTAAAATGTCAGACGGAAATACAAATTTTAAAAAAAATCTTATTTTCTCACATTTTTTTTAATTGTATTCATAATGAATTATGTTCCATATATGAATAGTTAATGATAAATTAAAGCCCTGTTTCTCCTGAACAAAATGATATCTAATAAGTGTGGGTGCATATAATATGAAAGAGGGGAACTACGGGTGAACAGACATATAGCGCAAATTCCAGTTTTTGTTTACGTTTTGTTTTGATCAGAACGTGCACTATTGACTCCGTCCTGAAGGGGTTAATCTGTATGTCGTATACATTTTGGTTTCTACGGCAGCACCATTGTTGAGAAATGCATGTTCCGGGGGTGCCCCTAATTTCCCTTTTGTCTTTACTACACTGGACAAAATTATAAACGCAACACTTTTGTTTTTGCCCTCATTTTTCATGATCTAAGATCTAAGACTTTTTCTATGTACACAAAATGCATATCGCTCAAATATTGTTCACAAATGTCTAAATCGGTGTTAGTAAGCACTTCTCCTTTGCCGAGATAGTCCATCCACCTCACAGGTGTGGCATATCAAGATGCTGATTAGACCGCATTAATATTGCACAGGTGTGCCTTAGGCAGGCCACAATAAAAGGCCACTCTAAAATGTGCAGTTTTAATGTATTGGGGGGGAGGGGGGCAAGGGGGGTGGGGGTCCGGTGGATTCTGAAAAACAGTCAGTGACTGCTGTGACCACCATTTGCCTCACTCAGTGCAACACATCTCCTTTGCATAGAGCAATCAGGTTGTTGATTGTGGCCTGTGGAATGTTGGTCCACTCCTCTTCAATGGCTGTGTGAAGTTGCTGGATATCTGCTGTTTATAGAAAAAAGGGTTAAACCTAGCTGGACCTGGCACCCAGACCACTTCATTAAGCTGAATTGGTCTGGGTGCCTATAGTGGTCCTTTAATGAGGGAGGGAGGGAGGGAGGGGACACAAGCTTCTTGAAGCAGGTGTCTTTGCTGCGGCATTAAAAATATATTAAACATTAGATTAAAGTTATTTATTTTGCAAAGAATTTCCTTTATGCTCGTTTTTTCATTTATTGCATTTATTAATAGCACTCGCGCCTTTTCGTTGTTATTTACTTGTTCAGTATTCTTTTGAAACTTGTGACTAGATACATGAAGCAAAAGAAACAAAAAATGGAAAATGTAGATATATATATTCTTCCTGCCTCCTTCCTATGTGATGACATGCACCTGCGTACCTTTCATGTGGCTTAGACAGAAACTAAAGTAAACTAAAACTGAAAAATGTGTTTAACCAATATCTTGCTTGTAAATGTATCTGTAGTTATCATACAGTTAAACCTCTAATTAATCCGTAGATATCGATGGACTGTTAATGTCTCCATCCAAGGTCTATGCCTTCCTGTCACAACTTTAGTTAATTTTCCTATTTCATAGGAGCATTTGGGACGTGGGCCCTCACCAGCTCAACAGTTAAAGGAACTCTCGTGGGCTAAAAAGAAATATATTTGTTTTCACCTTAGTGTCTTCTTTTTGTTGTTTAGATTTGCGATCCCTTTTATTAAGGGGGGGGGGGGGGAGGGGAAAGGGAAGCTACAAAGCTGCTAAAGTCACCTGCAACCTAGCACTGGGACAATTTCTGCTGCCTCTCTGCCTCTTAGTGGATCATCAGTCTCTGCCTCTGAATGGAATCCACTGATGATGCCGAATTCTGTGATGACGACGTATGTGAAGGAAGTTCCTCTAGTGGCATATTTGTGGCCAAATGTAAATATTGCTATTTCCCTAAAACAGCACTGCAGGGACAGTGTATGTGGTCAGTAAGATAAAATGGGTTTGGTACTTTAAGCGTCCATTTAACCAATCAGATTTGGATCTACGAGTGACACTTTTCTTCTCTAGAAAAACCCCTAGAGTGTCTATCCCTGATAGAGAATTTTCTTTTTGTACTTTATGGGTGACGGTTCTAATATGGTGCCTCAGTCATTTTTTTTTTTTATTTAGTTTTACCATAAACTAATTACTTTTGTATCAATAACTGCAGTAGACCTCACAAGGTGGATTACCTGTTAATCTTATTATTCCCCGTGTTGCTCTTTCCCTTGTGTTTTTTTACTTGTCTTGACCTCATCTAGATTGGAAGCTAGTTCCAGCAGGATCCTCAGTCAGGGCTGGTCTAGTCCATCGGGATACTGGGGAATTTCCCGGGGGCCGCTGTAATCTGTGTTGCACCTCACAGCCAGAGATATGGGAGAGAAGGAGCAGCATAGGTGCCAAGTGCTTCAAATATTGCAGGTGACCCCAGAGGATCAGAGAGCTCAGCAGAGGTGTGCATCTGTGAAGGAGCTGGTCTGTACTTGCCTGTCACCACTTGCCAGCTCCTTCACAGTACAAGAGCAGGACGCTTACTGAGGGAGCAAGGAATTACGTATTCCTCAATAAGGTTTTCTTCAGCATCGCACAACGTGTGAGCTGCTTGGCAAGGGGTAGAACATGATTCCCAGGTGGTAAGGGGAATTGGACCACCAGGGTAAGTAGGCTAGCAAGTGGAAGATTGAGCTTGAGGAGATAGGAAGATGGAGCTGGAGGAGAGAAGAAGATAGAGCTGGAGGAAGATGGAGCCGGAGGAGAGAAGAAGATGGAGCTAGAGGAGGGAAGAAGAAGGAGCTGAAGGAGAGCAGAAGAGAGAGCTGGAGAAGAGAGGAAGATGGAGCTGGGAGGGAAGATTGAGCTGAGAGGAGAGAGGGGATGAAGCTTTAGGGAGATAGAAAGATGTAGCTGGGGGAGAGTGTGAGATTAAGCTTTGAGAAGAAATGAAGCTGGAGCTTGAAGGAGAGAGAAATATGAATCTTTGAGAAAAGAGAAAGATGGAGTTGGAGTGGCAGAAGAGCTGGAGGGGAGATGGAGCTTGGAGGTGAGGGGAGATGGAGCTTGGAGGTGAGGGGGATGGAGCTATAGGGGTGAGACGGAGATAGAGCTGGGGGTAGGAGAGGGAGATCAAGCTGGAGCAAGAGGTAAACCTGTTGGGGTCACACATGTGAGTTGCTTATAAGTATGTAACTAGAGGAATATGCAGTTAACCTCTAAAGCATGCTCCAGTGTGTAAAGAGTCTGGAGTATTCCTTTAAGGATGAACAAAATAACTACTTTATTTTAAGCAGAAGTGCCACAACAGTCAGCATTTGAGTCCCATTACCAGACTTTTCACAAGATTTCAAGGTAATGTGGATACAATGAGTATATTTTGTATCACTTAAAATAAATTCCTTTGAGTACAGTCCTTAATATTGGAGAAATAAGTTTAAATTTCAAATGTATCATTTCACCTAAATATCTGCACGCAAGATGTGACGCAACGCATTGTAGAACTGGTATGAACATTTTTCCAGGACTGCTTTTTTTTAATTAAATAATTCAGAGGTACAGTACATATTATCAATCCGTTTTAGCGCAATATGAAGAAAACGTTGTTTGAGTATTGTGCAGCCAATATAACTTTGTTCATAATACAAAATAAACAAGGAAAGGAAATAAAACCGTAAGGAAATATTTCTCAGTCTAAATCAGATTTAAGTGAGTAGGGTCACAAGGCACTACTCTGAATTTCAGGTACGCGTTATCGTAAGAGTAAGCTACAGTGGAGTTGGGAAGCTCTGAGTAGGTTGTTGTATTGTGTTAGCGGTTTGTGCGGAAGGTATGTCACAGCACTTAGTAGTAGAAGTAGTCCAAGGATCCCATATTTTGGAGAATTTGGAGTAAGTGTTTAGGGGAAAAGCAGTTAATTCCTCCATCCTTTTAAAATCTTCTATCTTGTTTCTCCAATCTGTTAAGGAGGGTACCTGTGGAGATCTCCAACGAAGGGGTGTAAGGAATTTAGCTGCCAACAATCAGAATGGAGGGAGAGATTTACGTAGTTCGGTAAGGGTAGTATTTGTATGTAGGAGAAGTATCTCTGCAGGGTAAACAGATATTTGGCAACTGCTGGCAGTACAGATGAGGGGATAACCCTGTCCCTGAATTTTTAGATTTTTTGCCAGATGTGTATTATCGTACCTTTATCTGCGCTGCAACGCCAACATACATCTGGGACAGAAAGGTTACATCTACATCATTTTTGTGGAGCAGGGGTGCCCAAAAAACTACTGCTTCCATGATGCTTTGTCATTCTAAAGGCATGCAAAGTATCATGGGAGTTGTAGTTCTACAGCAGCTGGGGATCTAACTTTTGGGAAACCCTGGTATAGAGTGTGGTACCATCTCGTGATATTTGGAACACATAACTAGCGAATAGGTAATTTGAACTTTTTTTGCCATTAGTGCAGAGAGAGAGATTTGCATATTTTTCCCCTCAAGCTGGTGTATGAGGGAAGCATTTGTGCCAGAGGTTTATAAAGTAGTTTGTAAGCCACAAATTGCATCCATTTAGGACGAGATTAATAGGAAAGTTAAAAGTGATTTTTACTAAGATGGCTGCCTATTTTTATAGCTCAGGCCCTAACTTCCCAACCCACCAATCATTTGTTACATGTGAGTTTACAGAGTAAGAGGTTCTATTTCAACTGTCAAAAGCAAAAACAAATAAGTCGATGGGGCCTGATGGGATACACCCAAAGTTATTAAATATTATTAAAAGTGGTGTACTAGCAAAACCGTTAATGGATTTATTTAACCAATCATTAACAGGAGTAGTCCCAGAAGATTGGAAGTTAGCAAATGTTGTGCCCATTCACAAGAAAGGTAGTAGGGAGGAGATGGGCAACTATAGGCCAGTAAGCCTTACTTCAGTGGTGTGGAAGGTAATGGAAACCCTGTTAAAGGATAGGATTGTTGAACATCTAAAATCACATGGATTTCAAGATCAGAGACAACATGGGTTTACTTCAGGGAGATCATGCCAAACTAATCTTATTGATTGGGTAGCAAAGATAATAGATCAGGGTGGTGCTTACCTAGATTGCAATAAGGCATTTCACATTGTAACACATTGAAGCTTATCAACAAACTGCAATCTTTGAGTTTGGAATCCAATATTGTTGAATGGGTAAGGCAGTGTCAGGGTTGTAGTCAATGGAGTATACTTGAAACAAGGTCTTGTTACCAGTGGGGTAATTCAGGAATTTGCACTTGAACCCATTCTCTTCAATAATTTTATTAGTGATATTGCAGAAGGTCTTGATGGGAAGGTATGACTTTTTGCTGATGATACAAAGATTAGAACAGGGTTGATGTTCCAGATGGGATAAACCAAATGGCAAATGATTTAGGGAAACTAGAAAAATGATCAGAGCTGTGGCAACTGACATTTAATGTGGATAAGTGCAATATAATACATCTTGGGCGTAAAAACCCAAAGGCAGAGTATAGAATATTTGATAGAGTCCTAACCTCAACATCTGAGGAAAGGGATTTAGGAGTAATTATTTCAGGACATAAATTAGAGGGGCAAAGGTTTAAAAATAATATCAGGAAGTATTACTTTACTGAGAGGGTAGTGGACGCACGGAATAGCCTTCCAGCTGAAGTGGTAGAGGTTAACACAGTGAGGACGTTTAAGCTCGGGATAGGCATAAGGCTATCCTAGATATAAGATAAGGCCAGGGACTAATTATTATTATTTTATTATTTATATAGCGCCATCAGAACTTGTAGAGCTGTACAACGGGTGGACTAACAGACATGTAATTGTAACCAGACAACTGGACGTACAGGAACAGAGAGGTGGAGGGCCCTGCTCAATGAGCTTACATTCTGGAGGGAGTGGGGTATAGTGACACAAAGGGTAAAAGTAGAGGTACGAAGTAGGTTGTTAGAAAAGTATTCACTGAGTGCCTAGTAGGTAATTTTTGACAGTTGCAGGAGGAGTAATAGGGGTGGGGGATAAAAACCTGCTAACAGTTTAATTGATATGCTTTCTTGAAGAAGTGAGTTTTTAATGATTTTTTTGAATGAATGGAGACTGGGTGAAATTCTTACGGAGGAGGGAAGGGAGTTCCACAGAAGAGGTCCAGCCCTGGAGAAATCTTGGAGGCGAGCGTTAGAGGTGGGAGTACGGACAGAGGATGTACGTAGGTCTTTGGCAGAGCGTAGGGGCCTCGACGGGGCATACTTGTTTATTAGGGAGGATAGGTAGGTTGGAGCAGCATTATGTAGGGACTTTAGGGATTTTAAATTGAGCCCTATATCTAACTGGAAGCCAATGCAGGGACTGGCAGAGCAGGGAGGCGTGGGAGGTGCGAGCTGACAAGAAAATGAGCCTCGCCGCTGCATTCATTATAGATTGCAGTGGTGCAATCTGGGAACAGGTAGGACCACTGAGAAGAGCATTTCAGTAGTCCAGGTGAGAGAGAACAAGAGCATGGACCAGCACCTTAGCCGCATCCGGGGTTAAATAGGGGCGGATGCGCACTATGTTTTTGAGATGGAAGCGACAGGATTTGCAGATTGACTGTACATGAGGGGTGAAGGAGTCAAAAAGAACACCCAGGCAGCGAGCCTGCGAGGTAGAGGTGATGGTAGTGCCGTTGACTTGAAGGGAGACAGACACGAGAGTAGTAACACTTGAGGGAGGAAAGACCAGAAGTTCTGTTTTGGACAGGTTGAGTTTAAGGAAGTGAGCAGCCATCCATTTGGAAATCGAATAGCGTCAGTCAGAGACACGAGTCAAGATGGGCGGAGAGAGATCAGGAGAGGACAGGTAGATTTGCGTGTCATTCGCATAGAAATGATAACGGAAGCCAAAGGAGTGGTGAGTTTACCAATGGAGGCAGTGTAGATAGAGAACAGTAGGGGACCAAGGACAGAACCTTGGGGGACGCCGACAGAGAGTGGTTGGGGGGAAGAGGCAGAGTCAGAGAAAGAAACACTAAAAGACCGCTAGGAGAGGTAGGAGGAGCACCAGGAGAGAGCAGTATCCCGTAGACCAATATTATGGAGAATGCGAAGAAGCTGTTGATAATCAACTGTGTCAAAGGTAGCAGAAAGATCAAGGAGAATTAGGATACAGTAATGGCCGCGAGATTTATCAGCAATTAAATCGTTGGATACTTTGGTCACAGCCGTTTCGACAGATTGACCAGCGCGGAATCGAGACTGAAGGGGTTCAAGCAGAGAGTTGGTTTTGAGAAAGTCAGTCAGTCTGGTGTACACAACTCTCTCGAGGATCTTGGAGGCAAATGACAGTAGCGAGATAGGGCCGTAGTTGGATGGGGAGTTAGGGTCAAGGCTGGGCTTTTTCAGAATTGGGTTTACAGTTGCATGTTTGAAGGGTGAGGGAAATTAGCCAGAGGAAAGGGAGAGATTGAAAATTTTAGTGAGAGGAAGAGCAAGAGAGGGAGACAAAGTGTGGATGAGATATAAAGAAATAGGATCGAGGGAACAGGTGGTGGGGGAGTAGGAGGACATGAGCAGAGCTGTAGCAGGTGCGAATGAGTGTAGAATGGTGGAGGGAGTGGGGTTGGGTGATGTATTGGTAGGGAGAGGAGAGAAATTAGCAATCTCTTTTCTGTTTGTAGAGATCTTCTCAGTGAAGTGAGATGCAAAGTTTGTGGCGGACAAGGTGGTAGAAGGAGGGGGATTAAAAGGGCGAAGGTGTTTGGGTTGATGGGACAGTGTACTTATAAGGGTGTTAAAGTTATTTACTTTTGCAGTGGAAAGAGCCAGGCTGTAGGAGCGCAGCATCAATTTATACTGGAGGAGTTCAGATGCAAAGTGAGACTTTCTCCAGCAGCGTTCAGCAGTTCTAGAACATTTTTGGTGGTAACGGGTCAGCTTGGTGTGCCAGGGTTGTAATTGGGGTCGCTTGCTGCGTTTGATTGTAGGAAGTGCCATGATGTCGAGTTGAGAGGAGAGAGTTGAGTTGTAGAGTGAGGTAGCAGAGTTAGGGCAAGTTACATTTGAGATGGGTAAAAGGAGAGTTTTGAGTTTGGTGGAGAAATGCTGGAGATCAAGGCAGTTGAGGTTTCTGCGAGATTGGTGAGTTGAGGGTGGTGAAATTTGGGTACCGGGTATGCTGATGTCAAATGTTAGTAGATGGTGGTCAGACAAAGGAAATGGAACAGTGGAGAGATTAAAGGTGGTACAGAGATTGGTGAAGATGAGGTAAAGAGTGTTTCCTGCTGTATGAGTTGCTGATGTAGACAACTGCGTGAGGCCAAAGGAGGAGGTTACAGAGTATTTAGAAAATTGGTTTTATCCTTTTGGTTTTATCTATTATGTTCTGTGTTTTGTGTGCACTATATGAATAATTAATATATATTTCCGCTTGGTTTACAGTTTCCTATTTATTAATTCACAGCTTGCTATTTCTCTTATTTTTATACTGTGTTTTGTTAAGCTTGTATGGGCAAATGCCCTCTCCCAATATGGACACTTCTGGGACTATTTCCACCATGCTCGAGTATGGAACGCATGGTGGAACGCAAAAGCATCACGTGACCGCACTTAACCGCAAGTCACGTGCGTCTTGCCGAAACCGGAAGTGATATGATCGGCGGCATTTCGGAATTACAGCTGGATCTAGTTGAACACATGAAGGGAGCTATTTAAGCCCTGAAGTTTCTCCAGTAATTCAGCACTGAGGAAGGCCCTATCAAGGGCTGAAACGCGTTTGCACTTTACTGGACTTTTTATTGGGACTTTTCCTGTTTGGCGGTATTATTGTATTGTTTATATGCTGTGGTATTCTACTGCTTTTATTTTTTGCCCATAATTGCGGTGCAATACTGTGCTATATTCTATTTTTATATCTGCCTTACTTTGTCCCTAAATATTAATATTTCATTATTATTATTTAATACATTTGTATCTACATTTGAATTCGTGGACCTCGAGTTCTTCAACCGAAATTTACCGAGAGCCTGGATAGGCACCCAAGGGTGATGTACATAGAGCCTATGAGGCTCCATCTTTGTGAGTTCAATCCTCATATACTATAAATTGTTTGTTTTTACCTATATGGAAAGCACTATGTATGTTCCATTTGTTTTACAGATGCAACTACCATACTTGCATCTACAATAGGTGGTATATTTATTTATACTTTGTATATATTTCTGAGTGGGTGTGAATTATTCTAATTGTTTTATTTAGAAAATTGGGAAGACTAGATGGGTCGAATGGCTCTCACCTGCCACCACAATCTATGTTTCTGTGCTTGTGCAAAAGAGACCTGGTCGACTGTAATGTAGGGTGGTCCAGGGTTGCTTTGTATGCCCCGTAATTAATATCCTCTTTTCTGCGAACAGTTGTAGTTGTTTGCCTCAGTTGCTATAATGCCGCACAGGAATTGTAAAGTGCTGCAGACAGAGCTGGATTAAGTTTGCCCAGGGCCCTTCACAGGGCTCTGGGTTCTGAGTGTAGAGTCCCGTGTGTCTACTGTGGCTGAGTTTTGTGCATGGTGTGGAGTGCTGTGTGTAAGTGTGAAGGGGACCGAGTGAGTGTGTGGAGGCTGAGTGTTGTGAGTGGAGTAGAGCGATGTAGCTATCTATGTGTCTAATATATTATTATGCATTATTTTCACTTTCTATATTGATTTACAAGAAACTGGTTCTTTCCCACAGTCAATCTTTCACTGTTATTGCAATAAAATAAATGAGTGTAACTTTCACTATTACTTATATCGCCACATTTCAAGCACTATTTCAAGCATATTTCAAGCACATTTCAAGCACTATAACCACTACAGTCTGCTGTACTGGTTGCGGTGCTAGGAGTGCACTGGTGTCCTCCAGGAGTAAGTAGTCAAACAATTTAACAATGGTTCCTTTAACATAAGAAAGATGCGTATTTCTTAGAATTGTAATTTGAAATAATAATTTTAGACCTAATACAAACGTATTTGGCTTTTTAACCGTATTACTTTGGATTCCATAAGAGACACTGCTTGAGCTGAGGCAGTTTATGCAATACAGAACATTTTGGACAGAAAGGCAGACTGACAAATGGTTTAGATTACAGACTCTTAAAGGTCCACTCCATACCACTGTGGCTTGCTGAGGTGCTTTATGGATGAAAAGTATCCTAGATTCTAAAAGTGATGATTTCTATGAGAAACTAACTATGCCCCCCCTCCCCCCCCCCCGGCTGTCAATCAAACAGCCAGGGAAGTTTGCAGACTCCTTACATTAGGTCCCCTATAGGAGCGTGCCAGACCTCAGACCAGCTCCTCCAGAACTCAGACCAGACGTGCATGAGAAGCCCAAACGGTTATTTCCCTGTGAAGAGTCTCTTCCTGAATAAAAAGGGGAGGACTTGCTAAGGCTGCGGTTTTTAAGATCTCCAGCCTTTCCAAGCTCTTTTAAAATATACCCCCAGTGAATACATGCATGAAAAAATATTTTTGTGGGGGCAGTGGAGTGTCCCTTTAACCTCTGGGGTGATACCCAAAATGGATTCCCTTTGTAGTTCAGTGTTTGTAGCAAGCAGCTGAATATAATAAATTCTTCCTACAAGTCCCCAGTGCAATGAAGGCTGCACCAACACTGGGAATTGTTTGTTAGGTTTTTCGTAGAACTTGATTCATTTTGATTTGTTCTCTGTATCCCCCCATAAAGGGCTTATTGTTACCTTTATCTACAATAATGATATAATGACGCAATTATATTGTTACATAATTACTATGTACTAATTCAAATACCTTTTTTTTTTGTATGTATTATTCTGCTGATTATTGTATTTCTCAATAGTGTACGTATACTTTTTGATTGTATAATTATTATGCGAAAAATACTTTCAATACAAAATATATGAAAAGAATCTATTTATATACAATGTATATTATTTTACAAGAAGTATGTGACTCTAAACTTACTATATAATATCAATGACTGAAAGTATTACAAACATTTTGAAGGAACATTTTGAAGGATACATAGGGCAGTATATCGTGTATTATGACTACACACAAGTTATTTATTTAAAGTGTGAATTGTCAAGAATTCAAAGTGTATGCAAAGAATATTCAAATTTCAGAGCTGATCTGACATCATAGCCAGCTGGAGATTTATTTTATGATTTTGGCAAAATAAATTCAATACTCACTTTAAATTTAATTTGAGTCCATAAAAGTTCAGCCGTGACAGAATCTCCAAATTCAAAGGGAACATCAGAAAGTAACTCCTGTTCCCTCTATACAAAACCTCTAATGCTAGACGCCCCCACATGGTATAGGGGAAAAAGGTTTTATTAAAAAGCACCATATGAATTTTGCATTGCTTCACCTCGATACAAGCTTGCAGCTACCCTCTGCATGTAATCCCCGATGGGTATTTGTTCTGGAGTTGTGGAGTAAATGTCGTAAACATGTTTTCAAATAAAAATAGTTATTCCAAAAACGCCCTCATTGTTATTGTTTAAACAATGTTTGAGTTAGCAACCTGCGCCCTCTTGTGGCTTTTCCAGAAATTTGTAGTTAACGCTCAAAGAGTTAGGAATACAAACCTGTAGTCATGATGCCTTAGTGTCCCTGTCACTCCCTAGTTAGACAGATCCCCCCACCCCTCGTGTATGCAAAAATAAATAAATATATATTTTTTTAACTTACCTTTTTACAGCAACAAGGCTCCCTTATGGTTACTTACCTTGCCACCTAATAATAACAAAGTGTTTAACCAGGAAAGGTACATTCAGATTACTCTGGTTACCTTAGCCCAACATCCAGGGGTTGTTACTATTACCCAATTACCCGACTTTAGAAGGCTTGTGGCAGCTGCCAGGTATCACCTTCTTCTGCTCTGTTTGCCAGATTTGTTTTGCCAATATTCACGTTTTCAGTTTCTAGTGTCACAATCCAACATTAGCAGCTGCTGATTACTTTTAAAACAAATGTTATACTGTCAAGGCAGGTGTATGTGAGGTTGAGAAATACTTTGCAGATCTCTGTTATACTAGCAACAATTTTGGCTATGGCGTATACAGGAGTATTTACAAAAGGGAATTCCAAGTGAAAATCTTATTTTAGGGCAGAGTAGCACAACTTGAAGCTTAGTTTAGATCAGTGGTAGTCAACCTTTTTTTACCTACCGCCCACTAATGCATCTTTTTGGTTGAAAAAATTTCCTTACCGCCCACCAGTTTTCGCGCAAATGCGGAATATTTTTTAGAAAGGAGGGTGTTTAACAAAAAATAAATGTACGTACATTTATCTTTTTATTTCTACTTAATGCAGGTTTATAAGGTGTTTAGCTTTATAAAGTTTAATGAGAAAACAATAAAGTAAATTGAAATTACCTTTACTAGTGATTAATGAGATCCTTGAGGTTGATGCTGCGAGACTAAATATTTGATATCTGGTTCGATTTTCGTAAGGAACAAACTAAGGTCTCTTTCAGTGATATTCAGACGACTTCTCTGTTTGCGCATAATATGATTTCTCATTTGTGCGTCAGCTCATCTCCTCTCCCTCCTCAATTCCCCTCCCCACCTTTTTCCCCCTTTTTTCTATTTTTTAACCTTCCTTGTATCAATGCCCAGTAGGAAGGCTGAGCTAGGTAGCCCACTTACTATATAGTCCACTATAACAGACAGACACACGTACAGACACACATACGGACACACACATACGGACACACACATACAGACACACATGCACAAATACAGACACATAGACGACACACATACAGACACATAGACGACACACATACAGACACACATACAGACACACATACAGACACACATACAGACACACATGCACAAATACAGACACAGACGACACACATACAGACACACATGCACAAATACAGACACATAGACGACACACATACAGACACACATAGATACATACAGACACACATAGATACATACAGACACACATAGATACATACAGACACATACATACAGACACACATACACGACACAACACATACAGACACACACACATACAGACACACATACACGACACAACACATACAGACACACATACAGACACACATACATACAGACATACATACAGACATACATACACACACACACGACACATACATACACACACACACGACACATACACACATACACACACACATACAGACACACATACAGACACACACGACACACATACACAAGACACACACAACACATACAGGAACACAGACAGACACACATACTCACAAGACACATACATACAGACACACACACCAACAGACAGTCACACATACATACACACACAAGACATATATACAGACACACACACACACACAACATACATACAAAGACACACACACACACACACACACACACACACAAGACATACATACAAAGACACACACACACACACGACATACATACAAAGACACACACACACACATTATATTTAAGTCACCCTCCTGTTTCCTACCTTTTAGATTCAGGAGGGTGACTTTCCCTGGGGTCCAGTGGTGGCTCAGGTGGATGGGAGTCAGAGTTCCCACTCTGACTCCCTGGTCTTCCTCCCGCGCGGCTCTCAGTGTTAGCTGGGAAGAGTGACGTGCAGTCACTTCCTCCCAGCTCTGCGATGTCATCACAGGGGGCCCGGTCGCGCTGTTAAAGCGCCCAGCGCTGACCGAGCCCCCTCACAATCCACATCCATGCCCCCTCACAATCCACAGCATGGGCCACCCGATGGACCTCTCCATATGCGGCCCCGGCGGTTTGCCGCGCGGGCCTGGGCCGCAAATTGTCACGGCGGTACCCAGTCGCAGGGGTACTGCCAGCTCGCACCCGCCCGCCCGGTCGTCAGGTCGTCAAAACCTGGAAATCCCTACCGCCCACCTGAAATCCTAAAACGCCCACTAGTGGGCGGTAGGGACCAGGTTGACGACCCATGGTTTAGATAATTCGTCCAATTCGAAATTCTCTTTTAATTCTTGTCAAAGTGAATATCCCTGTTACAAAGGCAGTTATTCACCAAAATCTGAATAGTAAAAATATTATGTAAAGTGGTACTATAACTACTACTATGTTCTTACAGCAGTTATGGTGCTTAGAGTGTCCATTAAAATATTTTAACATTCTATGGAATGTTTGAAAGGATCACTATAGTGCCAGGAAAACAAACTTGTTTTCCTGGCACTATAGGGTCATTAGGTCCCACCCACCCTCAGGGCCCCCTCCAGTTGGGCTGAAGGGGTTAAAACGCCTTCAGCCACTTACCGCTCCCTCGGCGTTGGGGAACTCTCCAACCCCTGCCGACGTTGGCTCCGAATGCGCATGCACGGCATTCAAACTGCCCATAGGAAAGCATTACTCAATGCTTTCCTATGGACGTCCAGCGTCTTATCAATGAGACAGCCACTACAGGCTGGATTAACCCTCAGTGAAACATAGCAGTTTCTTTGAAAACTAGAGGGACCTGGCACCCAGACCACTTCATTGAGCTGAAGTGGTCTGGGGGCCTATAGTGGTCCTTTAACCCCTTAAGGACACATGACATGTGTGGCATGTCATGATTCCCTTTTATTCCAGAAGTTTGGTCCTTAAGAGGTTAATGTGAAAGTCTGCATAGGTTTTTTGTTTTTTGTTTTTACTTTAAAGTTACCTTCAAAATGATGACCTTGTGATAATAAATTAACACACAAGTTTTTAGAAAATATGTAAAATAGATTTCATTTTTGAAAATATGAAAGATAAAAATGTGCATATACAATATGCATAAACGAGAAGAACACTTCACGGGCAAAACATTTTTGCACTTATAAAAACAGGTAAGCATGCCTTCCGTAACAGAAAACACTCTGTAACTTCATATACATCCTTTACTGTATAGCATCAATAATTAACTATTTTATTAAATTAGAACAACGGTAGAAATATTCCACGTACTGTCACAAAACCTGAGTTAGGAGACTCTCTACAGCTGACATTAAAAAACTACAAATGTCCTTTTTCCTGTTCTTACACCATCTGCCTGATATCAAGTCTAACATAAAAATGAATCTTGCAGCCTAACAGGGTTATTGAGTTAGCAATTTAAGCTTAAAGGACACTCCTAAAGCTATGGTTCCTTGGTGGCCGTTTAGGTGACCGGCTCCTACCTGTAAGGATAAAAATGTTTTACATTACTTTTTTTCTCCCTCGTAGCGCCAGTCTCGGTCCTTCTGGCCTGCCTCCTTGGTTGAGATCATTAAGATCGATGATCTTAGGCAATCTAAAACTTTCCCAGAGGAAAGCATTGGGAGGCTAGTGCGCATGTTCAGCAAAATGCTGTGCTGCACCAAACAGATGATCTCTCAGAGACCATCTGATTTAAATAGCAGACTTTTACTCTGCTATTTCCTTGTAAGTGCCTCTAGTGGCTGTTTGAGTGACAGCTACTAGAGGCATTTAAACCCTGCAATGTAAACACTGACAATGTTTTAAGATGCAGGGTTACAATTTGGGAGACTTGGTACCCAGACCTGGTCTGTGTGCCTATAGTGTCCCTTTAAACTTTTTACATCCTTAGTCTTGAATATTCTCATTACAATATGACTACTTTAAAAGAAAGAACATTTGTCCTCTTTGATAAACAAGGTATGTACTATATATAAACACGGAAAAAGGAATAAAAATGTTTCTTCCGTTTTTCATTTGTCCTCTTTGCTTCCTCAATTACTTGGGATGTGTTTCTGGACTTCTGGCACCTCAGAGGTTAAATCTTGTTTTAAATCTACAATTTAAACACGTAATTTTTTTTACAGAACACTTTGCATTGAAGTACCACTATATCAAATATGCATTACATCCCTTAAAATGTTACTACAAATACAGTTTTGTAGATTACAGATTTTTTTTTAAAGAATCCAGAACATTTTGTTTCACGGTTATTTTTTTAGTTAGTGAAGTTAATATTGTTATTTGACTGGACAGAGGAGATTTATCAAAAATGTTTTGTTCTAAAAGTGGGGCAATCACCATGGAAACCAGTTGTTCCAGCGGAAATATTCCATTGGTTACTCCTCTCCTTTAACATTTTCCGACACTTTTTAGAACAGAACACTTTGCTAAATCTCCCTCATTGACAAAAACAGCCACTAATAATAATCTGAAAGGTGGCTAAGAAACTGCAACAAAAATAGCGAGAAATTGAGACACATAATATTCACATTTTTTATCTTATCAAGAAATATATCATATATATTTCTTAAAGAAAGATAAATCCTTTAACATCCAATGTGCTACAAATGTTGCAACATACAATACTTTTAAAATGGAATGCTGGGTATCAGCCACACTAAGACTCTTAGTCCACGTAGCTGCACTCCATCTTCTCAACAAATAATAAACCTCTAAGATAAGAGGTACAGGAAAATATTTCCTACAAAATGAGAGGACAATAACTGATACATCTCAATGTCCTCTGGAGTTCACAAGTAAATGTCATTAAATTGCAGACTATTTTCTACCACGGCCTCCAAATATTGTCGTTTATGCTGAGGTCTTCTTGTTTTTCTTCGCTGCATTTCATTGGAGATGGTGATGAGATACACACAGCCTCCGTTGACTTGCAACAGTTGATCAGTTTGAGTTCAGCTGCCTGATGCTTTTGATGGAGAGACAGGAAATCGAGGACTTCACTGTAACATCGTGAATACCCATCTTTGAAATCCATTGGCAGTTCTCTCTTCACATGGACTGGATCTGGAATAAATTAAAATAAAGGAAATTAATTTAGGCAATTAAAACAGGGAATAAATAGAACAGGGATACACGTGCAAAGAACACCCCTACTTCTCAAACTACAAACTTGAAAAATAGGAAATGAGTAGGCAACAGGATGGACATAGGGAAGAAGACACAGTCAGATTTATTTCTGGGGAAATGTAGGAAGTATTTTGATTGCCAGAGGGTTGATTAAAAGTTAATATTCTATAAATAATCTAATTATATTCTACAAGTCTACATTTTAATTAAATCAGACTGTGTGTTTTATTTATTCACCCCTTTAGGAGCTCACAAAAAGCATGATTTCTTCCTACATAGCAAAGCAAATCTAGTTTATTATTGAATTTATGAAGACGTGTCTTGGATATTCCGATTGATCTATTTCTCAATGCTGGCCAAGTTAGGGTGACATGTACCGTTTAGAGATAATTTGCAGATCTAAGCCTGAGAAATTAGATTGAAGAACTCACTATTAAAATTTGGCAGCCGTTGCTTCCTCAGATAGGTGACGGTCATCTCCAGAATGTCTGCTTTCTCCAGCTTGACGTTAGGCTGTTCTTTGTGGAATTCTTTCTCCAGAAGTAGTTTTAGTTGCTCGATGCTGCTGTTTATCCGGTCTCTGCGCATCTTTTCCACAGCTGGCTTTCTCAACTGGAGAACAATGATCGACACATTAATACAATGATTCAATAAAGTCAAAATAGCCATAATTATTTAACATATAAAAATATTTGAGGCCAACTGTCCAGATCGTTACAATGTTTAAATATTTATTTGCACTATCTATCCATCCATCCATCCATCCTCTCAACACTATCCATCCATCCATCCATCGTCCCAACACTATCTTTCAATCTACATATCTATCTATCTATACCTGTATATCAATACTCAATCTATCTATCTATATTAATCAATCGATTGATCTATTAATCGATTGCTCTATCTATTAATCTATTGATTGATCTATCTTGTATATATTATCTAAAATCTATAGCGATCTTTGACTTACCTTGTTTTTTTCCTTTGTAGTTATCTTATGGTGATTTGATAAAACAGCAGTGCTGGGTGCCATGTTACTAAATAGTTGAGGGAGATTTTTTTTTACTTGAGGCAATCCTTGACTTAAATGATCTGTCTGACAGTGCTAATGGCTTGTATTTATACCCCCCAGAGTAGCTAGAGATGGTGGGTCTTTTGCTTGTTAGAGTTTCCCACACTCTGTATCCAATGAGGGAGCCCTGGAGCACAATAGGGGAAAGCATTCATTATGTCATGCTGCATTGACAATGAATGGCTTGGGTATAATAACCTACTCTGAGAGGAGCAGGTGGGAAGTGTGTGAGGGGATACACTGTGCTGAAAATTACGTGATCTTCCCTGGGAAAAAAATCTGGCTCTTCTCAAGGAAGGCTACTGACTAGTGCCACACATCTACAGCATTCTGGCAACACACACTTCACGGTTTCCAGTAATTCATGTATCCTAGCTGTATTTTGCTTTTGGCGGGAAATAGCTAATTACTAAAGGAAGAACTAAATGTGAACCCTTTTAATCTCTGACGACACACGTGCAAGTGTGCAGAACGAGCCCCTGAGGTTTAAATCTAAACCTGTCGTTTTATAATGGGATATTTTTTTTTTTTTCTCATATGAATTTAAATGTGATGAATTCACTAAGAAAGCCCATTCACCGGATGTGATGGGTATAGATAGAATCCGGTTTAGTTTTTTAAAACTGGAGATTCTGAAAGATGTGAGAGAGCATGTTCTTACAGTGCAAGATTATGTTACGTTTATTTATAAAGTACACTATTAAAAAGAAAAAATATATATATTTTTGTCCCCTTTTTCCATTCTGTGCCTCTCTTAATTATATTAAAATGTTAAAAAATAAAAATTGTCAACGCATAAAAAAAGTCGTAAACTCCATGAAATTAAATAATGATACCATGTTAAGAAAACTAATGTCTGATTTTTTTGTTGTTGTTTATAATATTAGATTTTAATGTACACAAATATGTTTACGTAGGTCAATCATCGCACTTGACTATAATTTGCAAATCTATCCAATTCCTCGTTTAGTAAATATACTCTCCTATGACTATAAGATTTAGAAATCCAGGAGAACTTATAAATTGAAGCGAAGATATCACTGAAATTAAAACTGATAATATCCATTATGGATGCGTTTTGTATGAAAGACATTTGGCACCAAGACCATTGGTTATCTAAGACATATATAGACAATATAGGTTTGATATATCGGTTCTCAAGATACAGTCAGGAAGAAGATATTGTAGGAAATCCTTTTTGAGGTCAAAGAGTTATATACGTACACATATTTTATTTATTATCTGTTTTATGTTGTGGATAGATTCTATGTGCATTTTTTGTGTAGGTGTCATACCTGGGAGGAAACTATTTAGTTAATGCAGGTCACACTGAATAATAGCAAAATATGAAGTTGGGGTTTAGTCATTTAAATCTTAAAGGAACACTATAGTCACCTAAATTACTTTAGCTAAATAAAGCAGTTTTAGAGTATAGATCATTCCCCTGCAATTTCACTGCTCAATTCACTGTCATTTAGGAGTTAAATCACTTTGTTTCTGTTTATGCAGCCCTAGCCACACCTCCCCTGGCTATGATTGACAAAGCCTGCATGAAAAAAAAAACTGGTTTCACTTTCAAACAGATGTAATTTACCTTAAATAATTGTATCTCAATCTCTAAGTTGAACTTTAATCACATACAGGAGGCTCTTGCAGGGTCTAGCAAGCTATTAGCATAGCAGGAGATAAGAAAATCAAACAGAACTTGCAATAAAGAAAGCCTAAATAGGGCTCTCTTTACAGGAAGTATTTATGGAAGGCTGTGCAAGTCACATGCAGGGAGGTGTGACTAGGGTTCATAAACAAAGGGATTTAACTCCTAAATGGCAGATGATTGAGCAGTGAGGCTGCAGGGGCATGTTCTATACACCAAAACTGCTTCATTAAGCTAAAGTTGTTCAGGTGACTATAGGGCCCCTTTAATGCAACCCAAGTTGCATAAGTCATCCTGGCCTGGACAATCTAGGAACATATGCAGTCGAAAATCATTCACAATATGTACCAATGAATTTAGCAAAACCGCTCCCAAATGGACCTGAATGTACAGGGTTATTTACTAGAGTGAAAATTGTTGTGAATTCAAAATGAATGTGAAATTTAAGGTTCAAAGGGCCGAAAGAGAATAATTCTCAAAGTCAGCTGTGCTTACAGTTCGGCTATTTTAGTTTAAAATTCATAAATACACTTTCAATTCTCTGTGAATTCCCCACAATTCTCTCTTTAATATATAACCCAATTTTGTCCTCTGTAAATAGTTCCAAATGTTTGAAACAAAGAATGATTGACGTCTGGCAACAATGAACAATTATGCACGTCTATGCCAATCAGTGTACAGAAGAGAGGAGAAATATTAAAAAAAAGAAAGATAAATACATTGAAACAAATGGCAATGTATGGAAATTTTTTTAAAATAACTGTTATTAACCCTTACATCAGTGCCTGTGGTATGAGTACTTAAAAGGTATTGTGTCGGAGTCTCTCTCCTGGTTAACAAGGGTCTGGGGACCATTTGTTTCATGTTGTTAATTAATTTGTCTCTTAATTATTTGAATATTGGCTGCTTACGCTGTTGGGCAAAAATTTCAGATTCCTGAAGTTTCATCTGCAAATCACAGGTGCTTTAATTTTGTGAATGTACCTTTTTTTTTTTTTTTTTTTTATTCTTTATTTTTGTTGTGCATAAAATATATCACAGACAGGTCAGAGGTGCTCCAAGAGCAGTCCTCCAGCTTTTCCCACGCTCAACATGCGGGGCATAAGATGAATAAGCACAGTCGCTTGTGTAGGTAGCTATTTGGTAAATTTAGGCTAGATCTATGCAACATACAATATATCTCGTGAAGATAAACGAAAGCATTATGGTTAGGCATTAACAATTCTGGTTTATAACGTTAGGAGCAGGCCATAAGCATACATTGATTAGCAGTAGGTAGATGGTAGCTACAACACGTTTCATATCTGTGAAGTGCAAGTTAAACAGGCAGTAGATGCAGACATGTAATCATGAGATACAATAAGAGTTCTGGGTTCACTCGCTTATGCTATAGAAGCACCCCAGTAGCAGGCCGCCAGGCACCTGTACTCCAAGGAGGGATGTTATGCAGGTTCTGTGTCCCCAGTGAGTCCAGAGCTGTTTCATTTAGTCGTTGCTGCCTTGGGTCGTAGCTTGGGTGCTGAAGGCCTGTGAGTCCCCCTGTGATGTGGAGCACTCTTCCGCCGCTTTCTCCTGGTTGTTTGGTGCCTCTACTCAGCAGTCTGGCTGGTAAGTGTCGATGTGCCGTTGTGGAGGCAGCGCCTGCCAGATCCTCGGAACGGAGTTAGGGTGTGCACTCTGTGCTGGTCGATTGCTGGGTCTAAGTTGATCGGTCAGTGCCTCGCTGGTCAGCAAGCAACCGCTCCCGCCTTTTGTCGAGGGTGGGCTTTGGCAGCGCTTGTCCGGCGGTTGCTGAGGGTTAGTTGTTACTGGGCTGTTTCATGCAGGCGTTCAGTGCCTGCGTATAATTCAGGAGGGTTACATCTCCTCGGAAGGCTGAAGTGCTCGTGTGAGCCAGCAGGGTCGCGGTGCCGCCATCTTAGATGCGGTATGGGCTGCGTGTTGGGGACCTGATGGGGCCTTGGGAGTTTCGGTCCTAGCCGGGGCCATAGGGTGCGGGCCGGGATCACCCCCACCGGCCTAGAGGGGGGAGACAGGGCCCGGTCCGCCCAGCCTTGGGAGTCTGGCTGGGTAGTATCAGGCAGGATAGTGGGCGGCGGCCGTCCGCCTCACTCACCGCCTGAGTAGGCCTCACCCAGAGGGAGCGTTGCATACCTCCCCGGGGGACTGAAACAGCAGCTGCGAGCCTCTCCCCGGGTCCAGTGACTCCATAGGTGCCGGTCCAACGCGGTAGGTCGACAAGTGGATCCAATAGGTCCCTATTTTGTGCGAGGTTCGCTGGAGCTGTTGTGCCGTGCGACCGGCCAGCTCGGCGCCCAGGCCCCGCCCCCCGTGAATGTACCTTTTATTAGGAAAGATTGAAATTAATTCAGTGTTTTTGGCATTTGCTAAATATGCAAATCCTATACTTCGTATGGGATTCACATCTGTGCATTGATTATTTAAAAACCAAACACCAGATTGTACTAAATAAATATTCAGTAGAAAATAGCCATGTTTCATGTGAATTTTGCTTTAATAAATTGAAATTTGAAGTCTTGGGGAAATCCAGTGATAGTCAACACATTTTACTAACTGTGATTGTATTGACAATTTTGTGAATAACCTTTTGTAGGTGCGAGCTACACTACGTGTCACATAAATCATCACACTTCATTTTTTTTATATATATAAAAGAACGTGGAGAGGAGGGCTTAGTTATAAGTTCACTGGACACCTATAAATAGTTTACAGCAAATACGTAATATGTTTCAAAACATTATTACTATAACAATAGCATTTCTAGTAAATCATCCGCCTACACGGAATTTACGGTATGGGTTTATAAGAGGCACACCTGCACCTCCATCAAAACAAAATCATCAACCTATGAGAAAAGATTGCCAAATGCATGGCGCTTTATTGGAACATAAGTGAAAATATGTTGAATATTGAGTAACCTTCAGAAAACAAACAAACAAAAAAAAAAGAAATGTTTTACTGTACCCTGCCTATTGCTATATATAGCACAGGATAGCAATACAGGGTCCTACTGGTACTAGGTTAACGTTATTTCTTTTTTCCAATGTATTTGTTTCCCAATCAATAGTGATTTCTATAGTGTTTATAAGAGAGAGTGTTACAGTCATTATTGTTAAGATACATTCTTATATGTCTGTTAGTCCGTCTGTTATATATTCATTAGTCCATCTATCCATCTATCCATTTATCCATCAGTCCATCTATCCAATAATCCATCAGTTCATCTCTCAATTTATCTATCAGTCCATCTGTCTGTCTTTTGGGGTAGACAGACAGATGTACACAATAAAGGTAATATTTTTTGCAATGTACAATGTACAGTGCGTCCGGATGGGTTTTTGGTGCACAGTACAGTAAATGATATATATGAACAGATGGCCTTTGGCTTCCAGGCCAGTAAACACGACACAAGTTTATATTTGCTGACCTACATGTAACCGAACCCAGGTAAGTTTTAAAGAACACGATCCCACTCTCTCTTTGCATTTGTTTAATACGATTGAGCCCTTTGTGTTGTGAAGCAGCTGTGGGGCCTTTATTCCTTTTTGTGAACTTGTGGGAAAGTGTCTCTAACTCCTTCTCAGACTTGCTCTTAGAATGTAGCGATTACCTCATGCTTTTTGTAAGAGCAATATGTTCAACAAAAAGGCCAGTCTTTTTCTATCCTGGCCAACATATTTTATATTACTTCACACAATGGCCCAGGCCACCAAAAAGACATAGTCCAACATACCGTTATCCGAAATATTAATTGGCAATCACTAGTGACTACATTTTTTAAAAAAAAGTTAATATATTCGGCAGTAAAATTTCATTTTGTTGCTGACGTTTTTTTGTTTCTGTGAAAACTCCAAAAACATATATTAACATATTTACTTTACATGGTATAGTACTAAACTGAAACTTTTAGGCAAAAAAAAGTCAAAATGTGAGCATAGATGAGTTTCAGAATTCTTCTAAACCTGCATTTTTTTGCCAAAATTTTACTATTTGGTGTTTAGTGAATAAATCGCTAGAAGTAGTGAAAAGAATCCGTCAAAAAGAAACAAAAAAGAAACTACAAATATTTTTAATATGTCCACCTCAAATGCAGGTATTTCTTTGCTATGGAGAAAAATAGTACAGTTAAAAACATTTAATATGTGACGGCAGATAAGAACCATTCGGGCCATCTAGTCTGCCCAATTTTCTAAATACCTTCATTAGTCTCTGGCCTTATCTTATAGTTAGGATAGCCTTATGCCTATTCCACACATGCTTAAACTCCTTTACTGTGTTAACCTCTACCACTTCAGCTGGAAGGCTATTCCATGCATCCACTACCCTCTCAGTAAAGTAATACTTCCTGATATTATTTTTACACCTTTGCCCCTCTAATTTAAGACTATGTCTGTCCTCTTGATGTGGTTGTTTTTCTTCTTTTAAATATAGTCTCCTCTTGTTTGTAAATGATTGTAAATAATATGCATTAATCAGGATTTATTTGTGCTAATTATGGATTCCATGTCACAGTTGAACTTTGCATAGTATGAACTTTGCTAGCGCTTGAGTTCTGAAATTCACTGATACTTAAAGGTTTGTTTACTGAACAGTAAATTATAGTAACTGATTAGCAGAATTTGTTCCAAATTGGAGTGTTAAGAAAATTTTGCATTCTTTAACTATTAACCTGTTTTGGCTTAATATTTTCAAGCTTGTTATGCCCTCCACACAGTTAGCAGTTTAATGAATAAATCACAGTGTCACTCGAAGGTAGTTTTTGTATATATTCAAAGAATTGTAAAAAGAAATCTGAATTGTCAGGAAATAAAATTTCACATTTTAGACCAAAATAGTCAACCTCAAAATATAGCTGTATTGGAGAACGTTTTACAGTCCAGCTTTTCCTGATAATTCACACTTTAGAAATAATTTGGTGTTCAGAGATGCTTAGTGCGTCATAAGTTGCTCTACAAATAAAGGGACACTCCAATAGCCACATCCACTACATCCTGGTGCAGTGATTATGGAGCAGGATTGCCCTGGCACCCATTCTCCGCACCCTCATTTTAAGGAAGGAAATCATTTTTGAATGGTTTGACTTTATATCTGGGATCCATTTGTCTCTGCTCCCCGCCTCCACTACTGATGCCACAGAAATGGAAAATCCTAAGCAGAACTTCTTTTATAACTACTGTGCTAGCAGGGCTTAGCTCGTTGGCTGAGAGCATCAGCTTAGGAATATAAGAGATGTTTTCAACTTACCTGGGGCATCGGCAGGCAGCTACCCGGTCTCCCTCCGTTCCGGTCCCCAGTGGGTGCGACGTTCTTATGAGCGGAGGCCGCTGCGGACCGGACTTTTATAAAGAACTTACCTTCGCACATATCAAAGATAGCGCCGACGTGCGTGCGGCGTCACGTCGAAGACGCGCATGCACTTTTGGGGTCAGAGGGCAGAGACAGCGAATTACAGACTAAGGACAGGTATTTGAACCCAAATTACCTTTTTTTGTCAGTGTCCTGTCGTGGTTTCCACTGACTGGTTATCTGAGAGTATGTTCCTGATTGCGTTTTTCAGGCATTTGACTTTGGCTTAGTTTTTGACTTCCCTGATTTCTGGTATCCTTGACTTTTAGCTTTCCCTCATCGTTGTGTCTCATTCTGTTTCCTTGACCTCGGCAAGTATTTTGACTATTCCTGAGTATGTTAAGTCCGGCCCTTCTAAGGTCCAGTGAGACGTTACCCTTAGTCCTAGGTGTGATACTATTTCTGCGTGCTGGATCAACTCGTAATCCTGACAGTGTGCACACACAATGTACATATGCCATTTTGCATGGTGTGTTTAATTACATGCAATAGACAGAAAAAGAAAGACAAGTGACACGTTTCAGAAGCTCAGTTCACACCTGCAGGTGAAAAATGACTTGTCATATCTAAGAGTCACAGCTTTATTATGGTTATTTAAACACCAATGTAACTTCTGCCTGAAATACAAGTCTAATGTGCATGACAAAAATCAATGAATCCAATACACAGAAAAACAACTTAGAAGCAGATTCTAAAACCTAACCTTCTTGACTCACTTTATCCTTTATCAATAGTGATATTAATTGCACCAGTTAGCTTTAGTTATTGATAGGGACGGGTTCTGTCTAACCCCTTCATGACAGGTGATATGCCAGAACTGTCATGATATCACAGGATTTACTAAATTATTTATTTAAGAATTACCCCCTAAATACCTACCCTTGGCCTCTTTTCTTACCCCTTAACCAATAAATCTTACCTGTGTTATTTTTTGGACACTCACTAAGACATTGACTTACTGTATATTCTTTCCCTGTTTTTTTACATCACTACATACCACCCATTCCTGCCTCCAATCTGATTACCTTATTCTTTAATCATGATCCTCACAGTTTAATTGTAAGTGCTTATCTCCATACCTTTCTGTTATATCTTCATTCCCACCTTTTGTCTATGTTAACCTCTAAAACTGCTCAAATAGTAATTAGTGTACACGCGGCTCTGATGTAATCACAAATTCATCAAAATATCAGGGGCTTGTGGAGTATGTCTAAGACAAAAGTGAAAAACAAGAACTATTCATTTTTATTAGTATTTTTGTTTTGCCTTAATTTAAAGGAACACTATAGGGTTAGGAACTCAAACATGTATTTCTTACCCTATAGTGTTAACACCACCATTTAGGTGGCTTGCCCCCCACTAGCTTCCTTAAAAGGTAGGAAAACTTACCTTATTTCAAGTGCCACGTAGGTCCGCTGGTGCTGGCCCCCCCAATCCACCTCCTTGCTGACATCATCAGAATTAAATTATTTCAGCCAATCCAATGTTTTCCCACAGGGAAAGTATTGGATTGGCTGAAATCGGCGGGGGCCAAACATCGGCTGAGCCATTCAGCACCTCCTCATAGAGATGCATTGAATCAATGCATCTCTATGAGGAAAGTTCAGCGTCTCCATGCTGCATGGCAGAGCAGCACACTGTGCAGCACTGCCGCAGGAAGCACCTCCAGTGGTCATCTGAGGAGTGGCCACTTGAGGTGTCCTTAGCGGGAAATGTAAACACTGACTTTTCTCTGAAAAGGCAGTGTTTACATGAAAATCCTGCAGATAATGATTATACTCACCAGAACAAATACAATAAGCTGCAGTTTTTCTGGTGACTATAGTGTCCCTTTAAGTGTTTACAGTGGATTTCCAAATTATACATGCCCCACTTAAAGGGACACTCCAGGCACCCAGACCACTTCTGCCCATTGGAGTGTGGGTGCCAACTCCCACTACCCTTAACCCTGCAAGTGTAATTATTGCAGTTTTTTTATACTAGAGGGCACTTCCTGCTTCATAGCACAGGTTTTCTGTGCTAGAGCGTCGCTGGACGTCCTCACGCTATGTGAGTACATCCAGCGTCGCTCAATTCCCCATATAAAGCATTGAAAAGCATTTTCAATGCTTTCCTATATAGAGCTCTAATGCGCATGCGCGGCATTGCCGCGCATGCGCATTAGGTTTCCTCAGCCGGCGGGCGGGATCAGTCTTGCCCACCGGCTGACTTAATCACTGGGAGGAGCGGCGGCGAGCAGAAACCACCGCCGAGGGTCATCGGCAGGGTCTCAGGTAAGTGACCTGAAGTGGTTTTCACCCCTTCAGCTACCCGGGATGGGGGGTGGGAGGGAGAGGGGACCTGCAGTGCCATGAAAACGGATTGTTTTCCTGGCACTGGAGAGTCCCTTTAAACTACATGAGCATATCTATGCTATTTCCTATGTAACAATATATTTTAAATCATAAAGGACACTGTAAGAGAGTACCAAAACCTAGTTACTGTATTTTAGGGATTACCTCTATTTTCCCAAAAAGTGGTTTACTTTCGCGCTATATGAAAATGAGACACCAAAAAAAGGTTTGTAGTCTCTTTCCAAACAGATGCTTTGTAACTCTTTATATCTCATTCATAAACCCAGATAAAAGTTCAATACTGTAAATTCAGAAAGAGAACAACAAATGTTTTCTTTAAGCAATTCTTAATGTTTTTTTTTTTTTTTTTTAAGAAACGCCACATGTCTCAATTGGATGCATTTTTGGCCAGATGTTAAATGTGAAGGTGAATTTAAGGCGATGAAAGAATTGTGGAAATCCAAGATCTTCAAAGGCTAAATAACGGTCAGAAAACCGCCAACACTCGCTCTGATCACTGCTTCCCAGATGGCTTTCTGACGGCAAGCTTTCCCACCAAATACAAAGGCAAAGTCAAGCACCATTACTAATTAGGTTTGTTGTATGGCACACTTCTTTTGTAAGGGTGTGAAAGCAGCTCATTGGGGAACAGTGTGGGAAAGTGCGGAAAGCGGAAAATATTTCACCTTTTTAGGCTAACAGGACATATAGTTAAGGAAAAAGCCTCAATGGCCATAAGGATAAACAGACATCTAAAGTGACAGACCAAAAGATAAGTTTGATACTGATACGAGAAACATTAGACAGGTCATGAACTCAGTTTACTGAGAGGCACCCAATAGCATGGGGCAGGCGCCGCGCAGGCCAAGAATAATAGCTGTGTGAAACAATACGTTTTTAATCTGTTGATGTTCCCGGTTGAATTGGGGGTAATAGATACAAAATAAAGCAAAGACTAGCTAACAGTTTGGAGAAACTGTGTTGCATTTTTTTTTTTTTTATGATTTCACACCATTTTAACCTTTTCAATTTTATTGCTAAACTATGTTTAAAGGAACAGTCCAAGCACCATAACCACTGCAGTTTGTTGTTGTTGTTATGGCGCAATGATTGCCCTGGCCCCCAACCCCCATTGTAAGAAGTCAAACCATTTTAAAATGATTG
The DNA here is from genome assembly GCF_036172605.1 of Pelobates fuscus. Lineage (NCBI taxonomy): Eukaryota > Metazoa > Chordata > Amphibia > Anura > Pelobatidae > Pelobates > Pelobates fuscus. Next base: position 111,385,324 of record NC_086327.1, on the reverse strand, counting down.
GACTTCTTAGCGGAGGTTCCTGTAGGCACCGTTCCCTGTCTCCACTATATCTGCCAGAGAGCTGGAAGCTCTCAGAGCTAAGCCTGGAGGTCTTGGGTTTAGCTCATTGGCTGAGAGCGATTGGGTGGCTCTCTGGCTGATGTAGTGAAAGTGGGCAGCAGGGCTTAGCAGACCACAGGTAATAATCCACACTGTGGCTTCCTTAAAATGAACTGTAGTGGTTATGGTGTTTGGAGTGTTCCTCTAAGTCATATATTTGTATTCAGTGTAGTGAAAAGAACAGTCTGGGCAGAAAATGTGTAAAATTGCGTCATATAGAGAGCAAAACAAACTCAAATATTTTAACTTCTCGTATTGCATAGTGTGTTTCATTTAGATGTACTTCTCTCATGCTCTGTTAATTGCTTGCTCTAGTCTGCAGCAGTCTCCTGTGTGTGAGTAAAGTTCAAATAACAGAGTAAGAAATCCTACCTTTAACCCCTTAAGGACACAACTTCTGGAATAAAAGGGAATCATGACAGAATATTTCCGTCATGTCTCCTTAAAGGTTTAAAAGTAAACACAATGTGCTGTAATATCGGTTTGAAAATTACCGTAAACTTTTTTTATTTTCATGGAAATTGTGCGAGTCTCCTATAACCGTGGGTCTCAGTAATTTCATCTCTCCCAAGTGAGGTATAACATCAATATCTTCTAGAAGCTATGATTACTATGGCACCATGCCACAGCCATCAGATGCCCATTGCCAGAGAACAGAGGGAAGGTGGTCTCAGGGTATACCACTATAAGCAAACGTTAGCTTGTACCAGCCTGTTTATAGATGCCACTGTGATGTAACAGAGCCACTCGTAAAGGCTTGTCCATAGGGGCAGTGGTACTGTGCCCTTTGCTTTGCATGGCATCTTATGGGGTTAAGTGGTAGAGCCCAAAAAGTCAAAGGAGTGCCCCCCCCCACCATTAAACTTCACCACCTGACACTGATAGCTATTCATTCATAGAAATGGTTTGTTTCCCCGAATAGGTCTCATTTATTTATTTCCTAATTTTTTTAAAATGAAGAAGAAGCTGTTAACGGACCTGTTCTGCATCCATGCAAACTTCTGCTTCTCAGCAAAAAAAAAAATGCCAACGACTTCCTGGATGCAGAGGAAGTCCGATAACTGAAACAAACAAAATCCAGAAATGGCTTTCTTTTCTTGTAACTTAGAAATAGATGAATATATTTCATTCTTTTTAATATAGTATATTAAAAGAATGCATGGCAATACACTCTAGAATGCCTTTTAACGCAAAAATTCTCTATTCTAACAGGATTTTGATGATTTCAGCTAATGGATTTCTGTGATGCAGTTTATCATTAAATAACAGTTACTCCATTATTATCATTTCCTGTTAATGCTTCCTGTTAATGCTTTTGAAGGATTAATCCAACCACCATGAACTCGTCTGCTTTTAAAAGTGATCATAGTGGTAGTCTGGATATGCAGTGTTTCAGCTAGTTGCACCCCCAGCACACATGACTTAGAAAGCCCAAACTCTGTTCCAGGCTACCTAATGTAAATTCTGTGCATATTTTACATCTGTCTTGTCTCCTCTCCCTCCTTGTGTGCAGCCCTTCCTCCTCGCTATCTCATGTGCTAATATTTTTGTCATCTGACCTCCCTTTTCCTCCTTTCCCTCCCTTCGCGGGCTCAGAGTGCCTTAATGTGCTATATGAAGCCTTTGATTGGACCTCCAGGGTTGCTGGCGTGATGTCACAAGGGGGACGTGTAGAACAGTACTGGTAGCTACATCCAGTGCTGGATTAAGGTTTGTAAAACTTAGTTTTAAACTTTGTTTAGCTTTTTTTAGGGGAGTGGACCTAAAGAATAATGCTCAACAAAAAGGGATGGAGTAACCCTTTAAAAGAAAAATTTATTATTACTGCTATAATGTCCCTGTCCTTATTTGTTTATGTCCCTCCTCCAGTGAATACGGGGTTAAAAAACCCTTTATACACTTTTCAGCACCAAGCCTCTTTCGTTGCTGGTTGGGTCTCCTCCTCCGGTAATGTCACACTGATGGGGCAACCTAATGCGCATGCCAGGCCTTTTTATGAATAAACCATTCTTAATGCAATAGAAAAAAAATAACTGGTGAAGAATTTAAGCATGTTTTGTGTGTTTTACTGCATGGATGAATTTGTGTATAGTATTGGCATTTGAATGCAGTTGTATGTTTGTTTATACTGTTGTTGTTTTAAAAAGCAGTGGTATATTTGTGATTAGTGTTTGTGTTTGAATGTGTTTGTATGTAAAGTTGATGTTTGATTGCTGAATGCACATACACACTGAAACACACACAGATACACACTGGCTCATACACAAACTCATATATACACTGACTCATAAATACACACAGATACACACTGACAGACACACACGTACTGAAAGAGACACTCTCAATGACAGACACACACTTTCACTGATTTGAAACACTAATTGACAGACACATTCACTGACAGACTGACACACACACACACACACACACAAACACAATGAGCATACTCTTAATGACATAAACACAAGCTCACTGATCAGAAACACTCACTGACAGACACATACACTGACAGATACACTCACTGACAGACACACTCACTGACAGACACATACACTGACAGACACATACACTGACAGATACACTCACTGACAGAAACACTCACTGACAGACACATACACTGACAGATACACTCACTGACAGACACATACACTGACAGATACACTAACTGACAGAAACACTCACTGACAGACACACTCACTGACAGACACATACACTGACAGATACACTCACTGACAGAAACACTCACTGACAGACACATACACTGACAGATACACTCACTGACAGACACATACACTGACAGATACACTCACTGACAGACACATACACTGACAGATACACTCACTGACAGACACACAAACATTTACACATTCTAGTCACATTGGCCTGCTCTCGGTGCCTCTACGCCCCCACCCCTCCGCCCCCAGACCTCTGATTTTGGTGCCTGGGGTAGCAGCAATACCGGTAGTTACCCTACTGTATTACTATATTTTTGCAATAATCTATGCATTTCTATGTCCTCAGCATGGTCAGTTAATGTAGGCAGTACAGAAATCCACTTTTGTTTACCTTTAAATCATTACCAAAGTGACTAAATGCTGGTTTCTCCATGCAGTGGAGCTTTTTTCCTGCAAGCTTGGAGCCTCACCTTGTATCTTGCCTCTTAAATTAATTTTGTGGCCTACGAGCCTGACCTGGTCCTCTGATGGAAGAAACGTCTGATCTCCTGGCCTGGATCTTCTTGCGTGTTCGTTGTCCCATTCCCCCCACCCTAGATCTGTGGGAGGTATCCTGGTCTCCACTGGGGTTGCTGACTCTGAGTCGACATAGTGTGTGTACTATGGTCGCTGTACCACAACCCACGCTGAGTAAAACAGATCCAGAGAGTCTGACTTGGCAGAATTGTCTTGAAGCCAAGTTTGAAACACTGTGTCAAGGGTTCTGGCATCGTGTTACCAGCCGACTAGGTATTTTTACTTTGCCTGCTCAGGCCTCTGACTGCAAATGGGAACTCTGCCAGGCCGCACTGAGCCAAACAATGGAGGACCTCATACCACCCTCACCCATGAATGCAAGATGACTATCGAGCTAAGCCTTCTCCTCTTGGCATAACATTAAAACAGCTGAGACAATTAAAGGAGAGACCGAGGTGGGTGCCTCACTTTGTTAGGAACAGCTCCCGGCTTTCCAATTCACTTGAACCACAATCCACAATCCACAATTCACACAGCTCATAACCTGGGTAAACTCATTGCTTACACAAGCAGCTGTCATGTGAAGAAGGTCCTAGGGATCCATCTTTGGTTGCTGGATATGGCTGTGGCATGGATCGAAGAGGGGTTTGGGGCTGGTTGGAAGACTTGCTGGGGTCTTTGGGACTCATAGGTCTCCTTTGTGGCAAACCCTGTTGGGCTGGGGTGGGCTAAATTACAATGTCAGGACTGGCTGCTTATTCTCCATATCTAGGCCTATCACACTAATCTATGATGCCTCTATTCGTGAGCACCCCGTGGTTTTATTTTTTATTTTTAAATTTATTTTTTTATTTTATTTTTACCTTACTCCTACAGTTTGTATTGTTATATGATTCTCAATCTATATTCTAGTGCAGGCATAGGCAACCTTCGGCACTCCAGATGTTTTGGACTACACCTCCCATGATGCTTCGCCGGCACTATGGGTGTAAGAGCATTATGGGGGATGCAGTCCAAAACATCTGGAGTGCCGAAGGTTGCCTATCCCTGTTCTAGTGTCAGGCTGCATTGTTTACTCTGGTTATCATTACCTTGAGTACTTATATTTAGAAGCAACAAGAGTTTTTCAATGTTTACTTTCATCTTGCATCGACAACAGTGCGCAGCTAAACCTTGTCTTTAACGTTTTACCTAATAGCAACTGCAGATATAGTGTTATTCATCCTATTTTCATTGATTTTTCTTTTTTTTTTAATAAAAAGTGCTACACTTCCGACACGTCATGTATCATAATTGCAATATCGTTTGTCTTCTATTTGTGTCAAATAAAGTTTATATGTCTAACTTCGCACTACCAAAAATTAAGAATATAAAAAAAATAAAAGCTCAAAATGTGGTGTTTTTTTATAATGGGGAATGGTCGGGGATAATGTGTGACTGCCAGGTGCAGTTCTGCACTTTTTTTTTTATGTGAAGGAACAGCTAAAAAGAGAACTGAGTAGGCTAATGCTCAGATCTTCTCCCTCCACGAAACCACCAGCATCCTCATCATAAGAAAAAATCTGTGAAATTTGGTGTAGCGGAGCTGCAATATTAAAATCCACGATCTCGTCTGGTACAGAAGGTAATCCACAGTCAAGCGCTGAAAAGTAGGGCAATGTCCCAAATCCCCCAGTAACCGGACGAAACACAGTTCTAGGAGTCAACTGAGGTCTTTATTCACAGATTCCAGTATTTATGCAAGTCCCCATGCAAGGGGTTTCCTTACTGACATAGCAGGGGTAATGCAGTAGGGGACTACATAGGGGACTTAACATTCTGAGCATTTCTCCCATCAGGCACTGCTGGACGAGAGGGATACTCCCACTGGAATATACCGTTAAGTGGATTATCCCTCCGTGCAGCAGAACCGGCATTTTACATTTAAATCCACAACTTTAACAATATTCACGTTATTTAGACGAACGGACGTTCGGTAGATAGCTGGGGTCTGAGTGCACATTTCGTGGGAATACCGCTCAGATCCCAGCTAAAACAACTGAACGCCACACAAAATATACTTTCCCATTGAGTTTGTCTAAAAGTACCGAACACCGATGGGGAACCACAATAGGGGAAGACCGGAGCTCCCGAACGGCCTGGAAGTCCAGCGGTGTTCGCGCCGTCGAGTAGCTGTTTTCAGTTCCACGCGCTTGACAACCAAACACCGCTGGTGAGACAAAGGATCCAAGATGGCCGACCGCTGCGTGGTCGGTAGTCGAACGACGGCCACCCAGGAAAGCACTTAACTACCGATTGCAACAATGTTGCAATCTGTTAATTGGTGCCACATGACCCTCAGTGTGTGGGCTCTGGTTCAGTACTTGGTTCGTTTCACGAACATCCGGTAAAGTTGCTGTTCGTGAAACAACCATGTAAATGCTAGCAGCTTTCGGCTGCTAGCATACGAATGCTATAGGTATTACATGCAAACTGACATTTTCATACTTTAAGCAAAATACATTTAAACATAATAGTGCAGCAGTGTTCTGGACAACCTTTAAAGTCATAGCCATGTAGTCTGAATTGACTAGGTTTTCCACAGTTGGAGTGGGGCTTATATATATTATACAATAGTAAATAGTTTTAAAAAGATATTGCGGCGATTCGATCACTCAGACATTGTGGGAACATGCGTAAAGTAACCCCCAAACACTAAAGTCTCTGCAGTGTAAATGTCGTTCTGCCGCATGTAGGTTGGCTAGTGTGCCGGTAATATCCCCGGGATTTTCAGTACCAGATGCGGGAGCTCTCTCCCCATGTGTCCGGTCCCTTCTGCAGTCAGGCTCTGCCTTCCCCAACTATTTGTTAAACTGAAAATTAACTACACCACAGTATTTTATATTTTTCACAGTCACATAGTTTTTTTTCCCTGCACAACACAATAATGATCAACAATGGCAAATCAAACACAGTTCACAGAAAGCTTACAGACTAAAGTGAGGCTAAATCTCAAATCTCACACAACAAGCCAAGAGCCATCATTTAAAGCAAAGCTATCCAGGGGGCCTACTTCTGGGCCTCCTGGCAAGATTCAAAGTAGGGCCGAATCGTTGCCCCTCTTTGCTCACCCACAAGCGATAGGCCTGAGTGGGATGTGTGTGGTGGTTGTGTGTGATTTTGCAGGTTTAGGGGGTTGGCGGACGGTGATTGTGTGGGGTGGTGTGTGTAATATTAATAACATTGAAATAGAATTATCATTATAAAACCGAGACAAGAGCACCTACAAAAAGGTAAGCACACACAGTAACAGACACACAGACATAGACACATACAGGCATAGTCAAACATGGGCACGCAGACAGTTGCATACAGACATATACCTGCACACATATACACAGACAGGTGCACATTTACATACATACATACATTTGCAAATGCAGGCTTACAAAGACGGGCACAGATAGAAGCAGATACACAGGCACACATGTAGACATAGGCATAAACAGATAGGCATATACAATTACAGATAAAAGGTCAAAGTATTAGCGCTATTTGAGTGATATGTGAATTTTTCTTAAAAGGTATATACACCAATTTTACGTAGCTGCTAAATCACCGTAGTATCTTTTAAACAGACAACAAAACAAATAGACGTGCCGGTGTAGCGCTTATGTGAACAAAGGAAGGTGTAAAATAAAGTAAAATATTAGAGCCTTTACCTTAGACTTTAAAGTCTTCTTTTAGTATTATTAACCTTCCTGTATGTACCTTAAATAAAGCATAAAAAAATACAAAACATAGTGCAACCTATATAATAAAATTGAATAGGTATAGAACGAAATGCCAAATGGCAACTTACACTTTTCTGAGCTAATAAATTTAGCTCAGATTCTTGCGCTTTGGGGTCCGTTAAGGCGACCCTTTCCCTTCTTTGTTATCCAGTGGTCCTGTCCTAGATAGGCATAGAGGGTGGCATATAGTATAATACAGTTTTAAATTCAGTAATTAAATAAATATAGTGAATAGGTACTCACAAACCCAGAGCCAGAAATTAGGCTCACTTTGCTTCGTGTATGTGGTTAAGGACCACACTCCTTCTTTCAGTATAAGCAGGAAAAAGTGCCGTAAGTGCATATAAAAAGTATTTTATTAATTCTATAAAAATGTATTATATAACATAAAAATCTTTAAAATATAACACTTATTCGGCTAAAAGTCCAAGTTTAAAAGTCTCTTTGCTCACTTCTTTTCCGCCAGAACGCGTTTCACCAAAAGGCTTCTTCAGCTGGAAAAGTTTTTTTATGCTTTATTTAAGGTACATACAGGAAGGTTAATAATACTAAAAGAAGATTTTAAAGTCTAAGGTATAGGCTCTAATATTTTACTTTATTTTACACCTTCCTTTGTTCACATAAGCGCTACACCGGCACGTCTTTATACAATTACAGGCATACACAAATAAGCACATACAAGCATACAAAGGCACACATACAGAAACAAGGTACACATATTCATGCACAGGCTTACACACAGACACAGGCATAGACATACTTGCAGATAGGCACATAAATACATACACAGATATACACTCACAATAGCTGTAGTGTATGTGTGTGGGGGTTAATGGCTGTTGTGTATGTTTTGGAGGATAGATGGGGCCTGTAGAGTGTTTGTGTGTGTGTGGGGAGGTGGGGGAGGATGTGTGTGTAGGCTCTGTAGAGGCTGTAGTATGGTGCGAGATAGAATCCTTAGTGGCTGTTGGGGATGGTACAAAAAAAAAACAACTTTAGAAAATTATTACCCCTCCCTCTATCTTCCCTTGGTCGGGAATCGTTGTACCTTGGTGGTATTTGGTAATCCAGTGGATGATTCCCCTTGTCTGCACTTCTGTAGTGCAGACTCCAGACTGCTACGTGCGGGGAGCTCTAGGAAAGTATCAGAGCATTGCTGTAGTAACATACTCTATCTGGAGCCTTGCACTTGGTCTCCACGATCAGAAGGTGCAGAACACAGGCACACACAGAACTTTCTCCTCCCACTGACAATATGCAGGGTTGGCTGGCTGGTCTGTCAGGCACAGCCTGTGGCCATTGCAGCCCATCAAGAATTTGCCCATTTTGGCGGACGTATGACGTAACACGTTGACGTCAGGAGGCGGGGTCGGAATGCCTGACCGAGGGGAGCTTCGGAAGCGTCTGAAGCAGTAGCAGCCACGACGGAAGCAGCCTTCTCCCTACTCCATACTCCCTGCTCCCTGCCCTCCAGCATACCCACCATCTACTCCACGTCCACCCTATTCCGCAATACAAGCAGACTCCTTACCTTTTTTCCCCTCCGGGTGTCTCGGACCGCTCGGAAGGCCGGCCAGATATTGAAAAGCGGGAGATTTTTGGCGCGAAGCCAAAGCAGTGAAGAGGGGCTGGACGAGGTCTGGGTTCAGAGCTTGACTCCGGGGGCGAAGGTAGGAACAACAGCAAAGAAAAATTTATATAATTTATGTACTAAAGAAAAATTGAACGTGGGGCTGGAGAACAGAAGGAAGAGGAGGGAGACCAGAGGGGGAGAGGAGAGAGACGGGAGGAAGGTGGAGGAAGGAGACAGAAGGGGAAAAGGGCAAGAAAGGGAGATACTAGGATTGTGAAGACCCTGCGAGTGCAGAGGAGATTAATGGAGGGATGTGTGGGCATTCAGAGACTCCCTAGACTCCCCAGAAAACAATAAACGGCGGAAGAGGAGATTAATGGAGGGATGTGTGGGCATTCAGAGACTCCCTAGACTCCCCAGAAAACAATAAACGGCGGAAAACGCCAAATAATTGAAAACGTTAAAGGGGCAGATAGGGTACAATTCAGATAACGCCTGGAGAAAGCCCAGACACAGTGGATGGGTGGACGGATTTGTTAAAGGGGCAGAAGACAACATAATCCAAAGAACTTTAATGGGGTTGACAAGGATACAGTCCAAAGAAAGCAATATATAAACTGAGGCCCTAAGATCATGATTTAGAGAAAGCCTTGAGGAATCCCAGAGAACAATATATGCAATATATGTATGGTTTACTCTATACAATAAGGATTGATTCTGTTCCAAAGGAAGATTTACAGTTACAGAAACAGAAATCAAGGAAACAGAAATCAAGGAATCAGAAGGAGAAAATTAAGAAGAAAGCAAAGGTTTTTTTTTTTTTTTTTCTCTCCAGCATGGCTTCTAAAAAAGCTCAGGAAGAGCGGAGGAAAAAAGATAAAAGAGACTTACCACCTGACAAAAGACTATCAGGGTACTTTTCCCCATCTCAACATAAGACAAAAATTACACAAGAAAATACAGATGAAAATGCAGAAATGAATTTTAGTCTAATTAAAGAGACACAAACGTCTACCACTATGACGGAAGATATTCTCACCAAAAACTTGGAAAAATTCTCCAGAACATTAGCTGATGATATGGCCGCAAATACGAAAGAACTAAAACAAGAATTTAAAACGATACAAGCTAAATTAGTAACTATGGAGGATAACTTTACTAAGTTAGACAACAAATATAAACTCTGTCAAGAAGAGATTATTATGATGAAAAATAAAATAGGAACATTGGAAGCTAAAGTTAGCGACATGGAAGACAGATCCAGAAGATCAAATATTAGAATCCGACACATCCCAGAAGAAATCTCCAATGAGAATTTGGACAACTTCCTGATGGAATTTTTTCAAAATTTAATTCCAGGCGTAATTTCACACGATTATTTAATGGATCGCCGACATCGACTACCTAGACCCCATAATGCTCCGGAGACAGTTATAAGAGATGTATTGGTTAAATTTCATTCATACCAAACAAAAGAAAAAGTTATGATGGCGATGAGGAATAATCCTATATTAGAAGACAAATTCAAGAATTTATCGATATTCCAAGACTTATCATACTCAACAAGAATGTGGAGGAAAAGCTTCCAAGAATTGCTGCCTATTTTAAGACAGAAGAACATAGGCTATAGATGGGGATTTCCCTCTCTATTAAGAGTGTCTTGGAATGGAAAAATGGTTAATTTTGCCTCAAAAGAAGCACTGAAGGTCTGGATGGAACAACTAAATATACTTGAAATACCCATAACTAACCCATGAAGAGGTTTGGAAAGAAGCCCATAATAAAACAAGGACTTTTTCCCTTTTTTTCTTTTTTTTTTTTTTCTCTTTCTTCTCCTTCATAGACTCCTGTACCATCTAAAGCCTATAGTATTACTTGATTGGTAATAGAAAGGCCAAGAGGAGGGTTGGGGGGAGGGGCGGGATTGGGGAATTATGTATGTAAATATTTTTGATGATATTAAGACACATAGAATAAGGAAGGATTTCTGAAATATTAGGTGTAGTAGTAGACACGGGAATAACTCACAATCGGAAAATGAAAGCACCGGGATTAATATATATAAATATATATATTTTTCCTTTTTTTTTTTTGGTATTAAATATAAGATAAGGATGGATCCCTAAAATATTATGGGTAACAATAGGCACAAGTATAATTCACAATTTGAAAGAATAGGGATTAATATTTTTTTGGTATAGGACAAGGAAGGACTCTTAAAATATTATGTGTAACAGTAGATAAATCCATAACTTAAAACTTAAAAGAGAAAGAACAGAGATTAATATATATACGTTTTTTTTTTTTTGTTTTTTTTTTCCTGATTTTTCTTCTACATAGACACTTGTTTGTATCACTCAATGCCTATAGCATCACTTGACTGGTAATAGTAAGCCAAGAGGAGGGTAGGAGGGGGGGAGAAGGGGATCCATCGTAACAAACTTATGACGGGGTTAATAAACTCAGGATAAGGAAGGATCTTTGTAACATTATGTGTATTAGTAGACACAAGTATAGCTCACAATTCGGACAAGAAAGATAAGGGATTAATACATATGTTTTTTTTGTTTTTTTTTTTGTTTTTTTTTTGGGGTATTAAGAAATATAGGATAAGGAAGGATTTTCTAAAATATTATGTGTAACAATAGATACAAGCACAACTCACGATTTGAAAAAGAAAGAACAGGGATTAATACTTTTTGATGGTATAGGATAGTGAAGGATTCTTAAACTATTATGTGTAACAGTAGATACAAGCACAACTCATAATTTAAAAAGAAAGAAAAGGGATTAATATACATATATGTTTTTTTTTTTTTTTTTTTTTTTTCTCTCTTCTCTCGTCTCCCTCTCCCCTCCCTCTCTCTTCTCTCTAACGTCAAAATACATGGTTTTTCAGAGAATATAAGGGAGAGGGAGAAAAGAGGAAGTAGTTTTTCCCCTCAGGCCAGGGTTCCTCACCCCGGCCATGTGTCCATGTTGAGACACTAATACCGTTAGGAGGGTTTTTTCGTTTCTAACCCACTTTCGAGAGAATGGCTCCACCCACCAAGGTTCTTGGGCGGGTTGCGAGGCCAATCTGTTTTTTCTGGTTCATTACCAGAACAGAAGAGTATGACTGTATAATTATTGTTAGGGTAAATGTTGAGAAGTATGTAAGCATGCCGATGAGAGCACTGGGAGATTCTGGTAAAGAATATGGTTAAAATGATTTCAGTAAACACTCAGGGCTTAAACTTACGAGTGAAAAAAACTCTGGTATATGACTTTTTTAAGAATCAAAACGTAGAGGTAGGGTTCTTACAAGAGACACACTGGAGGCTGATAGACAAGGTAAAATGGGGAGGGACTAAATTTCCATATGTATTCCAAGCTTCCCTTAACGACAGGAAGAAAAGGGGGGTGGCCATAATAGTGGCAAGCTCCGTGAAATTCGAATTAATTTATCAATATGTTGACATCGAAGCTAGATTTTTGATTCTTGTCTGTAAGCTAAACGAAATTAAATATACGTTAGTCAATATATACCTGCCTAATGCCCTTCCAGTTACTACACTAAGAGATATATTAGAACAAGTTGAATCTATAAAAACTGGGGTGTGTATTATCGCAGGAGACTTTAATTGCGTTTTGGACCCAAGCTTGGATAAGAAGCTAGCTAAGGATTTAAAAGTGAATGGTTCCGTAACAAAAATGGCCAAATCGTTAAATAGAGTAATGAATGAATTTGATTATTTTGATCTATGGAGATCTACTTTTCCAGAGAGACAAGATTATACTTTTTTTTCTAGAGTACACTATTCATATTCGCGGATCGATATGGTATGGGGTAATGCAATAGCCTTAGAAAATCTAGAGAAGATTGAAATTAGGGACAATACCTGGTCCGATCACAGCATTAATATCTGGACAATGAGAGACCAGTGGAATAAAACCAATAAAGCTACATGGAGATTAAAAGATCATTTACTTTATAACAAATTAAATCTAGACTTGCTTAGAACACAGATGGAATGCTTTTTTGAAACTAATAGGCCTAATGATACCTCACATGCTAACAACTGGTGCTCTTTTAAAGCTACAATGAGGGGTAATTTAATAAGTTTAGAAGCACATTTAAATAGAAACAAAAGTATGGATTTAATTCCTCTCTACAATAATTTGGCTGAACAAGTGAAAAAAAACAAGACAAATCCCTCTAGACTTAAATCAGAGGGGATCAAGGTGATTAAAGACCAAATCAATCAAATTAATATAGAAAAGAATGCAAAAATCCTGGCAAAGCTAAAGCATAAAGAATATAGCACAGGGAATAGAGCTGATAAACTATTAACTAAGAAACTTAGAGACAAAAGGGTATCAAGTAAAATAACTAAGATAAATATGAACGATAAGATTCATATTACCCCTACGTCCATAGGGCAATGCTTTAATACATATTATAGTAACTTATATTCTCTCTCAACAAAAGAAAAAGACATAGACAAATACCTAGAGGACATGGATCTTCCAATAATATCAGATTCTCAAAGAACATCTCTTAACGTTCAGATTACGTCCCAAGAGGTTGAGGAGGCCATTAGAAAATTGATGAACAACAAAACCCCAGGTCCTGATGGATTTTCTAATATATTCTATAAGTCTTTTTGTGATCTTCTCAAACAACCTTTAGCATTTTTATTTAACAATATAGTAGAAACAGGGCAATTCCCCAAAGAAATGCTAAGAGCTAATATAACACCAATATTGAAGCAGAATAAAGATCCAACTCTGGTGGACAACTACAGACCTATTTCCCTCATAAATACTGACGTTAAGATCTTTGCCACAATATTAGCAAATAGGATGAAAACCATACTACCTGATATAATAGATCCAGACCAAATAGGCTTTGTACCAAATAGAGTCTCTTCTGATAACACAAGATGTATTATTGACATTATAGACCTGGCTAATAGAACAGGCAAAAATCTTGCTATAATAAGGGTGGACGCTGAGAAAGCGTTTGATAGAGTGGAATGGGTTTTTATGAGTAAAACCTTGGAAAAATTTGGAATCCAAGGTTGGATACACCGAGCCATAATGTCCCTATATAGTGGTCCTTCTGCGAGGACAGTGGGCTCTAATATCTGCGCGGACTGGTTCAATTTGTATAATGGAACGAGACAAGGCTGCCCACTATCCCCCATTCTTTATATAATCACTATGGAAATTTTGGCCAATAAAATAAGATCCAATAAACATATAAGTGGGATAACCATAAAACAAAGAGAATGGAAACTGAAACTCTATGCGGATGACCTAATTTTGACCTTGACCGATCCTATTAATTCTATCAGGACCTTTATGGAGATAGCAAAGGAGTATAGCGAAATTTCAAACTATAAACTAAACGAAGACAAAACTATTATATTAGATATTAATTTAAATATAGCCACCAGGAACCACCTACAAGATTTATACAACTTCAAATGGGCTAAAAATAATATCCCATATTTAGGGATACTTTTGACAAGAGATCTTATAGATTTAATGCAGATTAATTTCTTGAGTAATTTTAGAGACATGACAAAAGCCCTAAATAGATGGAAAAAAATAGAAATTTCTTGGTGGGGTAGAATGAACTTAATAAAGGCATATCTTTTCCCTAAATGGGCATATATGTTTCGAATGCTTCCCATAAAGATACCTAGACCATGGCTTGAACTGGTGCAGAATTCGGTCACCAATTTTATATGGAAAAATAAGAGACCCAGACTAAACAAGTTACTTTTGGCACAAAAAATCAAAGAAGGAGGCCTGGGCTTCCCAACCATTAATGATATATATCTGGCAAACGGGTTTTTTCATGTATACCGAACCCAGCTGGAATGTGTTAAGAATGAGGGTTGGTATAATTTAGAAAGAGAGATCTGCCAGGTCCAAGATCTAAGTTCTTTGTTATGGTATAGCTCTGTTGATCCCAAAGTTCGATCTATAAGAAAATTAAATACATGTATAGACTCAATATTAGAAATTTGGCATATTATAAAAAGGAAATGCAATTTGGAAATCAAAATTCCCATAACTCTTAAAATTGAATTAATTCCATATTATGTAACAGATCTGAATTTAAAGTGCTGGGTTATGAGTGGTATTGTCCAGACAGATCAGTTGTTTGTAAATGATAAAATTAAACCTTTCCCACAATTGAAGCAGGAATTCAAGCTCCCTAATAAAGAACTATTTACATACTTGAGATTAAAACATTTTTTAAATCAAAGAATTGAACATAATTTACAAGCTGGGGCTAAGATGATATGTCTATTTTTAAACAACAAAAGAGTTAATAGAGTCTCTGCTTTAGCAATGAAAGCTATTCTAAAACTTGATGCACCTCCTGTTATTACCTCAGTTCAAAAATGGGAGAAAGAACTAAAAATAAGAATTAAAAGGGAAGATTGGTGTACGATTATATCTAAAACAGCCAAAAATATTCATTGCTTAAATTTACTGGAAACACTATATAAAGTAATAAATAGATGGTATTTTGTCCCCACCAGATTAGCTAATATGTATAGCTCGACCTCACCCCTATGTTGGAGATGTAACCGACAAGTGGGCTCTTACTTACATATTTGGTGGGACTGTGAGAATGTAAGAAACTTTTGGCAGGAAACTTTTGTTATTATTGAAAAATTGATTCTTAAGCCTATACCCAAATGTCCAGAAAATGCTATTCTACACTTAAATATTGATTCTCTATCTCAGAAAGATTCTACTGTCTACATTCATTTTATGATAGCTGTAAAAATTATAATAGCTAGGAATTGGAAAAACTCACTTCCCTTCTCTGTAGATAAACTTCTATCTCAAGTAAAGTTCCAACTGGGGATGGAATCCCAACTAGATAAGTTTCATGGCAAAGACTTGAAAGCCAAAGATTATAGCACTTTTTGGAGAGAAAAACTACAAAATGATAGCGGTAATTAGGTTTGTCCCTGAGTGATATCCAGGTCACACTTGCTAAACATAGGGGCTGATAACCGGCAAAGGACCCTGGTGTGACTCTGAGACTATGTGATGAACCAGCAGATCTCCCCTGCTCTCTTTTCGGCATGCAAGGTGATGTAATGTATATGTGATGTAATGTATGTATATGTATGTATGTATATGTATTTATTGTACTTTTTTGTGACTAAACCTCGAAGACTAAGTAGTATGTAACCAAGCACAATGAATGTTTTTGTTTTTGTATGTAAAGAAAGAAACTAATTATAACGACAATAAAAATTATATTTAAAAAGAATTTGCCCATTTTGCCTGATGGCAAGTCTGCGACTGTTGCAACCCTGGTAGTTTCGCCACTGAGGAATATACCAAAGGACCTCTTCCGATAGTGAAGACCGTGCTAAACACCTCAATACACTGTATGTCTTATTCAAACAAGACGGCTACAAAACGAGCACAATATTGTTTGAAAAAGTAACACCTGCGCTGAAAGTACCACGCATGCAGCTTTACTACAAAAAAGTAATATGCAATATCATAAAAGATCTGCAACTACTGCTTTCAGAGGGACCCACCCTTTCCACAGTCCCTCATATTGGCATTCAAACAACCACCCAACCTAAGGCAAAATGTGTCTGCAGTCTACACAAAAAAACAGCACACCGAATGGCACTGAGCCATGCAAAATAACTGTCTGCAAACTCTGTACGTATGTAACAGTAGCATAGCACATAACAAAGCATGCAACATCCATATACTTTGACAAATGTGCTATTCGAGACAAAACAGCAGAGCACAGCATGCCACAGAGGATGCCAGAAAACCTCACTAAAGCTACACCCAGGCTGATCATATATAGATATTTATTTAAAAACCCCACAAAGGAAACAAGTGTATGTACACCAATTTACCAAGGAGGAATGTAAGCTCATTGAGCAGGGCCCTTCACCCCCTCTGTTCCTGTACGTCCAGTTGTCTGGTTACAATTACATGTCTGTTAGTCCACCCATTGTACAGCGCTACGGAATCTGATGGCGCTATATAAATAATAAAATAATAATAATAATCGCAGTATTCAAAAAATAAAAACACTTAAAGGACAACTGTTACCTCAAAACTATTTTTTTATCTAATAATCCTTTCAACACTTTTTTTGTGTGGGTATAGATGTACTTATTTGTCACTGTATCTGTTTATAAGTGTGTTTGTTTGTGTTTGTACAAATATATGTGTCCATTTCCAAATGATAAAATCTTACACAGAATTCAACAGTGCCCCTCCAGAATTTGAGATCCGTAAAAGCCCCTGATCCAAGATTTGCTACAAATTCGTCTAATACCCATGATGATTTAACCCCTTAAGGACACATGACATGTGTGACATGTCAAGATTCCCTTTTATTCCAGAAGTTTGGTCCTTAAGGGGTTAAAGAGCAAATGTACTTTTTTTTTACATTTTAAAAAGTAGCTATTACTCTCAGATTATATCTTAACGAGCGATTAGTAGAGAATTCCCTGTACCGTTTACTGTATTTTCAATGTTCATTTAAAAAAAAATATATATATATATCTTTCTACGTCTACCACTTTCCATTTCTACCTAGTTGGCTAATCCTCATAAATTTCTTGGGTTTCACCTTTTTTTTTTTTATATAACTTGTCCATTTCCCGCTTTCTGAGGCAGATGCTGAACTCGTGACAGGACTTTGCTACAATCCCCTGATTCTGTGAGTTCCAAGTCGCTCAGCGTTTCCCACACTTTCGGCCTATTCACTTTATTCAATCGGGAGAACAAAAGAAGTGTGCCGGGCTACATGCTGAATTAGCAATGGTATTTGACTTTCCTTTGTCCTCTCTGGATGTCTTGGTCCAGGCAAGCCATCTGTAGGCAATTCAATACTGACTAGAACATTGATCAAGGCCTGTCAGCTCCTGTTGCTGATACTTGGCAAAAGTGATAATTTCCTGTGTATTTTTCTTTCCATACAAACATTGAATTATATATCAGACTGTTACATTGGCTAGATAACAGAACACACTGAATGAGTGGCTTCTTTTATCATCAATACTGTCAACAACAGATAGATGTATTTGAAAAAGCAATAAGAGTAAAAAAATATGTCGTAACCAATATATCATGAAAAACAGTGAGGTAAAATAACGTAATGTAAGCCGTACATAATATAATAACAATTTAATGTATATATCTACATAGATTAGAATATATTTAACCCCTTAAGGACACATGACATGTGTGACATGTCATGATTCCCTTTTATTCCAGAAGTTTGGTCCTTAAGGGGTTAAGCAGGGTTGGTAAAAATTGCATTGTGTTAAAGGACTACTCCAGGGACCATAACAACTTTAACAACCTAATCTCCATGAAGTTGCTATGGTACCAAGGGTCCCACCCTGCACCACCTTACCTCAAGGGGTTAAACATTTACAAATCTTTTAAGTCCAAACGTTCAAATATGGTGCCCGTCGCCTGCTAAGCAACATTACTTTATGGTCCTAAGCGTCAATCAGGAAGCCTCAGGCTGGGCACCACAGATCGGCTGAGAGTGTCACCTGACACTCTCAGCCAACCACCGAGCTAAAACCCAGGGGAAAACGTACGGTCGGATGTCAGAGGAAGTTACTGGGCACAGTGAACAGGTGGCAACTTTGAAAAATTGAGACTAATCTGTTTGTAAAAGGTTTTACCCCATAAAGTGGCCCTGTCATGTTTTTTCTCCCCTTTCTTTATGACTCCTATGTCATATTATTATATTATTTATAATTATTATCTTTCCTTCCTTGTTCCTTGGAAATTCTAATGATTATAGATTTTTGCCAGATATGTACTCCTGGACTACCGCTTAGAGTTCTTTGAAAAAGGTCAGAGATCAAACTTAAGCAGCAATTAAGTACAGTATATCACTGTCGTGACACTGTAGATGGGATGTATCAAAGTATTGGAGGCAGTTTTGCGTTATTTTCTGGCGCAATTGACCAAATCTGTTAAATTTTTCATCTTCTGCTTCTTTTGCTATGCAATGGAAATAACCAATCTTTTTTTTTTATCACATTTCCCACTCTTTATCTATAGTATCACTTTAATTTACATTACAAAATCTTTGAAAAGTTTTTACCAGTTTTTTTTTAAAATAGTATATGTATAACTTAAGTACAATTTATACTATGTCTTATATTGGTAGAGTATATAAATGTGTGCACAAACTTTTTTTTTGTATATGTGGGTAGCACAGCACATAATATTGGTCGCTGATTCCTGCCCAATAAATATTTTATTATCAGATTTTTATATCCTCATTTCATGTAATTTATGTTATGCATATAAAATGCATGAGTTCCTTGTCAATATTTTCAGAAACTCTTTGCACTCTATGTTTTCCAATTTGCAGCACTGTGGAACACGTCGGAGATGTCCTAATAATCTAATAATAATAATAGAATTATTGTAGCCGGCAGTATGACATGGACAGGGTTCATGAACTTGTGAGATCTATTGAAAGCTCCGATTAATTTGTAGCATCCGGCCGCATCCTGCTCCAGCTGGGGGGGAAGGGGGGGGGAAGTGTCAAATCTTTCCCAAAAGCATACAATTATTCTCTCTCATCTGTGTTTTAGACAACGCTCTTCACTCTATTGATATGTAGACGAGCATAAATAATTACTATATTTACCCATTTTATGAGATTACCCATGATGAATGTTTATGGATTCATTCCACGAATGTCTGGAAATTAAACAAAGTGATCAACAACACACAATTTATGTTCAATCTATTTTTAATGAGCCCTATTAAAAAGAAAATGTCAATGTGTAGAACAACATATGGCACAATTCATGCATCTTTCTTCAAACCAGGTCTATTTCTTCAGCCTTCTCTAGGTCACATCTTCCCATTAATCCATAGCACCCCTTTACTCAATTTTTCACACTCTGTAGTTATGTCATCTTTCTTATCTTCTTCGAACACATATTCCTTTCTTAAAAATATTCATTTGGAGTGCTTTCTTTTTTCCAACCCTCTCTTTATTTGCTATTTTTATTATATACAGTTTTTTTTTTTTATAATGCATCATTAATTATCCTTCCCTCCAGCTTGGAGAAGCCCTATAACTGTTAAAATATTGTGCAAAATACACCAAAATTTGCATACATTTTACTGTTGAAAGAACCCCTGTATTTTATAGCAAGCAGTTAAACAATACTGATAAAATTATAACTACCGATGATAACAGAAACAAAATTATGGTGGAAGGAGCTGTAAGCCTGCACTGTGTGACATCACAGGGCAAAACCATTATTCCCCCAGCTGTACAAGTTCTTGTACAGTAGGTGAATGCAGGAAATGTCAAAATTGACTTATTGCTAATCGGTCAGTTAATAGAATCTGGATTGCCAATAGGTTTCAAACATGTCTTTTCATGCATGAAACTGCTGATGACTGATCAGTTAAATATACCATAACCCCCCTTCCCCCCTGCCCCCTGCTCCCTGGGGCAAGGGTTAATCAGATATCCATAGCACTCTCATTGAGAACAATGGGAAGACTAAGATAGTTTATCTGTGCTGTGCATACATTTTATATGTTTGGAGGCAAACAATTCCACCGTTTGAGTAGTACAAAGAGGATATATGATAATTATTTACAAATAAAGATTTAAACAAAGTAATCATTTTTTTAAAAAGATCAAAGAATGTTTGGTATTTCTCATGTTACAATAGAGGGAAAATATACTCCTATCTAGTAGTTAAACATTGCTATTTCTTTACCACTTACCTTTTCTAAATTATACTTTTTCTGTGAGTCCCTAATTCAGAGCCCAAATTGGTTCATATGCTATTGTAATGAGTTCTCATTTGTTAGAACGGGCACATTCTATTCATAGTTTAGATCAGCGGTGCCCAAAAAGTAGATTCGCAGGTGTAGAACTACAACTCCCTTGATGCTTTGCAGGCTTTTAGTATGACAAAGCATCATGGAAGTTGTAGTTTTTTTTAAACATGTGGCCATCTACCTTTTGGCCATGCCTGATTTAGACAGTAAGTCTATTAGAGCAGGGCCCTCTTCATCTGCACTTCCTATATGTCAAACATTTTGTGTTAAAAGTTTTTCTCTTGTTTACCTACATACAGCGCCATGGGTTACGTTGGTACTATATAAATAATTATAAAATTGTATATCAGCCCAGGCAAACTGATCACAGTAGGGTATTCAGGGGAATGAATTTTTTTAGAGCGTATTTTTGTTAATATATATAAAAATTTAAGAGAGGGTGTGAAGGTACTCAAAGTTACTACACAAACTTTTATGAATTTATATTTATTTATAAATTGTGTGCTTTTGTTCTAAATAAGTTATTAGTTCTATTAATAATTATTGATAATTATTTCCATTAATAATTATTAATAATTATAATTTTTTATTAATAATTATTATGACTATTAATAATAATTGTAAAAGTCATATTTGCCAATAGTACATTAAAAAAAAAAAAGATGGATAGGGTTAAAGTAATCTCTATGGGTGTCCATCTGTCATTTAATAAGATTGTGCTGTTAGCGAGGATTTGAAAAGAAAACCGCTAAACAGCCTTCTTCTCCTCTGTTGGTAAATAAAGGTCCCTGAGAAAGTGTTGTGTCCATAAGGTTTACAAGGAGGGGATCATCAAATAGATCCAGGAGTTCATGGTACTCCGTAATAATAGCAGATTGACAACAAGTTATTAGCGTCAGGCTGTGTGGGTTTGTATTCCAGCGAGGTTCTCACAGCCTCAACCTCCTCCCTTTGCTTCAATCGCTGACATGTTTCTGGAGAACAATAGAAGTGTGTCCTCTGACTAGTACTCCCATTAGTGATGTTGCTTGATTTTATTCAATGAAAGAGAAATGTTTCTCTCCACAGACCATCTGGCAGTCTGTTAGGTTTGTCTTTCACAGGTCCTGGGAACGAGATGGTAAATGCCCTGCAGATATGGCTTTAATTGTGCTTGACTTACCTGTTCAAGCTTCCCAGTAACAACAGCAAATATTGTTACAATCTATAAGACAACAACATAGAAATAGAACGCTTTATTGCCGACCAATCAAAACAGAAACATGGTTTCTTAGAAAATATCAGAGAAGTTTAAAGTTGGCAGAAAGGCCCTGGATCAATCGTCCTTCAATCTTTATGGAAATTAGGTTATTTGTTTTGTAAGGAAGTCCCTGGTGCTGGTTTACCTTTACGGGTTAAAGTGCTCACCAACCCAAAAGTCTCTTATCCAGTGCCGGATTGCTCTGCCACCTCCAACGTCAACTTGCTGAAAAGTTTCAAAATGGAAGCCTAAAACTTTCGCGAGCAGGGGCGACAATAAGTGGGTTAGAGAGGTCAGCTAACGCTCTCAGCCAATCAGTCCCTCTCCATTCGCAAAACAGCTTGAGAAACGTACGTACGTTAGTAGTCATCTCCTGCTTTACCGCCTTTATTTTCTGTTGTGTGTATAGCTACATTTTCTAAAATTTTGAATTTCTTCCAAAATTGTGAGGCATGAGAGTGGGGTGGGCAATAAGGTGTGTCAAGGGGGGCCATCAGTTGTCTGGAAATTACATCATCAAATAAAATATTGAAAAACACTTTTACCTAGTGTTAGCCTTTTTTTTTTTTCTGATGAGTGACAATGATTGATAGAAAAACAAAAAAAAGGCATTTAGATCTAGGACAGAGGTAAATACAGCACTGTGGCTTAATGACTCTTTTTTTTCATGTTGTAGAAATACATATTTGTTAAAGGAAAACCACTAGCACCAAAACTACTCATAACCACTGCAATGGTCTGTAGTGGTTATGGTGACAGGAGTACTCAGGCACCACCCCCATTGTAACTAATCAAACTATTTTAGGTCTGACCTCTTACCTTAGGCCCACCAGATGCTGCTCCCCACGTCCACTACCACAGCCAGAGAACCGGAAGCTCTCTTTTTGAGCTGAGCTCTGCAGTTCAGGGCTTAGCTCAGTAGATCTAACGGAAACTCCTAAGCAGGAGGTTCCAGCTCTCTTGCTTGTGGGTAGTGGGAGCAGGGAGTGACACCCAGCAGAGCCCAGGAACGAAGTCAAACCATTCTAAAAAGGTTTGAATTCTTACAATGGGAGGTGTGGGGGGCACGAGTGCCCAAGCACCATTGACACCATAACTACTACAGAGTACTGTATTACTGATGTTGCTTGAAGTGTTTCTTTAAATATAGAAGGATACCAAAATATAATATTAAAGATTATTTCATGTGATGGTTTCCATTTAAATGTTAGTTGTTGCTTTGCTCAGTGACTAGGTAATTCTTCATTTTTAGATCGGTGTAGAGTTTAATGTTGGAACCCCATTTACGTAATGGCGATTCACTGTTCAAGTTTAGATCCAGAGATTAATTGGGTTATTGAAAAGAATGTCCATCATTGAAATCTATGGGAGATTGATTATCAATTAGCAGAGCTAAACATATCTCCAGCTACAGAATCAAACCCGTGTGGCTCTAAAAAGGCTAAGAAGTGTTGGATATTGGCCTCTCATTTGCTGAGAAATTTATGGACTGAATGCGATGTAAATTTCTCACAATCCCCCACAGTTTTCTTTCTATTTGTAACTTTCAGAAGAAGACACAAAACAAGTGTGTCTACAAGAGGCAATTTACCAATGATGTTTAACTTAGTATTGTGTCTATCAGCAATTCTTGTCCCTGCAGGCCATCTGGATCAATCCTTTCCCAAGAAACACATTGATCTAGAAGTATTGTCATGGACCTCTTAAACCTGGGAAAGTAATGCCCCTTGACACCCGATGAGCTGTCAAAGAAGAGAAAAGGGTTGGTTATAAGCAATTTTAAGAATAGTTAAGCTTAGCATTACACCCCAATAGCTGCATTATGTGAACCTGTCTATAAAAAGCATTTTTTGTTTCTCCCCTATACATACTCCTAAACAAAACAACTTTCAAATAGAATTGAACTTTTGTATTTTGTGCCTGGGAAATGGGAACCATTGCCTTAAATAAGTGAGTTTGAACCTTGAATGACATGCAGAGTTCACAATCCACTGGCTGCGGACTACAAGTCCTATAAGTATCAGCCAGCACTTGCTCATGGTGTAATAAATTTAATAAAACACAACGTTATGTACATTCAAAAGCAAACATTTCGGAATATGATCATGCAGTATTTAACACCTCCGAACAGTCCTGAATCTGACTGGCAGTCCCAATTTTGTGACTAAAGAGACAGGGATGATCTAAAAGCCCTCTGGGGCCTTTTGAAGACCAAATATAGGTGTATTAAGTAAATGTTAAATATAACATTCAAATACAACACTGTCAGGATTATTCTCTGAAGTGAGATTTGCTGGAAAAGGGAATTTTTTTTAATATAGACCTAAATAGTTGTATCAGAAAAAATATTTCAAGAAAACAAACTCCTGGCACTATAGGGTTATTAGGTCCCCCCCCCCATCCTCATGCCCCCCCTCCTGCTGAGCTGAAGGGGTTAAAAACCCTTCAGCCACTTACCTTAATCCAGTGCCGGGCTCCCTCAGCGCTGGTGACCTCTCCTCCTCCTCCTGCCGACGTCAACGCCGAATGCGCATGCGCGGCAAGAGCCGCGCACGCATTCAAAAAGCCCATAGGAAAGCATTACTAAATGATTTTGTGATTTTCACAGTGAGAATCACGGAAGCGGCCTCTAGTGGCTATCAGGGAGACAGCCACTAGAGGCTGGATTAACCCACAGTGTAAACATAGCAGTTTCTCTGAAACTGCTATGTTTTCAGCTGCAGGGTTAAAACTAGAGGGACCTGGCACCCAGACCACTTCATTGAGCTGAAGTGGTCTGGGTGCCTATAGTGGTCCTTTAAGTCACTAAGCGCAGGTATACTACCAAGTCTCTGAACGGGGGCATTAATTTGAAGTGTGATAGGTTGCAGGGGCCTTCTGTGTCATCATGGGCCCCCTGCAACCTTTCACTGAAATTTCTCTGCAAACTTCGTTCTGTGCCTGCGTGGTCAGACCACAGCTGATTAAAGAGAAATTCCTCAAAATGTATGGTGCGACAATGTTTTAAAATATGCGTTCACTGACAGAGGAGGGTATTAGCCAACATAATAATACATTTTTTCTCGATCTCAGAAAGACAAAATGCTGACACAACTAAATGTCTAATAATTAGAATGTTTAAAAAATAATTGTTCTTGCCTAACTCCAGTTTGGCAACAACTCTAATGGTTCGATTGAGCAATCTATTGTTCATTAAAATTATAAATGTTCTTGCTCGCTCTTCATCTTTCTTGCTTTATTTTCTTATCTGAGGATTATACAATAATGTATTGCCAACTTTATTTTACTTCTTTATTAGTTTTTATGAGTATGTCGCGTTTACTTAAGAATTTGTCACGCATGACCTGTGCAATCTGCTTTGGTATTCTTTGCCATTTGTAGTTGATGTATGTGTTTTGTATTCTTGATACGTAACTCAAAAATAGAAATTGTCATAAAAAATATTCTTGCATTTATCATAAATAATAAGTAAATAAGTAAACATCTCTGCTTTACCAAACTCGGAGAGCATGACTGTGCACAAAGCATTCCTTTTTTATTATTTTAAGTAAGCCAAACGTTAACCATCTCTCTCTGGGAATAAAAAGTATCTCAGGCAAAGAGCAATGAGTTAGGACCCCCCAGTCGGGTTCGATGTACAAAATCCAAAAAAAGACTCCAGCACAACACTATTAAATCTCCATTTGCATAACACAATGCAACATACTGATCCTTTAGAAAACGCTTAATGAAGAAGCACGAAAGGATTTAAATGGTGCATTTTGTGGTGCAAAAAAAAAAAAAAGATTCAATAGTAATACGATGGGTACTTTTCGCTTTTAATCTAAAAATATATTTTTTAAAATTAAAATTTTTTAACAATTTTTTATTTAATTATTATAATTATTTTTGTCATTACTGATTGTCATCTTTACGGGAAAATTTACAAATATTTTATAGCATTTGTACCATAATCAGTCACACACACCCTAACACATTCAGACACTCTTAGTGGTTATACTGTCAGGAGTGCCCAAGAGCCCCTATCATTAGAAGTCAAACAATTTTTTAACAGTTTGACTTCTTACCTGTGGTCCACAGAGCAACGATCCCCGCCTCCACTACCATCTCCCAAAAAACTGTAAGGTCCTCATGAGGAACTTCTTTTAGCAGTGCAGATCTTAGCTCATGGGCAGAAAGCATTAGCTGATTGCTCTCAATAGATCTAAAGACAGTTCCTGCTGAGTAACGCCTGTCTATCGGTTGATGGTCGAGTGTAGGTAATGGAGGCTGGTGGACCCTAGGTAAGAAGTAAAACCATTCGAAAATGGTTTCATTCCTTATAAACAGGGTGGCGCCGGGGCACTCCTAGCACTTTAACCACTACAGTGAGCTGTAATGAGTATGGTGCCTGGGGTGCTTCTTTAAAATCAGTGTATCTATGAGAAAAGGGAGGTTGTTTGTTATAAGTGGCTTTCAGGACAAATTAAAAAAAAAAATTCTCTTAAATTAAATGATAAAACCAGTACTGATGTGCGGAAGACTACCGTGGTGCATCACTCATTATTTTTGCACATTGTACCTGAAGGTCTTAGGACTACGTTGTCAATAGTAAGCCAGATTGTAAAGAGAGATTATAGGAGGGGTACAAATTAAATGAGTTCAAATAAAGATTTTTTATTTTATTTATTTTTTTTTATTGAAGAATATAACTGTAATACATTAATTGCCTGTGTCTGGTCCATAAACATATTGACCTAAATGCCTTCTTTCTACCAGTCTTATGATATGAAAAGCGTACTTAGCACATCGAAAACCCTGGTAAATGCTTTTAGACAACCAGAAGGGCCACATCAATATAGATCAATATAAAATAATTCACAAAAAATAGACAAGAGAAGTAAAGAGTTACAGCTGCCAAGGTTAGTCATCACTGACTAATATATAAAATATGCCATAGCTAAAATGCAAAAGTAAGACATTCTCAATAACATGTTTTTTTTCTAGCCTTGTAGAAAAGTATAATTATTTAAATAGAAATTATAATACTACAGAAATCACACATGTCAATTAAGGAAATAAATAAATAAATAAGGGACGCATACTAGTAATGAAACAAAATAGGCCAAAATATAATTAAAAACATCTGCTTTCTTTTTGTAGTATTATTAAGAAAAGAGAACGTCACACAAGGCACTTGCTTTCAATGATTTCCTAGGGCCCATGTAAGTAATATTAGTGTCATATTCTGCAACATCTGCTTTGGCACGGTACAGTAAGTACGTGGGTGACCGCACCGGCACACTTCAAAAAGAGCAGCATATTGCACTGTGGATGTTCTCATCGGGAATCAGTTTGATTATAATGATGGGATGTTCTTTCCCACGTTTTTCCACCTCATTTTAAAGCTTGTCTGTGTTGTGTTACACACTCTCCACCTGCTCCTCTGGGACTCAGGGTATTATCCTCAGGCAATTCACAGTCAATTTACCATGCTGTAATAGATGCCATTTCTATTGTCCCATTGAATGCATGTATTGGCTATACGAGTGTGGGAAAGTCTAACAAGTTTGGGACTCATGCATTTGTATGCGAGCTCAGGGGTATAAATACAAGGAGAGAGGCTCAGTAGCTCAGATCAGCTCTTGCTCAATCACAGGGCCTTTGCAGGCACTTAGAACTTTCTGTGGATAATGGCACCTACCAGCATTGCACTGGATACACGTTCATCAAAGACCAAAACCAAAGTAAGTTTAATTTCTGCCATTTTCTAGAATTGTACTTTATTTAATTTATTTGCCTTTCGACATTCAAGCACTGGGAAATATTTACTAATAACCCATCCTTTTTGTTTCCCTCCTTGTAGCTAAGAAAACCTATTGTGGAGAAAATGCGCAGAGACCGGATAAACAGCAGTATCGAGCAACTAAAACTACTTCTAGAGAAAGAATTCCACAAGCAAGAACCTAATGTCAAGCTGGAAAAAGCAGATATTCTGGAGATGGCTGTGAACTACTTGCAACAACAAAAAAGTGAGTTTCCATGACATTCTTTTTTAACGTAACCATTACTAGTATGTCTCAATAGTTGTTTTTTTTGGAACCCTCAGTGATGTGGGATTTATCCAAAGACTTTTAGAATTGACAAGTGAAATTTTTTTTAAAAAACCGTTGGCCTAAAACCTACAGCACTCCTGTCAATTCTTCTAAATTCTCCATTGGTTAAATAGATGTCTAAATTATACATGTTACTTAACATTAGCATTGGAGAATCAGTCCAAGAACCAAATAATTTTAAATATATAATTTTTGACATATCATGGCGTGATATCCTGTGTGCTCAGCTAATGAATTTTATTTTATTTCCGTAGGTAAGCCTTCAAGTGTGGACACTTTACAGCAAGATTACAAGAAAGGCTACTCATGGTGTTTACGAGAAGCTATGCAGTTCCTGTGTTATTGTCCAGAAAGCTCTGATGCCCAGATGAAGTTGTTGAACCACTTGCAAGGACCACAAGACGTCTCCACCACTTCATTTCCTTATACTGGCAAACCCAGTAATTCGAAACAAGCTGCTATGATAAGCACACCCAGCAAGATTTGGAGGCCTTGGTAATGTTCTCTGTAACCCATGTGGACTTTCGAACCATAGAGGAAAAGGTGACTTGTTGTAAGTCGTTTATGACCTCTACCTGTAAGGAACTATGTTCTCCAGCTGCAATCCAGAAAAAAGATTTGGATTTATCAGCTCTTTAAACAGCACTGACTGATTTCGAAGAGCATCACATTGTCCTACGGGATAGTCTTCAGACAGACATTCTTCTATGAAGATATTAAGATATTTTATTTATATGTAACCATTTTCAGGTGTCCTCATTTGTTTACCATTATTGGTAACTTGGGTAGTCTGCTCGTATGTGGACACGTTCTATGATATTTGTTAACTATGTTCTCAAACAGGGAGTGTAATATTGTTATACATTATAATGTTGTATTTTTAAATACGTTTAAACAAAAGGGTATATGAAGACTCAATTACAGGTCTTGTTTCCCTGTTTAACCCCTTAAGGACACATGACGTGTGTGACACGTCATGATTCCCTTTTATTCCAGAAGTTTGGTCCTTAAGGGGTTAAATTAAATCTTCTTGTGAAGATTCTGGTAAATCAGAAAAGTGTGGTCTATAATATTTATAGAAATTGTGATTGTATTCTGTTGGACAAAAATATAGATTTGGCAATGAGATTAGTAGCAGGGGGCTTATTGCTAAATCAGCCACAGAATACAGGTTTTGGAGTATTCTCAAAGAATCTTACCTTGATTGGTTAAATACTGTAAAGTATTGTGATGCAAGTAGTCACATATATTTGTGAAGAGTGACAAGGTGTATACGTGAACATTTCATGGATTTTGTTATTGCAGTTTACAAAGATAAATGCAGTGACTTGATATATTTTATTGCTTCTATTCAATCTAAATCTTATATAATGTTACTGAGCTCTCAGTTTCTGTATTTTGAAAAAAAAAAAGTTCTATAGTGTTGTCACACTATCTTATGTTTTTTTTTTAAATATCTTAATTGATATTGTTGTGTTTGTGTAGTACAAAACTGTTTATAAAACAGCATTTTATTTACTATTTTTTTTTTTTTAGAAAATCCTCTTTAACTCTAGTCTCAAATAGGAGACAAAGCTACTGCTTGGATTCAAAGCTTGAAATGTGTCTTTTATAAAGATGTATGTAATTAAACAGCAACAGGTAACCCTTTCCATGCCAGAGTGTCAGGGTGCCTTGCTGTCAGCCCACTCCTTTTTGTTTTAAAAAAGGCATTGTAAAAAACATTGTTGTTTTTCAAAGTGGTAAATGCAAATGCAGAGCTACTGTGTACTATATCCTCATAGGATTATTATTATGTATGTGTTAAATGCACTAGTACTGTAATGTCTACTGATTAAAAAACAAAAACAAAATCAGACTAAAGAAATATAGCACAACGTTACAATAAAATATTTCTTAAGAACATTTTAAGACTTGTGTGTTTAATTATCTGGGCATGTGAGAAAGACATCTATGGGATGGCCAGTGTCCCAAATTAGATACTTTTTTTTTAAAATCATGGATTCATTTTACAAAACACACTGCACAAAACACACTGCACAAAACATGTACCTACTTACTTGCATAACTAAATGTATAACTATGTTTACATACTGTATGCACAACTACATACTATAGCAATCTTATACAATTTGCAAAGACAAATATTTTTTTCTCTTGCAAACACATAAAAAAAAATGTATTTCACATATACAATAATTGCACAGACATTAAAGGGTTACTCCAAGCACCATAACCACTTCAAGCTGAAAGCAAGCTAGCTATGCTTTCTGGTTGGCTACCCTGACTCCAGGCAAATGCTTGGGTTAACCCTTACAAGGACACTCCAGATTCATAAAGCACCTTAGCATGCTGAAAAGCTTATAAATGAAGAGCCTAATTTTTCATTTTGGAAATAGTGCAGATTTCAATCGAAATTGACACTTTTACCAATTAATCTGGTTACACCCTCTGACTTTTCAAGCAGACAACCGTCCTGTTACTTCCTGGTTTGATTAGCTTATTTGTACAAAAACAGGGCCGGTGCAAGGATCCATTTTGCCGCCCCTTCATGTCACACACTCACTGACAGACACACACACGCTGACACACATACACTCACTCACTGACACACACACTGGGACACACTGACAGACATACATACACACACTCACTGACACACACAAACACACACACACACACACACACACACACACAGAAACCCACTGACAGACATACACACACTCACTGACAGACACACACACACACACACACAGACACTCACTGACAGACATACACACACACTCAATGACAGACATACACTCACTCACTGACACCCACACACACACTGATAGAGATTCACTCACTGACACACACACAGAAACTCACTCATAGAGATTCACTCACTGACACACACACACACACACACACACACATAAACTCACTGACAGACATACACTCACTCACTGACAGACATACACTCACTCACACACTCACTGACAGACATACACACAACACACAAGCTCACTGACAGACACACACACACACTCACTGACAGACATACACTCACTCACTAACAGACACACACACTCACTGACAGACACACACACAGACACTCACTGACATACATACACTCACTGACATACATACACTCACTGACAGACACACACACACAGACACACACACACACACACAGGCAGACACTCACTCACTGACAAAGACTCACTCACTGACAAACAATCAACTCTCTGGGGTCCAGTGTGGGGCAGCTCTTCACTCCTCCTGCTCGCCGTTTAGTATGCTGGGGCCGGAATGATGACATATTCCGGCATCACAGAGGGCGCGAGTGAGGAGTGAGAGCCTGCAAGAAGAGCCTCCCTTGCCGCCTGCCTTCTCCTTCGGTCACCGGCATTTGATGGCAGAGCAGGCACCTGTCATCAAGGTAAGCAAGTGCCTTCTGTGCCATACTGTGACAGGGCTCCTATGGGCGCCCCCACCATCGGACGCCTGGAGGAGCGAGAGGGGGGTGTGGATGCGCCGCTCGCCCAGCACTGCGGTTCAAAACAGGGGGAACCCACCAGGAAATATCCTGCTGGGTGCCCCAGCAGGCCGGCAACCTAGACGAATGCCTAGTTTGCCTAATGATGGTGCCGACCCTGCACAGAACTCAAGAGGCGGCAGTGACCCAGAGCACCTGCCTTGCAAAAACTTCTCATTGAGCTGCATTGGGAAGTCTGGGTGAGGTTAGAAGAGGAGGGCTTGCAAAGGCAGCAGACAAGAGAACTGCAGTTTTTGCAAGCTGTTTTTAGCTATAACTCCATAATTAAATGCATGCAAGTTTTATTTGGGGTATGCTAACTAAACAGTGGTTTTTATTTCTTTTGTATTTTGGCAGTGGAATGTCCCTGTAAAAGTCGAAATAACTGAACAGGAAAAGTCCTCTTTTTTTTTTTGTTAATCTATGTTTTATTGAGGCATTGAATTTCTATAAATTACAATGATACAATTGTGACAGGTCAAAAATTGCATAAACAAAGACAGGTATCAACAAGAATTCAGATCTAGCATAATATAACAGCGATGTAACATTGATACTAGGTCACAATGAGATGAAAGAGGCCTCTTTTATAGGAAAGTGAAAGAAAATAAAAGCAAGCTTAACAACTGGCTTAAAAATTTACAAAGAGTTGTCAGTAATGGTAAATTTTCAAGCTGAACAGAGGTAGCAAGTGGTGTCCCTCAGGGGTCTGTTCTGGGACCCCTTCTATTTAACATGTTTATAAATGATCTTTTTCAGTGTTTGCAGATGACACGAAACTCTGTAAAGTAATACAATGTGAGCAGGGTATAACTTTGCTGCAGAGGGATTTAGATAGACTGGGGGACTGGGCACTCAAATGGCAGATGAAATTTAATGTTGAAAAAGGCAAAGTTATGCACTTCGGCGTAAAGAATGCACAAGCAACTTATACCCTTGATGGAAGCGAATTAGGAATAACAACACACGACACGAGAAGGATTTGGGAATGTTGTAGACAACAAACTATGCAACAATGTGCAATGTCAATCAGCAGTGGCTAAGCCCAGCAAGGTATTGTCATGCATGAAAAAGGGCATTCATTCTCGGGATGAGAATATAATTTTGACTCTTTATAAATCACTGGTAAGACCACATA
Organism: Pelobates fuscus; assembly: GCF_036172605.1. NCBI lineage: Eukaryota > Metazoa > Chordata > Amphibia > Anura > Pelobatidae > Pelobates > Pelobates fuscus. The sequence continues at coordinate 111,352,860 of NC_086327.1, read as the reverse complement.
TTGAATATGCTGTGCAATTTTGGGCACCTGTTCTAAAAAAAGGATATCATGGCACTAGAAAAAGTGCAGAGGCGGGCTACAAAATTAATAAAGGAATGGAACATTTCCGCTAAGAAGAAAGGTTAACAAATTTAAACCTCTTTAGTTTAGAAAAACATTGCCTCAGAGAGGATATGATAATATTATACAAATATATCCAGGGTAGATACAAACCAGTGTGTGGAAATCTGTTAACAAAACGGACTTTACAAAGGACACGAGGTCATGCGTTTAGACTGGAAGTTTGTTGCAAAATTGGAGGGGATTCAACAGTTTTTTTTTTTGCCTTCTGTCATGCCAAAAGCATGAGTTGGTGTTGGATGTGTGTTGAGATATGTTAACCACTTAACGCCGTTACGGCGTTCCATGCCGTCGCGCTTTAAAAGGGCTTTAAAGCCGTTGCGGCGGCATGGAACGCCGTAACGGCTCTGAACCCCTGGAGGAGAGATATACTCACCTCCGCCGCGATCCTTTTCTGGAGGGCTGCCTGACAGCCCAGGCAGCCCTCCCCGGGCAAATGAGGCCCCCGGGGGCCATGTGATCGCTCTCAAAGAGCGATCACATGGCCCCCTATAGCTGGCTGTGGATCTGCCAGCAGGGGGACTGTTTGAAATATCAGACAGTCCCCCTGCTGGTGGGAAGAATAAAAAAAATTAATAAAACATGTGTAAAAATAAAATAAATATATTGCTATATATATATATATATAATATGTACATCTATTATATATATAATATATATATACATATTATATATATGTAACGTCATACAAAGTGTATTTTAATATTAATATAAGTTTATATATTTATATTAAAATACACTTAGAATGACGTTACATATATATAATATGTATATATATATTATATATAATAGATGTACATATATATTATATATATACGTATAATTAAAATAATAAATAAATAAAATAACATAAATAAATAAAACATTGAAACAAAATTTTATATAAATTATATATGCATATGTAATTTCATTCTAACTGTATTTTGTTATTAATATATATATATATATATATATATCGGTGAAAAAACACACTTAGAATGACATTCTATATATCTATCTATATATAAAATACAAATAACCGCATATATATATATATATAGATAAATACATATAATTACATAAAAGATTACATTAGTATACACGTAGAATTTAAATACCTATAAATGCATATATATTAAAATTCTACGTGTATATTTAAATAATCTTTTAACATAATGATGTGATTTGATTAATTAAAATTTAATTGACATGCCTGACAACACAGGGAGAAAGTGCAGAGAATTTAATTCGCAAGCACTATATTTCACCCTGTAACTCTCCAAGACACCATAAAACCTGTACATAGGGGGTACTGTTTTACTCGGGAGACTTCGCTAAACTCAAATATTAGTGTTTAAAAATGGTAAATTGTATAACAACAATGATATTTTAAGTAAAAGTTACATTTTTTGCATTTTTTTACAAACAAACGGCACTTTTATGGACTATATTATTGTTGTAATATGTTTTACTGTTTTAAAACACTAATATTTGTGTTTAGTGAAGTCTCCCAAGAATAACAGTACCCACCATGTACAGGTTTTATGGTGTTTTGGAAAGTTAGAGAGTCACAAATAAGGCTTGCATTTCATTTTTTGACATTGAAATTTGCCAGATTGGTTATGTTGCCTTTGAGAGCGTATGGTAGCCCAGGAATGAGAATTACCCCCATGATGGCATACCATTTGCAAAAGTAGACAACCCAAGGTATTGCAAGTGGGGTATGTCCAGTCTTTCTTAGTAGCCACTTAGTCACCAACACTGGCCAAATATTCGTTTTTTACTTTTTTCACACAAAAACAAATATGAACGGTATCTTTGGCCAGTGTTTGTGACTAAGTGGCTACTAAAAAAGACTAAACAAAAAGGGTAATTCTCATTCCTGGGCTACCACACAGTCTCAAAGGTAACATTACTAATCTGGCAAATTTCAATTTGAAAATGGAACGTTCTATATTTGACCCTGTAACTTTCTAAAACACCATAAAACCTGTTAATGGGGGTTACTGTTGTACTCGTGAGACATCGCTGATTACAAATATGTGCAATATTTTTGCAGTAAAACCTAACAGTATTATGACATTCACAGCTAAAATGTCAGACGGAAATACACATTTAAAAAAAATATATATTTTCTCACATTTTTTTTCAATTTTATTCACAATAAATTATGTTCCATATATGAATAGTTAATGATAAATTAAAGCCCTGTTTCTCCTGAACAAAATGATATATAATAAGTGTGGGTGCACTTAATGTGACAGCGGTGAATTACGGTTGAACAGACATATAGCGCAAATTCCAGTTTTTGTTTACGTTTTGTTTTGATCAGAACGTGCACTATTGACTCTGTCCTGAAGGGGTTAAGAGTTGTTTTTTTTGTAAACCTTGAAACCTTGCGATGACATTTATTGTGGTCTTTGATCTTGCACCAGGCCTAGACCATAAAACATCTAGATAGCCATCACCAGAGCTGGACACAAGGAATTGCATAGAGTGGGCAATAAACTGCCAGACCAACCCCCTCTGATTCTCCCCCCGCCCCCCAGGGGTCTGCCCACTGAGAAACAACTAGTTTAGGTCCATAATGAGGGTGCCTAATCTTCCTCTAACCCTAACCCTGGTATGGTTAGGGATAAGGTTAGGAAATTACCGAAGTGCTGAATTCCCGAAGTCCTGAATTTCGGAAGTGCAGAACCGAACCGAAGTGCCGAATTGCCAAACTCCCAAATTACCGAAGTCCCAAATTTCGGAATTGCCGAACAGAGACGAAATGTCGAATTGCCGAATATGCACAGTGGATTGATCCATGTCTTCCATCATTCACCAGGGCTCCAAATCAAGTCCCTCCTTTCTGCTCTGTTCGGCAATGTCTGTGACATTGCATATTAATTACATGCTGCATGATGTGAGTATTGACTACCAACATGTCCTGCCTCCAAATACCACACATTCTTCAAATGTTAAATAAATTGTGTGTGAATACTCACTGCCCCACTACCACATGCCCAGCCTCCAAATATCACACAGCACACATTCTCCAAATGTTAACTAAATTATGTGTGAATATTCACTGCCCCACTACCACATGCCCAGCCTCCAAATATCACACAGCACAAATGTCGCAATTTACCCTAAATAAGACTTGATCCAACCCAGATAGGGGCTGGTCAGCCTCACATGATGCAAATTTGACTGCCAGTAACATGACCAGCTCCAAGCAGGGTAGCTCATGCGCACTGCGCACCTGAAACGCTCTGGTATAGGCTGATGTTCAGGAGTTCAGTTTGCACAGTGCACAGAAACCCAAATTCACACTATCCTTGAAGTCTGTTGGTTGAGCGGTATAAAGCTGAAATGGTCATGAATTGACCAGAGAAATGTTAATTTTGGTCTAAAATATATAATTCCCTCGGAAATTGCTGGCTTAATGAATACACCTGTAGCCTCTTACAGGTATCTGTGTGGCTCTTGACATCACCTTGTTTTAAACAAAATATAAATAAATAAGTGCCGCACTGTTATACCGCCAGACATATCAAATGGACAAAGAAGTAAACTTTAAAGGGTTACTCCAACCACCATGACCATCTCTGCTTTTAGAAGTGTTCATTGTGGTAGGAGTTTCTGTACAGAGATATTTGCACTTTTGCGCTATGCATTAAGACCTCCAGCGTCACCGGAATCCCCATAGTAAAGCATTGAATAATGCTTTCATATGGGGAAATCCTAATGCGAGCGCAGCCATTGCACGTATGTGCATGAGGTCTCCCCTGTCGAGCGTGGGTGGAGCCTGACCCGGCGCTCGATTCAGGTGAGTGACTGAAGTTGTTTTAATCCCTTCAGCGATGTGGGATGGGGGGGGCAGGAGGGAGGCACCACAGGATTCTACAGTGCCAGGAAGACAGATTTGTTTTCCTGGCACTAGAGAATCCCTTTAACCCTGCAAAGTAATTAGTGCAGTTTCTCAGAAACTGCACTAATTACCACTGTAAGGTTAAGTGCCATGGGACATTGCACCCAGACCACTTCAATAAGTTGAAGTGATCTGGGTGCCCTAATTAGCATTGCAAATAGGTCATTTTAAAATAAATTAAAAAGTATTTGTAAAAACCCTATAATTTTAGGGGTGTTCCGAGAAATTTTAGGCAACTTACTGATACATATATATTTTTTTTTAACTGAAGTCTAATTTTATAATAAGAGCAATGCTTCTTATTTACACGGCTGATTTCTAAAGAAGTTTATTGTGGTTTTAAGACACATTGCTATGAGTATTATTGCTGTGGAGCTTTATTACACACACAGACACCTATGGACCTCATAGAAAAGAGAGGCATTAGGACAGAAAAGAGAGACTTGGGTCCAAAAAATAGGGACTGTCCCTCCTAAATAGGGACACTTGGTAAGTGTGCACTGTACCTCAATAACCTTTAATGGTAAAATATAATTTATAACTCATAGTATTATGTGAATTTTAATGAAGAATTAATGAATGATTGATGGGCAATGTCTTTTAACGTGTTAGGACTTTGCAGAGTGAGTCAGCGCCCCTGTGGCTGAGCCCCAAGCACAGCTCATTATCATAAGAGATGCAGAGAGCATTGAAATGTATGCGCAGAGCGCGGAAGGATATCCAACATGGCGGCCAGCGGAGGCAGCGCTAGGACTGGGGCGAACATGGACAAGAGCATCACCCTCCCGCCCGACGAGATCTTCCGCAACCTAGAGAACGCCAAGCGGTTTGCTATCGATATCGGTGAGTGCGCGGAGTGTGCGTGACCTGGGAGCCAGCAGATGCAAATCTACCAGTGCAGTTAGTTAGCGAGTTAGCGCCTCGACCTCCCTCCCTTCGTGGCACGCCGGGAAATGTATTTCCAGAGCGGTCCCTCCGCTTCGCTGACAGGCGACCTGCTGGGCTGCGCGGTACTACACTTCCCGGCAGCCTGAGCGTCGTGGTGTTTGACGGGAGTTGTAGTTGACCGCAATGCTGTTTACCTAGCACACGGCTGGGTGAGCGGTCTGGAAAAGACTGCAATTCCCATAAGGCATCTATGGGTGCCTTTTTGGTGTACTATGAAAAGTAAACAACCATGCTGCTGCAGTGGTAGTAGCTTGAAAGGTTAAAGCTGTGTTTAATTCACATTAAAACATGGAATGAGCAGCCATGGCTGTCAATTGGTTTAGCATGCAATGTAGGCTTGGCTCAGGGTGAGGGGATGCTTACCTGTTATGGCATCATGTTAAACCCAGGCTTGGTTATATTTTAGACCTTTGGTTTATTACCCCTGGATTGGGACCCACAATTTAGACCCTTATTATTATTATTATTATTATTATTATTATTATTATTATTATTATTATTATTATTATTATTATTATTATCATTAATAATATTATTTATATAGCGCCATCAGATTCTGTAGCGCTGCACAAAGGGTGTTAGACCAAATACAAATATCCCCTTCGATGCCCTTCCTATAGTGTTCTTATACCCCACCTCCTCTAGATTGTAAGCTCCTGTGAGCAGGGTTCTTGTCCGCATGTTATTCCTGTAACGTGTTGTAATTCTCATATATTATTAAATTTCCCCTATTTTATAATATTGCAAAGCGCTGTGGCATAAGTCTGCGCTATATAAATTGCTCCAAATAATTATAACATACAATAAAGGATTTAGTGTTGTAGCCATAAATTCCTAATTGCAAGAGAGACCCATCTGACAGAGGGTACAATCTACTGATTTTATCCCCCCACGGAATTGGTTACAGATATTGCATAACTGTAGAATAGGTCACTAAAGTAATTTTACATCGAACAATGGGTCTTCAATCTAATGCTATTTATGTAAAATGGTTGCCTGTTTGAAAACAAGAAACATTTTAGGGCATATGTTCCAGAGCTGTCAACTTTCTTTTAGACCATATGTTGCTGGAAAATGTTGTTGTTATTATTCAGTTTCCATTTAAGCATTTTTTTTTTTTTTTACCAGTTTCAAGTTCACTGTGGGCAATAATATAGAGGCTTTAAAGCAGAACTCACTCTTTGGACGTGGGTAAAATCAAATCAAAACAGTCAGGCATCCAGGAAATTCCTAAATCGAGAGGGCCCTCTCTTTTAAAAAGCCCTAATTTACAGGAGGGACCCAATAATTAAGCCTTCTGGAGGAAAGGGCTGTTAGTTGATTTTCCTCATAGGTACATGGTCTCATGTGGACCTCTGTTTTCTAAGGAGATGGCAGCGTGCCAATTTTAGGGATTTCCCCTCATGGATAAAATGGGTTATTCATTTTAATCTCCTATTGGGTTTTATGTTAGAAGCAAATTGTGTGTGACATCCACTTTTAAGCTGCATTAACCACTAGCGGCTTTCAATGAATTGGGAGAGTTTTACCTCCTCTGTCAATAGTATTTTTAAATGTTGTTTTTTTTTTTCTACAGCTTTATTGAATGAAATCCTCCTCCCACCCCCCCACTCCCCACTCTGCAGCAACTCTGTGAGCAGGTTGATAGTACTGTGCATTTAAAGAGAAACTATATTGCTAGGAATACAAAGTTGTATTCCTAGCACTGTAGTATCCTCTGCCCCCGCCCCCACCGTAGTAGTAAGTAAAAACCCTTTTGTCACTTACCTGATTCCACTGCTGATTTCCGCCTTCGCTCCTCCGCCTACATCAGCCCACATTTGGGACTTAATGTGCATGCGCAGCGATCACATTAGGACTTCCCTATAGGAATGTATTGAATCAATGCTTTCATGTGGAGTTTCAGTTGACACTGTAGGTCCTCATGTAAAGTGTAAGGACGTCCAGCGTCATTTAGCTGACCAAAAGTCTAAGGACTTGAAAGCACCTCTAGTGGCTATCTGGTAGGTGGAGTTCACCCTGCAAGGTAATCATTGCAGTTTCTCAATGACTGCAATAATTACAAATGCAGGGTTAAGGGGACAGGGACACTGCACCCAGACCACTTCGATAAGATGAAGTGGCCTGGGTGCCTATTGTCTCGCTTTAATTTGGGTTGCTTATGAAAATGTCATCCTGCAGAGAATTGGTCATTTTAATATTGCCCTTCTACACGTATTTATCTGTATGATGAAGTGTGAAGCTAGAATCAATTTCCTTACTGATGTATAACTAATGTTATCCCAATATTGGCTTCATTGTGTCAACAAGTCAACACAAAAATCAATATTTGTACATGCTCCATTAAACGTTATAGGAGCTAATGTTGATTTTACAGGTTTGTTAGGTGCTTGTACAATTTTAGCAGACTTGTGCAGCCTGGTGGTATCAGTCTTCCTGTAATATCATTGAGTCAGAGGGGTGAGACCTTTTTTTTTAATTTATCTTTAGGATGAGCAGAGAGAATAGGTACGGGATACCATAATCCCAGAAGACATAGGTTGTTGCTATGGTACGTCTAATGGACCTTTTAAATCTTTTATGAGTTTTATTTAGATTCTGTGGTAACATATATTGTGTAATTTACAGTTTTCAAGCAGTGTTTTAAACTACATGCACACACACCTCCTATTGCCATAAGTTTTATTCTCTACTAACAAGTTTATCTGAGACATTCTGCTGTATTTCAACAGACCAAAGATGTGTTTACCAGTCTCTGACTCAAATGATTTCCTATGGGGTTTTAACTAACGCTGGATGTCCTCATGCAGAGCTTGCAAGCAGGGAGCGCCTCTACTGGCTGTCTGGTAGAGGGCCACGAGAGGCTGTCTTAGTGTTGCAATGTAAACCAAAAAAAAAAAGTGTTTTACATTGCAGGGCTAAGTGTGAAAGGGCCAGTGCACCCAGACCACTTCAATGGGATGAAGTGTTCTGGGTGCCTATAGTGTCCCTTTAACACATATCAGCCTCTTGTTTGTGAAACTGGCGTTTCTCGTTGCAGATTGCGTTCATTCACTCTGCATCGTGCTCCTGCCACCAGAGTTGTCTGATCCTGGCAGGTAGTGACAATCTCTCACGGCAGAAGAGGTTTAGAGATCCCCCCCCCCCCCCCCCCCCTTAAATGAACAATACAAGCACTATAACCACTACAGTCCCCTGTATTAATTTATATGTTGCCAAGAATTCCCTGGTAATTTGTCAAACTGTTTTAATATTGTTGACACCGTACCTGGGACCCAATTGACACCTGTGCCTGCAACCCCTGCATCCATATTGTCCTTTGCTGGAGATTGTGATGAGCTAATTAAGCCCATGCTCCGTTGTGCTCTTTGGCTGAAAGTTGACCTGAATTCTTTTATCGGTTAGGCTTAGCTCAGTGAAGTCATCCAGATGCCATGCAGGCACCCGGAAGACAAGGTATGTTGTCAAACAGTTCTAAAATTATTTGGCAGATTACAATGAGATAATGATTTACAAACTGAATTTAAAAAATAAGTGATTTGGTAAAAAAAAAAATCTCTAATTCATCTGTAGTCACGGCTACACAGGTGGTTTGAAGTCGAGACAGGATTATGGCGTGCCAGGATGACAGACAGCAATCCAAAGCTGTCCATACGCAGACATTGGTGCCCAAAATGTCTTGTGCAATTGAGAGCATATTTAAATACATGCTCATTCTGCACTTTACAGAATTTTCTGTAGTGTCTCTAAAAGTATGATGTCCCGACGGTTAATACGTAACTAATTTCATTAGATGCTGTCAAAAACCATTATATTGTTTCCCAATGCTGCTGTTTGCTTACTCCCATCAGGGTTTGTACCTCCGATGAATACCTTCACTGTATGGCAGTGATTTTGGTGCATCAGGTGTTGTAGGCTATTCCTATGATGCACAGCCCTTCATAGGCCTTGAAGTAGTAACCGTAGTCTGCAATAGCTTGACTGCCAATAATTTTTTAAGCTTGAAAAGTGAGGCCAAAATATGTCACTTGGCAAATGCTAGCGAATTTTTGATCTTTGCACATAATATTAATGTAGGCGTTTTCACCATCGTGAGTTTCTGAAACTTCTTATCACTTGCGGGATTATTTATGAAAGTGTGAAAAGCCCAAACCACAGATTTTCCCAATTCAGACATTTTGGTCTAGCTTTTGAAACATCACTTTCAATTCCTGGCAATATACAGGATGTAATGACTAACATTGCTATTATTATATAATATAATATAACATTGTTATGTTATTAGTTTTGTTCTGCTAAAGCTGTTTAGGTATTCATTAATGCAAATCTTTGTTGGACTTGAAGAGTTGCCCTAAATGTGCAGTTTGAGTTAAAGGGACACTTCAGACCACTAAAGCACTTCAGCTTGGTGAAAAAATTGACGTGTGGAAATAATGCAGATTTCAATAGAAATTGTCACTTTTTTTATAAATTAAACCGGTTACACCCCCCTGACTTTAAAGCGACAGTCAGTCCTGTTACTTCCTGGTTTGGTTAACTCAGTGGAGCTAGACTCAAGAGGCAGCAATTGCTCAGAGCACCTGCCATACAAAGACTTCTCATTGAGCTGCATTGATAAGTCTGTGATTGGACAGCCACAGAAAGTCTGGGCGGGGTTAGAATTTGCAAAGGAAGAAGACAAGATAACTGTAGCTTTTGCAAGTTGTTTTTATATACACATCCAATAATAAAATGCATAATTAAATGCATGCAGATTTTCATTTGAGTTATATCTACTAAACAGTGATTTTTGTTATTTGGGCACTAGGTGTACCTTTTAAAAGCAATTTGGTCTTTTGGAAAAGTAACATTTATGAGTTACTGTATATCTCCGGATTTAGTGTGTGTGTGTGTGTGTATATATATATATATGTGTGTGTATGTAGATAGCACTCCACGGACTCAATCTTCAAATAAAAATTAACTTTTAATGCTCCAAGTTGGTCCTGATGAAAGTCTGATTGGTCAGACTGAAACGTTGATTTTTAACTTGGAGCATTAAAAGTTAATTTTTATTTGAAGATTGAGTCCATGGAGTGCTATCTACATACATACACATATATATATACATACATACATACAAGCACCCGGCACTAAACATTGTCTACAGTGAGTGCAACACTACTTGTATTTTTTTTATATATATATATAATTTTTGTTTAGTTTTATTCTTCTTTGAGAAACCTGTATTGACTGCACCCAAAACTTGAGATATTTTACTTGTAATCACGTGCATATTGTTCCATGCAGCTATTTTAGATTCACATTCCAGTCTCAGTCTGCATAACATTATGCAAGTAAATTACAAAATATAATGTCATATAAATGTCCCTGCTTGTCGTTGACATTCAAAGCAAAGAACATGGATATCAGTGTAACACAATCCTGCCATTGCACGAAAACCCAGAAGATAGATGATCATCATGTTGTGCCTTCACTGTTTAGAGAGCTATTCATTATTGCATGTTTTTTTTCACTAGGACATGAATTGAAAACTGAATTGCTGAATTTAGGCCAAAATAGCTAAATAGTTATACGAATTAGATATTTTTTTTTTTTTCTGTGGACCTGTTCTAGCCAAAAACGTACAATTCAGTTTTTAATTCCCTGTTGGGTGATCAAAGCCTTGTGACTGTAGACTAGTAATATTAAAAAAAAATCTCAATTTTTCTTCCCCGTCCCCCTTGCGTACCATAATTACTGTGGAAATCTTATGGATTGTGCAAATGAAACCTTATCAAGAACTTGGCATCAGCTTATTGTCTCAAATAGTTTGATACAATGGAGACGCTGCACCAACATACTCCTTGCAGTCTAGTGACTATAAAAAGATGTAGTGGTTATGGTGCTTAGTGTCCCTTAAATAATATAGACCCTGATCTTCTGGTTGGTTCAGCCCCTGAGGACCACTCCAAGCACTCCTTCACATTTATTGACACAACATTTGCCTCTGGCTATTGCTTCCTGGTTGTCTGTCCAGTATCTGTGCTATATCTGTCTGTAGTGAGAATGCCAGCAATGGTGAGTTTGCAGACAGGTGCAGACATTGAAGAGAAATGACCCACTCTGATAATATGCAATTATTCAATATTAAAAATACTATGATAACCATAAGTGGAGTTGGAGGTAAAGTTGAGAGGCTGAAGTGCTTGTATACTTGTCAGACCTCTGTTAGATGGCAATATCAAAATTGGCAAACTCATTGCTGCTAACCCTATCCCTGTCTGTGTATATTAAACAGCACTTACCAAAACTAATGCGATGGTACCCTGAAAAAGCCAACTATCAGCTGCAAGATATGTCTGTCACTTTAGCCGTTAAAGGGACACTAGTCACCAGAACAACTACAGCTCATTGTAGTTGTTCTGGTGAGTATAGACAGTCCCGGCAGGTGTTTTGCAGTAACACCCTTTTTTTTTTAAATTTTTTTTTTAGAGAAAAGGCGGTGTTTACATCAAAGCCTAGAGACACATCTTGTCGTCACTCCTCAGATGGCCACTGGAGGTGCTTCCTAGGGCAGTGCTGCACACTGTGCAGCACTGACATTCAGTATCTCCACCCTTTGCATGGAGACACTAAACTTTCCTCATAGAGATGCTTTGATTCAATTTGTTTCTAGGAGAAGACACTGATTGGGCAGGCCGGCGTTTAGCCCCACCCCCACCCTTACTCCTTGGCGATCTCAGCCAATCCTATGGGAAAGCATTGGATTGGCTGCGATCATCAGTACTGATGATATCAGCCAAAGAGGTGGATCGAAAATAAGGTAAGTTCTGACCCTTTCTAGGGGAGGGTTATCACTAAATGGTGGTTTTACATACATGTTTGTGTTCCTGATCCTATAGTGTTTCTTTAAGCATTCCATTGTACGCATAAGAAAAAGTGATTTATTGTCTACACATTAGTTTGACTTCAGGTTTTCCACTCTGCCTCCATAACCTATATTTAAAATGCCGCTCCCGCCCCCCCCCCCCCCCAAAAAAAAGTGTTGCCAATATAAAAACAAAACCTAAATATAATAACATTAGACTGCTGTACTTGCATAAGGAAACACTCCTAGCACCATAGCCATTACATCTTTAAATGCACTGTTTTCACTTGTGACTCTGAAATAGAGGGATACTGCCTGCACCTTTGGGTATCCCCTAAATCCTACTGGGAGCAGGTCTGGGTACAGTAAATCGGAGAGACAGCCATTAGAGGCTGGATTAACCCTCAGTGAAACATAGCAGTTTCTCTGACCTGGCATCCAGACCACTTCATTGAGCTGAAGTGGTCTGGGTGCCTATAGTGGTCCTTTAATCACAAACAAGGTTTCTGCAGGCTCTTGATGGAAATACATAGGGCAAGAGGTAAGAAATTCTAAATTAAACAGACTGTGCAATAAGCTAAAAATGTAGACTTTAAAAAAATATATATATTTTCAGGAAGTGTATAGGGAGAACTGTTTGAGTCTTAATCAGGGAGGTGTGGCTATGGTTGCAAAAATAAAGTGATTTAACCCTTAAATGGCAGAGAATTGAGCAGTAAAGACTGCCAGGGCATGGTTTGTACACCAAAACCACTCCTTTAAGCGAACATTGTTTTGGTGCTTAGAGTGTCCCTTTAAATATCAATACTGCACCTTATTATGTTCATCAGACTGACCACAAGATTATTTGATTCATGAATTTCTCACGTATTCCATGTTGTCATGGGAACATGTATGGGCTCTACTCAAATAGGTCAGTGTATTCTAAAATGCTGTTTTTGTAATGACCTTTTTATTAACATTAATTTACCTTCTCCAGGTGGATCCCTCACAAAGTTGGCTTATTATTCCACTGTCCAGCATAAAGTAGCCAAAGTCAGGTCGTTTGATCACACAGGAAAGGTAGGTTCCTTTTTTTTTTTTTCTCAAATATTTTTTTTAATAACTCAATTAAAGAAGTTTAACAAGAGTTATGCTTTCTATAGAAAAGTAGTGGGTAACCTTAGCACTGCAGTTTCCTGCGTTTCTCAGTCTGTTTTTAAGGCCAAGATTATCCATCACTGCCATAATATTGGATTCTTATTGGTCTGGATGTGTCCCTGAAGGGTGGGTGGGTGTGTGTATGTTTGTGTGAATATGTATGTTCCAGAATCTGAGAGAACTACACTCCCCTCCTTTTGATGCACGTTATCATTCCTATAATGTTATGGTAATACTTTGGATATGTGCAGATACCTTTTTTGGGGAGGGCATGCACAACTTGACTACATTTGAAGCAATATATAATTTAGGCTGGAATAGATTTCTGCAAGAATGCAGAGAAAATATTTTCAGATTTATTTTCCAGGGAGAACGGAAATATGTGATTTACATACACATTTAGCTAGGTTGTAGATTATCCTTATTTTTTTTCTGAATTCCTCTTTTGAATCTCACACGGTTTAGAAAAGCGACATGGTAATATTTGGCAACTTTATACTCTGGCTTTGTAATTTAAATTTAAAAATAAATACATTTTTAATACATTTATTTAATGTTTAAATCTATAAAGGGGAAACCGTACAAGACAATAGTATAAATAATAAAAGCACAATATAATATTCATAAGTTAAAGGGACACTATAGTCACCTGAACAACTTTAGCTTAATGAAGCAGTTTTGGTGTATAGAACATGCCCCTGCAGCCTCACTGCTCAATCCTCTGCCATTTAGGAGTTAAATCCCTTTGTTTATGAACCCTAGTCACACCTCCCTGCTTGTGACCTGCACAGCCTTCCATTAACACTTCCTGTAAAGAGAGCCCTATTTAGGCTTTCTTTATTGCAAGTTCTGTTTAATTAAGATTGTCTTATCCCCTGCTATGTTAATAGCTTGCTAGACCCTGCAAGAGCCTCCTGTATGTGATTAAAGTTCAATTTAGAGATTGAGATACAATTATTTAAGGTAAATTACATCTGTTTGAAAGTGAAACCAGTTTTTTTCATGCAGGCTGTGTCAATCATAGCCAGGGGAGGTGTGGCTAGGGCTGCATAAACAGAAACAAAGTGATTTAACTCCTAAATGACAGTGAATTGAGCAGTGAAATTGCAGGGGAATGATCTATACACTAAAACTGCTTTATTTAGCTAAAGTAATTTAGGTGACAATAGTGTTCCTTTAATGCATTGTGTGCTGGTTTATCAGGGCCATTCGATTGTTCAATGAGATATTAAATAAGTACATTAATAAGGTAAGAGTGAGAGTGCATTTACTAAAACTTCATACATAAAGTATGTATATGGTCCAGAGTAACTCCAATTACCAGCGAGGGTTCGATTCTAATCAATAAAGATCAAAGGTAATGGGCAATTATCTTAAATTTAAAGTTAAGAGTTAAGAACAGGGGCCTGACTAAATAAGACACTAACCATAGAGCCCGTCTTTTGTCAAAAGTCATGCCATCTCCAGACTGACGATAAATAATCCTTTCCGTGGTATACTGATATTTAAGTCGAAATACATGTTTTGTATTTAAAAAAAAAAAAAAAAAAAAAAAAATTAAATTCTTTTTTTATTTAATCAATGGGGAGCTACAAATTGGTGCTGAAGGCAAACTTTGGGGTTAAATTGTTCCACAATGATTTAACCCATTAAGGTAAGAGTGCATCTGGGGGCCTCCTGGCACCATAACAACTTAATTTAGAAGTTGTATTCTCTTCCCCTTGCAGGCACTGGGAGTGTCTTTCTTCTCTTTTCCCTAAACAAAATCGCTAGTTTTTTTTTTTAATTCTTTATTTTTGCAGTGCATATATTAGTCACAGGCATACATATGGTACCCCAACGGCATTCCATATGCAGGTTTCAAGACATTAGTTACAGTGGGGGTTAGATAGACAATGCACTTTTTTTTTTTTTGTATGTATACATATGGTTTGACATCGGGTTGAACATAAACATGGCTTGTAGATAACTTACACGTTTTTGCAATATGACATGCTAAAGTAATTATGCATATAACTTCGAAAATTATAAATGAGCACACTGTTGCTTATATTGAAATATGCAGGTCTCTTGTTATACAGGAGGAAAAAAAATATGAATAAAAAGGAAAATAGCAGATTAGTCTAACCTTTTTACGCTTGTTATAGATTGAGGCTTAAAACATTAGCAGTGAGAGCACATTAGCAGTACAAGTATGCATATAGCCGAGTATCGTAGAATAATATGACCTGCTAAAGTGAGCATGCATAGAACCATTGGCTCTACCTGTTAATGGAGTGTAACAACTGACATAACTGGGCGATAAGTAATTACGTGATAAGCATAGTCCAGACAGCAACTGCTGATGATAGCGGGCCTCCAGGATGCTAGGGTGGTATGTCCACTGGGAGTTAAGGTAGCGGGTGCTTTAGCCGATGCCCAGGACAGGAAAGTCTCTCTCATAGTTGCGGTGTGTCTTTTCGATGGTGCCCCTGTGTTGGGGGTCAGCTCCAGCGTTGACCTGTAGCATGTGCAGCCGCACTGCTACCAGGTGAGCAGCGTTGATCGTAGAGGGTAGGGTCATGCTTCGCTGCCTGCCGATTTTAGGGTAGAGTGGGGTGTTTGCGTATGGTGCTTGTTTGGTGGTCCAGCACCTGTGCTGTTGTGAGTGGGAGCGTGCGCCCGAATAATATGGCGCCACTTCCCGCCTTGAGGATCGCTGATGCCTGCTTTTCCTGATGGCCGCTCTGGAGGCTTGAAGTGGGCGCCTGTAGTGACGACGTCGTGTTGCCGGGCGTATCCATGCAGCCACGGTTTTTATCGCCATGTGATAAGCCATTCCGCGGCTGTACAGCATGTCCCAGAAGCTTGTACAGAGCCGGTCAAAAGATCCCAGTGGGTGTGTGGGTGGCTGAGTGTTAGTGCACAGTGTTTTGGGCCTGTGCTGGGCGGCCATCTTGTCTGCGCCGCGTTGATTTGGTGCCCCTGTGTGCTGTGTAGCCGGTGAGTCTGCCCTCCTGCCTTAGCCTTATCAATGAGTCCAGTGAGGACCGGGATATCCCCCACCGGTCCAAAGGGGGGGGGGGTGCAGGATAGTACGAGGTAGCTTGAGGGCTCTGGCTTCAGGGAGAGCGGCCGCCTCTCCCGAGCTCTTACCCCA
Source organism: Pelobates fuscus (assembly GCF_036172605.1). Lineage (NCBI taxonomy): Eukaryota > Metazoa > Chordata > Amphibia > Anura > Pelobatidae > Pelobates > Pelobates fuscus. Next base: position 111,336,768 of record NC_086327.1, on the reverse strand, counting down.
GTAGGCCGCACATGGATTCCTGCTTCCCTAGCTCAGACGGGCTCTGGGGTGGTATCAGTCGGTTCAGTGGTGCACCCCCGACATGGACGGTGCACCCCCGAGGGTCGTTGGGCTATGTAGCCGCTGCTTTTTGCCCCAGTTTCTGCCCGCTGTGCAGGAGCTCGTGCTACACACGTCTGCACGGCTCGGTCATCAGGCTCCGCCCCCCAAAATCGCTAGTTTAAAAAATAAAATTAAAAAAAAATAAAACATTTCTTCCTTCCTTCCCTTCACAGCTCAGATTGTGTGCATGCGATCTGTGAATTCTGTAGTGGTTATGGTTCTTGGATGCTCCTTTAAGATTTGTATTTTTTTCCTAAGCCTGTTAATATCTACAATTATTTTTTGGTAATCTAGATTAGTCCGTTAAACATTTTACATGTAAAAAATAAATAAAAAAATACCTGATGGGAATAGGCAGTTTTCTAGATGTCCATAATTTCTGTCTGCTCTAGCACAAAAAAGTACAATAATACAAACAAAGAATGCTACAGCATCCATGTTAAAAAACCAAAACCAAAACAAAAAAAAACCAACGGGAAAGCAGACAAGCAACATGTGTGTTTTTTTTTTTTTTCTTTCTTTTTTTTTTTTTAAAGGACACCTGCCGAACCACATCCTGTTTTCTGCACAGTAGCTTAAATTCTAGTCTGCCTTTCAAGGTTTCAGGATATCCTCACAAATTAAGTTAAAATTCACATCAGGGATACGCCTAGACAAAAAGATAATGGGTGTAAATAAAATTCTGGTTTAACAAAAAGTTAGATAGTGGAACAGGGACAGGAATGGAAGGACCCTAACAAAATCGTCACTCAAAACTGGTTCCTTGACCGCCGTAGATGTGGTGGACATTGTGTTATAATTGCCAGCATTAAAGCATTTAAAAACATAAGTTGGTATTTGATAACTGTATGTATGCGCATATTGCTGGTTGTAATGTATTGGGTTTGAATCTGTGTGAGTATAGTGAGCGTATGCAGCTGTGTAAATGCAGGGTTTAAACAATGACCTTGATTTAATAAGCTTTCCAGACGATTCATTACTATTAGAATAACTTTCAAATTTATCCACAGAAGTCACAAATAAAGGCTGTAGTAGTTTTTGTAGTTGTTATTTGAAAATGTTTTTTTTTTTTTTTTATAATTTGGGAAGCTTATTAAATCAAGGCCAATGTTAGAAGTGGCTAGGATAAAGCGTTTTTTTAAAGTTAGAGATTACAAAGTTAGATTACGAGGCTGAGTGTACTACTAAGGACACTTGCCAAGGCTCCTGGTACTTATCTCTTCCCATCAGCCCACTTGATCTCCCAAAACAGCACATTATAGGTGCACAGACGCCCCCTACCAGACCAGTACCTACTCTGCTTTAATACAAAATCTGGCCCTGGTGATTTCCATTACTTTGCACTTCTTAAAGGGGGGCTGTCACTTCTCTGCAAAATACTCAATTTAATAAAACTTTAGAAAATCACATAAATTGTGATGCTCTGTTTTCTTTTAAATGTTTTTTTAAAGATATAGCAAATTGCATCATAAACCAGTTCTGTCCAGGCACAAATACAATATACAAAAAATAAAAATCAAGTAAAAGATAGCGCTATAAAATTAGTGAACAGTTTAAAAGTATCATAAAAAAGCTAGCAAGCACTAATAAAAGTGAAAATCTCTCTAAAACCACCACAACTACAATATACATTGTAAATCAGGAGGCAAGATGGAAACCTTGTTTAATTTCTCCTCTTTCATGCGTATTTTCTATTTGCTGACTGCCAGGTGCAGCAGTGTCCATTAGTTGTTGCAGGGCCATATTGGATACGACCTTGCTGTGTCTTTTAATTCAGATATTTGCTAATTTTGTGTCAGCACAGTGTATAGATGTCAGGATCGGGACAGGGATCCAACACGCAGAGTACAAAGAGTGGAAAGGTACGTATACCGGGCCTTAGAATGGCCGGACTAACGTACCGAGAGTAATAGAGAATAGTCAGAGACAAGCCGAGGTCGAGGGAACGGGAAGACAGATAAGCGAGAGACAAGCCGGGTCAAGGGAGAACAGAGAAGCAGGGAAGTACAACAAGCCGAGTCAAAACCAAATAGAGCAAACTAGAATACCAGAGCACTGAGTGACTAGACAAGCTAGAACCACGACAGGGCAATGAGCTGAAGAGAGAAGTAAGCTTAAATACCCTGGTTCCGGATGGTAAGCACGCCTCTGACAAGTGCCGATTGGCTATCGGACACTTGAGTGACAGGTCGCTCGTGATAGCGTCATGACGTCACGTATTGAGCGTCCTGCTAGAAAAGGACGTGGATTCCTCGCGGCCGGTGTTTAAGTGGCTGGATGAACCGCGAGGAACGGAGGAAACAGCTCGCCTGGACGGATAAACCATCAAGTCTCTACCTCCCTTAGAGGTAGAGACCTCAGGTACCCTGACAATAGATAAGTCACCTATGTATATGTAAATTTGTCATCCACGTGTTTTGGAGAAGCTATGTCAATTTATTTTTTATTTTTGTTGCGCATGAGATTACAGCAGTGCTTGCATAGCCACAATAGCTTTCACAAGCGCGTTTTTCATTGCATATAACATAAACGTGGCACATATATAACGTGCGCATTTTTAGGGATAATATATAACATGCTAGGCTAAATTTGCATTTAACAGTGTATCTCTAGAACCTCATCAGTGTCGCGCAGACTTCTATGTGTACCTGCATGTCAGTTGTGTCATTCAGGGTATCATTGTCGATAATAGGGTTGATATGCAAGCTGGGTGGTCAGTATAGTGTTAACCTTAACAGTGAGGCTACAATGCGAACGAGCTTGGCTAAATAGATATTAGGTCAGGCTTGTGGGGATATTTATGGGATAATAATGTAAACAGATGAGAATTGCCCACGATTTTCAATTCTCAGATCCCTAATCGTTATCGTGTTAAATGAAATGTATAACCATATACCGATAATTAAAAATCACAAATTGTTATAAAAATAGATATTTATTTCTTAACAATTTAAATAATAATGATGAGCAACATGCATGATAATAATCAATGGAATTCGAGCATAACATATGTAATACAATATGGCAATAATCAATGAATATTCAGTATAAAACAATATATGCAATACAATAGGCCATTTACTTCCTGGTTAATATAAACGCCTCTACAGCACTTAGCTGTCAGGACAATTTATGATAGGCTTTACAGGGAGAAAGAATGTGAGTTTCACACTGAGCTGCAGTGTAGGGCAATAGAACTTAGCTAGCAGTTAGAAATAACCCTTTCAATGCTGGCTAGACCTCTTCTAGGGATTTAAGATCTACTCTTGTGTAATTTTAAATAAAATAATATTTAAATAGTCAGTAACCTTTAATCATTTCCTTGCATCCAATGAGAAATCGTACTATGTTACATAAGCTGATATTTTAATTAATTTGCCTAAATAGATATTTTATCTTATTTTAGAGCCAATCAATACAGCTGGATAAATGGTCATGATATGCTAACGTGATATTAATCACACAAATACATTAATGATTATATTGATCCCAGCTGCAGATAGGATGCTATAACCATATATATATTCTTTAATAATTAAGATTTCTAAATATGAAATCAAACATGATTTATCCAGTCATATATCATGCTATTAATTTTAATTAATTTAAATTAATTAATTAAATGCCTGTATATTTACCAGTTATGTAGATATTTTCTCATCAGATATTCCCAGGTAGCTAAGTGGTTCTCTGCATGAAGTGTGAGAGTTTCTTGGTTACTCTGGTCACCCGATTCTGCCTGGATCTCTCTGAATCCCCAGAGTGTCGTAATGTGTTTCTCTTCAATCTTTGAATTTTCGAATCTCTCAATCCTCCTCTCTTCCCTTGTCTTAACTTTTTAAAGGGAAAAATTCCTTAGGTGATAGCCAATCACAAATGTGGGGTGTGGTTGCCTTCTAGGTAATCATTTTAATATTCGAACTCAAGAGGGCAGCCTTGTTCCACTACACATACCTATCCAGGAAAGAGTTAACTTTTCCTGGTGGCTATTTTTGACGTCATTTACGTTATCTTTATGTATCCAATAACTCAAATCTTCTGTCAGATCAAAGGGTTTTCTTCGGATTTATCCAGACTATGCGTCTCCATTTTCTGTAGTAATTCCTAAAATTGATAGTTTGTGAACTAAGTTTCACCTTAAACTATAATGGGACGTTGTACAATATCGAAAGTAAAATTTAATTGTTTAATCTCCTCTGTCACCTAAGTCTGGGAATAGAATTTATACAGTCTGTCCATCCCCCGTTCTCAATGTCTTATCTATTTGGCTTGTTTATATACACATTCCATTCAGCTTGGGCAGAGCAGTCAGTCAAAGAGAAAGGATAGAATTTTGTGTCTCTTTGTTAACTTGAAGATACAAAATGGAGTCTGGTCGGTTTAGCAATGACTTCAGAATATACACTTTGTATTTCTATCATAGCACAAAATGTCTGCCGATATAAATACCCTGACAGGCTGTATATAGCGAAAATACAAGCGATGGATTCTAAGATCCGTTTGGTATCACGCTTAAAAAATACTGTGTGTAGTAATTGCCCCTGGGTGCCAGATGGTGAAACACAGCGTAACAGTTGGCAAACGCAAGCAATTGGAGCAGAGATATTTGGAGGCTCCCCGACTTAAGGGCTGTTTTTTAAAGGAGTATAGTGTGGTTCAGGTCAAGAATAAAACAGGTGTATTTCTACAGCTAGCTAAGTAAGGTCAACAAATAGAAAAAGGAAAGACAATATGAAAAAACAATGTCCGCTGGAGTGTCTGTCCTTAGATGAGCGTCCAGGGCCTTGCCTGTGTTTCATGAGTGTCTCTGCGGGCTGCTTAGCCGATGCCGAGAGATGGGAGGCTGTAAATGCTTAATAGCCAGAGTCCCTTGAGCCTTGTGTGAGGGCCCCGCCAAACCTGGACGCTGATGCGCTCCTGCGTTTCTCCGCCCGGACTCCAGAGCGGACCCCCTCCTTGCCCGTGGTGTCTGGGTCCTTTCGGTGTGCGCAGCCGACCTCATGGGACAGGCACCACTTCTCCTATCTTCCAAGACCCAGGAGGGTTCTGCAGCTTCTGTCTTCTGGCCAGCCGGTCCCAGAAGGCCTGGCAGACCGCCTCAAATCGGGCTTCGAAGGCCTCTCGCCATGTCTGGGCCGTCTGTCTTGTGTGGGTTTGTCGAGGTGTCTGCGCCCGGCCATCTTGGACAAGCTGCGTGGTTTATCAGGTTCCCCGTCTCCTCCCGGACTACCACTGCTTCGCGCTTAGATGGTGCCGGGATATCCCTCACCGGCGGTTGTGGGGAGACTTCAGGCTGTGTGTTCAGCTTTTGCTGATGGATCGGCCGCATCCCCCGCCCGTGCTGTGTGTGGGCCTCGTGTGGGCCTCATGTGGGCCGCAAGTCTGCCCCGGCTGTTACTGCCAATCTCTGTCCGGTGCTTCAGGTTGGTTGATGCTGCAGGGTCCTGTGGCATTCAGGATGCTTCTGCCAGAGGATTTTTGCCCAAATCTCTCGCTTATTAAGTCGATTTAGAGCCCTTTTACACGGAGCTCTCAGGATATGCGACCGATCAGGTCGGCAGTTAAGCTCTGCCCCCCGAAGCTATGTCAATTTTAACCTGAAAGCCCATATGGTTGTCTTGTATCTCACCCAAGACAACTTGTCTGTCCAATACCTGCTCGTACACTCTATTCAGCAATCTATTGTTCCTGCTGGTTACACTGGGCACTTGGCTTTTGTATCTTTTTATCCTCCTTTTTATTTAATTTATTTATTGTTTAGCAGTCCTCCTCAGTGCATGATCTTGTGTGCGCAATTTGTTTTGTCACAGTAACTTGCATGTATCATTTACTGTGCAGTACTGTTGAACAAGGGAATATATTGGAACTTCATAAATTGTGGGTGTATGAATAATATACATAAATAAAATATTTATCCCCGATGTGAACACTGAACCATTTAAATTAATATACTAAAAGCAGCATCTTCCTCTAGCGGACTTATTTACTTCCATTTTCTTTGAAAATTATCGACTCGTGTCAGTGGATATTTATATGGAAATTCTAGCAGCTTAATCCAATAAACAGACTGCTTGAGAATTATAGTCTGATACATGTGCTTCGGAAGCACATTTATCTGCATTTGTTTTTAATGACTAAAACAAAAGGTTGTTATGGTACCAGGGGTGTTCCTTAAGCCTACATGATCTATTTCCTTTTTAGTTTTTTATTGGGAGTGGGGTGTGTTGTGCCTAGGAGTGTTTGTTGGGTCATGTGCCATGCTTGATATTGAAAGGTTGCAAATCAAAGTGATAAAGTGAAGGCGACAGTGTGGCAACTGTTAACATGGTTGTTGATGGATATGGTGTCGGTTTGACTGGTTGTGTAGAGTTGTGAAACCGATACATACTGGATTGGAAATATTTGTTCTCTGATCTGATAGATGACAGCACAGATTTCATCAGTGGTACAGTGTAGGTTCCCCACAGATGGAATGAACTTTTTGTGTGTTTGTTAACAAAGCCGGTTTTACCAGGACTGAAGAAGTCATCGTTCAGCGAATGCACAGGTAGAGAGATCTTGGGTTGGAAAACAACCAATTCTGACCGATCACTCATAATGGCTTCACACACTGGCAAAGAGAAGCAGGTTGCAGAGGGAATACCTGCACAATTTAAATTTGCATAATTACACTTTATAACCTTAAGGACAAAGGAAGCTACATAAAAATATTCTGAAATTGTAATATTCAGAGGGAAAAAAATTGTGGTAGATTTCCTTTAAGCATAAACTCTTGGTGTTCAGCAAGTGGCAGCACATATTCAGTAAAAGTATTCCAATACTTGCCAAGTGTAATGTGCTGGAAGGTTTATTCATTCGGGGACAATTTGTATTTATTTTTTAGATTCTGAATTATTGACTTGCCTATTACGGTAAGTAGGTTTAGCACATAGTTGTGTATAATAGCAAAGCAAATGTTTTCGGGTGTCTTCAGAATACTCAAAACAGGATTGCGAAATACTTTATCCGTTGTATGTATTTTGTCACTAAGAAATTTCTTAGGGGTTTCTCCTTAATGGCCAAAGGGAAGTCAGAAGTTATAGGCACGCCTGTTGTGCCATGAGCTCTGATGAACTAACTTTAAGTTCCATCTGTTGCAACTAACTGGAAACCCCCCAAAATAAAGACATTATAATAGACAGGTAAACAGATCTGGGTTTGATGGATTTCAGAAGGACCATACTTGGTCTTGGACCACCTTTACAGACAGGAACTTACTGATATGTCTATCTTTCAGAACGACGCAGGTTAGCTAAAACATATTTGAGATGTCCCAAAGGGAGATACCTCCCGTAGGCCTAGGCATGCTGTTAATTTCTTTATCTGTTTAAAGGGGAGCTGCCATTCTCTATAACTTCTACCATTGAATAAAACATTGAATTTTGCCCATAACTCATGTTCTCCTCCACTTTTTTATTTTTTTTTATTTTAAATCCATATTAAACATTTTAGCAAATTACATCATCTTCCAGTTCAGACAAAGCAAATCCCCAAGGAAAGCATTGCAGATAAAGAGAAGAAACAATGTTTAATTTCTTGTCTTCCCTGTATGGTTTTTCTTTGCTGAATGCCGGGGAAGAGCTTACAACAATGATCGACAGAGGGCTAAGTTGGAGGTGCCTATTTTCAGGTGTGGCATTCTACATTTAATTGTATTTTTCACACCCCACAAATTAATTAGTAAGCATCACATAAACTGGCGATTCTCAGATTTTTTTCAACACACTACGTTGCCCAACATCAATATAATTTGTTTTAAACTCAAATTTACTATTCCTATTGTAATGTGTTTTTTTTTTTCTCTAGAGTAAAAACCATTTCAGGAAGTAATCTCAACTCTAGATAGTGCAATTTATCTTAAAGGACCACTATAGGCACCCAGACCACTTCAGCCCAATGAAGTGGTCTGGGTGCTAGGTCCCCCTAGTTTTAACCCTGCAGCTGAAAACATTGCAGTTTCAGAGAAACTCCTATGTTTACACTGTGGGTTAATCCAGTCTCTAGTGGCTGTCTCCCTGACAGCCACTAGAGGCGGCTTCAGTGATTTACACTGAGTAAATCACGCTTATCTGATGCTGGACGTCCTCACGGAGTCCAGCGTCAAATAAGCTCCCCATAGGAAAGCATTGAGTAGCATTGAGTAATGCTTTCCTATGGGTGTGTTTTTAATGCGCGTGCGCGCCTCCAAGAGCCTATAGTGCCAGGCAAACAGGTTTGTTTTCCTGGCACTATAGGATCCCTTTAACGTTTATGTTGATTTTTACTACAACTCCCATTTAGTTTTGCTCAGCCTCCTGTTTGAGACCTGTGTGTCCTGCCTATTACAATGTACAGTGTTCTAACTTAGATGAGTTTGTGTAAACAAATAAGGAACCTGAGTGGATAAGAGGAGTGAGACTGTTTCACCGGAAGGAAACTCTGCATTTAAACCCTGCCGTGTTTGTGCGTGTGCTTGTATGAGTTTTAGCCTTTCCGTTTGTTGCTTCTATATTCCATGTAAAATGCGCTGTCATCTTCTTTAGGATGCAGACCATGATTCGTTGTATGAAATATCCGAACAAGAGGAGATCACAGCTCGACTCCACTTCATTAAATTTGAAAACACTTACATAGAGACCTGTCTGGACTTTATCAAAGACCATCTAGTGAATACAGAGACAAAGGTTATCAAGGCAACAGGCGGAGGAGCCTACAAATTCAAAGACCTCATTGAAAAGAAATTAGGATTAAAGTGAGTTGGCTCAGTGTCTGACAAACAAGAGTTCAAGAATTTGAATAAATTGTATAATTTATGCTCCATGCTTTTTATTCTTGGTGGATGCTCACATGCACGCATCCATGTTAGGTAGGTACTATTTTGTGTTATTTATTTATTTTTATTGTAACAAAATTTATATATTTTTTTTATTTGTATACCCTAGGTGGCCCTGTCTTAAACTTACTTTAACATTACCCATATTTGTTTTTTTTTCTTCTTTGCTTTGTACGTAAAAAAAAACATTTGGTTTTATCCATTTTGCAGGCGTAAAGATTTGTTTTATTTTTAAAGAAATCTGTATTGTCATAAGGCATGAATATGACAATAAAAACAAATCTACACCGACAAAAATAAGAATCTTCAACTGACTGGTTGTCTATATCCACTACCATTGATTTTCCTCTTGATGCTCTTCTTTAATTGGGGGTGGGGGGAGGGCACGCAGAGTGTAAAGCAGTTTTATACTTCCAAATGCCCTACAAACTATACCAGCGGTAAGTTAATGACCTCATTAACATGCTGTGTTTTTGCATGTTTACATTTTTTTTTCAGAATGTTGCACAATAACCCTGCCTCTTTAGCCACTCCCACTCACTCCTGACAAAAACTTCCTTATCAAATATATGTACAAAGCTCCGCCACTGACACTAATGAATAAACTGAACTATAAAACAATCCGCATTAGAAGGAGAGGACACCAGGCACACTTAAAGGGACACTGTAGTCACTATAACCATTTCATCTCTTTGAATTGGTTATAGTGCCTGGAGTGCCCTGGCACTGTCTCTCCATTCAGTGTTGCAGTATGCCAAAAATAAGAGTCCCTGGCCACCCACAGTCCAGCCCCTTCTGTATGTGTAGCTAAGGCAGAGATTACACACTTCCTTGTTGTCATACCCATTCATACCATCAGTTGGAGCTCTGACAGGCTAAACGCAGTCAGCTGACACTCTCAGCCAATCACAGCTGCCCACTGCTGCTAAGGCTAATACTTCCTTATTAGCCAAAGCAGCACAGAGGGGATGGACTGCCAGGGACTCTTGCTTAGCATTAAAACATTAAAAAATGTTTAATGCTGAAAGAATTGATGGTACCAGGGTACTCCAGACACTATAACCAGTTTAATGAGATGAAGCAGATACAGTGCCTACAGTGTCCCTTTAAAGTAATGGTATCACTACCTGTTTATGGTTACTCAGACTGTCTGCAGCCTGGTTGTATATTCGAAGCAGATCAGTCACTACAGTTGGTGCAAAGTGTGCATACATTTGATAAGAGTCTTTGTGGCATGAGGGGCATTGATTAAAGAGGTGGGCTTATGGTCCAGAATTCTGCAAAACATATATATATTTTTTTTTTTGCAAAACCTATGAGGATTTGAGCATGTAAAAAATGCAGCATATAAATGAGGCTTTAAAGTTGTATTGGTGCTCGGAGAGCTCGTGCCTATTATTGCAGCATTTTTTATACATCACTAAATCTATAAAAAGAATGAGTGGAGATGAGACAGGGCAGCTTCAAGATTGCCTATGGTGAATGGCATGTACCTTTTTATTTTTTTAAATTTTTGTACACTATACGCAATGCTGAAGTCCATTTCTTTTAACTTGTTTTATGTTTAACAATATATCTACGGTAGTTTGCATGTGTTCGTTAATAGTGAAATTTTGTTCTTTAAAAGTGTATTTTCTTTACTACTAGATTCGCACAAGCCGCTATAATTCTAAAACCAGGTGAATGTATCTGTGCCTTGTCGTGTTCATGTCCTAACCCAGGCCCATAGAAACATTTGATCTACTGACAGGGCTGGCCTGGGGGGTTTGCAACCTGTGCCATTGCAGAGGGTACAAACAGAGAGGGTGCGCTGTCACACTGACCTATCAGGTTGCAGGGAGTGCTATTGTGAATGGTTTGGGCAGTCACAAAATGTTGGTGCAATGAGATCACCCTAAAATGAAAAAAGTAGACTAGAGTTCTAAATAGTATATAACCTATATTGTTTAATCAAATGTAAATTAAGTATAACGCAATTCCTAACTTTATAAAACATGTAAAAGATGGACTTTATTACTTTTAATGGTTTTTATGGATTAATTTTAAATGATTTTTTTGTCTTCTCCTTGTGTTACATGACTACAGGCCAGAATCAACAAAACAATAAAATGGATAAAAACGAAATCAATTTAGTGCCCCTTATGCGGTAATATAGCAGTCGTTACATAAAACAGCACCTTTAACCCCTTAAGGACACATGCCATGTGTGACATTTCATGATTCCCTTTTATTCCAGAAGTTTGGTCCTTAAGGGGTTAAAGGAACACTCCAGGCACCATAACCTCTTCAAAACAAATTTCTTAAGGTGCTGGGAAGTCCGTGGTGCTGCCTCACCTTTAGGAACTTGAGAAATTTAAATATTTTTCTCAAGCTTTTTTTATGTGAATAGGGAGGCACTGATCGTCTGAGAGCATCAGAGACGCCTTTGCCTGCAGCAACCACAATTTCCCGTTTCAAAGCATTTCAGCTAACGGAAGGACAGGTGGCTGAGAGATATGGCACTTGAACACAGACTTTGAGGTTAAACAGTATATGAACCAAAGTGAATGGTTTAACACTTGACACTTTAAATGACTTGGCACCATACCAAGTTGATTTCAATGAATTTGTTATAGTTTCAAACTGGTCTTTAAATTGTCTAGCTCTTAAAAAAAAAATAAATAAATAAATAAATAATAATAATAAAAAAAATCAGAAAATCATAGGTTATTTCCCAGCTTAGAATAGTGCTTATACCATTTATAGTTGTCTTGAACTACCACTCTCATTTGTGCCATTTAAACCCTTTTCATTATTCAGATTGTAAGGTAAGAATGTATTTTCTTCAAAGGTGGATTTCCTAGGTGTATCAACTTCATGATTTTTCCTGGAAATAAGGGGATGTGTCTGTGCTTTATAAATGATTGTTCCAAGACCTAATTTATTAAACCTTGCATTCCGATAGTTGTGCAGTCTACAGAATAGAATGAAAAGCTTTTTTTCAATTTTATCAAAGTTGGGTACAGGCACTGTAGGCCCATAGACAAAGTATAATTTTGAGGAACAAAAATATTTTTGCTGTTTCACTTAATACCTCATTTATAATTTCTGGGTGCTCCTAAAGCATCCACACTTTAACGTCACCTCTCACTCTCTCCCCAACCTCTGTTCATATGTTACTCCCAGAGAACCAGCAAGCAACCCATAGCACACGATCCCACCCAAGCCGTGCATGTCAAACATCACATCACACATCATCTAGCATCGTTTATAAGACAAGACGGTAATAACCCTCAGAGGCAGATCAAGGGAGGAGAAGCTCTAATGGCTAGCGTACTAGGCCGGCGATTCTTACACTCCACTTTGTGCTTGTTTCTTACACATGTAAGCCTCAGATAACCTACTGTACAAGCACTAATCTGTGATTCTCTTTCATTGGAATGAGTCATCCTATTGAATTAGTGGTTGTGGGCATTAAAGATGTGTCTGCACCCTAGACAGGGACCTTGTTGCTCTTCTACTCAACCTTCTGCGTAAACTTGTTTGTTCTAATTTATGTTGAAGGGAATCTTAATCGTAATTTTTGTTATTCTTCAATATAGTTTCAATATAGTTTGTATGTATAGACCCATATAGATCAAATGTGGATGAAAAGATACCTTAAAAAGATGTATATACTTGTATGCATGCATTACAAAATGATGCACAGAGGGGCTATAACATATGTATCTTTCTATTTAAAATAAGAATAAAGGGGAACCTTGTCACAGTTTTCCTGTAGCATTCTAGTGACCGAGTATACATGTATGAAATAAAACTATATCATATTTTATTCTGATTTCTGCTTTAGTGTGGACAAAGAAGACGAAATAACATGTCTCATAAAGGGGTGCAATTTTGTTCTAAAGAACATACCACATGAAGCGTTTGTCTACGTGAAACACGGGGATCCCGAATTTCGATTCCAGAACACCCACCCTAACATTTTTCCATACTTACTTGTTAATATTGGCTCAGGGGTTTCAATTATCAAGGTAAGATGACATTTGACACAGATGTGGGGAATCGGTTATAATGCATAGTGATTTAATCAGATTTGTGAAATCCTGATAAATTGTAGGAAATAGGACACCCTTGTTTGTGTACCCTTTAATGAACAGCATCCGGTGGTTAAAAAGAATCAACCTGTTTTATGAAGGTTTTTATTTTTTTTGTGTTTAATGTAGATTGCATCTCTAAATATGTTTTTTCTTTGCAGGTAGAAACCGAGGACAAATTTGAACGCATCGGTGGAAGTTCTATAGGTGGTGGAACCTTCTGGGGGCTTGGAGCTCTGCTCACAAAGACCAAGGTCAGGCAGCAATGGAAATGAGCAGTTTTTTTGTTTTTTGTTCAATTGAGTGGTCACTTAAAATTTATTTTTTTTTAAATCCACTGCTTTTAGAAGGCTACAAACCTGAATCAGCAAGGTTTATGGGCATCTTTAATATATGGTCTTTTGCAATCATAGATGTTGTAGTATACCAGCATAGAATACCTCTGCTTTTTTTTATGGTTAACGATACTTCTGGATCTTCCTCATTTGTTCAGTAGTAGTTCCACCATTATATTGGATGTTTGTTTTCTGACATCAGTTACATTTTTTTTTTTTAAAGTCATGCAGCTGTATGGTTGTTACTGAACCATTTGCAGTTTTAATGCATGTTTAATGATCAAGAGAAAAACAGGTTCTTGTATACACAGCCATGTCATTGTAGTAGTGTGCTAGAATTCTGTACATTTTACAGATGCTTTAACCCTAAAATTAACAGATTCCTTTTGAAAGCAAAATGAAGCTTTGCAGGGACAGCGGCAATAATTACACCTAGTACCCAGGTGCTAATGGAAAGGCACTACCAAAAATATTGAAATATAGTGTTGTACTGAGATGGAATGTCCTGTGTTGCTGAGGATGCAAACAGCCCTACTATTACTTTGTCCTGTCTGGAGGTCCAAGGGTGGGTACAATGTTTCCTGCTAATCGGACACCCCACTACCAGCTCTCGAGATGTACTTTCCTCTGATGTCTTTGGTGTTGTGATTCAGACTACCCAGAAGTACACTTGGATAATGTTCATTTTTAAGGGGGACTATGGCCTGCCAGGATTTGTAATATTCCCTTCACCCCTATAATTAACAAATATGTATTTGTGAAGTGTGGAAATGAAAATTAAACTATAGAAATACACACCTATTTCTCCGGCATCTGGACACCTCCATATTAGCGCTCTGTTAGTCAACTTTAACATAAATTTAAAAGAAATTGGAGCATCTCATGAAACATTTAACACAAGTTATAGATGATTTTCTGTGTTTTATTTAATGGGTTTAAAGAAGTGACAATTTTCACATTTCTTCTGTTTTATTGTTACTGCAGGGTTTATTCACTAATCACAGAATTGTAGTGAACTGAAAACAAAACTGCTCCATACAAGAATACTAATTGTAAAACCTTTTCAGTTCTGTTTTTCAGTTCTTCTCTACAAGCTGATGTTTAGTGAATAACCCCTTAATTCACAAGTAAGGCATTTCAGTTTATTTTTTCCCTCTGTGTGTTTGTTTTCTTGTGGGGTTTTCTTTTTAAATTTATTTTTTGTCGAATTAAAACATTCATTTTTTAAAAGTGGTTGTTTAGCTTTACAAACTTACCCCATTTATTTTTATGTTGACAGAGATTTGATGAATTGTTACAGCTCGCTGCTAAGGGACAACACACAAATGTGGATATGTTGGTGAAAGATATATATGGAGGGGCTTACCAAATCCTGGGATTAACTGGAAACCTCATAGCAAGCAGCTTTGGCAAGTCTGCCACTGCAGACAAAGGTACGAACAATCATGGGTTTATATTCAGCTAGTGTATGTGTTTTTATCTATTTTATTTATTTTGGATCTTATGGATTATTAGGAGTCAATATCTTGCTGGAATTTCAAAGTGAAATAAAATTCTAAATTTAGGCCAATTTAGCTGGATTAGAAAAAAATATAGTCAGTTTGGGACGGGGCCTGACCGTGCACTGGAACAGACGCAGGTTACAGCAGCTCCTGCATCCGAATGCTTATCTTGCTGATTTTCCCTGAGCAGAGCCTGTAACCCGACATAATCTGGCTTACTAACGCAAGGGGACTTCACAACCTCCAAACCAATACCACACGTGGACTTCCTTACCGGCTCTGAGTGGCCAAACCTTGCGTCCTAGAAGCATGGTCGGCCCGGGGGGGAGACGGCTGGTCTCCCGCCACCACAACTCGCAGATGCCAGATTGGGCTCATATTCTCCCTCTATAGACCGTGGGGGTTATCCCGGTCCCCACCAATCCTTCACACACCCTGCCACTGGCTCCTAATGCCTATTGTAACACAGACTCTGACTAGAGGGGGCCCAGCAAAATGGCAGACACAAATCGGCCATCAGTGCCTGTAACCATGCAGCCGTTGCTCACGCAGCTGGACCTAATACTCACCCGATTTTTGGAGAAGGTGGAGCAGCACACTACCCAACCACCTCCTACCCAAGGAAAGGAGGCGGAGAGGAGTGGGGATGCCAAGCGGAACGGGCCTGTCTTGGGCAAAGCATTTCGCCCAGCTCACATAACATGGATCGCAAGCCCACCCAGGCAGAAGATTGCACAGAGATCCCCTCCGAGGCATCACCTACATCTCCGGAAGACCGTCAAATGGGTTCACTAGAGGGCTGCATTCAATTTTATAGAATATGTAAAGATTGTAGTCCTAATAGTCCAGTGTTGCAGATGTTAATCCAATAAAAAAAGGAATTGCAAGATACGAAATTAATCTGTTATTTTACATTTATATTTAGTAAAATAAATGTGTGTGTATTATTATTTGCATCTCCTCTCCATTTTGTTGGGGCTCTGTAGAGAAATTGAGGGGCCTCAAGAAGTTCCTTTTATGGTAGTATTTTATAGGACTGTAGTAGTTTTATTATATCCATTAAAGTATGTTTAGTTTCCTTTCACGACCCAGCATTTTTTTTTTTTTTACTTGCAGAATTTTCCAAAGAGGACATGGCAAAGAGCTTATTGCACATGATCAGCAATGACATTGGTCAGCTGGCCTGTCTGTATGCCAAACAACATAACTTGTCCCAAGTCTACTTCGGAGGTTTCTTTATCCGAGGCCACCCTGTTACAATGCATACCATCACCTACAGTATCAACTTCTTCTCCAAGGTGAGAAGGTCCATACCTGCCATTTATACTGGGTACCAAGCGGTGACTAAAAAAAAACTGTCGTGAAAAGGTGTATTGTTTCATGCCAAGCAACAAAGTCCCTTCTGTAATTCCGACTTCTGCCATATATGCAGGGTTATTCACAAAAGTGTGAATTGTATATAGTGTATATTATTTACTTGATATTGACCTGTTTATGCCCTTTTTTCAGGGAGAGGTTCAGGCACTTTTTCTTAGGCATGAAGGCTATCTGGGTGCAATTGGGGCATTTTTGAAAGGAGCAGAGCAAGACAGTAAGTATGTTTCTGATAATTCTAAACAGAATGTTTTTGGGGCTTTTCGTAAGTTAAATTTAAATTTACAACAAAGTAAAAAGCTGGAACCTAAAAATCTATTTTTTTTTCCAGGATTCTGTAGTTTATAATACCTGTATAGTATAATATAATATAGCCAATGTACAAGGAAAGGTCAGCACTCCTGGGACTTCGAAATAAAACTTAATCAAAATATAATTGTTTCAGTTTAAACTCTTGAATACATCCTGTTAAATCTTAGCCTAGCTTGGATAAATCATTTTCTCGAGAGAGAGAGAGAGAGAGAGATGGGGCACACATTAGGTAAGGGGTTTACCTGGTTTGGTAAAGGTTACAATATTTGCTGCCAAGAAACCAGTTGGAAAGAATCTCTTACTCTTTATATATGCATTAAAAACTCTGTCATTTATGGAAACAACATTTTAGAAAAGTTCTAGAAGATGCCCTAAGGAGCAGATGGAATTACTTTGAACGCCTCATAAGCTGAAATTCTAAAGAATTCACCAATCCTGTAGGCAAAATCTGACAACAAAAAAAAATCATGAATTCCCTCAGGAGACAGTTGTATTGTTTTTAATGAAAGTTATATATATTTCCAAGAGTTGCTAACTGGTGGCCTGAAGGAATATATATATACTTTTTTTTTTTCATCTCATTGAAGTGGTCTTGGTGCAGTGTCCCTGTCCCCCTTAGTCCTGAAATGTGAAACATTGCATTTCACTAGAGGCACATCTGGGAGTTTAACGGACTCTGTGTCCCCTAATTGAGTGTCTTCACACTCTGTTGGACTGCACAAAGGAGTTGTGACGTTGGGCAGAGGCATGGAAATCAGCAT
This sequence comes from Pelobates fuscus, assembly GCF_036172605.1. NCBI lineage: Eukaryota > Metazoa > Chordata > Amphibia > Anura > Pelobatidae > Pelobates > Pelobates fuscus. The sequence continues at coordinate 111,319,455 of NC_086327.1, read as the reverse complement.
AAGAAGCTTTGCCTGGCACTGGGTTACAGATAAATGTATTCATTGTTTTATACCAAAACGGTAATTTTAATTGTATCTATTTCCTCACTTATAACTTATTTTGAATTACAGTTTCAGTCTCTTAAATGTGGGAGAGCCATAAGTGGGGGGAAGAATCCAGCAATGGATCCAATAGCATATTCAAATCCGCAGCTACAATAACCTTTCCTGTTATCAGACCCTGATACCCTTTTAAGAAAAGGAAATTGCCCAACCAGTGGCGTACACACGATCCATGGGGCCCCGGTGTGAAAATTGACCTGTGTCCCCCCCCCCGCGACCGCCGTATGTACGCCAGTGCATGCAGATACCCATACACTTAAAGGACCACTATAGGCACTCAGATCACTTCAGCTCAATGAAGTGGTCTGGGTTCCAGGTCCCTCTAGTTTTAACCCTGCAGCTGAAAACATAGCAGTTTCAGAGGGCAGGTGAAAGTGTCCCTCACAAGCTCGGCTATCTTGTTCCAATAGGGTTCCTTTAAATATTACATCACTGCTGTACTCTCGTGCTTATGTGTAGTATAAAAGTACTGATTCCTGTTGAAAAAAACGTAACATGATGCAATTCTACAAAGCTAAAAAGATGTAATATGCTGTTTAATAGGCAGTGGCCTATGAAGCTATATATGTGTGTGTGTGTGTATATATATATATATATATATATGTGTATGAATGTACGTATATGTGTGTATATATTTTGTTTATTTTCTGAAACCACATACACTTTAGCTTGCCTTCAGACCTTCAGACCTTGTTATTAATTGCATAACTAGTGTTTTGTTTTTCACCTTTAGATCCTAACCTTTATAGCTGGGGAGAAAATTACGCTGGGAGTTCTGGTCTCATGAGCACATCCCCAGACATCTACCCTATGCAGCGCTCTCGAAGCGGAACGGTGAGCAAGGATATTAACTGTGATGAAAACCTCCTTTCCTCAATACAGTAACTGCAGTCAATGTTTCATTATACAATAGTCTGTTATATATTCAGTATATTTGTATGAGAGGTCTCTTCATTTTCTATTTCATGAGGTCATTACAAGGCAATATCTTATAATAATAATAATAATAATAATAATAATAATTGAAATGTTCACGATTTAATATAAGAAAATATGTAATGTACAGTTGTAAAAAAAAAAAACAATGCCAGGTCAGTACAGTCCTAATAAAGGGAACGTTCGCTTAAAACACTGCTGATATATTGCTGGTGCCTCTGTATGTGAGAACTAGCCACCTGGAAATCTTGTATCTTCTCCTGCATTCTAGTTGCTGTTAACTACCACTCGTCATTCTTTACTGGTTGCTTGAACACAGCTTGTTGTTTGGCCTGTACAAATTAACCAACAGCCCTGCCCTATATAATCCTGATCACACTATATCTGTAACTGCACACATTGCCCTGATGCTACAGTTACCCCTTCTCCTTTAATCAGACAGTTATCCCTTTTTTGTTCTGTTTTTCCCCCTCAGTTATTTTGTTTACTCCCTGTGCGTCTGTTTATTCCAAGGGCGTCGATCTCAGTCCAGTCATTCTCTGATAGCCCTATCATCTCCTTTCACGTGGTTTCCATATTAAATAACAATAGAGCCCATAGCCATGACATGAAGATAGAAACAATGTCCAACTTCGCTTATAGAGACAATCTGGGCCCTAATACAACTTTAATACATTTGATAGAATTTGGCCTCATTTATATGCTGAATTTTTTGCATGCTCAAATCTTTATATATTTTGCACAAAATAAAAATAAATGTTTTTCAGAATGTTGCATCATAACCTGCCTCTCTAGTCAAATGCTCATGCCAGAAAAAAAACTTCCTTATCAAATGTATGCACACAGTCTCAGCCACAGCAGTACTGACTGAGTTGCTTTTAATTCACAGCCTTGCTGCAGAGTAACCATAAACGGGTATCCTTACCATACGTCTTCCTGGGTATCCGCTTCTAATGCTAATGTTTTGTAAAACCAGATGGAGTCAAAGCGCTTAAGAATATCTGCAGTGCTGCTGCACTACCCCAAAGGGACACACACTGACACAAATTAGCAATAAATACCAGAAAGTTGGAGTGTGCTAGCAACTGCACTGGAGTCAGGATCTTCTCTGAGTACTCTGAAAAAATATACAGTATATAGTCAGTGGTGTATTTTGGATTTGTGCTGCCCTAGGCACGACTAAATTCGGACACCCCCAAAATCAAAATTTGACCCCCCAATTTGTGTCAAGGCCACTTTTTTGACTGACAGACACATGCCCTCATTGATATATGCACTGATATACACTCACTGACAGAAACACAGTCATTGGCACACACATACACTCACAAGCACACACTGTTTAACCAACACACACTTTCACTGACAGACACACACTCAGATACACATAAAACGACATACACACACACACTGACACACACTCACAGGCACGCCCATTCTCACTGAAAGACACACACTTTCACTCACTGACAGACACACACACACTGACACACCCACTCACTGACAGGCACACACTCTCAGATGCACATAAAATGACATACAAACACTGACACACACTCACAGGTACACCCATTCTCACTGAAAGACACACACACACTTTAACTCACTCACAGACACACACTGACAGCTACACTCACTCATAGTAAGGTGTAAAGCCCCAGAACACAAGGCAAGCAAGGCATTTGTCTGGGAGCTTGGGGTGGCATTTTTTGGCGCCCCCCCTGAAAGTGCTGCCCTAGGCAAATGCCTTGTTTGCCTTGTGGTAAATACATCCCTGTATATAGTGCAGACTATCTGTATATACAGGGTATGCAAGATTAAAAGTATATCTGGGGATCAACTCACATGGACCAGAGCCCTTACACCCCTGGCTCTGGGTTTGAATTGCTCCAATGGAGAGGAATAAACCCACAGTATAGCAAAACAGGATACTCTTCTGAATCAGATGTAATATTTGAAGTAGTGGGTTTGCCAGCAATAAACCCACAACTAGATAAGCAGGAATTTACACACAAAAAAAATGATACAGCTTAGACACTTTCTGGTTCCGGTCACGTGACCGCTGGGACTGCCTCTCTCTGATGTCACACGGGACGCGTTTTGCCCGCCTCCTGGGCTTCTTCTGACGTCAGAAGAAGCCCAGGAGGCGGGCGAAACACGTTATTGGAAGGCTATTGCGCATGCGCAGCAAAACACTGCACCAATCCGCATCTCCTCACAGAGACGCATTGAATCAACACAACTCTATGGGGATAATGCTGTGATAAAGACTCAGAGAAGATCCTGACTCCAGTGCAGTTGCTAGCGCACTCCAACTTTCTGGTATTTATTGCTAATCTGTTTTGTAGTTCAGATCTTTCAGAGAGGTCAGTTGTGTGAATATCTTTGCGAAGGAAGTATTTTTTGGAGTGAGGGTGTGTGACTGAAAAAGGCAGGCATTCTGCAAAACATTTATTTTATGCAAAAATTATAAAGATTTGAGAATGTAAAAAAATCGGCATATTAATGAGGCCAACCCTTATAAAATGCATTGGCGTAGTTGGTGCCCAGTATTGATTGACCAATATTAGTTTTTTAAGGTCTGATACTGATATCAGTGGCATTTTGAGCAGATAACCAGTAACTAATATACTTCCCCTGGTGGTCCAGTGGCTTTGTACAGGCTGCCAGGGGGATAACCTATGCAGCCTTCTCTTGTGCGCATATTAAAACAGTATAGGTGTAACACTTTGCTGAAAAATAGCACTTTAACAGGAATTAAGAAAATATAGCAACAATTGTAAATCCCTAAGTGGCTTGCTTAAATGTAAGAAAAAAACTAAACCCAACATTTTGTTCCCCTTCTCCCTGCCTTTTACCAGTGGCCAGGGGGGGGGGGGGGGGGGGTTACTCTGCCTGGTGGTCCAGTGGCTATGTGCAGGCTTACAGGGGGTTTAAGATTGTACAGTGGGGTGCCTGGGACCCAGCACTCGCTAGGTTCTCAGCCTGGTATGTCGCACGTAGTTGGAGAGCGGACCTGCCGGAAACAGAAGATAGTGACTACTTTGTCCAAGCCTCCACCTCAACGAAGTGAGTGGCACTCGGGGCAGAAAACCCATTCCTCCCCAAGTATGGGCAATAATTTAAACAGATACCAATATTTGCCAAATGCCTAATATTTGCCAGTATTGTCGACCGAACTGATAATTGGTTGATCCCTAGTGCCTGGAGTGTCCTGTTAATTTACTCCCCCCCCCCCCCCCCCCCCCAAATCTGCTATTGTAGCCAACAATTTGTCCGTTGGCTCCTAGGTCACACTTACAGTTCAGTGGATAGTTGTAATTGTTTTGAAACAAATTATAGTAGACTTTACACCTTTATACAACAAAGCAGTTTGTTGTGTTGCCAGTTTATTCAGAAAATAATCTATAAATGGGCTTAGTTTCCTAAACAAGTCAATTGAAAAAAGTCACAATGTTCAAGATCAAATGGGCAAGCTGAGACTAAAGGTCAGTTGGAGAATTGTTTTTAAATCTGCTATTCTGGACTGCATTTTAAGATTGAATTGTCTTTTCACTACTCATCAAATCTTAGACTGTGCAAATCATCACTGGTTACATCACAAGGCATATTAAGCGTTGATAATGATATCCTATCACACCTGTGTTGTTCTGTAAAGGAACACTATAGTGTCAGGAACAAAAACCTGTATTCCAGACACTATAGTGTTAAAATAGCTATTTAGGTGACCGTCCCCCCTCTTTGGAGAAATAAGGTGTTTAAACTCACCTTTTCTCCCACACCGCTCTGGTCTCGCCGTGACTCGCTCAAACATGATCTCAGCCAATCCAATGCTTTCCAATAGGAAAGCATTGGAAGGCTATTACGCATGCGCAGCAAAACGCTGCACTGCACCAATCCGCATCTCCTCATAGAGACGCATTGAATCAGCACAACTCTATGGGGATAATGCTGTGATAACATGTTAGTTATGAAATTTACTGTATTGTGAAAAAGAGGTTTATGCATTTTAATCCGGTCAGGGCAAGGGGGTAAGGAAAATCTTGTGATGTAATTAATCTAACATCTCATCTGTCTTGGATGGCTTAAATACTGCTTTTTATTTTTTTTAATTTATTTATTTTTTCCACTTGACAAATGGAGCATGGAAAAGCATTTGCAATGCGGCTTACGCAGAAGCCCATGAACTCACAATACATTCAACCATTGGCTTTCAAAGATTGATACAACATCTTTCTAATAAACTGTGAAGCCATAGGTTATCCTATATATGTGTCAAGTTTTTTTTTTTTTTTAATTAAATTTAAACCTTGTGTTTTATGTTAATATCTTAACGCAATAATGGCATCACATTTTTTAACCTCTGAAGTGGGCAATATACAGTGTACAGTACCTTAGTAGGTGGTATCCTACTCTTCATAGCATGTTATAGCTTGTGGTGTCACCAAGAGTGTATGAAGCAAGAAGAGAAGAAGGTAGAGTATACAAATAGAAGATAGTAGAAAGGATTGAGGTAGGAAGAATTCAGAGAAGGGAGAGGCGGGAGGAAAAAAAAAAAAGTGGGTGAGGGGTGGAATCATGCGTCAGGTCGGTGTAGCATTGTATGATGCATGGGTCTGTGGGGGTATAACGAGTCCCTGTCGAGGGTCCTACGTTTTTTTTCCCCTTCTCACATAGGGCTCTGGATTGGTAGGCTTTCATCAAAAAGGTCACTATTGTGCCAGGGGTCCCAGAGTTTGTCAAAACTGGTAATGTTCCTCTCAGTTGGGCGGTTAAATACTGCTTTTAAAGTTGTTTTATGTAGTAAGTTCCGGTCAAGCAATGTCATTTGAATTCTAGGGACTTCAGTAATCATTCCTACATTTAGTCACTGCATGCATTGTATTTATACCTGATCATTAAATGTTTTTCATATAATAAGATGTGTATTTGCTTTGTATACATCTCATTTTTTTTGTTTTCCTTTTCCCCACCATTTCCACCTTTTATCATCTTTACCGTCAGTTTCCAGTAAGTGACTTCCTGAAAGTCGTTGCTTTTGTTGGATTTGTCTGTTTGTTTAGTAGTGCCAAGCTTTTTTTTTTTTTATATACTTCACATCAGTAGCAGTTGGTTGTCACTTACGTGTTGTGTTGCTCGACTCCCAAGATGCTTTGCCAGCTTTCTGATGGTTTTTAATCTCAAATTATTTTGTTGCATTTAAGCATGTGGTAAATTTTTTGGTAAATAAACACTTAACTCTACAAGATTCTAAAATAAATATTTGCTTGTGTGAGTGTAACAAAAAACCACTACACTGAAGCATGGTGACTCCCATCACAGAAAAAAGTGGCACGTATTTCAAACCATTCAAAAACAAATTCTCCGGCCACCTCCCTCCCCCCACCCACCCCTAAATAAACTGGTAGTATCTCTCTTTAATTTCCATGTTATAAGTGAGCACACCTGTATGAACAGCTGCACTCTCTGGGGAAGCAAAAAACAAACTACTTCCTATGCTTTGACGTGCCCTCTCTTTGTGTAAGATTATATTTAGTTTCGATGAATTCAGAATTGGAGATTTTACTTCCTCACGTCCTTTTGTAAAAGCAATTCACTAAAGAGAAGTTATTTTTGTGGGCAATTTTTGTAATACAGAGTTCACATGTAAAAGCAATAAAAATGTTGTACGCTTACCTTTGTGCACCCCCTGGTTAATCCAGAAGAGGGCATTGTAGTGAATGTGTGCATTCCCAGGCATGCATCCATGTGCATATGCTTTAGAATGTTTTTCGACAATCTTTAAATCCTATGAAGTGCAAAAATGATTTCCTTTTTATTTCCCAGTCTCTACATATCTTGTTTGTTTTAACTTTTCTTAACTTCTCTAAAGCATTGCTTCACAAACCTATCCTCACTTAGATTGTGATGGCTCCAATGGCACTTAATTGGTTTATCTCAAAGTTCTGAACCATTACTGCACCTTGAGGTCTGGTCTGAGAACCAAAGATGTAATATCAGTTGCTTACATCCACATAAGACCATTTTTTTTGTGCTCTCTAGTTCGACATGCTGGAGATGGATCGCTTGGAGAGACTGGTAGTGAATCTTCCGTTACTCTACGACCCAACCTCTTATATCCCCGATACAGTGGATCTAACAGAGGATTCTATGGCAAGAGAGTACTGGCTATCATGCTTTGAGGAAGCTTTGGAAGGGGTAAGTAACAAAAGGAATGTACACATTGCAACAAGATGGTCTGTGATAGTTAGTAAAGTTACCCTGCCGCTCTCTGCTTCAGATCTACATTTCATATGATGCTCAACCAATTTTAAAGGGATACTATAATCTCCAAAATAACTTAAGCTTAATGAAGCAGTGTTGGTGTATTCAGTCTCACAGCTCAATTCTCTGCCATTTATTAGTGAAATCACTTTGTTTATACAGCTCCAGCCACACCTCCTGGCACATGACTTGCACAGCCTTCCTAAACACTTCCTGTAAAGTGAGATCTTATATTTACACTTCTTTTATTACATGCTCTGTTTCCTTTATAATGTACCGTATATACTAGAGTATAAGACGAGTTTTTCAGCACATTTTTTGTGCTGAAAAACCCCCACTCGTCTTATACTCGAGTCAGTTGTCTGTATTATGGCAATTTGCATTGCCATAATACAGACATGGACCGGGGGCTGTCAGGAAGCTGTTACTTACCTTCACAGCAGCTCCTGTCAGCTCCCTTCTCTCTTCTCCGGTGCGTGCAGCTCCCAGGTCAGCTCCCTCTGCAACTCTCGCGAGAGCCGCGGGGTCAGAGCGTTGCCACGGGTTACCGTGGCAACGCTCCGCGCGGCCGCGAGAGTTGCAGAGGGAGCTGACCTGGGAGCTGCACGCACCGGAGAAGAGAGAAGGGAGCTGACAGGAGCTGCTGTGAAGGTAAGTAACAGCTTCCTGACAGCCCCCTCCTACAGCCCATCCACTGGACCACCAGGGAGTGAGAGCCCCCCTCCCTGGCCAGCTAACAGGCAGGGAGGGGGGACGAAAAAATTAAAATATTAATAATAAAACAAAAAATAATTAAAATAATAACATAAAAATAATAATACAAATAATAATAAAATAAAAAAAATAGTTACCTAAAAAAAAATAACATTAAAAAAAAATATTAAAATAATAATTAAATAATAATTAATAAAATGCCCACCCCCCACCAATGCTCTGCACTCATACACACACACTGCACATACACACACTGCACTGCATTCATTATAAACACACTGCATTCATACACACTGCACTCACACACACTGCACTCATATACACACACTGCACTGCATTCATTATACACACACTGCATACACACTGCACTCATACACACACACTGCACTGCATTCATTATATACACACTGCATTCATACACACACACTGCACTCATATACACACTGCACTCATATACACACACTGCACTGCATTCATTATACACACACTGCATACACACTGCACTCATACATACACACTGCACTCATACACACACACTGCACTCATACACACTGCATTCATACACACTGCATTCATACACACTGCATTCATACACACTGCACTCATACACACACACTGCACTCATACACACACACTGCACTCATACACACACACTGCACTCATACACACACACTGCACTCATACACACACACTGCACTCATACACACACACTGCACTCATACACACACACTGCACTCATACACACACACTGCACTCATACACACACACTGCACTCATACACACACACACACTGCACTCATACACACACACACACTGCACACATACACACACACACACTGCACTCATACACACACACACACTGCACTCATACACACACACTGCATTAATTATATACACACACTGTAAATAAATATTCAGTTAATATAATTTTTTTAGGATCTAATTTTATTTAGAAATTTACCAGTAGCTGCTGCATTTCCCACCCTAGTCTTATACTCGAGTCAATAAGTTTTCCCAGTTTTTTGGGGTAAAATTAGGGGCCTCGGCTTATATTCGGGTCGGCTTATACTCGAGTATATACGGTATTATTTCATGCTCTGTTTTAGCTTGCTAAAACTTGCAGGATTATCATGTCCATGATAAAGTTCAATTTATAGAGCAGGAGATAAAATTTCCTTAAATAAGTTAACATGTGATTGAAAATGGAATAATTTTTAAATGCAGGCTGTGTCTGTCACAGCCAGGGGAAGTGTCACTAGGGCTGCATAAACAGAAACAAAAGTGATTTAACGCTGGCAGAGAATTGAGCAGTGAGAGTGCAGGGGCATGATCTATGCACCAAAACTGCTTCATTAAGTTGTTTTGGTGACTATAGTTTCCCTTTAAACGAACACTTCAGCATTAGAAATAAATGGCCTTAGGACAAAAATGTTACTTGCCTCTAATCCAGAGGCCAGATGGTCTCCTTGCTGCAGTTCCACTCCGCCCCTGGGAAATCCTTATTAGAGAAGCACTAGGGTCCTGTGGCACATGCATGGCAATTGTAGTGTTGCACCAAGTGAATGCTTTTTATTAAGAAGCATTGAATCCAGTGGTTCTCTATGAGAGGCTCCCACTTCTCATAGAATGAGGAAGACAACCCTCCAGGATGGTGCAACGTAGAATGTTTAGAAAAGTGTCTCTTGAAATTAGCACTTTTATAAAAGACGACAAAGTAGATGCTCTGATAAGCCATAAAGCAATTAAGCAAAGTGCTTTAGTGGTTTACAGTGTTCCTTTAATTTCATGTGAATTGTAGTTCATAAACATCTGGAGTGCCAAGGATTATTGTCTCTGGTCTGCGGCATCATAACAATTTCCAATTTCTTTAATTATCGCAATTATAGCTGTGACATGGCATATACAGCAAATCTCTGGATTATTCTATGCTAGCACGGAAAACATTAATGAAAATATTGCATGTCATTGCCCTGGGGTTATCATGGCAAGGTATTGCATCATTCACGAGCACATATTTTATGTATCATGCTGCCACCTTGTGGTTTCAGTTTATATGTCCTACCACACCCTATACTGCGTGAGAGCATGCAATGGCTTTATGCACTAAGCCTGATATAAAGCTAAAACAATATGGAACACAACGTACAAGACTTAAAATAAAAAAAGTATGCCACCTTCACACAAAATGTCCATCCTGTAAAAAATGTAAGTAATTCCTTCTGTGTTTAAATAAGGACAGCGGGTCCAAGTGTAGCCATTGACAAGCAAGTCACTTATGCTTATAGAAGAAACATCCTTACTTTTTTTTTTTTAAATTCTTTATTTTTCTTTGTGCTTATAGTTACATACATGTGTGTTCTTTCACAACAGCAGGCATTAAAACTTTCCGTCAGTACAAGTAGTATAGCATTGTGACATTTTGATGTTCACGCACAATTTTTTTTTTTTTTTCCTTTAACGTGTTTAAACCTTCAATTAACATGTGTATAAATAACAAGACAGGCATAGGGTTTCATCAGGGTTGTGTGACCAAGTTGCCATAGTTGGCTATTCAGGTGTATGCATGTTGAAATAAGTTTTGGGTCGTGTTAAACGGGGTAGACAAGTGGGTGTGTTAGTCTGGGAAGCTGTGCCCCTTGTGGTGATTCAAGGAGATAGGTGGAAACATCCTTACTTTTTAACATGCAGCTCTTCCAGAAAACCTATTGGGAGGTGAAAACGTCCATTTGACATCTTTCCACGGTACCTGCTAATTTGTAGCATTTCTCCCTAAAATCCACAGGCAAACTAAATGGTTAAAACTTAAAATAAAGATACTTCAATCTGGATGCTTACTTACAAATATAAATTTACTTTGTGCAATCTGGGTCTAGTTCTATCCTGCCGTTTGGAAACCTCCTAGATAATTGGTGGGCAATAGACATATGTATTAGTTGCAATTTGATTTGAACAAATAGTTTCTTTTGAAAACTGATCGATTTGCCAGAAAACTCCTTTTGATTAGTTTTTAATGGATGAAAGCTTTTGTTTGTTTTTTAGAATTCATGTTTAAAGATGAAACAATTCCTTTTAAAAACGAACACACACACACACACACACTCATGTCACAGCATTAAAAAACTATTTTTCCTTATTTTTAAGGTGGCGAAAAGAGCTGTTGCCAGTCAGCCTGATGCAAAGGACGCACCAGATCGAGCAGAGAAGTTCCAGCAGAAGTACTGGAACAAGCTACAGACACTGCGACACCAGCCCTTGTAAGTGTCTCAAGTCTGCAAACACTGGCCACAAACGAAAGTACATTAGATATTTTAAGCTGTGTTAAAGTGAATTGGTGTCAAATGTTGAGGAATGAAGAAGTTTAAAAAATTATACCCATTTTGCAAATGTTGGGTGACCACAAAGCCACAAAGAATTTAAATGCTATATTGTAAGAAAACATTACTCTGCAGAGGAAGAGATTGCTGATTTGACTCCAGGGTAACTGGCTCTTCTATAAATATGGCTCCTTATACAATTATGGAATGAAAGAGGTCCAGGCACTCCTTGGTTCAAGACCAGCACATTTATTGGAACCACATCAGCAACCATTCGACCCAAGGGTCTTTTTCCTTATAAAATTATCTGATTCTCATCAGGCAGTATAACTATAGCAATGTACTTGGGTCTGTGCCTCTGAATCCCAGGGTCCAGAGACCAGCTATCCTAGTTTCTAGCAGAGGATCAAGCTTTTCCCGTTCCCTTTTGATGCATGCTGTGTTACAGAAAGTAGGTGCTAGGTACTTGATGTCCTATTATGGAGGCTCTTGCTTGTGCAAGCAGAACATGCATAAAGGAAGGAGGAAAGAAGTGGGTGCTTTGTGGTGCCCACCTCGGCCAGCTGTGGGGAAAAAAGTGGATCTTTAATCTGGAGAGTGTTTTAAAATTAAACATGTCGTTAGAATGTAAACTAACAAAAAAGACAAATTTGAACAGAGCCAGGTAACACAAAGCCGTTGTCCTTTAATGTAAATCTCCTGAATTGTGAGTTTGACATTTATTTGGTTGCTCCTGATTTGAGAATATTTTAGTCCCAATTTAAATCATAGTCCTGGACGCAGAGAGAACGACAACCCAACTAATGCGTTGCTGGATTGAGCAAGTTTCAGCAGCGCCTTCATAGATTGTAAGCTCTTTTGAGCAGCGCCGCCTTCTTCTCTTGTCTCTATTAATATTTTGTATGTCAATTACTTTTAAGACATCCCTGTTATGTAATTGTAAAGCGCTGTGGATTATGTTGCCAATATTTAAATAATAATAATAATAGTAAGAGCTTTATGAGCATGGTACTGACGTGTTTATGGTCTTCACAATTCTGTAATCAAGCCCATTCCACACAACAACCATGTTATCTAAGTTTCCTGCAACAGTAGTACAGTATTGATATAGGGCTTGTGTCCTGCCAAGCTGGGTTATGTCTTTTGACCCTGTTTCTGAATCCAAAGGAACATTTACATTTTGTCCTGTTAAAATCCATCAGGGACTGGTTTGTATAGCTACAGAGGTTTCAGTGCTGCACCTTACATCACAGGGAACATGTTGGAGATGGATGGAGGATAGTTGCTGCCAGGAAAATGTATTTTAGCTTGGCAAGCATGTCAACCAGTTGGCTGCCAATTGATCCTATGTATTATTGCAAAATAAATGTTAGTGCACTTTTTCTCTAAATACACACGGCCCAGTTGTTTTGCATCATTGTTCACTGTGATCCCAACAAAATCTAAATTAAAAGTGAGTAATAACTGCCATCCCTATTGAAATGATGGTTAGGAGAACCAAGATTTTATAGGGTTGTTAACCATGGGGCTGGTGCAAGGGACGCATGGAGGTTGCAGTTATTTATTTATTTATTTTATCCACATATCCTATGTGATCCCTGCACCCATCTTTCTTCACACTCTTCTCAGTGCCCATCCTCTTTCCTAAGCCACTCACGTCCACCTGAGTATACGAAAACGCCGGGACTTGCTCCGTCACACTCGACCACCCCTGCCATTCTCACTCACGTATGCAACTACCAGTACTCTGTTCTTAATCTATCTCAGCCTAGCGTGTCTGAACCAATCTAACAAGCCTCTAGAACATGTTCTCTCGCAGAGCACAGTCTTTGAAATCCTCTCTCTGGATCTAACCAGCAGATAGAGAATAGCTACTATGTGCAGCCTGGAGCAGGACAATAGGTCAATTTAATAAAGGTAGCATCAATATAAGAACATGTACTCTCTCCCAGCTGCCTGCCTGAATTTGTACAGTGTAATACATTGGCTTAAGTGAACTCTTTGGCAGCCAATCAGTATAATGTAGAGCTGTCCTTTGCTTTCCTTGTACTGCCCACTCCCTCCTGCAGTACATTATTATGGGCCTAGTACATGGATCTGTTACAGGAGCATAGACATAGAGATGCAGCTCCACCAGCCCTATGTCTGGCCCTGCATTCATGTTGTTCAAAGGAGCACTATAGGGTCAGGAACACAAATCTGTGTTCCTGATCCTACAGTGTTAAAACCACCATCAAGCCCCCTTGGCCTGCCCCCCTAAATATAGCAAAATATTTTATTCAAGTCTGCAGCTGCTGCTTCTGCCCCTGATCTGCCGGCTTGGCTGACCTCATCAGAAGTTATCTGAGCCAATCTCAATGCTTTCCCACAGGATTGCCTGAGACTGTCAAAGAGGCAGATTGGGGCAGAGCCAGCACACGCCAAAACACAGCCCTGGCCAATCATGCATCTCTATGAGGAAAGTTCAATGTCTCCATGCAGAGGGTGGAGACACTGAATGCCAGTACTGCACAGTGTGCAGCACTGCCCAAGGAAGCAGTCATCTGAACAGTGGCCAGTAGAGGTATCATTAGGCTGTAATGTAAACACTGCATTTTCTTTGAAATGATAGTGTTTACAGCAAAAAGCCTGAAGGTAATGATTCTACTCACCAGAACATATACAATTAACTGTAGTTGTTCTGGTGACTATAGTGTCCCTTTAATGTTAATTTTCTGGTCAATAAAAGTAAAAATTGGCATGTTCCTAAACCATTGTGAATCAGGGGTTGTGTCACTGTTTTTTCAGCCAGCATTTCAGAGCAGTAGGAAGTCACTGGATAATACCCAAATGCTTGTGCACAAACCTAGAAAAGAATGTGCTTGCTCATGTGTGATTTTCACAAGACCATTTGGTAGAGATGTTCTTTAGCTCTTTAGTTATAATGCCCAGCACTGGAACCCCATATGTTTGTGGACTAGAGAAATGTATTCTCAATGCTATGTATTGGTGTAACCCAGTATAATACTTTTTAATAGTATAACCCATTATACAATTACTTGGCCTTCTGCATGATTCCACTTTCCTTATTGTTTTTTCTTCTTGTCTCCTAGTGCCTATGGTTCACTAACAGTCCGCAGTTTGTTGGATACACGGGAACACTGCTTAAATGAATTTGATTTTCCAGATCCCTATTCAAAGGTGAGTAAATTTGTTTTTATTATTATTTTTGGTTATTTCTGATCTGTCCATATATTGATTTTATTGTAAATAAACTATAGGAACAGATTAAAAATAAATTGCCCCCATGTCAGAGTTTGTGCATGCTGGCCTGTTCTTTACTTTTATATTTCTGAGAGAGCAAAATCTTAAACCACATCCTTCCGTCGTGGGTTTCTGGACTGTAAAATTAGGGTTGACTGATTTGCAGTTTAAAAATGCAAACTTTAACATGCATAGGGACAGCATAGGCCAGGCATAGGCAACCTTCGGCACTCCAGATGTTTTGGACTACACCTCCCATGATGCTTTGCCAGCATTAAGATTGTAAGAGCATTATGGGGGATGTAGTCCAAAATATCTGGTTGCCTATCCCTGGCATAGACCAAGACCTGCGTAGTGGTGTGCCTTTTGTTTTCCTATTATTTCAACCATTGCATGAATAATATATGGTGCTGGGGCTGCATATGCTGTGCATTTCAGCAGTGTAGTAGCCTACTTTTTAAATGGCCATTATGTACAAAGCTCCAATTTATTATGAACTGGATTTTCTTGTGTTAGCTACCATGGTTTATAGTAGAGTAGAAGCTCAGCTGAACAAGAGACTAACTACACAAATCTTGGTGACCGTTTGCTCCCCATTGACACGATTTGGAGAATAGTCCTGTTTGGGGAAGTGTTCCCAAGCAGAGCCAAGTACCTAAATGGCCTAAGTGACCATGATATGTATGTTTGGCATTGTCACATGGTTAAATTATTGAGATATCGTTTAATTCTGGAGTAAAAACAGCACCTGGGCATTCCTGCCACCATAACAACCTTAATGAGGAGAACTTGTGATCGTGGGAGTAATTTCTTATTATATATATTTTTTTCTTCTCTTTCACAGGTAAAGCAAAAAGAAAATGATTTTGCCTTAAAATGTTATCAGAGCGTTATCAAATCTTTGGATGCACTGGGCTGGGAAGAGAAGCAGTTTGCGTTGGTGAAGGGACTTCTGGCAGGCAATGTCTTTGACTGGGGAGCCAAAGCAGTTTCTGTGTATGTGATCAAGGTTTCTAAATGCTATAGATATACTTTTATTTGTCATCTCCCATGCACATTACAGCCAGTTATTCACTAAACTCCAAATTGTAGCAAACTGCAACATGAATTACACAAATTCGATACTTTTGCCTTTATTTTAGCAATTTGGCTTCAGTTTGCTATATTTCAGAGCTGGGTAAAGACCCTGTGTGTTGTCATTGCTGCCGGGCTCATTCATGTAATATTGTATGTGAATACATAATAGAGTTCCACAGCAATAAAACTCTCATATAATTTCATTATTTGACTATACAGCATTACTCCCTAATTGTTTACTTATTCACATGGGTCGCCCTTTCCCCAGCTGGGCCTTTCTTGCCATAATTCCCTAATGTCCTTCTTCCCCACTTCCTGCCCTCCTGTCGATATTTTATCCCCACCTTCTGTCCCTCTTCTCATATTCTGCCCCCACAGCTTCAACTTTTTCCATGTTCCATGCATACACATATAAATATTGCTTGCACCTGGCAGAGAATGGGTTACAATTCTGGAACTCCTGTTTGGTAACCCGGCGTGGGTCCCTGTCAGGTGTCACGGGGGGCACTTGCCCTGTTGCTCACCCCCTGGATCCATGCCTGATTCCACCTCTTACAAGATTATATGCCAAGCTTGTATTTTAGCGAATTGACAATAGAATTTGAAATGTTTGGCCAATTTTGGCTCTTTTATTTACATTTTATTTTCCAAGCTTGGCCTGTTATGGCCTTTGTTAGATATTGCCTGGTCAATTCCTGGTGAATAAAGCTATCAGTGTTCTTTATCTGTCTAAAAATATGTAAATAAAGCCCCACTGATCTGTTCATCTGTTTCACTCAAAGCAATGATCAGATTATGCTCACCAGCTGCTGCTTACTGGTCTCAATGGATAAAGAATTCATCATCAAAGATTAAAATGTAGGCATTTAATAGAATGTTTCATTTTCAGAGGGTATTGATGTATGTGTAATACTGATTTATTTTACCTTCTAAAAGGGACTCTTTTAGCAATAAACTCGCTTCAACTCATTGACTATGTTATAGGATCGAAGATCCTTATCCCTTCATTCAGTGTTAGACCATTTTCAACTTGTTTAAAAGGAAATAAGAGTCCCAGGCTGCCTACAGCTTGCCCCCCACTGGAGGTATTGCAAAGGCAGAACCCTCTGCCTTTGCCCTCTTCCTCCTACCCTCTTCCTCCTAGCCGTACATAAAGACATTCTCAAGCTGTGCCTTATGAGGTTTATGGTGTTCGCATAGGAGAAACCAGAGGGATCAAACACAGGACAGTGGGATAGGAGTCCATATTTGGGCTTGTCCTGCTGAACCAAGGACTTTTGGGAGATATTCAATTAAAGTTTGTAGGTGTTGAGAGTAACAATGACTATGTAAAGATGTGCTTGCAGTTCTTAATTTAGACCACTAGATGTCACTTGTGTCCAGGTTAGCCATTCTTTGCATTGAACTAAGAAGCTGTTTATATAATTCAGTTCAGTATATTGCATACCTCCCAACTGTCCTGGATTCAGTGGGAACATCCTGCATTCATGATTAATTCCCCCGGGCATCTCACATCTGGAGACGCCATGGAAAGGTCCCCAATATCATTATATTCACAGCTCAGTTACATTGGGTTACTCAGGCCATGGGCAGGGAGCTTCAGAACACCTTTTGCAGACATTATCCCTTCCCATTATCACTTCCTCTTCTAGCCTGTACCTGCTTGTCTCACATCCATATCTGCCATTGTTTGGAGGGATGGCACTCTCATCCATAGATAAAATGTAGCAATTAATCATAGGCAGGGTTACTGACAGAGGGAAATTGAAGTGGACATACTGGTAATGCCTGAGTTTTAATGTAACATTTGTAACACTTCCTTTTTCTTTTTCTTTTATTATTAAAAGTTGTATCCAAGGTAACCATAAGTTTTTTAAAATCACATGTATTTTGTTTACATACTTTTTATCATTACTGGACAACATATATGGGTTTATTTACTAAACCTGGCTCTGAGTATTTAAGAACAGACTTGTAAAGCAGCATTTGTAAAGATGTCTGGTACCAACAGAGATTCTATCCTTATATTAAGATTCTATCCTTATATATCCTTAAGTTTATCCTTATATTCGTTCTTCCCTGGTGTTTCCCACTTGCACAACTTACTGCAACTTTTTTTTCTTTTCTTCTGCACCTGGTATATGAATTTTAACATTGTTGGGTCATACATATTGCTTGTCTCTTCCAAACGGTTTGTCTACCTTGCTGTAACTCATGGGAACACAGCCAGCTCTCAGAATTACATCACACAAAAATATGACAAAAGGTTGTCATGATATTGTGCAGTGAAAGGAGCTATCATGAAATATTAATATTATTTTCCCAGCATGAAGTGGCTGTACAAGTGGGATGAACTTTTTTTTTTTTAGTGCTGGACAAGCAACCCTGTGCAAAAAAACCTTAAAACAATCGTTAACCTCTCTTACTCGTCCTATAAATGCCGCAATTCCCATAGCTAACTAATTTCTTTCTTGTCCCACTGATGGGACGGAATATTTTTTTTTTTAGGCTGGTGAGACACAAGTGTTGTTGCTTTGAGAGTCCATCTGATAGCTCTCTGGGTGGAGAGGTCCAGGACACTATCTCCAACCCTTGACACCATCTCCAAACCTCGAAGGGTTAGAAACAGCGCTGTTTTGGGCTGTGTTTTATGCTAAGAAGTTCCAGCAAGTTGCATGTAGGTGGTCTTGGGTGGCTGCCAATCATTCGGCAGGTGCTGAGCCTGTGCACCTCAGTGGAACATATGTCTGCAAGACCTTGCATTTCACTAAAGTTCCGGCCACGCTACTGTGTTCAGAATTTCAATTCTAGCACAAAATTTGAAAAAACCTTTTTGAGCTGTGCTAACCTATCTGACAGCAAGTGTGCGTGTCAAGATATGTCCACCATGTCACCAGCCCCTAAGGTGAGATTAGTTTAGGTCTCTACCATTTTTATCAATGGGGAGCTACTGATTGGCTACTGTGGTCAGCTGATCCTCTAAGCCAATCAGCGGTTCCCTTGCCCGGCGGCATTCTATCCTTCCTGTAACGGAGATTCAGAAGCTGGTGGACGGGGAGATCAGTGCTGGAGGACACTTCTGGGGTTAAACCAGCTGTTTTCGGACTTTAGGTGCTTTAGGTTGTTGTCTTGTGATTCACCCACCCTTTTTTCCATGGATCTTGTTATATCCTACTTGTACTGCTACTATGTGCTAGGAAAAATGGAAATTTGACTTACCATCATTTCTTTTTTTTCTTAATATAGTGGCAGTACAGATAGTGGCAGTTTTTTTTTTTTTTTTGTTTTGTTATTAAAGTTTATATATTTTGCAGCCAATTTTGTCTCCGTGATTTTTTTGTTATGACGGAGGTAACTTTGGTAATGGCTGCATTTATAGGGCGAGTAGGAGGGGTTAACGATCGTATTAAGTTTTTCCACGGGGTTACTTGTCTAGCAGTAGAAAGCTCATCTCCCTAATACTGCCACTTAATCAAGAAAAAAAGAAAAGTACAATTTTGGTTTTATTATTGATGCCATTGTTATTTATAATTTATTAAATGTTATATTTTATTACAATAATAGTAAAAGTATTTATATTTTATTAATACTGTATAATTAAAATAAAAGGTTTATAATGTATCTGTGTATATTGCACTCTTGGTGACGTGCTACACCACTGATATCTTATGGAATTTCCCTCCAACTCTATTATTACCTTGAGGGAGGTAGGTGTGTGTCACTTGTTTGTTGGTTCGTTGGTTCATATATTTTAAGTAGAACAAGGAGTACCAATTGCTGGGATTTCTGGCCAATGAATACATTGATGCTTCTGAAAACATATTTAAAGTGTTCCTATTTCTTACATTCTATTCAGAGTCCTGGAATCTGATCAGCAGTTTGGATTTGAAGCAGCAAAAAAGAAGTTACAAGGTATGACAAAGGAATCCTGTAGTGCTGGTCATAGGTCAGCCAGATTTATATACTACTTTTATTATGTGTTATGTGTTATGTGTAACTCTACTCTGTCCCGGAGTTCTGCTTGCATCATTTCCACCTGACTTATACTTGAGGTGTTGCTCCCAATGTTCTGCTTGCAGTGTTCCTCCAAGATCTCTTACAGTGCTCTGTGTTCTTATTATTATTTGTTAATAACACTTCTAGTTAGTTTTTTTTTGTTTTTTGTTTTTTTTGGTGTGTGTGTGTGTTTCTATTTGCCTGCAATGTCTTTAGAACCCTAGATGTGACTAGTATTTTGTTGACTTTTGCCCCACAGCACGACCTTGGCTGGTAGACACCTATTGTAAATGGATAGAGCGACTAAAGGTACAGTAGTATTATCTGCAATGTTTTATATCTTTATATCATCCTACTCATTGGGTTGGGCATGATATGTGGACTTTAGAGATGTCCCGAACAGTTTGCCGGGAACTGTTCGCCGGCGAACATAGCTTGTTTGCAGTCGCTGCGGTGGGCGAACATATGCGATGTTCGGTTCGCCCCCTATTCGTCATGGAGGTGGGAGGGTCTGGGAGGGAGGGTCTGCTGCTGATTGGCTGGAATGTGTCTGCTGACTGTGAGGTACAGGGTCAAAGTTTACTCAATGATAACGAATAGGGGGCTGACCAAACATCGCATATGTTCGCCCGCCGCGTCGACCGCGAACAAGCTATGTTCGCTGGCAAATAGTTCCCGGCGAACTGTTCGGGACATCTCTAGTGGACTTCTGTGCGCCATGCATGATGGTTTTATTTGTTGTAGAGAGTCCTATAAGAAACACATGATGCCTCCTGCATGCCTTCAGAACACTTGTAGAAAGTGAAATAGCCAGAGTGTGATTTAACTTCCAGGGAACCCTTCCCTGGTGCAGAAACATGTGAAGAAATCGGTAACACTGAAAGCAAGAGAGGCAAAAGGAGAGCAGGAACTGCAAAAGAGAGTACATAGAATTGTTCAAATAAAGTTAAGGGGTGGGAATATTTGGGATGGTAATACGGGAGAGGCATTTAGTGCTTACAAATGTTAAGGAAAGTGCTTTGAAAGCGGTTGCAGATGATATAGGTAAGTGCAAAATAGAAGATCTTAATAGAACGTACAAAAAATACCAAAACGGCAATCTACAATACAACAATGAGAATAGACATAGGGCAATATTGTTTGCAAAAGTTATGGGTTAATGGATAAGAATGATTTGCACTCACAAACCCAATTTGATTGTAGGCATATCACTAGAATCAATGTAGCGACTTCAGGACCTTGGAACCTCAGTAGCATGCATAGGAAGAATAGAAAATAATAATAGTGCAGAGTATCTCAGTAAAAAATATACATTTTATTAATATCACACTTACAGAAACGAAGTGTCAAATAGGCACATCAGGTGGAAACACTTTGATCCGAAATCCACAAGAACAGAACAGCCAAATAAAACAACATAAAAAATATATAAATAGCTAAATACTCTGTACACTAAAAAAGCCCTACGCGTTTCGTTCAGGGTTGAACTTCCTCAGGGGGAAATATCCAGATGCTGTCCTTTGCAAGCATAATATGGAGTGCCAAATTTCTCCTTTTTAAGTTCGTTTTCGGCGCGAAGTAAACAGCCGTGCGCCATACTTCCGGGTTCGGTGCACTTCCGGTTACGCTTGCGTTGCGTTCCGGAATTGGTAACCAAGCCTCGTTTTGGTTTTCATCAGTAAGGACGGCCAGCCTTGCGTTCCATATGCGTTCCAATGCTCGAAAACGAGCAGAAAGTCCCCAAAGTAAAAAACCACAATAAATAAACAAATTAAATAATCAAACAAAGGTAAAATACCAGTATAAAAGAATAAATAGGAATAGGCAAACAAACCAAAATGCAATAAAATTAAGTAAATATAATAAATAAAATCACAAAAAACAAACCAAATCAAAATCTACATTTAACCCATTCGGTTTCAAGGTTTTTAACGTATGTATCCAATACCCCTCTCTCTTCCTTAAAGCCATCATGAGGTCACCACCTCTTTCATTTAAAGTAACTTGTTCTATACCTATACAACTTAAGGTGTTAAATTTAAAAGAGGGGCAATTGTTGCAGTGCACTGGCACTGAGTGTGTTAACAAACCATTTTTTATGTTGTTTCTATGTTCTTGAAGTCTTATTTTTAATTTTCTCCCAGTTCTGCCTACGTACTGCATCCCACACCCACAGGTAAGTAAATATACCACGTGGGTGGAGGAGCAAGACACCTTATTTTTAATTTTGAATTTGACTTTCGTCTGTGTACTAACAAAATCTTTAAATGTATTAAATTGATGGCTGCAGCTTTTGCACTTCCCACAGGTGAAAAAGCCTCCCATATGGTTAGTTGAAGTTTTCCCAGATCGAAAAGTACTAGGGGCCAGAATTTGTTTTAGATTATTGCCCTTTCTAAAAATAACTTTGGGAGCTTGTGGGATTTGTTGACCTAGAAATTCGTCCTCGATGAGTAAACCCCAATGTTTTTTAATAATCCTTTGTATATCGAAAGCCCTTCCGTTATATTTGGTGTTAAAAGAAAAGTCGAAAATTGGATTTCTGGTGGTTACATCTTTATTTTTATCTTGGAGTAGATTGCTGCGGCTAATCTTCCCGACTCGATCGATTTCTGTGTCTAAAAATTCAGGGGAATAGCCCTTCTCCAAAAAACGTTTTTTGAGAATCTCAGATTGTTCGAAAAAGGAATCAAGATCACTACAATTCCTCCGTAACCTCACGAATTGACTTTTAGGGACACCTTTTAACCAATTTGGATGGTGTCCGCTTGTGGTGTCAATAAAACTATTGGAATCGATGGTCTTAAAGAATGTTTTAGTCTTGATCTCCCGCTCCTCAATATATATTGAAAGGTCAAGAAAATCAATACTATTGACACCTATTTTGGGGGTAAAAACCAAAGAAAGAGAGTTGCAGTTGACATATTCAAAAAAGTCATAAAGGAGATCCAAGGGGCCCCGCCAGATCATCAGGACATCATCGATGTACCTTCTCCAGAGCACCAAGTTTGCACCGAACGGGTTGTTAGACCAGATAAACGACCTTTCCCAACAATCCATAAAAATGTTGGCATAGCTCGGTGCAAACTTGGTGCCCATGGCTGTACCCTTAATCTGGAGAAAATATTCCCCATCAAAGCTAAAAAAGTTATGTGTAAGGATGAAACGAATAGCCTCCTCCAGGAAAGAACAAAAAGAAGGCTCTAATTCGATGTCTTGTATCAGATTACTCTTGACCGCCTCTACACCAAGATTGTGATCAATCACGGTGTAGAGTGAAGTCACATCCAAAGTGGCCCAGACATAGTCATCACCCCATTCAATACTTTCCAGTTCTTGAATGAGATGTTTTGTGTCCTTTAGATATGACAAAGCACCCTGAGCATATTTCTGAAGATGGAAATCGATATACTCAGAGAGCTTTGAAGTCAAGGAATCAATGCCACTTATAATCGGTCTCCCTGGGGGCTTATCCTTACACTTGTGAAGCTTTGGGAGAAAATAAAAAGTAGGTACCCTAGGGAATTCCGTAAAAATGAAGGAATAGGTGGATTCATCTATAGTGCCTGCTGTTCTAGCACTACATAGCATGTTTTTAAGATCTTGATTGAATTCATGATTTGGATTGGAGTTGAGTTTGGTGTATGTAAGATGATCATTTAGAAGTCTTAAAGATTCTTCAACATAATATTTTGTCGACATAACAACCACTCCTCCTCCCTTGTCTGCACTCTTTATAGTCAATTCACTTCTTTTACTTAAATTAATAAGGATATTACTTTCTCTCGAAGTGAGATTCTTATGTTTAACTCTCCTAGCCTGATCTCTCCCCAGTTTCTCGAAATCCCTAATAATCATCTTATTGAAGGCTTCAATCTGGCTTCCTCGGTCATTAGGACAAAATTTAGATCTAGGTTTAAATCTCTGAATCTCCCTATCTTTAGTAGGATTGGAGGAGGTATTTGAGAAACCTTCACTAGCTTTCTTAATGAAAAATCTCTTAATCGACATTTTCCTAATAAATTTCTGGGCGTCAATAAAAAGTTGGAACCTTAACTTAAAGGTTAAGGTTACTTAAACTTAAAGGTTTAAGGTTGGATAAAAGACCTGCCAATGGATTAGAAAAATCTAAACATATTGAACGCTGGGACATAGCACTGGAGAGATGCTCTATGACGCTTATGGAAATTATTATCGATTTTGAAAGAGACAACCTGAATGTGGTTTCTGATGAAATGGGGAAATTAGCTGATATTAATACCTTTGATAAAAATACCTCTGATTTCAAGAGGAAAGAAAAAGTTCTGTTCGAAAGGATAGAGAAACT
Source organism: Pelobates fuscus (assembly GCF_036172605.1). NCBI lineage: Eukaryota > Metazoa > Chordata > Amphibia > Anura > Pelobatidae > Pelobates > Pelobates fuscus. The sequence goes on along the minus strand of NC_086327.1, from coordinate 111,295,482 downwards.
TGATGATAATATCGCACAAACTAAGAATAAGAAATATCTTAGAGATAAACGAGATAAAATCAATAATACCCATTCAACATTAAACAAAATCGATAGAAAATCTAAATTTAAGGATCATGGTAAATTTAATTTAAATAGAGAAAGATCTAATCAAAGAAAGGGTGACCATATGGGGGCTAAACCCAAATGGACTACACCTTTAAGAAATCAAACCAATCCGAGAAAACGGAATGAAAGTTCATCTAATGTGCATCTTTTGCCTAGACCACAAAGGGATACATTTGCTAGTGTGGTGAATACCACCCGATCTACCGCTCAGAACTCCAATTCTGACAGGAATTTTTTAGGGAAGGGGCAAGACCGAAAAAAGGGGGAAATTACAGAATTTTTTCCACCAAGGTCTCAAGAATTGCCCCTAACCAATCGGTTTGTGCCCCTCAGAGAACAACATATCCCGGGGAAGAAGAGGAGATTGAGCGGAGAAAGGGTGGGAATTTAACTAAAAAGCAAGAAGAAAGCCTAGGAGTTTTTAATTTATCTGGATGTAACCTGACACTACAAGAAATCCTCCTTCTGAGTAAGGGTTTGAAATTCGTCCCGGAAGAACCCCCAAATTGCTTCCAACTTTTTATTGACGCCCAGAAATTTATTAGGAAAATGTCGATTAAGAGATTTTTCATTAAGAAAGCTAGTGAAGGTTTCTCAAATACCTCCTCCAATCCTACTAAAGATAGGGAGATTCAGAGATTTAAACCTAGATCTAAATTTTGTCCTAATGACCGAGGAAGCCAGATTGAAGCCTTCAATAAGATGATTATTAGGGATTTCGAGAAACTGGGGAGAGATCAGGCTAGGAGAGTTAAACATAAGAATCTCACTTCGAGAGAAAGTAATATCCTTATTAATTTAAGTAAAAGAAGTGAATTGACTATAAAGAGTGCAGACAAGGGAGGAGGAGTGGTTGTTATGTCGACAAAATATTATGTTGAAGAATCTTTAAGACTTCTAAATGATCATCTTACATACACCAAACTCAACTCCAATCCAAATCATGAATTCAATCAAGATCTTAAAAACATGCTATGTAGTGCTAGAACAGCAGGCACTATAGATGAATCCACCTATTCCTTCATTTTTACGGAATTCCCTAGGGTACCTACTTTTTATTTTCTCCCAAAGCTTCACAAGTGTAAGGATAAGCCCCCAGGGAGACCGATTATAAGTGGCATTGATTCCTTGACTTCAAAGCTCTCTGAGTATATCGATTTCCATCTTCAGAAATATGCTCAGGGTGCTTTGTCATATCTAAAGGACACAAAACATCTCATTCAAGAACTGGAAAGTATTGAATGGGGTGATGACTATGTCTGGGCCACTTTGGATGTGACTTCACTCTACACCGTGATTGATCACAATCTTGGTGTAGAGGCGGTCAAGAGTAATCTGATACAAGACATCGAATTAGAGCCTTCTTTTTGTTCTTTCCTGGAGGAGGCTATTCGTTTCATCCTTACACATAACTTTTTTAGCTTTGATGGGGAATATTTTCTCCAGATTAAGGGTACAGCCATGGGCACCAAGTTTGCACCGAGCTATGCCAACATTTTTATGGATTGTTGGGAAAGGTCGTTTATCTGGTCTAACAACCCGTTCGGTGCAAACTTGGTGCTCTGGAGAAGGTACATCGATGATGTCCTGATGATCTGGCGGGGCCCCTTGGATCTCCTTTATGACTTTTTTGAATATGTCAACTGCAACTCTCTTTCTTTGGTTTTTACCCCCAAAATAGGTGTCAATAGTATTGATTTTCTTGACCTTTCAATATATATTGAGGAGCGGGAGATCAAGACTAAAACATTCTTTAAGACCATCGATTCCAATAGTTTTATTGACACCACAAGCGGACACCATCCAAATTGGTTAAAAGGTGTCCCTAAAAGTCAATTCGTGAGGTTACGGAGGAATTGTAGTGATCTTGATTCCTTTTTCGAACAATCTGAGATTCTCAAAAAACGTTTTTTGGAGAAGGGCTATTCCCCTGAATTTTTAGACACAGAAATCGATCGAGTCGGGAAGATTAGCCGCAGCAATCTACTCCAAGATAAAAATAAAGATGTAACCACCAGAAATCCAATTTTCGACTTTTCTTTTAACACCAAATATAACGGAAGGGCTTTCGATATACAAAGGATTATTAAAAAACATTGGGGTTTACTCATCGAGGACGAATTTCTAGGTCAACAAATCCCACAAGCTCCCAAAGTTATTTTTAGAAAGGGCAATAATCTAAAACAAATTCTGGCCCCTAGTACTTTTCGATCTGGGAAAACTTCAACTAACCATATGGGAGGCTTTTTCACCTGTGGGAAGTGCAAAAGCTGCAGCCATCAATTTAATACATTTAAAGATTTTGTTAGTACACAGACGAAAGTCAAATTCAAAATTAAAAATAAGGTGTTTTGCTCCTCCACCCACGTGGTATATTTACTTACCTGTGGGTGTGGGATGCAGTACGTAGGCAGAACTGGGAGAAAATTAAAAATAAGACTTCAAGAACATAGAAACAACATAAAAAATGGTTTGTTAACACACTCAGTGCCAGTGCACTGCAACAATTGCCCCTCTTTTAAATTTAACACCTTAAGTTGTATAGGTATAGAACAAGTTACTTTAAATGAAAGAGGTGGTGACCTCATGATGGCTTTAAGGAAGAGAGAGGGGTATTGGATACATACGTTAAAATCCTTGAAACCGAATGGGTTAAATGTAGATTTTGATTTGGTTTGTTTTTTGTGATTTTATTTATTATATTTACTTAATTTTATTGCATTTTGGTTTGTTTGCCTATTCCTATTTATTCTTTTATACTGGTATTTTACCTTTGTTTGATTATTTAATTTGTTTATTGTGGTTTTTTACTTTGGGGACTTTCTGCTCGTTTTCGAGCATTGGAACGCATATGGAACGCAAGGCTGGCCGTCCTTACTGATGAAAACCAAAACGAGGCTTGGTTACCAATTCCGGAACGCAACGCAAGCGTAACCGGAAGTGCACCGAACCCGGAAGTATGGCGCACGGCTGTTTACTTCGCGCCGAAAACGAACTTAAAAAGGAGAAATTTGGCACTCCATATTATGCTTGCAAAGGACAGCATCTGGATATTTCCCCCTGAGGAAGTTCAACCCTGAACGAAACGCGTAGGGCTTTTTTAGTGTACAGAGTATTTAGCTATTTATATATTTTTTTTATGTTGTTTTATTTGGCTGTTCTGTTCTTGTGGATTTCGGATCAAAGTGTTTCCACCTGATGTGCCTATTTGACACTTCGTTTCTGTAAGTGTGATATTAATAAAATGTATATTTTTTACTGAGATACTCTGCACTATTATTATTTTCTATTCTTCCTATGCATGCTACTGAGGTTCCAAGGTCCTGAAGTCGCTACATTGATTCTAGTGATATGCCTACAATCAAATTGGGTTTGTGAGTGCAAATCATTCTTATCCATTAACCCATAACTTTTGCAAACAATATTGCCCTATGTCTATTCTCATTGTTGTATTGTAGATTGCCGTTTTGGTATTTTTTGTATTTGCTATGAGGACATGAGAGGAGTCCTTTCATCTACAATACTTTCTAATTAAGGGTAATTTTTGTGTGTTCTCCCTCACTTATTACCCACTGTGTGTGTTTTGATCTGCACACAGGTGTATTTGCATTTATCTGTTGTATATTCCTTAATAGAACGTAACATTCTTCTGATACTGGACCTTACAACCCTGTCTACATGTTTAGTTCGAGCTCTGTTATTTTGATCTCTGAATGTCAGATTGAGCTAGAAATAAAACGAGAAACAAGTGAGAAAAAGAGCAGCTGCTTTTATAAAGATGGACAGCAGTGTTTTGGCAACCTGTAACTGTTAACATAGTATTGTGGATGTACATGTAACTCATTCTATCCTTCTCTGTATTGCATGTTGCAATGCTTCACGAATCCTAAAACCTCAAACATTTTCTGATCTTTTAGAATGTTGGTGAATATAGGATTCAACTATATTCTGTTATTCGATTTCTTAGAATTTAAAATAAATCAGGTTGATCTTTCATGTTTCACGTATGATAGAATGTTAGAATGTTTTTTGTTTTATTTTGTGTGAGAAAAACATACAGGCTTGAACGTTTTCATAACTTTTTATTTTATTTTTTTTCCCAGGGTCCTCCTCATAATTGTGCCTTAATATTTGTGGACAACAGCGGCATAGATATTATTTTGGGGATATTTCCATTTGTCAGAGAGCTTCTTTCCAGGGGTACTGAGGTACTGTAAACACTGTTTATTATGCCCTTTCACACTCGGATATGTGGCTTGTAAATAGGTACTGAATGAATATTTGGTTATATATAAAAAGTATGCAAGAATTAATGTGATTTGATTAGACCTGAGCAATGGTTTCTCTATCATTTCACAATTTGGTTTAATAAGACTCTTTTCCAACAATCTAATTTCTGCTTTTAAATATTTTCAACTATATTCTTCTCCGTATAGCAATAATTTATTTCTTAATTTAACTTAAAATGGAAAAGGGGAGGAGTCATCAATGCAAATGTTGGCTGGTTCCACTGGTTTTCATGGTGACCACCCCATTTTTAGTACTTTAAAGAACACTATTTTGCTGTAAACAATGTTAATGCAGTGTTTACATTACTGCCTAGGGACACCTACAGTGGCCAATCCTCAGAGGGCCACTAGACATGCTTTTGATAAACTTGAACTTTCCCCATAGAGATGCATTGATTCAATGCATCTCTGTGAGGAGATGCTGTTTGGCTCCGCCCATGTCCCGCCTCCTTGGCAAAGATAATCAGAATTGACTATCTCAGCCAATCGAATGCTTTTCTCTTTGAAAGCATTGTGATTGGCTGATATCATCAATTCTGATGTCAGCCAAGGAGGTGGACAGGGGCAGAGCCAGCGCCGGCAGACCCGCTCATCTCTGGAAATAATGTGTGTCTTCACTAGCTATATACTTAGATTAACACTTTTTATACGTTACCCGTAATGGAAGGTAGTCTCCTCCGACTACTTCTCTCTACATAAGCTAATCTACAATGTACCCAGTCCTTCTTACTTTTTTATAACCATTATGAACTTCCACCACCTACAGTAAAAATTTGTTTTTTGAGGGTTGACATACTTTTTTCCATTCTTCTGCAAGACCTCCCAGTTAACCTCCCAATTGAATAGGTGGTAAATAATGTAATTGCAGTAATGGTTTCAACCTCATGACCTCAAGATACATTCCCAGCAGGGTCAACTCGTCATTTCACTCATGTGAAATCAATGAAGAGTATCACTAAGCTGCGAATACAGTAAAGTGCCTTTGCTACACAAGCCTGCGCTGCTGAATTAGAGAGAGAACGAATGCTGTTGGGATAATCGTATTTCTTTGGATTTTTTTTTTAGGTGATTTTGGCCTGTAACTCCGGGCCTGCTCTAAATGATGTAACGTTCAATGAATCTCTAATAGTCGCTGAACGCATTGCTGCAATCGATTCAAAAATACAGTAAGTATACAGAACACTCGTGCACCTTTTATTTAGTTAAAGATCATATTAACTGCGCAAACTGACCTTTTCCCATCCTATATGACTGTGTTTTTTTTATTATCATCACATAGAGAATTATTAGGTAAATTGGTTGCAAAGCCATCAATAGACAATTATAATCACCAGATTTATCACTTGGGCTCTCAGGCTCCTTTAGTTAGATGCTAACTCCTGCATGTTATTTTCTTATTGGATAACTGAGCATTTCTATTTATTTATACTTTCCTTACTGGCCGGGACAAATGAGATCAGTCCACAGCTGATCCATCCAGGATAGATCAACCTTAGTTGTGTGTTTACCTATCCTATTATGTTGTCATTTTAAGAAATGTTCTATTCTTTGTGGATTGTACCAGTATTGGTATTGAGAATGGACCTTGTGAAGGCAATGTAGATATGTTATGTTTCATTCAATTGTTTTTTTTTGTTTATTTCAAGGTCCGCTTTACAGGAAGACAAATTAATATTGGTTCAAACAGGCACCAGCTCTCCTTGCTTAGACCTCAGGTAAGTTACCAAAATGTAGATGTGTTTGTGTTTCTACAGGTTAATTCAATACTCTCAGCCAGTCATCGCCATCCAAGGTTGGACACTTTATGCCAGAGTGCAGTTTCCTAATTATCGGTGTAAATCTAGATATATAGATATAGTATAGTATTATACAAATCTCTTAAGTATCAGTGACAGTACAATTCCTACATAACAAACTAGCCTTTAAATACCCTATTGATATAGCAGAAGAAGTCTTGAGCAGATAAGTTTGTAAATGGAAAAATAAGCATTATATTCCATGCTGGCCTTCCATATTATTGGCTTTTAACCCCTTCCAAGGAATCGTGTGTATACAGTTTTAACACTTGCAAACGAAATTTGTTTCTTACAAACAAATTTTTCATTTGCAATCGCTGTGCATATGTGCATACATTATTAGGGTGTTGCTGGGGCCAATTAATACAACATAAAAGATCTAAAGTGTGTTTCACAACTGAGTGTATATGGGACACAATGTGTAGTAAAGATGCATATTACATATTCAGAAAAGTTCTTTATTTACAATGCTTTTTTTCCCCCTTGATCACTGTACAAAGAGTGCTGTAACTTCATTATATTTAAATTATCTGCTATATAGACCTACTGAAACAAAAATGCATTTAAAGATTGCGTTCCAGGACACCCAAAAATACTCTGAATCTGGAGGTAGTTTTTTTTTTTCTCAAATCGCTTGGTGGTGAAGGGGTTAACGTATATGTATTTATGTGCCAGCTAGGTGTTAGAAGTGTACGTGGTGGGCGAGGAGCCCTAATGACAGAAGTTTGCTGACCAGGAGGGATTTTCTTGCCGGTGATGCAGAGTCTGACTTCTAGAGCCAAATCAAATTTATCAAGGCTTACTATAATATATTCAGCAATTCATAATGGGTTAGAAGTTTTCCCCTCAACTGTAATCTGTACTGCATAAAACACCTGTCAGCACGTGGTGTTAATAGATTTTTCAAACTATACAGCAGTTTTGAATATACTACGATAATAATCTGAAAGTTCCAATGCTACGCGATGATAAAGCAAGTCTCTGATGTGCAGTTATGTTAACAGGTAGTCATGCCTCATCCATTAATCAATAACAGATGGAGCCTATTACCATCTCTTTCCTGCTGCTTCAGAAAAGATTTAATCCCATTATTAGTGGACAAAAATGTAGAACAGAGACAGGAGGCCTCTCCGGAACATAAAAAAGCATACATTACTTTAACTTCCTAACTCTGCAAACATTTGTCTGCAGGCGTAGCAGAAATTGTCTAGCTTTTATTTTTCTGTTTTTATATATGAAAGACCGGTAAATGCTTTTTATTCTGGTATCACTTGATCAAATCCTTACTTGCTTTACAGGAACACTGTGTTGTGCACAATTCTATACTTACTTTCTTTTATCATACGTTTAATTAACCTGTTCAGAATGAACAGCATTCTCCATGCATATTCTGTAATAGCTGGGTTTATAATTGTAACTAGTACTCATACCAATATGAATTAAGATGCTCAAACTGTGGATTCTGGAATTTCTATACAGAACTCCTCAAAACTTAAATACATTATTTCAATGGATTTATATATTTTGTTAATTCTGAGTTTTGTTATTTTTTTTTAAAATTTATTTATAAATGTTCTAATCTTCATTTTATTTGAAGGTGATCCAAAAAGTGTTACAACATAATTACATTGTGATTTAAAGGGTTACCCCAACTAAAAATAGTGTTTAAAGAAAACATTGTTTTTGGTCACTTACAACTTATCTCCGCTTCAGTGCCTCGGCTGCCGCTAGTTTTTCCTGTAGCCCAGTCGTCCCCTGGGGGATGGATGTAAGAGATGGCGGGCTGAGGGTAGGTCACTTGCTGTCATTGGCTGTCTAGTTCCAACATGTTGTGTGTGCTGACAGATACCAAATATGCACAGATTTGACATTAACCTCTCATGCCACCTGTGTAACTCCATTTTCTGGGATAGCTAAACCCTGTATGGGCAGCATTTTATAGCGAAATGCTGCACATACACACTGCAGGCACAATAACCACTTCAAAATGTCAGCTAGGTCAACTCTGCACAAGAGTTGCATCGACTTCACATGATGGTTTTGTTGATGCCCATGGTGTGTGATGGTTTTGTGCTTGTAGTCTTAGTGCAAAGGCCCAAATGAAGCAAAAAACGTGTTCGCTGAGCACAGTTGTATAGTTCACAACACTTTTTGTACAGTGATCAAGGGGTCCACGGAAGATTACCCTCTACACCAGGGGTTTCCAAACCAGTCCTCAAGGCACGCCGATTTAGAGATTACCGAGTTGTGTCCGTGTGTTTTTTTTTTTTTTTCTTTAGTTTTTTTTCTTCTAAAAACACCATAGACACAACTGGGTAATCCATAAATCCTGGACTAGTAGGCGTGCCTTGAGGACTGGTTTGGAAACCACTGTTCTAGACCTACAAAAATAGGGTGTTGATGGGAACATTGGTGTATTTTTCCGAAAAAAAGCAAAATCAAGGTTAAAATGTTTAGATCGGTGCAATGGGCAATATTTATGCTAACTTCTCACATTTTGCTATAGTCAGAAAGTTGTGAAATTTTATTTATTTTTATTTTAAATCTGATTAGCTCACTCAAAAAAAAGAGTTCTTATCATCAGTTATGTTGCACCATGTCCTACTTGTGTGATTGGTGAGCTCTGCCCACACCACTTACAGTGTCACTCCACTTGTACATTCACCAATTCCCCCCCTTTTCTAATTTCTTTACATTTAACATTTGTATCTTTTAACATTGTGTGTTTTTGTTAATTTAAAAGCCTTCCAACTATTTTTTGCATTTGTTCTCTGCAGCCGCTTGGACAAAGGCCTTGCCATGCTTGTTAAAGAAAGAAACACTGATCTGGTCATCATAGAAGGCATGGGTCGAGCCATCCACACGAATTACTACGCAGCCTTCCAGTGCGAGAGCTTGAAACTGGCTGTTATCAAGAATTCCTGGCTTGCCGAGAGACTGGGTGGAAAACTTTTTAGTGTGGTATTCAAATATGAAACTCCTCCTAAGTGAGGACACTACCAGCTCTTAAAGATCCATTTCTCGCACATTTTATTCATTGATTGTAAAAAAACCAAAACCAAACCACACATATATATATATATAAATATATATTATAAATTTTTATTACAAGGGGTGGGACGTTAAACTTGCTGTATTTATATTGTGCTTTTGTGCAAATTTAAAAAGGGCACTGTGCGGCAGTATAAATATATAAATAAATTTAAATTATATATACATTATTCTTTGCACATAATTAGTAATTCTTTCACTTTCTATAAGTATGACATTCTGTTTATAAGCAAGTAGTACAAATTATATGTTTAATGAATGTAGGTTGACGACAGCTGTAGATCTTTTGTTGAGTAACAATCCCATTGGAGTCTATGTTCTTTATAAATTGCAAATCTTAAAGGGGAATTTTTAATGTTTACTTATCCTCATATTCAACAAAATTATGTTTTTCGGTCTGAAAAATAAAATGAGAAGGAGAGATCCACAGCTGGTCAGCACTTAGAGAAGAGGAGAAACATGAATAATGGTGGTTATGTCGCATTTTCTTTTACGTTTGTGCACATGCGCCATTTGTTATGTATAAAACTGTTACTCCACTTTTAAACATTGGTGACTTTTTTTTTTTTACTTTACCTATGCTGTAATGCACCAAAATAATCTAACTTTCTGAAACAATTTATTTTTTCTTTCGTAATTCTTTTTTTGTGTGCAAATCATTAGGTACAAATATATTAGCAGTGTCACGACATTGTACAGTATAAGGCTTACTTATAGAAATACATGACTTGCTTGGACATTGCACCTTTTTTTGTAAATATTCGGCTCAACAATTGCATCAGGTAGTTAAATATAGTAAACTGTGGGCGACAGGGTAATTGAGAACGCAAATTAAGTGCATCGCCTGCAGCGTGCTTACATGCGATAGTGTGAGTAGGATGCTAGTTGTTTGGGGCTACGTGGAAATTGGGGTCTGTGGTATCTTGCTGGGTTCAGCATTGAGGGCATCCTGGCAGCCTTATATAGTAGTCAGTGTTGATGTATTCATGTCAGGTGAACTTGGGTAGCTTATATAGACATATAAAGGGGCATTAGGAGAAGGCTATCTAGAGAGTGGAGCATTAGAGTTGCCTGAGCCGGGAAGGTCGGTCGTGAACATCTGGGGTTTAGACATAGGCGGTGGTGACTACTATATGTTAGAGAGGTGCTCCAGAGCAGGTATTACCCCTTTACCATGGGGCAGTAAGGGGGAGAGGTTGTATCACTGGAACTTAGTATGCCAACCGAGCACATGTCTTAGGGACACAGAGCGTAGTGGGTTTTCGGCCACCTAGAACAGGGGTACTGAAATATTAAAGAGGATGGGTCAGGTCTTTGAACTTTTGCCATTCCTAGGTATAAATGCAGGTATGTTATCAACATTCCATTCCCGGGGTTGCCCACCTGTAGGTCAGTCCAGCAATTTGGAGAACCGTGGTAATGGGCTCCATGGATTTGCGCCAGAACAATGTGGACCTGCTCAAGTCCTGGAAGAGGTTGATATGGCATGACTCAAATTCATGTGGTCTTTCCTTTCAGAGCTGTCATCAGGCTGATTTTGTCAGATAACGTTTGACAGTGTAGTATGAGGTCACGGGGCACTGCTGTAGGTGCCTGAGTTGACTTGTCTATTCGGTACACTCCATCAAAGGCAAAGTGTTTGGCCTGCCTTGTTGGGATTATTGTGGACACCAGGCGTCTTATAAAATTCAGGAGCTCTTCTAAGGGTACTGATTCTTCTAAGACCTTTATGTTCTTCCTTCTGCCTTTGTCATCCAGTGTTGTGATTTGCCTCGAGAAGGACTGCAGGGCTTGTACTGGTTTGCCAAGCGAGGTCAGGCCTTGTTTTAGGTCTATGATGTCTTCCTCCATGGCTTGAGTAAGCTCAGTCACTGCTTGTACCTCTGTAGAGGGCACTGTTAGGTCTGCCTCCACATTTGTTGTAGATTGCGTTGCAGACCAGCCAGCATGAGTTGAATGTCCCTCCTGGATGCAAGGGCGGAGTCATCTGCTTCTTGTGGTGTGTCTCTGCTAGGACCCTCCACAGCTGGGCTGTGCATGGAGTCTGTTCCCTTTTGGCACTGGCAGTGAGGCCTCCTGAAAGGTTTGAGCCTGGGCCTGCAAGGGCGGTAGTAGCATCTGCCCAATGTCTCTGTGTCTTTGGGGTGAAAGGAAGCGGTTTTTGGGATCGCCGCCCCATGGCAGTGTTAGTGTGGCCGTCGGGTTGTTGAACGGTCCACTTGGCGGCACTCCACACTGGGTGGTCCCCGTCCAGCTTTCAGAGCCGTCCACCTACACAGTAGAACTTAAGTCCCCGGTTGCGGTATTTCGTTGTCTGGCATCTGCTTAACCCCTTAAGGACACGTCATGATTCCCTTTTATTCCAGAAGTTTGGTCCTTAAGGGGTTAATAGCCTGGTCCAAAGGCTGTGCCCGCTAGTCCCATTGTGAGGCTCGATGCTGTTGATTGTGAGCAGATTATATCACTGTTGCTCGGAGAGCGGAGAAATGGCGGATGTTCTGGTGCGCTGCTAAGCTCCGTCCCCTCTTTCTGACATTTTATGAATTTTTGTTTTGTCCCTTTTTTCCTGGTTATTCTACCATTGATTGTAATTACAAAATAAGACCAATGAGTACCAATCAAATATTTCCTAGAAAAATACATTTGCAATTTAAAAGGTTTGTTTAAAGTAAAAAAAATAAATTGTTTCAGAACATCCACATGACAGACAAATTTGTCAATATGAAGACAAAAAAAAAACAGGTGCAAGAGTTTGTAATTTATTTTTTTACATTTTTTTTCTTTGGGAGTAACACCTTTTGTGAACCGAAAAAAAAGAACCCAGAAAATAAAGTGATGCACACTAAGTAATATACATTCAAAAGAAAACCGAGCATCACTAGAAAAAGAGTTTAGCACAAGTTACAGATGACTTTAAATGTTTTATTCAAGTATTTAATTTCCAGGGAAGTCACCGTTTTTATTTAGAATTACAATTTTAAAAAAAAGTTTTTTATGGCACAAATGAGAAAATACATGTGACTAAAAACGTTTATTTTGTAGCTTAGTAGTTGCACATCAGCAAATAATTATTCAGGTAGGACATTAGTATTACTTTAAAGAAGTATCTCTTATTTTGGCAGTGAATTCATGAGTTTTAGTTACCGGTACTCACAATGATGTTACAAATACTATTGTTAGTATTACAATAAAACAACACCCTTCTCTAAGAGGGCAATATGCCAATATAAAGCTTAAACACTTAGTAACACATTCAGAATCATTACACATTTTAATACATGTAGCTTACTTCGATGTTACATTTATTTTAGTAATGTACACCCAATGAATGAAAACAGTGATTCATTAAATGCACCCGTGTTTAAAAAGTAAGGTCTTAACACTGGGGTGGTCACTAAATAGTTAAATGTGGTGAAGTGAAAACAGAATTGAAAGGCTTATGTCAAAGCTGAAAAAGAAGTCCCAATTTGTTAGAACTCCGCAATTATAGTCCCGTTTTAACAGTTTGATTTTCTGTTAACTAACAGAATACATCCCAGATTTGCTTAATTCTATGGGACTTGCCAGATTTTGCAAAAATTGAAACTCTGATATTTAGTAAGCTCAACTCATGCGTTAATTTGGGGAGATGGAGTGAATGTGTTCATCTGGCTCAGAACAATTCTGTTGCTGGCTGGATTGATACAAAGTATGGTATTTGAACCATACCTAATTTATTAGCAATCAAATTCAACTGCTTTAAAATGATCTTACAGTGCTTGCATTTGTTTAACATTTCTTTTAAAGCTACTCTGGGTATTGTATCTTTCTTTTAGAGCAGTGGTACCCAAAAGAGAGATCTCCAGATGTTGTAGAACTACAGCTACCATGATGCTTTGTCATTCAAAAAGAATTCTAAAGGCATGCAAAGCATCATGGGAGCTGTACTACAACATCTGGGGTTCTGCCTTTTGGGCATCCCTGTTTAAGACTATGCTCTTTTATAAGGAGATACAATTTGGAAATTGATTGGTTGACCATGCTGGATTTTTGGCATTATTATGGCAAACCTGTCTGGTTCAAATGGTTTCTCAGATCAATTTGGAGGCAGTGTGGTAAATTGCAGAGTTTAGTAATTGGCCTCTGAATTGCTCAGACATATACAAATTGGCTATCTTCAATTTAGCCAAATCCGAGTTTAGTGAAAAACCCTGTAAGATGTGTATTCACTATACTTCAAAATCTTCAGATTCTATCATGTCTTTACAACTTTATTTAAAGGTGCATCTTCACATACTCGTCTTTCTTCCTAGTTACTTCGGTTAATACTGAATGCTATCTTGGTTTTAACTTTGTGGTTCAAATAATGTATTTCTGTGTAGATTAATTCCGAGTTCATCCTATAACTTGGCACATTTCCACACCACAAATGCAAATGTTCTATGAGATTGTAAAATGCATCAACAGGCTCGAATGACAACCTATGCAAATTTTATACAAAGCATTTCTGTAAACGAGGATCATTAACACTGTTTATTGTTTAAACGGAATCTGGAAATACTAATTTAACAAGCGAGCAGATTCTCTATTACACACATAGTAAATCGTCACATATTATTTGATAGAAAAACATGCATCTAACAAAGGGTTTAAACTATGATTACTCTGGAATCATTTCAGTAAAGTTGATATTTGTTTTACGGACAAGCCATGTACTTACACCACATTTTAGTTAATTCACTTCAATGTAGCAAATCACTATCGCTCTACAATACAAACTGTGTTTCTATAAACACTATTACAACCATCTACTCATTTTTTTTGAGCCTGAGCTTATAGTATTAATGTATCCATTACTCATTGGACACCCATATGGTATTGAAAGTTCTAACTCAAGCTGGCTTTGCCATTATGTAGGTATGATAATAATGGTGTACGATATACCAGAGAATAAAAAGTTTTTAAAAGGTGTATTTACACCAAATCAGTGACTTCAAATCAGAATTCCAAAATGTAGGCAAAAAATAGCTCATATAAAAACATTCTACAAGTAAGCCATTGTCATTGCTTGGATTTGCTATACTTCATTTTGCAACTCAGATTTCAATGCCCTATAAAGAGTTTATTGAATAGCATATTAATTTCTTTTTAGCAAGTTGGTCTAATTAAATCCTTAAAGGACTATTAAGATCTTATGTGATACATCTGATGTTCTGAAAATAAATTGGTGCTTTCAATATTTCCTCCGGACTTTTTAGATCGAAAACATCACATAGTTGGTTACTACTTTACAAGAGTACTAGGTAATGTGATTATGTATATAATGGCAGTGATTGTGAGCTGGCGCAGATAATTGTTTCGTTATATGTTACTAAAGGAGTCCCTGCATAGGGCAAAATGTTAAAATCTTATTTTTTTTTCCTACATCCTCGAATTATACAAACTACTTGCAAAAAATAGCGCAGTAATGTTTATGTACCGTTCGTTTAAATGAAGAAAGAACAATACTCTTGTACATGCAAGCAAAATGTAAGCTGCAGCTGAAAATGTTTAAGGGGGGGAGGAGGTTATCGACATAAAAGCTGCTTAGGGTTTAACTTTTTCTGAATTCTCTTGGGTTTCTTTTCTTGCTCCAATCCTTTGACTTATTTCCTCTGAGAAAGCAGAGCAACAGGACTTCTGAAAAGATAGAAATAAAAAATGGTAAGCGTTTCAGAACAGAGCTAAAATACATTTAAATGCTGAATAAAGGAACACTATAAGCACCATAACCACTACAGCATGCTATAGTGAAAATGGTGTCATGAGTGCCCTGATGCCTCCCCCCTGTAAGTAGTCGAACCATTTTTAGTAACTTTGACATGTTCTCTGGGATCCTCCAGGTGCTGCTCATCAAGAGCTGGAAGCTCATGGTTAGAAGCTTCTATTAGCTCTCCTGAGCTAAGCTCTGCAGGGCTGGCACACCAGCTGAGAGCCTCTTAGCCATAAGCAGAAATCTGCACAGATGGACTTGGCTCAATGAAGAGTTTTTGGCAAAGACTAGGTATAGAGATGTACCCAACAGACTCCTGGTAAGAAGTCAAACCTATACCAAACGCTTTTCTGGCACAACAACCACTAAAGTATGCTGTAGTGTTTATGCTACTTGGAGTGTTTCTTTAACAATCCGTTATCAATATGACAATCTATGTTAACATGAAAAAAGACAGAGAGAGAAAAAGACAAGCATTTAAAAAAATTTCTTATCCGACTTCTACCATGTGGTAAATTTAATTATTCAAAGTACATCTGTCATGGCTTTGTGGACATGGAAATAGACCACGCTATTCTTATACTCCTCCAGAAAGCCCAAGCAACTGGAGGAGGGTCCTTCTGCTTTCCCCTGTCTCTCACTTGTTGGTGTAGACCTCTGTGCTGAAAAGTGATTGACATGACTGGGGAGAGTCCATGCCTTTAACCTTGCAACAAAATCTATACACATATTAACTACAACATTAGAAACACCTGCCTAGTTTTATGTAGGTCCCCCTTGTGCTGCCAAAACAGCTCAGATGGATCCAGGCATGGACTCCACAATACTTCTGAACATGTCCTGTGGTATCTGGCACATTAGCAGGATATCCTTTTAAATCCTGCAAGTTGTGAGATTTATGAATTGGATTTATTGTTGCAGTACATCCCACAGACGCTCGATTGGAGACCAAGGCAACACCTTGAACTCTTTGTCATATTCCTGAAAAATATTTACAGTGTGGCCACGTGCATTATCCTACTGAAAGAGGCCACTGCTATCCGGGTACACCAATGCCATGAAGGGGTGTACGTGATTTCTAACAATCTCTAGATAGATGGTATGTGTCAAAGTAACATCTACATCAAGGCCAAGACACAAGCTTTCCCAGCAGAACATAGCCCAGAAACAGTGCTGCTTACCTGCTGCAGATCTGCATTGTTCTTTGCTTTGCACATCAGTTCAATCAAAGACACAATTAGACCTAAAGCCAAGCCAATGCCCAGTATAAGAAAGATTCCACCTAAGGTGTGTGGTTGAACTGGGGTCCATCCGGAACTGCCTTTCGTTGGACAGCTGTTTTCCCACCACTTTTGACGCAGGTAATCTAGGTTGCCAGATTCAATTTTTTCCAATATGGCAATAGACAGAGGTTTGATGAGTGGAGAATCTATAACACAAAAATAATTTAACAAATTACACAGACAAGCATATAATTTTCCATAGCTGTTAATACATATTATATCTATAACCTTAGATCTAGATTTTTTTTTTTTTTAAATTGAAAACATTTATATCTATAGGATTATTCGGTCAGCAATATACACCGATCAGCCACAACATTAAAACCACATGTCTAATATTGTGTAGGCCCCCCTCATGCTGCCCAAACCGTTCTGATGTGTCAAGGCATGGACTCCAAAAGATCTCAGAGCATATCCTGCGGTATCTGGAACCAAGACATTACCAATAGTGATGTCGCGAACATTAAATATTGTTCCGTTATAATTCTGTTCGTGAATGGCGAACGCGAACTTCCGCAAATGTTGGCGAACGTGGTGAACCGTCATAGACTTCAATAGGCAGGCAAATTTTAAAACCCACAAGGACTCTTTCTGGCCACAATAGTGATGGAAAAGTTGTTTCAAGGGGACTAACACCTGGACTGTGGCATGCCGGAGGGGGATCCATGGCAAAACTCCCATGGAAAATTACATAGTTGATGCAGAGTCTGGTTTTAAACCATAAAGGGCATAAATCACCTAACATTCCTAAATTGTTTGGAATAACGTGCTTTAAAACATCAGGTATGATGTTGTATCGATCAGGTAGTGTAAGAGTTACGCCCGCTTCATAGTGACAGACCAAACCCCCTCGTTTAACGCACCGCAAACAGTCCATTTGCACAACCGCAAACTCCCCATTTGCACAAGGTTGGATACCAAGCTAGCCATGTCCCGTTCCTTGTCCTCACTGATGTCATTGAAGGTCTCTTCCTCCACCCAGCCACGTACAACACCAAGGGTCCCCGAAAGGTGACAACAAGCCCCCTGTATTTTTAATTTTTTTTTTTTAAATGTACACTACTGTTACACCAGATATGAGTTGCACTGGTGTGACACTGTGCCCTGGCAGGCCCTGAAACGCACACGTGTGAAGGAAACTGACTGCTATGATATTACAGTCAAAACCTTTTTTTTTAAATGCAAGCTATTGGGACACCAGATATGAGTGGTGGCACTGGGACCACCTTAAAAATATTGGATATCGCAAAAAATCATGATCACTATATACTTTCTCTACAAACCTCTAAAACGAACCAAACTACTCATCCATCCGCTATACCACTTTATCCCACCTAGAACTAGTGCCCAGTTAAAATACTTGACTCTTACTTACCCACACTCAGTCATGCCACACACATTTCACCACTACTCTCACTGAATCCCTCTGACTACGGCTAAATTCATCTTCTACATCAGAACACTACTCCAAAGATTGGGTTGTATCCATGTCTCGGGTCTTTCATTTAGAATAGGGGCAGCTTCGGTCTCCTTCAACACTGACACTCCAGTGCATATTATTAAAAGATTGGGCAGATGGAAATCCTCAGTCTACAACCGATATATTCCTCATCCCAAGAAAGAAATGAGGAAAGCTTTTAAAAGTTTGGCTTTGTAAATTTGATGCAATAAGTGTGTTTTTCTTTAATACCTTTTCACCCTCTTTGCATGAACCCGATTTACATATATTACTAATATGTTTCTGAACATATATATTATATTATTCACTCACTCACTCACTCACTCTCTGGGCCGGCCTAAGACATCATGCTGCCTAGGTCCAACGATAAATGACTATGGGGAATAATGTATAATAAACACAGGTTACTGGCTATGGGAGGATAATGTATAATAAACACAGATTACTGGCTATGGGAGGGATACTGTATAATAAACACAGGTTACTGGCTATGGGGGGATAATGTATAATAAACACAGGTTACTGGCTATGGAGGGATAATGTATAATAAACAGGTTACTGGCTATGGGAGGATAATGTATAATAAACACAGGTTACTGGCTATGGGGAGGATAATGTATAATAAACAGGTTACTAGCTATGGGGGGATAATGTATAATAAACACAGGTTACTGGCTATGGGAGGGATAATGTATAATAAACACAGGTTACTGGCTATGGGAGGGATAATGTATAATAAACACAGGTTACTGGCTATGGGGGGATAATGTATAATAAACACAAACACAAAAAAAAAAATGAATGCAGCTTCAGAATTAATCTAAATTGTATGCGGTCTAGGAGGTGGGAGGGAGGGTATGCTGCTGATTGGCTGGAATGTGTCTGCTGACTGTGAGGTACAGGGTCAAAGTTTACTCAATGATGACGAATAGGGGGCGGACCGAACATCGCATATGTTCACCGTCCATGGCAAACGCGAACACGCTATGTTCGCCAGGAACTATTCGCCAGTGAACCGTTCGGGACATCACTAATTACCAACAAATTGCTTGGTGGGGCCTCCATGGATCGGCTTTGTTGTTCCTACAGATGCTCAATCAGTTTAAGAGCTGGGGAATTTGGAGGCTAAAGCATTATCTTGAACACTTTGTCATGAACATTTTTTGCAGAGTGCATTATCCTACTGCAAGAGGTCACTGTCATCAGGTAATACCAGTGAAATTAAGTAGTGTATGTGGTCTGCAACAATATCTAGGTAGGTGATACATGTCTAAATATCATCCTTATGAATGCCAGGACCCAAGGGTTTTAAGCAGAACATTGCCCAGAGCATAACACTGCTTCTGCTGGCCTGCTTTCTTCCAGTAGAGTATTCTGCTGCCGTCTCTTCCTCAGGTAGACCAAGCACATGCACCCGGCAACCCACTTGATCTAAAAGCAAACGTGAGTTATCAGACCAAGCAACCTTATTCCATTCCTCTATGCTCCAGTTCTGACACGCACGTCCACACAGAGCTCTTTTGGCAGTGGACAGGCGTCATTATGGTCACTCTGACCGGTCTGCGGCTACGCAGCCCCATACACAAGAAACTGTGATGCACTATGTGTTCTGACACCTTTCTTTCATGCCCAGCATTAAGGTTTTCAGCAATTTGAGCTACAGTAGCTATTCTGTGTGATTGGACCTAGCGGGCTAGCCCATGCTCTCCAAGGGCATCAATGAGCATTGGGTGTCCATGACCTTGATGCTGGTTCACCGGTTGTACTTCCTTGCACATCTTTTGGTAGTTACTATTCACTGCATACTGGGAACACCCCAGAAGACTTTTCATCACTATTTGGCCCTTGTCAAAGTCACTCAGATCTTTTCACTTGCCCATTTTCCTGCTTCCAACACATGAAATTCAGGAACTGATTGTTTATTTGCTGTCTAATATATTCCATCCCTTGACATGTGCCATTGTAACAATATAATCAACGTTTTTCACTTCACCTCTCAGTGGTTTCAATGTTGTGGCTGATCAGTCTATTTCTTTCAACAACGCATCATTCGTGAGCATTTTTTTCATTGTAAATTTAAATATACAATTGAGCAATATTTACATTTTTTCTTTCACGACCGTTTGTCTCTAGTTACCCTTTCAACTTCATCTTGCATTTTTTTCTTCTACCATCAAGATGTTTATTCAGTAACCCAGGAATTGTGTAGAATTTAGTATTGCAAATTTCAGGCTAACAGTTATCCAACTCCATCTTTTTTTCCCTCCAACTTTTTCCCCTTAAGCCATTTACTTTGCTTAATGTGCAATTTCCTTGTCAATTCTCCACATTTTCTGATTTAGTAAATAAGACAAACGCGTTTCCACGTGCATAAGCCTCACCCCTGCTCTCCCTTTCTACCAGACTTATTTCACGGCCTCCCTTTATATCTCTCCAAATCCCTATAGAATGCCCAGCAGCTTCTGCTGTTTTTTGTAGTAACAAGAATGATGCTTAATTGATGCTTCACTGCTCCTTGAGCATTTCTCTTTTTAGCAGAGTAGTACTTTTAAAATAATATTATATAATATTTACAAACTAGCCAGATGTAACTTTTTAAAAGAGCAGTAGACATACCCAGTGTGGCAGCAATGCCATATCCTCTACCAGCGATCACTTCTGGTGCACGGGCAAGATTGCAGTGTCTGGCCACAACAAGGTCCTGCATAATGGATTCTCCCAGGAAGGCGTAATTACTTTCCATTACTCGTCGAACTCCTTCAGAGAAAGATTTTACTAGAACCAAATCCTTCTTTTTTTCCATCTGCTCATAAATCATTTGGTAGGTTGGATTCTTAGATATCTGTAACGGAGAAATAAAATGAAAAGTGGTTCATGTTAGATTGTTTTATTTAAAGGGACACTATAGTCACCAAGATGACTTCAGCTCAATTAAGTGGTCTGGGTGCCAGGTCCCTCAGGTTTTAACCCTTCAGATGCAAACATAGCAGTTTCAGAGAAACTGCTATGTTTACATTTGGGGTTAATTCAGTCTCTAGTGGCTGTCTTCCGGACAGCCACTAGAGGCGCATCTGCGATGCTGGAGGCACATTTCGCCTCCATCACGCAGAGCGTCCATAGGAAAGCATTGAGAAATGCTTTCCTATGGACACTTTGAATGCGCGCGCGGCCGGCTCCGCTGATGTCGTTTTAACCCCTTCAGCACCACGGGGACTGAGGGCACTATAGTGTCAGGAAAACCGCTTTGATTTCCTGACACTATTGTGATCCTTTAAATGTTCTTCTAGTGTATTGTTAATGGAGATCTAGCATTAAAAGTAATCATTGAAATGTTAGGACTTTGCAAAGTAGCACATTTTAAAGTACCGTATATATTCGAGTATAAGCAGACCCGAATATAAGCCGAGGCCCCTAATTTTACCCAAAAAAACTGGGAAAACTTATTGACTCGAGTATAAGACTAGGGTGGGAAATGCAGCAGCTACTGGTAAATTTCTAAATAAAATTAGATCCTAAAAAATTATATTAATTGAATATTTATTTACAATGTGTGGATATAATGAATGCAGTGTGTGTGTATGAATGCAGTGTGTGTGTATGAATGCAGTGTGTGCGTATGAGTGTAGTGTGTGTATGAATGCAGCGTGTGTATGAATGCAGCGTGTGTATGAATGCAGCGTGTGTATGAGTGCAGTGTGTGTATGAGTGCAGTGTGTGTATGAGTGCAGTGTGTGTTTGTGTATGTGTTGGTGGGGGGTGGGCATTTTGATTGTTGTTATTTTATTAATTATTATTTTAATCATTTTTTTTGTTCTATTATTATTTATTTTATTAATTATTATTTTAATTTTTTTGTTATATTTATTTTTTTCATCCCCCCTCCTTCCCTGGTGGTCCAGTGGCATTGGCAGTTCAGTGGGGGGGAGGGGGCTGGCAGAGCTGTTACTTACCTCTCCTGCAGCTCCTGTCAGCTCCCTCCTCCTCCGCGCCGGTCCGTGCAGCTCCCCTGTCAGCTCACACTGTAAGTCTCGCGAGAGCCGCACTATGACCCCGCGGCTCTCGCGAGACTTACACTGGGAGCTGACAGAGGTGCTGAACGGACCGGCGCGGAGGAGAAGGGAGCTGACAGGAGCTGCAGGAGCGGTAAGTAAACGCTCTGCAGCCCCCACAGCCACCAGTCTGTATTATGGCAATGTAAGTTGCCATAATACAGACAGTGACTCGAGTATAAGCCGAGTTGGGGTTTTTCAGCACAAAAAATGTGCTGAAAAACTCGGCTTATACTCGAGTATATACGGTAAATACATTTACTTTAGATACAAGAGGTGTAATTATTATTTTCTGCCTTTAGTATTGACATCACTTAAAACAAACTTCTGTAAGCCATAGTGACTGGAGACTACTTGTACGTGTGTCAACTGATCCTCTCAGCCTATCACTGGCCACTCGGCCAAACCTTCCTCATATTGAAGTGTAAAGAGGGACAAAGCCAGGGAGAGTAATGATGGTGCCAGAGCCCCAAATTCATAGTTAAATTATTCCAATACTGGGTTAACTTATGAAGGTTAGATGGCGCCCGGGCCTTTAATTACTGGACGTTGTGATGGGCTGGGAGTGTTCCTTCAAAATGCAGTAAGGTTTGTTCACTAAAGTGAGAATTCAAAGTGAATTTAAAATTTAAACCGGAGTAGCTGAAGTGAAACCATAGCTGTCTACGAGAATTTTTCCAGTTCAGATTCAGCTTCCGGAGCAAAACGATGGTTTCCTCTTTGTTTGTTAATATTAAAAAATAAATAACTTTTGAACAAAATCTTCAAACCTGTCTAGGTTTCGAAATATGAAAGTATACATATGTAATTATTGTTCTGATGTAAAAAGTTTTTTTGCGTTATATGACATACTACTTGACCTTCCCCACCAAAGCAATTCTACAATATATATGTATCCAGTTACAATGTGTCTCACTAAACCCACGGCTTGGACATCAACATACAGGGTAAATCACAGATTAACTAAGCATAATTTCATTCGCCAGACAATTGTTTTCAAGGATGCACATAGGTATTCCTCATTTGCTAATTGGATGTTTGATCGTGTTGATTTACAAAAAGTATTATTGTAACTTTTTGTAAGAAGCATTCATTGCTCAATAAAATTCAATTAAAAAGCTTTTTTTATACATAGACCTTAAAGAACTGGAACGTGGAGGAGCTGTTGATTGTTCCAAACTCAAGTTTTCTTTGTTTGACCAGATCTTCGAAGGTTTGAATTTGTGTGGTTTGTTCTGTTCCGACGTTTAAAAATGCCGCAAAGCTGGCGATATAAGCAGCCAACAGGGTTATGGAGAACACCCACCAGATAACGGCTATTATTCTGGCCGAAACAGCTTTTGGATGAGGTTGGGCACCTGTAGTGGAGGAACATATTAATGTGTTGACATTGAGTAGCAGCAACAAAAATGTTTACGTACAGAAAGATCCCTTATATAAGAGGACTAGGATCTATTGTCATACCTCTGAGTTCTTTTGTCTGTCTTTTCTCAGATCTCAGAATTATAGGAGCGTTAAGAGTTTATTATGGAGCTGACAGTGATTAAAATTAATTTATTATGATTTTAACTTTGAGTGAATCTGCTTAAAATTAGTCTGCATTGATAAGATAATTTGGTGTTGGTTCTACATGACTTAATTATCAAAGCGAGTCGCAGTAGATCACAATTACATTTTGGGGAATTTACCAGGGTATTTGAAATGCGGGTCAGAAATAGGCAAGCTTGATAAATTTTTATCAATTGTCTCTGACTTAAAAATTGCCATCACTTGATGTACACAGCAACAGCCTAATTTCCAAGCATCAAATGTTTATTTTCTTAATATGCAGGCTAATGTTTATTTGGTGCATAACTCCATATGCTCAGGGCCAATTTCCCATTAGGCAGAGTAGGCACCCAACTGCAGGCACCTGTCCACTAGGGGGCGTCTGTTTACCTCACTAAAAATTTGCCTTTTTGAGCAGTGCTCCTGTGCCCCCATCATTGGCTAGCGGGACATAGGAGCTGGGGCTCCTATTTATATTGAACGGAGAGGACACTAGTCCATGTTTATAAATGATAATAGGTTTTGTTATAAGTTGAATTTAGATATCTCTCTGACAGTGTGAGTTGGTTTATTGCCATAATTCAATAAGTACAACATTATGAAACCAGTGGACAAATGTTACATACATGAGCAAATATGCTGTCTGAAAGGATTCTTTCATATCATGTTATCATGTTTCCTTTTAGAACAGTGCTATCACTGGATTTGTGTATAAATAGATCAGCATCTTCTACTGACTTCTGACATGCAGAACCATTTCAAACAGCAAGAGGTCTTGCACTCTCTTACCTTGCAAAGTGAAAGCTCCGATTCCAAACCAAAGACTATTTAAAAAGGTAAACTGGTTTTGTTCACTGGAAGTGTCGGCCCATTCACAAGGACTTAACCTAGGAAAAAAAAGTACTAATTAATGAATACTTTCAATACATCTTCATCTAGTTATAGTAACGGTTTAGGCACCATAACCACGCCAAGGAATGCTAGTTGTTATGGTGCATTGAGTACAGGGTGGGGGAGGGGGTGTGGGTCCTGCTTCACTTCTAAATGGTTTACTTAAAGGAACACTATAGGGTCAGGAAACATGTATTCCTGACCCTATAGTTTTAATACTGCCATTTAGGTGGCTTGCCCCCCCCCCGGGCTCCCTTAGAAAGGGTTAAACCATACCTTATTTTCAGCTCTCCACGGGTCTGCAGGCACTGGCCCTGTGCCGATCCACCTCTTTGGCTGACATAATCTAATAGTTTTGCCCCAGGGAAAGAGGCAGGGCGGGGCCAAACACCACCCTGGCCAATCAGCATCTCCTCATAGAGATGCACTGACTCAATGTAGAGTGTGGAGATGCTAAACTTTAGTTTAGGAAGCACCTCCAGTGGCCATCTGAGGAGTGGCCACTGGAGGTGTCCCTAGGTTTTAAGTAACCACTGCCTTTTCTATTAAAACACAGTGTTTACTGCAAAAAGCCTGCAGGGAGTGACTATACACACCAGAATAACTACATTAAGCGGTCGTTGTTCTAGTGACTATAGTGTCCCTTTAATCTTTAGTTAGATTTTTTTCTGCTCGGCATCCTGTAGCCTCACAACATACCAAATCATTCTAGCAATTGGTGCAGTGATAGGCTAAGAGCTCTCACCTGATTTTCTTAGCCAAACATTGCTGGCTACACCTGAAATGGCGTGAAGTGGAGCATTGCTCTGCCTCCCCCATTTTGTCATTGTGGGCTGGGTTTTAGGCTGCTGGGGACAGAGAATCTCTACTAAATGTTGCGTAAACTTTGAGGTCGGACCCAGGGCCCATGGACTGCAGGCACTATATGTTTTAAAGCGGTTATGGTGCCTATTGTGTTCTTTTAACCTTATAACACATTTCATTTTGGGGGATAATAAACAGTTCTTTGATATTCTGGATTCATACAGAGAGATCATAAAACATGTAAAATGAGTGTAAACAGCATAAGAGCATAAGGTTAACATGGCCCTGTGCGAGAACATGCACATTCGTGAAAAGACATAGCTACACAGTCCAATTAAAGAATGTTTAAGAAAATTACATATATACATAATATTTGTTAGCACACAATACTAGATAAATAGGTCTAACAAAGAGTTTACAGTTGGTAAAAGGGTTTTATCTGACTGTGGATGTTGAAGTATGAGATATTTATCTTACCTGCCAACAAGGAATAGACAGAGACTGGTGACCAAGTAAGCAGTCACTATCCCAATCCATGTCTCTCTGCTGAAGGGGTTTAAGAATCCAAAGAAGTTTGAGCTCTCTGAAGTTGCTTCCTTCCTCAGCAGTATACTGATTCCAGTTTGTAAGAAGGGTTTGGTGAAAGATATCTCTTTTTCTCTAGCAGAGGTGATTGTTAAAGGAGCTACAACCAAATCGGCTTCCTAAGGATATACAAACAAAGATATGTAACATGTCACAATATACTGACAAAGTACGAGGTTAGTCATTGATACTTCGCGAAAGACCAGCGTTAAGTTCTATGTGATAATGATGCACCCCCTATAGCTCTCACGTTTAAGTGACAACATCACACCATTGAATAAAACATTGAAAATCACCTATAACTGTGTTAGTCTTTATGTAATATGATACTCCATTTTTTTTTTACATATGAATTGAAGATTTTCCACTGCCCTTTCTCTCCTTGACTACTGTAATCCGCTTCTCAGTGGTCTTACGTGCTCCCAACTTGCGTCGTTACAGTCCATAATGAATGCGGCGGCGAGGCTCATCTTCCTGTCCGCCCGCACCTCCCATGCCTCACCCTTCTGTCAGTCCCTACATTAGCTTCCTATAAAATATAGAGCTCAATTTAAAATTATGGTTCTTGCTTTCAAATCACTACATAATGCTGCTCCCACCTATCTATCCTCCCTTATACACAAGTATGTCCCGTCTAGGCCCTTACGATCTGCTGAAGACTTACGTCTATCTTCTGTCCGTACTCCCACCTCTGATGCTTGCCTTCAAGATTTCTCGAGGGCTGCACCGTTCCTGTGGAACTCGCTTCCCTCCTCTGTTAGATGCTCACCCAGTCTCCACTCCTTCAAAAAATCGTTAAAAACTCACTTCTTCATAAAAGCATATCAATTAAACTGTTAATAGCTCCCAACTGATTCCTCTCTTGCAACTGTCACTAGTCTAATACTATCCTTACCTTTTTGTGTCATTTTACCCCACTCCCTCTAGCATGTAAGCTCATTGAGCAGGGCCCTCAACCCCTCTGTTCCTGTGTGTCCAACTTGTCTGGTTACAACTACTACTACTACTTCCGCTGCGGAATTTGATGGCGCTATAGAAATATCATAATAATAATAATAATAATAAAAATAATAATTTTGCAACTGGCAATCTGATCCTGGTCAGTAGACGGGTGGATTGAAGAATGGTTTTAGCAGAAGGTTTAGTCCAAGTTAATATTAAATGTTATGAATTAATTGGTAATTCTCTTGACATTAATGAAAATGAGCAACAAGGAGCCTGTTGTGGTCAGAAACAAAATACTGCCATTACTGTCTGACCATTACCACTCTCTTTATTCCCACAGGAAATGGAATACCTTAAAGCGACACTCCGAGCACCCTTTAAATGATGGAACACGGAGGACTCCTGTTTCAGTCTCCCTGTACACAGTGCCATATTGCTGCAGCTATAATTCTGCTCTTTAAATAACTGTAAATGAGAGAGGATTTGCTCTTCTCTGCCCATGGAAATATTTGTATGAGGTACATATCCTGATACCAGTGAATCCAGAACCCTATCTCGGGAAGAGAGGGGGTACTGGAAAATTACTCAAAGTGTTATCCTAAGTACCATGGCCATTTCATTATTTATAAGTGGTCATGGTACATGAACCCCATGTGTACAGCATTTTAGCAATAAACGCTGCACATACTGCGATATTTTATATTGCTGCTGCCGAAGGTGTAACTCCATCTCTGACAGCTTTCATTACACAGTCTGGAACCAGGGCTCTGGGCTTGCCAATGTGAATTCTGTTCACAAGGTTTCCATGGAGATTCATTGGCAGAGAACGCTTAGCCACTATCATTTGAGGTTTGATGCCCGGAGGGACCCATGTAAGTGGCAAACCTTTGTAAAACAGTTTGCCCCTTTACAAGTGAATTGAACTAGGATACTCCTGGGGTCATAACCACTACAGCAGGATTTAGTGTGCATACTGCTTGGATTAACTCTTTAATTGCACTGTAGCATATACATTTATTTTACATATGAATATGCATGCACAGACAAGCCCAATGACAGGCAACCACATTGACAGAAACACACAAACTCACTGAGGGACAATCCCAATGACACACAGACAAGATCATTGAATGACAATCCCACTCATCGATACACACAGGCAAGCTCATTGACACACGCACATACAGAGACATCATCATTGACTGACAATCTCACATACAAAATGTCACAATCAGCATGCACTCAACAAATTAGGTCAAACAGTCCAACAGCCTCAACATTCACCTTTTGCTCCCCAGTGCTCCTCCGAATAGGGAGAAGCCGCAAATTCCCAACAAGCGAATTTGCAAACAAATTTGGAGGGCAACACAGTGGATAATGCAATTAAAAGGCTGTCTCTATTCAGAGCCAGAGAACATAGAACAACATCAATCACTACTGCAACGTTTCGGCTGTAGCCTTAATCATGCCTAATTTAGCAAATTGCAGTTTATACACCATTTCCTTTCATTACTTGTGATAAATGGATTTGATGTCAGGCAGTGATCTACATATCTCAAAGAACCCTAGTGCGAAGGTGTTTATGTGATATGTTGAGAATGAGATCTTCCTGATTGGCTCAGCCGCTTCCTGACTCAGTGAGTGCTCATTGCACAGAAGTTGTAGAACTTATAGATTGGCAGCAAATGCAAATTTAAAGAATATATATTGTTTCAAATTCATATTCAATGCACTTTCATAATGGTGAGAAGGAGATAACAGTGACTCTTTACCTTTCTAATAATCTCTCCAACCATTCCATTCCAGTTTCCATCTTGGTCTCTAGCTCCGTATCGTCCATCTTTTACTACATTAATTGTGTAATTAAATCCCAAAGACTGTGAGAGTTCAGAAAGCAAGTCTACACAGAATCCTTCCATCTCTGAGCTACTCGTCATCGCGAAGGGCTGTTCCTATAAATTAAAGATATATTTAAAGTATTAACTCCAAACAGTGTAGCTCATTCCTAAGTAAATACATGCAAAACAGGCAAAAGAGAGACACGTACATTCCTTCCATGTATTTTTAGTACATCCTGTTCAATAAAGGACGTATCTTAACTAACAAGATAAGGTCTGGTATTTTTGACCTCAGTGTGGACCCTCTGCTATGGAAGCATTTGCACAGAATTTAACCCCACCCCACCCACTGGAGGGGACTGGCTGGCTGGTCTCTGACCTAGTACCCATTCATAGCACAAGTATATTAAATGATGAACTTGTGCTGTGCTGCCAGAGACAATTCCCTGGAACAAAATTGGGATGTCAAGACAGGACACCGAAATTGGGATTCTCAAGCTGCAATTGGAACTGCTGGGAGGCCTGCTCCCCACTGATATATTTGGAAAAGAGAGGCAAAAGCGGTTATGATTTTAATGTTCCGCCTTATTATTAGATTTTTTTGTTTTAGTTAAAAGGACACTACAGGCCAGGGCTGGACTGGGCCAAAAATTTGGCCCAGGCACTTAAAGACAGAGCAGCCCACTAGGAGGGGCGGGGCCAGAAAGGGGGCATGTTTTGTCATCACCATTGACAAGCATGCCCCCCTTTCGCCACTCAAAATGAGTATGTTAGTGTGATGTCCATCTAGAGCATCCAGTGGTCTTGGGTGAAGTAAATGTCCTGTTTTTTAGGGGGCGTTGTGCAATGTAATCATGCGCTGCCTTTGCTGGTGACTTGTCTCTGCTGTTCTCAATAGCGGGATACCAGAGAAAAAAGAGGAATATGGCTGTCAAAGTGTGCTGTGCATGTGTGGATATGTTCCCTGTGGTGTTGAATGTGTTTGAAGGTTGCTTTTGAGATTGCATGTGTATAGAGCAGACTGTTTGTGTTGTTTTGTGTGTGTGTAAAGGCGTCTGTATGGCATACCATGTGTGGCTAGTGTTTAGTGTGTGTGTATGTGTATATGTGAGTGTCGGAAATGCAGTGTGTTTGTGTGAGTGGTGTAGTGTACATATAGGGATATAGAGTGTGTGAAGTATTTTTGTGTTAGTGCAGGGGCTGTAGTGTGTATATAAGGGTATAGAAAGTATGTTGTGTGCTTGTGTGTTAGTGCAGATGCTGTAGTGTGCATATATATGGGTAGAAAGTGTGTGTGTGTGTGTGTGTGTGTGTTAGTGCAGGGGCTGTAGTGTGTGTGTATATAGGGGTACAGAGTGTGTGTAGTGTGTTTTTGTGTTAGTGCAGGGGGTGTAGTGTGAATATTAGGATATCAAGTGTGTGCAGGGCCGGCTCGTCCATAAGGCGGCACAGGCGGCCGCCTTAGGGCGCACGGGCTCTGGGGGCGCAAGATTTCAGTGACCGGCAGGAGGGAAGCTCTCCCTCCTGCTGGGCCACCATCTCGGCCCCCGGTGCGGCGTGCGGCTGTGCTGAGATCAGAAGCGGCGAGGGAGCTCTAACCTCTCTGCTCTGCTCCCTCGCGCGCTGCCTGTCTGCTGATACCGCGGGAGCCGGAATATGACGTCATATTCCGGCTCCCGCTGTATCAGCAGACAGGCAGCGCGCGAGGGAGCAGAGCAGAGAGGTTAGAGCTCCCTCGCCGCGTCTGATCTCAGCACAGCCGCACGCCGCCCAGCAGCCCCACTGGACCCCAGGGAAGGATTCATCATCCACACCAGCTCTCCAGGTAGGGAGGCTGGGTGGAAAATATTTATTTATAAAATAATTAGTGAGTGTATGTGTGTGAGTGTGTGTGTGAGTGTATGTGTGTGTGTGTGTGTGAGTGTATGTGTGTGTGTGAGTGTGTGTGTGTGTGTGAGAGAGTGTATGTGTCTGTGTGTGTGTGAGTGTATGTGTCTGTGTGTGTGTGTGAGAGTATGTGTCTGTGAGTGACAGTGTGTGTCTGTGAGTGACAGAGTGTGTGTCTGTGAGTGACAGAGTGTGTGTCTGTGAGTGACAGTGTGTGTCTGTGAGTGACAGAGTGTGCGTCTGTGAGTGACAGAGTGTGCGTCTGTGAGTGACAGAGTGTGCGTCTGTGAGTGACAGTGTGCGTCTGTGAGTGACAGAGTGTGTGCTTCTGTGAGTGACAAGAGTGTGCGTCTGTGAGTGACAGAGTGTGCGTCTGTGAGTGACAGTGTGTGCGTCTGTGAGTGTATGAGTGTGTCTGTCAGTGTATGATGAGTGTGTTTGTCAGTGTATGAGTGTGTGTCTGTCAAATCAGTGAGAGTATGTTTGTCATTGAGTCTGTGTGTGACTATCAGTGTGTCTGTCAATGAGTGTCAATCAGTGTGGGTCTGTCAGTGTCAGTGAATGAGTGTGTGTCAGATCAATGAGTCTGTGTCTGTCAGTGACGTCTGTGTGTTTGTCATTGAGTGTGTGACTTTCAGTGTGTACAGAGTGTAGCGGAGCGGAGCGCGGTACAGGAGCTTCTGTTTCCTGTACCTGGCCAGACTGACAGGAGGTGCTCACAGAGAGAGCACTCCCTGTCAGTTCGGCCGGGTACAGAAAACTGAAGCTCCTGTACCGCGCTCCACTCCGCTACACTCTGTACACACTGACACACCAGGAAGGGGAGTGTGACCACTAAAGGGGTGTGGGGTGCACCAAGGGACAGGGAGGGAATGGGAGAGAAACACCAAGAGACAGGGAAAAGAGGGGGTAGGGCAGAAGAACACTAAGGGACAGGGAAGGGACCATTAATGGTCAGGGAGGGGAGAGGGGCTGGTTAAGAGGCACATAGGTGAAGATGTTTTTTTTGGCGGAAAAATGCATCTTCGCCTATGTACCTAAAAATCCAAGCACCGGCCCTGAGTGTGTGTGTTTTAGTGTAGGGGCTGTGATGTGTGTATATGGGCTTAGAGTGTGTGTAGTGTGTTTGTGTATATAAACAGCCCCTGTTAGTGCAGGGGCTGTGATGTGTGTATATGGGTGTAGAGTGTGTACAGTGTGTTTGTGTGTATATGGGTTTAGAGTGTTTGTGTGTTAGTGCAGGGGCTGTGATGTGTGTATATGGGTTTAGAGTGTGTATAGTGTGCTTGTGTGTTAGTGCAGGGGCTGTGATGTGTGATGTTTTGCCCCCTGTGCACTCTTCCTTCCACCGGCCCGTGAGGAGACAGAACTCCCTCTTTGGGCTGGTGTTACCCTGCATGGGCCGGCAGGGAAGATCCCTTGATCTCTCCTGCTGGCCTCGGCCCATGGCCATTGCGGCCCACCGGGCATTTGCCCGATGGCCAGTCCGGGCCTGCTACAGGCCCGCTGACCACTCCATCTCGATGAAGTGGTCTGGGTGCACTGTCCCTGTCCCCTTAACACAGCAATGTTAAACATTTCAGTTTTAGAGAAACGTCAATGCTTATATTACAGGGTTAAGATTGCCTCTAGTGGCCGTCTATCAGATAGAGTTTGCCTCTTTAAAACGATGCTGGATGTCCTCAAACTTTCCTATGGGGAAGGCCTAATGCGCATAAGCTTCCCCCTTAGTGCTCACGTCCGAGGAGGCAGAGGGGGAGCCAGCGCCAACGGACCTTGTCGAGGAAATATTTAGTGTTCACAATATAGCTTTGAATTCCTAACACTAAAGTGTTGTTTTAAGTTTTTTTTTTTTTTTAAAGATATCTTTTTTAAAAAAATAACAGAAAAAAGTTAAAAAAAGTTAAAAAGATATCTAAAAAACAAAATTACAACAAAACAATTATGACAAAAGTTAAAAAGTAAACAATTAGAAAAGGAAAAACATGATGTTAAAATAATGAATTTTTTAATTTGTGTCATGAATAAAATTGCAGCTCGGTCTTCAATTCACGGTTTGGTACATGAAATGAGTTATTTAGATTTTTTTTTTCTTCTGTCAAGAAAACTATAATGTACAATAAGATCCCCCTAAGCATTCTTAGTTGGAATAAAATGAAAATGTAATTTTCCGCTTACCAAGATTGTAGTTACAGTCAACTTTTCTGGGATCTGTCTCTTTGTGCGTTCTTTATCCTAGATTTAAAATGGTAAAATAACAAAATGAAAATAAGCAAAGCAAAATAAATGCATTTTATGTCTATTCAAGTGTTTACAGTGTACATTTGCAAAAATAAAATTATTGTGGAAAAAGGAAGAGGAAAGTTAATAACTATTTATAGTATGCCCATCACGAGGCTTTTTTTTTTTACACAACTATTATGGCCTAAATTATGTAATTTGGTTTTCCAACTCAACCACAATTTTGCTCAGTAAAAAAAAAATCCCTGTGAGGTCTATTCACAAAACATTAGATTGTAGTGAATTAAATAAAATCAATGACGAAAACAAAGTGACACAGTTGTTCTATAGTGGAGTCAGAGAATTTTGGTATTATAGGCATTTTATTGGCAGAATTGTACAAGTCGCTTTTATATTCATTACATGTGACCGTTAATACATTTCTCTATAATGGATTTTGTGGTTTCGTTAAAGTGAATATAAATCGTCTCTGAATGCATTGAATACATCATATACCACAGAGATACATGAGGTACTCAATGTAAAGTTTAGAGATATTCACTCACCATACCTCTGATCAAGTGACGCCATATCCTTAATTTCATTGGTGTTACGCTCCTGTACCCACCATCACCACTCCGCCTGCACTCTGTTGGTCTCGTTGGTCTCTTCTTCGATTTGCCCTGTCTGAGATACTTTCCCCTGAAGGGCAAACCTTCTATGACGCGGTCACATTGGCTTTGTTGACAGCATGTAGATATCTGAACTGAATGGCGCCAGTCATATTCCCTAGCCAACAGTAGCATCAGCGCTAGGGATGTACCATAACAATAGCGAATTGTGGAGAGCAAAAGGGCTGTCTTTGGGAGGTATCTTTGTTACCCTTTGTCAGTCAGTTCTTTGGCATAGAGTCTATGCCGACAAAAAAAAAAAAAATAACTGACTCCAAATCTATACAAGTTAGGACAATATATAGATGGAATTGTAAATTTCAAAAGAGATTACGGTTTAGGTATCCAGGCACCCTGTAACACTGGCACACTCTTTTTATGTTGACAATCTTAATTATTTTCTTCTTGCCTATGCTAGCAGCGTGCACAGGCCTCAATAATTCATGGTAGCAGTAAGACAGACAGACAGTATGGGTAATACTAGAAAATGTCAATTTAATCAGCGACATGAATAATTAATTTGATAGGAGTTTTACCTTCGCAGTGGCATTTTTGTTTAGCGGTGGATGTGCGCTACCGAGGAATGGATTGCTGCAGAGTGTATACATGTTTGATACGGTGTCCCATTGGCATAGTAATGTATATTACATTAATTATATGATAAATAGCTGTCTCATTTAGCATCACTGTATTGAAAGAGTTAAACTTCTCCCGACTCCCTAGATTTAGTATCAGATTGCATTCATGTAGCAGGCCTTCCAGCATTGGGAGCTATGAAATTGTCCTTCCAGGGAGTGAACTGAATGCTATTCCAGGGCGTAGCACAGTAAATGTCACTGATAGCGGGCAGTTTTGCTGTACATGCAGTTCATACATGCTATCAATGCACATTTGGCGTTATAATGCATAGTGTAGTACAGGGGTACAAAAAAATCAAGCAAAAAATTTGCTGTAAATTCAATACAACTAATAGAAAAACTACTCACAACCCTTACAAAGTATTCAAAAAGGTAAGCAAGCACAAATACAAGTGAAAATAGCTAAAAAAAACACTTTATAAAAATATTGTGGAAAAAAAGCGTGCTAAGCCTTTAAATACTTAAAGAAGTTTACACATATGTATATTTTGCATAGCTATATATATATATATATATATATATATATACAGTGAAAAAATAGTGAAGGTGCAGTATAGTGCACTACCTAAAGTGCTATAGTAGTGCACTTTGTGAACTTTCCAACCTTTGCTCTACTCTTGTGAGTTGCCCGATTTTCTTTTTGTATTTTAAGATTTCTGCACAGAGTTCCACTATTAGTTCCCCTTTGTTTCTCGTTTTTTTTCTATTATTGTTCTGAACTACATTATCCAAATTTGGAAAGTTATAATGCCTAAATCCCTTTCTCTACTTATAAAGGAGTAAGTGCTCGATTTTTTATTCATTTTATCACAGAGTGCACAAAGTGTGTGAAAATGTTTTGTACAAACCTGCACTACTATAGCACTTTAGGTAGTGCACTATACTGCACCTTCAATATTGTTTTTAACCGTATATATATATTTGTGTACGGGATTATGGAAGGGGCGCACATTAAAGTGTGTGTAGTTTTTATATATAAAAGTCGGTTGAGGTGTGCCGAAACCGACGCGAGGTTAGGCCTGTAAAAAGAGGGCCCACCCAGATATAATGATATATAAAGAGGGTGTGGTGGGAGAGAATTTCCGAAATCGTCGAAGACAGGTGAGTAAGGGGTTTGCTGGGTTTAAATAGGCTTAAAATCCCTCCCACAACTTCAGGCATACGCCTTCTATTTGTGTACGGGATTATGGAAGGGGCGCACATTAAAGTGTGTGTAGTTTTTATATATAAAAGTCGGTTGAGGTGTGCCGAAACCGACGCGAGGTTAGGCCTGTAAAAAGAGGGCCAAAAAGTATGTAACATTTATTTATCATAACAACATCATTTAGACATATTATAGAAAGCGAGCCTGATTACTACTCTGGATTTGGAATGTACCGGTTGTAAGCCGAGGACTTCCGGCGTCCCATCTTCTTCTACAATATGAGTTGGGAACTTGAAATTTGAGGCTGCGGTGGCGGCCCTAATACGGAATGTAAGTCCCGAGAAGGAATTTGGATTGAGGCCAAAACTAATTAACCAGGAGCGAATGTATCGCATGAACTGTTTGAGAGATGTGGCAAAAATTGTATAAGCAAACCATTAAAATCGAAACGCACTTATTACCTCGAACCACATACAATACTTACACATGACGTAGGCTGTAGAGTACGTATGCTTAGCATTAGTAGACAAATCTTACCTGCGCAGACTCTAACTTCAGGCATGATGTAGACCTTTTATGGCCTGCAGAGGAATTCTGGGCTGTGCGTTCTATTATCATAACCGTTACGTTTGAGCAAGGTCCGACTTCAGGAATTCAGAAGTGGCTAAGGCGGAGGATACTGCAGGGGACTTGAGACGAGAGGGTTAGCGATATAAAAGATAATACGTTACCTGGAGCTATTTCTCGTAGCATGCTGTGAGGAGGTAGGAAACATAATATGTTTAAATTATGCAAAACTCAAATGCCCATTGAACCTCTCGTGTAGTAGAGCTGCTAGCTAATGGGTACTAATAGGCGAAGATAAGGACTATCCCATAAGAATTGAGGTCGTGCCATTAGCCCTGTGTTTGAGAGAGGCCCTACCTATGATTTGGGCCACATGGGCTAGTACTAACTACGCGCAGCAGGGTGTTAACCTCGTGTGGACAAGCGTTAACCTGACCTTACACGTGTGATTAACTGCATTGAACCACAGCGAAAAGGACTGTAACAGACACCTGATGAAACTAACTATTGAGGTGCGAACCGAAGACTAGAATGCAAAGCCGTGACTCATCGTAGGGAAATGTTAGCACAAGAGGAGCCCGAAGAGGAGCTTTGAAAGTAGTTTAAACTCAAAAGACGACATGTGTTTGTATAATAAGAACCCTATAACAGTTACCTGGCAGGCTTGGGATCGTAAATGTTTGTATTGTAGGATGCCTAAGGTGTTGCGTCTTAAACCGAAACGTCTAGCATGACCGAAAGTAACTCCTGATGGACTTCTTGAACTTAAATAAAGTGAAACGTGTACAACGTTAAATGCATGACGAACGAATTGAATGCGGATGGAGGACCCTGTGAATGTCAAGCGTGCAGACAAGTCCCCAATTAGTAGTTTAAGGATTTGAACGGTATTCGTATGGTCGTCATGGAGGCAGAGTGATGCCCCGATGTTTGATATGAAACAAGTGGGAATCCTGTTCACCCAGATTAATTGGATTGCCAATGCTTATCCTGCATTGCTTGTATAACTGACGTGGACGTGATAAATTAAGTGATAGTATGAGTCAATATATGTTAACTTAGAACTCAATGTACCGAATGCCCTCAATGGGTTGCAAAGTAATAAAAGTATATCTGTACTACATGAGTCTGGAAGCAGTCACTGTATGTACGTCCGCGGCATGAGGACCTGACGATTGTCCAATACGAGGCCTAACCTGTACAACATGCAACGTGAAAGGCAACGTGAGACCCTACATACGCATTCAACTGAATATATGTAAGAAATGCTTGAAACAAGTTGTTGGAGGAACCGCTGGTCTTGGTCTCTACTAGCTTGGCCTGGGGACTTTGCGTATGTGGTATGATAGGATCACCAGTGAGTGACAGGTTAGGGTAATATGTACACAGGTATCCTTGTACTGCTATATCCAAGTATCTAGCAGACCCTTAGCCCATAAATGATAATGTATTGAAAGCACAGGGTTAGCCTAGTATGATAGTTCTGACGTACTGTTTGTATTACTGTAAGAGTATTTAACTAGCCATCGAAGCTAACACGGGAAAAAGCGCTAGGATACCTGATTCGGATATAGGATCGAAAACATAGTGATTATGCGTGACGGGTCTGCAGCGTGCCGACCCCCCCAGCTTACTAGGAGTGCAAGAGTGTGTGCGTGTGCGTGTGCGTTTGCGTGCTGGCTGACTAGCTAGTGCCGCAATGCGGCGAAACGATTACTCTAGGTTGGTGACAGGTGAGGCCCTGCTATTTGCCAAGCGGCGTGAGAGGCTCTATCTATGCGTTGGCGCGAGGGGGTAGCGTGGCCACTGAACGTTGTGGCGGGGTGTCGGCCTCTCGGTGAAAGTTAAACATAAGACAGAATGGGAGTGACTGGTGAGGCCCTCTCTATGCCACAATGCGAGGCGACTAGCTATGATTTGGCCCGAGGGGCGTAGTACCTCCAAGTATGAGGATGGGTGTCGGCCTCGCAGGACCACTAACCTATGGCGAAGAAGCCAGGGGGAATAACGACTAGTGGACACCTAGGAACCTAACAGCCAGCAGTTGCTAGCTAAGATGGAAGGTTAGTCAGTGAAAGACGATATACTACTGAACGAAACGTGGGTGGCAATGAGATAGGATCGTACGGTTTGACCGAAACTGGAGTGCCCCGTGAGCATGTAGGGGTCCGGATGGTCGGGACGTATAAACTAGAATGCGTGTGCGATTGTATGCATGGCCCTCGGGGTTCGTGGTGCCAGATCATGGCCTTGATTCGAAATGCAACACGAATAAACATATTTTATTTTTATGTTATTTTCATTTATTTAGTTATTTTTTTTATTATATATATATATATATTTTTTTTTTTAAATATATGCTGATCTCGTTCATAGTACTCGTAAAAACACGAACTTGCCTCTGCTGAGCGTGAACTTAAATGCACTTGTCCAGTAACATACGTGCTTGACTGCGTAGGAGTACTTTTATCTAACGCATATTGCTGCACTGACTGAAGATGAATTAGGACTGGTTCAGACAATGCTTTGTTTGCAGTGTAAATACATTGTTTCAATGACCCCCACAATGATGAGCAGGTTAAAGAAAGTCAGTGCGGCGTTCCCTCAAGTCTACATATGATCTGCACTCCAAATCAGATGCCGGTATGGCTTCCCGTAATGCCACCAGCTTGTTAATCAAGCCCCCTGTGGGGTTTACGTTTATTGTATGAAGGATCTAACTCAGCCGAGGGAAGCAGTTACTCCGTGTACTGAAATCCTCTATTAAAATTTGATTACCATGAATCTGCAACTGTGCACAGACAATGGGAGAGGGGGGCTGTGGGGAGAAGAGGGGGAACACCTTCCTACCCAGTATACAGACAGTGTAATGTAGAGAAGACACAGTATACAAAGATTATCTGTATGCAGCGTGTTAGCGGCTCAGTCTGCACTTTGCAGGTAGCACAGAATGAGTCTAATAGTATTCTAAGGCTGGAGAGTATGCAATCTAACAGGTGTGCAGATCCAAGTCATCTACGCAGACATGACTGTTAATATTGGAATACAGCAAGCAAAGGGGGGCACATTAACCCCTTCATGCCTTGGGCATGAATGCCACTCTCTGCTCTGTATTATAGAACATGAGATTGGTTCAAGTGAAAGTCACATTAATTTGCAGAACCCGCTATCCACTCGGTTACACAGGATAACCTGTAAAAGTATTGACAAGGTTGTAAGTAACCGCTGCAATTATATGTCACATCACAAACTCCACTGCCAATCTCTGAACGCAAAGTGCATGTAGGGAAAATACAGTGAATGAAACGTTGCTTTGCTTCCCCTACTGGCTTCTGAACCTTCCCAACCCCATGTTTGATATACACACGTGTGCATTGTTGTATATTTGTATGAAGTGCATATATGTGAATGGATGTATAGATATAACAAAGTAACACACCTAGTAATGTGCCTGCGTGCCATGACATGGTATTGTATCGGATTGGGATGAACTTTTACAGTACCTACATAATATCAAGCAATGTACAATGCGATAAGTATAGGGTTGCGGAATGTTCCGAAGGATTTTGTAAATATTGAATGTATTCGGCTGACGTAAATGTAGAGGAGGTGTAAAATGTACTTTATTGATTGGTCATGAATTGAATACGCTGCCTCAAATTGCAACCCTAATGAGTGGGGTATATTTAAATAACGATATGCAGGTACTCAGAAAACAAGACAGATAAAGGTAACACCGAAATTGAAGAAGCCCAAGTGTAGTCAGGGTTAAAAGAACAAGGAGTCGAGCTCCTTAAATGACTGGCCAATTTCATATTTTCTTTCAACAAAAGGACAATTATGTGATGGCACCATTATACACTAACATATTGCACTTATATCCATATATTATTTGCCAGTTACAAGGTTACACGCGTGCGAGAAGAATTTCCCCTTTGCGAA
The DNA here is from genome assembly GCF_036172605.1 of Pelobates fuscus. Classification (NCBI taxonomy): domain Eukaryota; kingdom Metazoa; phylum Chordata; class Amphibia; order Anura; family Pelobatidae; genus Pelobates; species Pelobates fuscus. The sequence continues at coordinate 111,256,036 of NC_086327.1, read as the reverse complement.
CTGATTAATAACATTGCCGAACAGTGAATTGAGACGAACTGGCTGTACAGACAATTGCATACCGTCGAAAGAAATATGCGTACGGAACGTAATTTAGAAGGAAGATTACTTGAATGGACTTACGGTTTGGATGAACCGACGAAAGGCTTCCATGCGTATGGAAAATACTCACGAAAAACTGGCGGGCTGTGTACGAGCGTCGCGGCAGATTGACGTCAGAGGTCTGTGAAGCGGAAATGAAGGCGGGAATTTCCGAAATTTCCGAAATCGTCGAAGACAGGTGAGTAAGGGGTTTGATGGGTTTAAATAGGCTTAAAATCCCTCCCACAACTTCAGGCATACGCCTTCTATATATATAGCTACGCAAAATATACATATGTGTAAACTTCTTTAAATATTTAAAGGCATCGCGCATTTTTTTTTACACAATAGTACAGCGGTAGGCAACCCTAGCACTTCAGATGTTGTGGACTATATCTTCCATTATACTCTTACAGCCATAATTCTGGCAGAGCATCACGGGAGATGTAGTTCATAACACCTGGAGTGCAAAATGTTTCCTACCCCGGTGTAATACTTTGGATGGTTAGGGAGGACTTTAGCAATCAGAGTGTCTTTGGATTTTGAATTTTTGGTTTTTGTTGAAGACACAAAGTTGAATCGAACTTTTTTTTTTTTAGCTAATCCTCGGTCAAGCACAACACAATGTCTTTTCATTAACTTCATTCCATTTAGCGTTGGTATGCCACTGTATAAACTTGATTTTGCATGTCAGTCAATAATTCACTTCCTATTGTTTCCATTTTTCTTTTGATCTATTCATCTTTGGAACGTCAATGCTTTGCTTGAATAGCAAGGACTACAAACAAAAATACATTTATTTATACATTACATTACATTTATTTATAATAGCACATTTTAAGTCTTCATTTAATCTTCGCTTGTGGACCTATATTTGTACCCAGGTGTTCTAAGCATTTTCTAATGCCTCAAGCAAATATAAGAGTGTGTATATATATATATATATATATATATATATATATATATATATTAAGCAAATAATTATATTTGTAAATGGTGCCCATACCTTATACAAATACATTGTGGTTTTGTAACATGTCTAGTAACTAAGCAGTAGGATCCACTAAGTTGGGTTTTGGTGACACAAAGTTTCACATTTAGTTACCATTAGCGCACAGATTATGAAACCATTGGGTATTGCTAGCTGTCTTGGCGTATCTACATTGATGTAAGGTGCCAAAATATAAATAGCAGGCAAAATAGTTATATTTTGTTCTGATCTCTTGGTCCAGTCTCCAGTCGAAGACATAACTAGCAGATATTCATAATAATATGTTGGCTATAAAAGCAGAGGTTCTGCCCCCGTTGTTTCTGCCACTGCCAGAGGTTCACAGGATCCGGATTAAAAATTAAATAAGTACAATAATACCCAAGGGAAATAAGGTGAGTTTTAACATTTTCTAGTGGTGCATGCGGAGGGGAAGGGGGGGGGGATTTTTTTTTTCAAATTAGAGTGCTCCTGTAAATAACAGAAAATTCTAGTACCACTTCAATTGCCACTGCAGCGTGCTGGCAACTTTACTTTGGTTTGGTTTTGTTATACATTTGAGCTGATGAATGCCATAGTAATGGGAGTTTGAGTCCAGTGCTAATGTCTGTGTTTTTATCATAGAAGAAATGCTTGGGGGGTTATGTCTCAATGTAGTTCAGTGTATCACAAAGCACATCAATCATATTCAATGGATTGAGATATTTTATATTAATTTAAGGATTAATTCATTTGAATCTCACCTTATGTATAAATTCTTGATTTTCTTCAGCACCTTAAACAACAACAAAAATAAGTTTGAGAACATTTCACAAAACTTTTCCAAGAAGTCTATGGAAGCTTTAAAACTGTGAAACTTTGAAACAATTTTTTGAAAAAAAGCAACGTGACAACATTCAAGCTTCAACAACACAGTACCCCTTGTGTTTTCATCACAGATATTAGTATGCGTTTTATAGGCACGGAAAAACAGGCGACTTTTAAGGGTACCCTTAGAAGTGGTATATGTATAAGACCCATTGTGCTGTGCTTGAGAATTCCCTGGGACAAGCACGCAAAGACAAAAAGGTTAACATTCTAAAAGAGCATTCTGGGTAGTGAAGAAAGACACTATTGTCGTGAGACTGTGCTTGCCCTGAAAGTGACATCAAAACAAGGAAATGTTTAGTACAGATTCTTACCCTTCCCAGTTTAAAATCTTGAACTTCTAATTTTATTTTTTTCATTTTTTTTGTGTGTGTGTGCGTGTGTGTGTGTGTGTTGTATGTGTTTTTTTTTGGTTTTTTTTTTACTTTTCTAATCTACAGCTAAACTTGGAAGCACTGTAAAACAATTATTTCTTCCTTTTTACCGTCTCTCAGCTGGAGTTTACTGTTCAAAAACTGCCTCATCTTGTTAACTTTTCAAACAGTTCCCATCTATAAAAGTTCTTTTGAGCAAAATTGCGAAGCATTGCTAGGAACTATTCCAAGCAAACAAGTGTCTGTATTGAAGCTGTCAGGTGCCCCGTTGCCTCACAGGAGGCGTCTGGCAAGAGATCTATTTGGCCTTTATTTCAGTTGACATCCTTTATAGAACCATAAATAATTGGGCAGCTGTATAAAGTACTGTTCGGAATAGACTATTAATGCAAACCGTATTTTATTTGCAAATTGTATTTGATGTTTTATCTATACATTCAGTCATCTCTCTATTCATTATAATGTGTGCATTTTACAGTGCAACATGTATTTATATAGTTATAAAATACATAATTAGTCCCCTAATTTTACCAACAGATTTAATAAGGAAGTCTTTTAGGAGCTTGTCTTAAAATTAATAATTTGTAGCAAAAAAATGGTTTACTTGCATATAAAATTATTTTGTTTCTCCCAAAAAATGTGACACACACAAAAACCACACACCATTTGTGTGATATCTACTTTACTGTGTAGTAAAAACACAGCTTAATGTAGCAATTTTTTTTATATATTTTTTATTTATCTATTTCAACAACACACATTAACCCCTTAAGGACACGTGACATGACATGATTCCCTTTTATTCCAGAAGTTTGGTCCTTAAGGGGTTAAAAATACTTTTGGCAGGATGCTGAACACATTATGAAAAATAATTACACTTTATACTCTGATTTAACACTCCTTTCATTTAGAAACGTTTAAAGCTATTTTAAGACGTGTTGAATAGAATCTGTTATAAAATAACGCGTTTGCATTAATAAACTTGAATATGAAGTGCCGTGTCAGAATCGTAGCTTAACGGATCTAATTCACGTTAGGCTAACCTGATGACTTGATTACTCTTTCTACGCTGGTAATTTACTTAGTGCTGATAGTATAATGTAAAAACTTGTTACCATTGATCTAGGCAGGGCTGAAGGTCAAATTATTGGGGCGATGACCCCTTGACTGGGGCATGCTGGGCTCTACTTAAGGTTTGGATTAATTGTCCCAATCATTTCACCCAATTTTAATCAGTAATTTTCTATACTGGGGGTTGTCCAGACCAAGTAAATGACCAGGTATAGACTGACACTCATACTCAGGAAGGTTTTAGCTTAGCAAGCGTGTATTTCTTTGGTATTAGAAGTATATTGCCTGCATTTCTAGAATCATACACTGCAGTAGGCTCTTCACATTGATGTCAATAGTGACAAATCTACAGACTGGGTTTTTACATGGGCGCTAATCTCTGGACCATCCCAGGACGCTCTATGCACTATAACAAACTATTTAATTTAATTTCTCCATTATCAATCTAAAAACTGACCAACCTTACTGGCAATGATGGGTTACGAGAGCTAGGGATGGATTAGTAATTTACCTAGTCTACTGGAAATCACATAACAACACTGAATTCATGAGGCTACACAACGTTCTAGGTTACACAAGTTTCTACACAACATTGGAAACAAAAAAAACATTATGGGCTTGTTTCCAAGTTGGTTTTATTAATAACAGCCAGGCTTTAAACTTTCAGGCCCATGAGTTTTGGCATAATTCTGCTATTGTCCGCACCTACAGATACTGTCTGTATCCTGGTATTTACTGGTTAGCAGCTCAAATATACAGCAGCAAAAAGGTAACATTCTAAGTCATCGCTATAGCAACCACAACTGGAAGGTACATTCTGTGCATGTGTGCACCACCTATATTCAGCCAAATAACATGTATACTAAGTCTATTGATCGGTGACTTTGTATTATATCAGGTACATAGCAGGTGGGATGGTCATGTGGATCATAGTTATTGCTTCATTGGGACTCAGCACCCTCAAAATAACTTTATATTATTGAGGTTTTTTAAGGAAGCTGCAGTCCCTGTGTGCTGCCTTATCTTATGGTATGAAACTATTTTTGAATAGTTTAACACCAAAGCTGGGTCACAGCCTCCCCTTCCCACTGCTTGGCTGCCATACGAATAAAGAATTTTAACTCTCGGTTCTGGTGATAGTCTGTCAGTTGATGCGGTCAACCTATCACTGGGTGCCCATTGTGAGTACAGCACATACAGCGACTCGCAATGTAAGACCAGTGATAGGCTGAGACAGAACATACAGTCTATCACCCAACACAGCAATTTGTTATCTGTACAGCAGTGCTGATAGTCCCCTGTCTCTTGGTGACCCAGTGGCTAGCTGCTTGTCAAAAATGTATAAAGGGACAATCCAGGCACCATAACTTTACCACAATAAAGTTGTTATGGGGTGCAGAGGTCCTGAGCACTGGCTTACCTGAAGGGGTTAAACCATTAATGAATGAATGAAATAACCCCAAGGTCTTCAAGCAGGCACCTGATCAACCTGCTCTGTACTTCTGCTCCATGAGCAAAACTTCAATCAGGACGCCTTAAATCAATCACTGCTGATAGTGATAGGGTACTGATTTTTGTGTATTGTTACAATGCCCAGAGAGTTCCTTTAACAACATCAGAAACAAGAAGCGAGTTTTGTTTTGTCAATTAGAAGAAATTTACTCTCGGGGACACTATAGTCACCAGAACAGCTACAGCTTAATGTAGTTGTTCTGGTCAGTTTAATCATTGCCTTCAGGCATTTTCATGCAAATACTGCCTTTTCAGAAAAGGCAGTGTTTACATTAAAGCCTAGGCATACCTCCAAGTGGCCACTCCTCAGATGGCCACTGGAGGTGCTTCCTGGGGCAATGCTGCACAGTAGGCAACACTAAAGTTCAGCGACTCCATGCTCAGCATGGATACCCTGAATTTTCCTCATAGAGATGCATTGATTCAATGCATCTTTATGAGGAGGTGCTGATTGGCCAAAACAGTGTTTGACCCGCCCCATACCGCCTCCTTGCCAATTTCAGCCAATCCAATGCCTTCCCTATGGGAAATCATTGGATTGGCTAAATATCGGACATTCTAATGGTGTTAACTAGGATGTGGATCGGGGCGGGGCCAGCGTCGGAGGACCCACACGGTGCTGGAAATAAGGTGAGTTTTAACATTTTCTAGAGGGGGACAAGCCACCTAAATGGTGGGTTAAACACTATAGGGTCAGGAATACAGGTTTGTGTTCCTGACCCTATAGTGTTCTTTTAATGTAAACATAATTGTGCAAAATGTTATTGTTAATCTCTACAAAGTAATGATAAAATATAAATATAGCTTGGAACGTGCAAAATAAAGACCAATAAAGAATATCAGTTTACGTTTCTACATGTTTATGTGATACTGTTAGACAGGGTCAACTATATATCTGCTGGCTGAACCTCTACACAACATATTCTGCATAATCTGGTGGGTCGGAGTGTTGGGAGTGGATGCCAATCAATGCTGTGTTTTTGGACGGACTCAGAGAGAGAAAACCCACTATGTACCTCTCAAACTATGGCGTAATGGGACATACTGTGAAAGCACTAACATGGCATTAACACGGCTCTCTGTTTATTGTTTTACTTATTTCCTGTGAAAAATACAATTCTGCAGTCAGTGTGAATAGAGGATTGTGTAGTCAAAGCAAGTCATGTGTACAGAATTATTACAATTATTAGTAAAATCTCTATACAGGATACATATTGAAAAATCTAATTTTAAATTGGGTGTTAACTGTTAACATTAGGAATGATGTCTTATTGTGCACCCCCACAATGTTTTCAGGTAGATTAGCTTAGATATTCCACCGCAGTGAATGTGCCAATATCATGTGACCTTTCTTAGTAACTAAGGATATTAGCATTTTACCTAGCAACAATGTAAACCTGATACAGCACTACATGCGAACATCTTTACATATGCATTTCATTTTATCGTGAAATTAAGATTAACGGAAATAAACTCCAATTGTATAATTTTAAATTTTTAAGCATTTTTCTTTTTATTAAAATATAAAGAAAAAAAAAAAAAGCTGGCTAAGAGCCATTATCAGATTTGTTCCTGCCGACTTCCCAGTCATAAACACATTCCTGATTTGGAATTTGGATGTTTTTGGATGTCATCCAACATACATTCAAACCATTAAAAAAATATATATAAATTATGGTTTCTTGTCTTTTACATAACCACGTGAAAGCGCACAAACAAAATGTACTGTGCTGTAAATTTTTTAAAGGAACATGGGCGGACTTTAAATTTGTCATATGATGTAACCGTGTTATACAATCAGCATTTTTTATAGATGTGCGTAGTTAAATTTGAACTCTCTCTTCCCCTAACCCATCGTCATACCAACCTCCATATCCCAGGAAAAGGACCGATACACCAACGAAAAGAACAATTAGCTTTTTCATGGCTGTCTCTGTGAAGGGAGCATAGACAGACAGGTAAGTAAATTAAAAATAAAAAAAAACCAAAAAAAAAACACACATTTCAAAATCATTGCAGTTTGTTACCAAGGGTGTTGTGTAGCACATGTACGTGGGGATAGTTCTCAAACTTACCATTCAACAATTAGCAATAGCTACTACCTAGCATAAATGCAATCTTTGTAACATGCTTGTGGCTTTAACATTAAAAGCATATTTTCAGTGCAAAAAAAACAAACAAAACACATAAAATATTGAGAATGATGAATTGCTTATGAAATTTGTTCTGTTTCATAAGCACAGGGCATTCAGCAACCTGGCCAAATTATCGAATAAAGGGTATTTTTTTGCAACTTGACTAATTTCCACTAAATGTTGCAATCTATGGACTACTGTCCCAATTTCACTGTTTAGGGCATACATCTCAAAGGCAAAGTAGACCTGACCTAGAATTGTAATCTAAAGGGAACGTGTTTTTATTATAATTAACAAATGGATCTATAACATGTTAGGGGCTATTCACTAAATGGTAAATTGTAGTAAATTGAAAACCATAAATTCAGACTATAACATTCAAGTTCTAACTGAATCTCAAATTGACAAATTGTAGAAAAAATGATCCAGTTCGTCTGGTTTTATCGCTTGACTATTTTGGCCAAAATGTTGCATTTAGAATTCTGAGTTACCACAATTCTTGAAACAAAATATAAAGTCTGAATAGGGTAACCATAGTGTCTAAATCACCAAATATCGCTGTAATGGAGCTCCCTGTACCTCCACCAAGGACCGCTTCCTAGCTGGAACAGGGGACTAGCCCTATTCCCTCCCAGGGACTGGACGACACACAGTCCTGGGAGCTCTAGTCCTTACAAGGACTTTCCCCACTGAATCCTCCTCCAAGAGCTGGAACAAGCTGGAACAATGATTAGCCCTTTTCCCTCCCAGTAACCAGACAACACATAGTTCTGGGAGTACAACTGGCATGTTTTAATCTGGCCAAATGGCCTGCATACATACAAAATCTGAGTACAGTGAACACGCCCAAGACACACCCATAAACACACCCACAACATGCCCAAGAAATACAGTATCACTGTGACTCAGCATAAAATATAAAAAACACATTAAACCATATTTCCCGCGTAGGCACCCCCACAGTCTATACATCCTCGGATAGCCTGGATCTGAGCGCCCAAGTTGTCCAAATAGCACTCGGATCCCATGAACAAAGCCGAAACGCAACTGAGGCAAAGTTTGGACCGACCGCACACAAGGCCCGAACCGAAATAGTTCCATGAAATCAGTGCTAGTGGTTGGTCTCCTTAAGGAGTACCCAAGTGAATAAAATACCGAATATAATCCATCCCATTGTACAGCGCTATGGAATTTGCTGGCGCTCTATAAATAATAATAAAATAATAATTACAATGTGTAGCTTGTTCACCTCATCTATGCGAATGATTGCACCGAACAGTGCCTTTCCAGGTTGTACAGAAACGAACGCACTCGATTATGGAAGTCCAGGGTGTTCAGGAGTTTCAGTGTCCGATTTTAGTTCCAGGAGCTCGACGCTCAAACACCGCTGTCTGCTTTCGCGGGAACAAGGTGGCCGCCGTTCATATGAATGACCACGAGGTGGCAGCCACCTTGTTCCCAGACAAACAATTAGAACACTGAGGTGGAAATCGCTACAAGGTGTCAATTGGGCTTAACAAGCATGCAGGTGGTCTCTGGTACATGCAGTTGTTCGGTCTCCAAACGGAAAATTACATGAACCAAGCCATTTAACATGTCTTGTACATGACCCATAGTCCTTGGGCAGGAGGCTAGCCAGCCGGCTCCTCCAGGAGTCTGTGGCAAAAGTACATGGGAAGGAGCGTTTGTCATAATCGCCGTATGTGCCAAAAACTAGGTCTATGAAAAAATATGAAATATTTTATAACTAAGGCCTTAATTTAATATTCTTGGATAAGCTTTTCAAATTATTTGGTATCAAGAAAAATATATCATATATAAAAGTTGTCAAAGTATTACAAACGTAAAATATTTTTCATTACAATAGTAAATCATTTAAAACGTTTATCCAAAAATATTTAATCATTATCTAGCAACTTTAAATTAAGGGCCTAGGTTTGTATAAGTTCCATTGTAATGGTGCCGTACTTTTTATTTCCTCCCAAAGAAATTAATAATGCTTGGAGACTTCGAAAAAGTCTGAGTAGCCATAATTACAGACTGTTTTCCTAAGAACTGTACAAGATCTCTGATGAACACAGGACGCCAAAACGCTTGTAGTGAAAAAACCCACTAGTTAACTATTTTAATTGCAGACAGAACGGATATGTCCTCCTTCTCCATCCAAGCATGGACTCAACGTTTTAATTACTTCTTCGTGAAGTGGATGCAAAAACATGTCTAAATACAAAAAGGGGAAAAAACGATAAAAAAAAAAAAGACGTAATAATGCTGTCAAGTTCACTGTTCGTTCTTCCTAATCTTGACAGATGTTCAAATTGCCGTCTACCATATGCAATTAAATTTGGTTGTGTGGAGTTGAAAGAAAAAAAGGACGCACTCAAGGCCACAGCTAGAAAGCTACTATAGAAATATGTTCAATGAATGATACATTCTTATTTAATCAATTACTGCATTTTAGTACAGTGATTTGTAAGCATTATAGCAAATTAAGAAGACCAGATAATGAATGTCCACAAAAAAAAAAATACATTTACAATATATATATATGAAACCAAGAAGGCAGGACCTTACATTCAACCTTATAATGTATGCATGTTTATGTTTGTGTAGCCCTCTTGAATTCATACATATTGTATGTCTAGCGTTGTCGAAGGCTCCAATGGATCATTATTTATTGTAACTAAATCCCCATTAGTTTTGCCAAATCAGATGTTTTATTTGTTTTTTTTTTTAAATACTAAAATTTTGTGAGCTTTGAACCTGGTCTTTATTAAATGAGTGTAGTGTGATGGATTCTGTGTTATAAATAAATAAAACAGTACGAGGTGCGTTCTACGTGCCTTACAACATTGGAAGGTAAGAAGTTGGGACAAGAGAGGTACATATTGTGAGAATGCCAGTGATGTGATGTTTATCACTAGTGACAAGTAGTACACCCTGTCACAAGCAGCACTTTGACAACCAGAATTATTTTTGGGAGGTTCTCTGACGTCTACAGAAAGAAAGAAAACAAAAAAACAAAACAAAAAAAAAAACCAAGATGGAGGGATAGGAGTCCCAAATAGGAAAGTCCTTCTAGATTGAGAAGGGTTGGGAGAAAGGTTTTTATTTATTTAGCTTATTATAATATCAAGTCATGTAATCCAAAGGGCAAACTAAGCTTTTCATGGTTTTCGAATGAGTCTTTCAGGGTTATTTCAAAGTTAGACCTAAGTGCTAAAATGAAAAACAGAATTTATTTGGAGATTTCTTCTAAGTCAACAATTTTGACCTAAAGTTTGAAATTCACTTTGAATTCTTAGCAATTCTCACTATAGAGAATAACCCTGTAAGTATTTTGAGATTATTATTCCCCCAATGAAAGGTAATTATTTTATCAACCTCGGGTGGATAAAAGGGTGATTTGGCCCTGCTGGGAGCAGAACCTGTGGTTCCAACAGGTACCGGAAACATTGCAGTTGGAGTTCTAAACACTGAGCTCTATCTCCATCTCAGTGGTCTACATGAACGTATGGATACAATGTACACCTCTGTAATATGGATTTTGCATTTAAAAACTCTGATCTCTTATGGAAACAGTTCGCAGACAGACCTACTTTATTCCAGATGTTAAACTCAATGTTCCCTTCTTTTCAACATTCTTGTGGTCAGTTAGTAAAATCCATAACAGCTGGTCTATAATGTGGCCCCCTTTCTTTTAAAATTAATAAAATGCTTCTCTTCCTTATGATTATCGTGAGAGTTTTGATAGGTCCCTATGCATTTTTTTTTCCCTAACAAAAAAAGTTAATTTTGGGGAATGTAAAATAGATTCTGTGAAATTAAGGTTAAAATAGCCAACTCTATATCCTCTATTCTCTCATTAATTTACTTTTTATTTCTTTTTACAATGCTATATTTTTTTAATTTATTTTTTTACTTCAGCTGTTCTCCCATCAGTTAACTTTATTGTGAATAGTCCCCCTCCCCAAAATAAATGCTTTTATTTCTTACACGTATGTTATTCATATATTTCCACTCATTTACCAGCCATGGGCGCGTTTTGAGCCCTGATATATGTTATCGCACAACGTCAATTTTTATTTGCTAATTTAGTTTTCGAGTGCGAGTATGAAACTTTTATGCTAATGTGCTTTGCCGATTGGTGCAGGTATTTCTGAGCAAACAAAATACTTCCTTTGACTTGTCTAAGTGCGGGGCACAGAGGGCCTCCAATACAGTGGTTATGGTTTAGGTAGTCTTTGGATACAGTTCCTCCATTTTTTTCCTGTTTGCTGTTAGACTTTCAAAGCTATTCAGAGTTGGTGGCACTAATGCATAAATCCACTGAGCCACAAGAAAGTATGAAGAGCTTTAGAATAGATGATGTTATGGTCATTGTTTTTATACAAACTGGTTTGACTATAACTGTGGAGATGTCATCCAAAGACACCATAAGCACTGTAATAATCTGTGGTGGTTATGGTGCTCCGAGTGCCCATTTACTATTGATTTTAATAAACTATCTGCATGCAAGTCTTTATAAAGTAACTCAATTTATTCTCAGCAGTTATAAAGTGAACAGGGGAACCTCATATAAAAGAAGGAATATTTTCATCATTATGAAGTGAAATGTATTGTATGGAAACAAAGATCATTCAAGATGTAAGATTCTTAATGCATTAATTAGTGTGCCAGACACTCTGACTAACTCCCGAAATGTTATTGGAAAAGACATTAGTCTTCCTTCACAACCTCCATCATAGGGCTTTCTAATGAAGTCTAGGAATGTTACTTGCATTTTAGAATGTTACACTAAAGGTCTAGTTGTGTGCATAACATACACATTAGATTAGCATACAATAGGAAAGGGCAAGAAGAGCTGAAAATATGGAAGTCATATTGAAGCTTTGAGCACATAGAATAGAAGTAAGAATGCAAGCTAGAAACAGTAGTCAGATAGTCAGATATCTAAGATTAATATAAATTTTTGTTACGGTAATTATGGTATTTTTTTTCGCAACAGGATAAAAAAACCTCCAGAAATTCAGTTTAGAATTCCATCCTACAAAATATATTGTATAACATCTTCTTTGTAGTCACAATCCTTGAAACATGTTCTGTTGATGGAACTTTGGAACTGGAGTACTGCGCAATTACACAACTGTTTAATAAGAGCACTCAATCCACACTCTGGTAGCACAGACTGTCTAGATTTATCTAGATGACCAGAAAATACCAATCCTCAAACAATTATGTGTCTAGAAGAAAATCCAGAATTAATTGTGCACTAAAGCCTAGACTGTACATATTATGTACATTATTGTAGAGCCACGTGGACTTCGGATTCTCTACTGTAGTATTTGTCGGCTTTAGCATTATTGAAACCTGTTGGCGTTAGACAGTAACTTATTTGGATAGTTTGGTAAAATGTATATCAAGTACTTCTTCCCAGTGCCTCCACGTAAAGATACAACAGATATACCCCATACCTAAAACAAAGTTATTACCAACACTAACACCAAAACCATCACCGAGCCACCACCATGCCTTACTGTAGGCAGAGAGTTCTTTTCAGTGTATCCTTCATTCTTCTTCCTTCATACATACCGCTAATCCATTGGGCCTGTTGCCACCAAGTCTTGCTGCAGGTCTTTTGCAGTCAAAACCTGCCTTCTCAGAAAATTGGTTGCAACCATTGAAAGTTTCCTTTTTCTTCCCTGTCCAGATAGTGCAACCACAGTTCCTTCAACGTTGAACTTACAAACTGTGATTCCAATGGATGTGGTGGGAAGTAGAACTTTATTGCTTCTAAGTGCCATCTCCTGATGGGGCTTGGGAGTGTAAAGGGTTACACAAAGCATCATAACTAGCCTGCTGTAGTGTTATGCCAGGTATACCCTGGCCTAGTTCAACTCTATGTGGCAAACCATTTAATGGGACACTGTAGACACCCAGACCACTTCAGCTAACTGAAGTGGTCTGGATGCACTGTCCCTTTTGCACTTCGTACTGCAATTATAAGCACTACAGTTCCATTTAAACTGCAATGTTTGAATTGCAGCTTACAGTCTACCAGACAGCCACTAGAGGGCTTTCTGAACTGAAACGGACCTTTTGTCTGGTATCTGATGCCGGACGTCCTCACTCTTTGCATGAGGACCTCCAGTGTCAGATTTTCCCCCATAGGAAAACAGTGATTCAATGCTTTCCTATGGAGAGGTCTAATGCACGGGCGGCATTTTCTGTGCATGCGCCTTGGACCCCGCTAGTCGCAGGACAGGGGAGAGGGCGGAGCGTCGACCCAGCACTGAGCGACATTGGTGCTGGGAAAAAGGTAAGTAAATAATGGGTTTTAACCCTTTATTTACCGGGGAATGTGTGCGTGAGGGAGGGGGGAGGCAGGGAGAGTGGTAGAGCCAAGAATACAGTTTTGTATTCCTGGCACTACAGTTTCCCTTTAAGTAATGTTTTGCCCTCTTATCTGGGTTCCCAATGAACTCTGGGTATCTTTCCTCCTGGGTAACGCACTTCCTGCTTCTGCAGTGCTGCTAAAGTTGGAAGCCGATCCATTTGCCATTCATTGGGCCTAGTTGGGGGAGAACTAGGACAAATGTTCTACCATAACATTAAGAGAGAGAGAGAGCTTCTTGCTGTCACACACCTGCGATTGAACCAAGATTGGAAGTATAATGACCGGGTAAAGAAAGATGATTTGGGCCATAATTTTTATGTGTGTGTGTGTGTACATTTCATACCATAAAAAGTTGTTAAACTCATTTATTAAGAACGTGATAATAAGACAGAACACTGCCCTGGAGGAGAAAAAAGGATGGAAAAGAAAGTCCATGTGGTGGAACCAAAAAAGAGAAATAGCTGATGGAAAAGTGATAATACAACAAGGAAAAGCAGCTCTTAAAGAACGGAACACAGGTGATTTATATTCCCTAATTGTGGTTCATTTATATAAATCATATAAAAATAATGTCTTGGCAGACAAGTGGACTGTGAAAGATATACATTTTTCCCTTTTCATGTTTTTATACCGATTCCATTCCATTTTCTAGACACTGCTGGTAGAATCTGGATTGTAGATACAGAGCCATTGGGCACTCATCCAACTAAGAGACATCTTATTTACAAATATATGACAGACATATGCTATGAAGCAATTTGGCAGCAATTTATGAGCAGATTTCATTCTAATAACCATACCACACAATGTATTTGCACAGTTTTAAGATGGAACGATTCCTTGGATGCAGACTTCTGCTTGATATATCCAAAGAGATATCTAGAATAATATTGGTCTAGAAAAAAACATTACAGAATCATTAAATTGTAAGTGGAAGCCCCCCCGCCCCCCCAAAAAAATCATAACCTATTAAATAAATTGCCTTGTGGGTATAAATGAACATCCTACGAGTACGTGATTGAACCATTAATTTCATGTCGAAATACTTATACGGGAAAAAACCCAACAAAAACAATTAAACATATTATCGTAGTCTTAGATTGATGAATTGGGCCAACAAACTTAATTCATAGCAAATTGAGAGGCGTTATTAAGATTTCGATACTTAATCTTGACAATTACAAGACTGATACAATATCACCTTAATTATTTTCCTGACAATCGTAATCTATGTTCAAATCAAACATATTCAATTTTGAAAGCAAAAAGAATGTAAACCGCTAATGGGGATTAATCAGCCATGCATAGTATATGTCAACATTTGACAATTGAAGGTGTGAATAGGGGTTCACTGTGCTTAGGGAAAGATTGTAACACAATGAAACTGTTCTTTTATTATAAAAACCTTAAATTGGCTGGATTAGATTTTCTGTAATAGAGTCGTCTGTGTGTTTTATCCCATTTTAGGGTACTAATTAATTTTTGCATGTTCTCAGTGTGTATACCTGACTATCTAAATAAACCAAATTAAAGTGTATTAAAGGACTTCTTTCTTCCTTCTACAGGTTCTGGACTGCTCATGTGAGTAGAGCCACTCAGAATGCAAATGTACTGATTTCTTCTGTAGTGGGAACTAACCATAGTGTGAACTGTTAAGATTTTTTTCAGAGAATACAGAGAATTATAATTACTATATTTATAATGTTATGCGAACGCAATGTACATACCTGTTCTGAACAGTGTAGCAGTGTACGTCACAGCCCCTAAAAAAAACATGAATTCATTTATGCACAAAATTAACTTGAAGGCAAAACCTGTCTACTTTTTTTTCAACAATGTTGTGAATTTTATTATTATTTTTTTTTATTTTATTTATTTTGTCGTGCATGGAAAATACAATAAGGCCAGCGATGCTACAACAGCTATTGCTAGCATATTTATCAACATTTAGAGACATTTGTTGGCGTCCAGTAACATTGCACATTTTATATAATAGTAGAATGTAGAATGAGCAAGAGGTAGACTAACATGTCAGCTACGAAACAAGGCTTGTATGTGAATAAGTCGGATTAAACGTGTTGACAGTTTGGATATGGGAGGACAAGCTTATATGGGACATTTCCTAGTATCGCTGTATAAAGAGGAACAAGGTTTGAAATGTCTAGCGTCGATCAGCTTTATCTTCCATCTCTTCTAGTTTGTCCCAAAAGGCCTCTAATACAGCATACAGCCGCGCCAGAATGTCAGGCTCTTGTGTTGCGACGGATTGCTCCGGGACGGTCGCCGCCATTTTGGGGCTAGCAGGGTGTGCAGCCACAGCGCCCAAGGGGGCCCTCCTGGGACCAGGATAACCCCCACCGGTCCAGAGAGGGGGGGGAACGGGTGCCCATATTCAAGAGGTCAGCCGGTGAAGGCGACGGGGGAGCAGCCGTTTCCTCTGCGCCGACCACGCTTGTAGGTCGTGGTATTTCCTTCTGGGGTTCCTGCAGGTTATATTGCATGTTTGGTGCCGGCGTGTAGCCCCTGCAATCAGCTCCCGGTTGGTGGCCCATATGATTCGGTATAGTTCTGTTTGAGGCTTTTAAACAGGATAATTTGCCACGAGGAGCAGCTCTAACCCGCATCCACTCAGCTCTGAGGTCAGGCCCGGCCCCCAACCTATCTACTTTTGTGAACAATGAATACTCACACTCACTCATAACCCTACTTTTACTCTGTTGGACTGTAAGAACATTGCACAGGCACTCTTTGAGGCAATCTCTGACAGATACTCTGTTTGTGTGTGACAGACCATGAAACCCAATCACAAATGCACTCAAACCCACGTACAGACTCCCTGATATCTGGACAGTCTTCATTGTACAGGTTATTCAATGCCCGTCACAGAGACACCCAGTGCTAGGAGAATATTATCAAGGAAGTCCAGATTTAAGAGCACAGGTAAGGACCAACATTGCAGATGGTGTGAAATTGGGTCCAAGTTCAGGATTACAAAGAAAGATTAAAGGGCAACTATTCATGGTCCAGTTACAGAGTTAACCCTTGACTTTACAATTATACCCGAACCCCTGTGCTATCATGTACTCCTATGTCTTTTTGTCACCCCTTGGATTCCTGTTGCTGTACTCTGCTTTATGACTCATGTTGTAAGCTACCAGACCTGTAAATTCCCAATCTTTGTCTAAAAGCTATTAACAAAAATGAACAATTAGACCTTTATTCCCAATTCCACACATCATATTCTTCTTCACCCTTTTCCCACTTCAATACTATGTCCTATATTTTATACTTTTATTTTGTACTATGTCCCCAATCGCAGCCTCTTGGGTGCCCGTATTTACTTCTGAGAAGGTGGCGTTTGCATGGGTGTGCCTAGAACCTGCAGCCAATGTTTCACATGAACATTGACCACAGGGAATGCAGCTCCCCATTTCCTCCCCCATCTCACGGAATCCACCTCCTGGCACTGGGGGGGCAGTGGTTTATGCTGTACAGTTTGTGTGACGTACTGCCAATTATCACAATGGGTGGATTCCACCCTAAGAACATTGACGGATCATTCCCCAACTCACTTTATTAGGGCAGGATGAGGGTAATTCTGGACAAGAGACAGTGACCCAGGCCCTGTAAGTCATATGAGCAAACCCGAAGTGGTGGGGCACCACCCCTCTCAGTAATTAATTTGCTGCCCAGAAAACAAGCAATTAAATATTTAATCCAGATCCAACAATGCACAAGGTGACTAAATATTACCACATTTACTGATCAGTAGGATTAAAGCACCATAACCACTACTTTGTACAGTTTTAAGAGTAAACAATTTTATAATGGTTCGCCTTTTTTTACCTGGAATCTGCCGGGTGCTTCTCCCTGACTCCACTACTACTGACAAAGAGCTCTTTCTGAGCGAAGAACTGCAGTGCAGGAGACAAGAGCGGCACCTGGTGTACCCCGGGTAAGATGTCACACCATTCTAAAATGTTTTGACTACTTACAATGGGGGAGGTGCCAAGGCACTCCTGGCATCACAACAACTTCAGAGCATGCTAGTGGATATGGTGCTTGGAGTGTTCGTTTAAGCTTTTCTATAAATTGTCTGCTTACGCATTCATCCCACAGTAACATGACCAACATCATATAAATCTCCAGTCTAAGGCAGATATCCACATACTCTTTTTAAAGCTTGTGTAAGCTATCATGACCTCTCTCTTAAACGGTTATAGATAAATTAACAAATTGCTCCACGCTGACATTCATTTATTGGGTTAATCATCCTTTATTTAAACTTTTTTAATACTAAAAAAATACAAGAAATATTTTAGTTTACGTATATATGTATTCTAACTTAAAACAACAGGTGCTATGCAATGTATTGCTGTTACAAGGAATATAACAATCCCAATTTTAACTGAGCCCCGAAACTTACACATTCCTCTGGTCTACAGACCCACAAGCAAAAAACAGCTTACAATAATTACATTTCGTTAATTACAGCAAGCGATATTTCCTGAGTTTAACCATCAATTTATGCTCTCCATACGCAAGTTTTTACCATCATTTCTTTTGTGTTGCTAGGTAATTGAATCAGTATTACATTTGCTAAAAATAGCACGTTGTGTCTCCCCCCCCCCCCCCTTAACCTGCAGTATTGACTGTTGCATGTCAATGGGCAATCAAAACACTGTACAAGGAATCTCTAACACAAAATATGATTTTACACAAATTAATTGCCATCAGGAGAAATTAGTTATTTATCAAATTAAGCTGCGTTGTCTATAACTCATAAAAAAAGTTTTTAGAACTTTAATAATATCATGCACATAAATAGTACCTAAATATATATAAACATGTAAAAAAAATCATGTTATACAGTCATACAAATAAGAACACAATGAAAATGAGACATGCATTATACACACTCCCCCTGGTGTAATGTCATTAAAACAATTGTTAAAATGTAAAACATGTATGCGTGACTATTCTAAGGTACATGATCTGCTTTTAGAACAAGCATACATGTATTTTTATGGTGTATTTGGTTTTTTCTTCAATAAATATCTAATTCATTTCTATTTTATCATGAAAACCTTTAACTCACACTTAGTGACAGTAAAACATTATGTGCTTAAAAAAAATGTTTACTCTCAAATTTCTGTTATGATATAAACCTCAGTAACTATGAATGGGAGAAAAAAATGTAAGCTAAAATTCATTTTTAAAAACTGTTAAAAATATAAAATGTCATGCAAGGCAAGGGATGTCTGAATACTCACAGTTTTTGTTCTTCAGTCCTTGTGAGAGTCCCAAATGTGTTACCCCTTCCTTGCACAGAAATATCAATGTGAGGAGAGAGATCTGTTGAGAAAAACAGCAGATCTTGCAGTTCAATAGGAAAGCCTCAGAATTCACAAAGGAGGAGCAACTATTCCTTATGATAATGACCCCACGAAGGAATGTGTGTTTTGCTGCCTGTTTTTCGCAGTGATTGGGTGGGGGAGAATATGTCACCCCTTTGGGGAAATAAAAATGTGTAGATCATGAAACTAGACTGTATGGAAAAGGGGCTCAGCTGGTTAAAGAAATTTGGAGATTTTAATGTTTGCCTCGTTACTACTGTTTGATACAATAATCTGAGGTTTGTTATAATTAATCCTTTTTTTTTTAAGTGTAAACACAGTATGCGGGGTTCTATTGGAATTACTAACAAAATGACAAGCAGCAACTGATATATGAAATTAAATGTAGCTTGATAAGATATCAATTTACTGAAAAAAGAAAAGCATCTCGTATAGTTATCGCATACTGTACTCAGGTTTTAGTGTATGATACTTACCTTTAAAAAGGATATGATGTTTAACCATAACAAAATAAAAAAACGTAAAAATATTTATATTTAAAACCTTTCGCCATTCATAAATCAGCAGTGATCTACTAATCTTTTTGTTTGGAATGTAACATAGATATTGTTATTGTCTAATTTAATGAGCCACGTTGCTGCTTTAAGAGAGCAGGGTATTATGGTACTGTTTTCCAAGTACTACTAAAGATGTTCATCTAAGACTGATTCTATTCTGTACAAAAAAGGAATGTCTGGACATTTTGGACATTCTATTTTCGTAAATATTTGGTGGTTTGGAATTGTGAGAAAAAGTTCTGCTTTTTGAAAAGCACTTCTTTACTTTTACACTGTTGCACTTTGTCAAGTGTGCATCTCATTTAGTGGATTCAATTCTGGACTGGATATTATTGAGGTAAATATTGCATTTCCAATCTCAAGGATTTGATTTAGTGATGGGCTTACAATCTACAGGTCATGATGAGGACTTGTGGCAATCAGTTGCTGGAAAGATTTGACTCCGGAATGTTACAGTAATTATTTGGAATAGGAAAAGCTTCAGTGATGTTTAACCCCTTAAGGACACATGACATGCGTGACATGTCATGATTCCCTTTTATTACAGAAGTTTGGTCCTTAAGGGGTTAATCCAGCAGTCTGAGACAGTAGTTGGATAGAGATAGACTGAAAATGTGAGATAATCTGTGACATGAGATATTTGAATAACATTTTTTCTAACATAATAAAGGTTAATACATAATTCCACACATTAAATTAAACTTACTTGAAACATGACAACTTTTCCACGCCAACTCCTCTAAGTACAAAACTCTTAGACTGCTTCTTCTCCTTTTCCTAGTGACACAATATTGCCATCACAGTGCCACCATCTCCCCATAGCCCTACCACCTACTAATCCTCACACCAATGTCACAATCTCCCGATACAGCTACTACCTACTAATCCTCACACCAATGTCATCATCTCCCGATACAGCTACCACCTACTAATCCTCACACCAATGTCATCATCTCCCGATACAGCTACCACCTACTAATCCTCACACCAATGTCATCATCTCCCGATACAGCTACTACCTACTAATCCTCACACCAATGTCATCATCTCCCGATACAGCTACTACCTACTAATCCTCACACCAATGTCATCATCTCCCGATACAGCTACCACCTACTAAACCGCACACCAATGTCACAATCTCACGATACAGCTACTACCTACTAATCCTCACACCAATGTCATCATCTCCCAATACAGCTACCACCTACTAATCCTCACACCAATGTCACCATCTTCCGATACAGCTACCACCTACTAATCCTCACACCAATGTCACCATGTCCCCATACAACCTACTAATCCTCACACCAATGTCACCATCTCCCCATACCCAAACACCTACTAATCCTCACACCAATGTCACCATCTCCCCATAGCCATACCACTTACTTATCCTCACACCAATGTCATCATCTCCCCATACAACCTACTAATCCTCACAGTAATGTCACCATCTTCCATACCCCAAACACTTACTAATGCTCACACCAATGTCACCACCTCCCCATACTTCTACCACCTACTAATCCTCACACCAATTTCACCACCTCCCCATGCCCTACTAATCCTCACACCAATGTCACCATCTCCCCATACCCAAACACCTGCTAATCCTCACACCAATGTCACCACCTCCCCATATAACCTACTAATCATCACACCAATGTCACCATCTCCGCATACCCTGAACACCTACTAATCCTCACACCAATGTCACCATCTCCCCATAGCCATACCACTTACTAATCCTCACACCAATGTCATCATCTCCCCATACAACCTACTAATCCTCACAGTAATGTCACCATCTTCCATACCCCAAACACTTACTAATCCTCACACCAATGTCACCACCTCCCCATACTTCTACCACCTACTAATCCTCACACCAATTGCACCACCTCCCCATGCCCTACTAGTCCTCACACCAATTTCAACATCTCCCCATACCACCTACCACCTACTAATCCTCACACCAATGTCACCATCTCCCCATACTCCAAACACCTACTAATTCTCACACCAATGTCGCCATCTCCCCATACTTCTACCACCTACTAATCCTCACACCAATGTTACCACCTCCCCATACCCTACTAATCCTCACACAAGTGTCACCATCTCACCATTCAACCTACTAATCCTCACACCAATGTCACCATCTCACCATACTCCAAACACCTACTAATAGTCACATAAATGTTGCCATCTCCCCTTACTTCTACCACATACTAATCCTCACACCAGTGTTACAACCTCCCCTTACCCTTATCAACTACTCATGTTCACACCAATGTCACCACCTTCCCATACTCCTACCACCTACTAATCCTCACACCAGTGTCACCATCTCCCAGTTATGTCACCATCCTATATTATTAATCTGCTCGTATGCATTTTTTTAAACACTGTTATGTCTTTGTTCTAAGTGTAGGCTTTACAGAGTAACCCTCAGTGGCACTAAAGAGGGAGTCTGGCCCAGGAAACGGATGGAAGGGAGCTGTAAAGTGGAGTATTTTATTCTCCCCCAACATCATGACTAGTTGCAGCATGTCCAACATTTGATCTTTACAGTGCAGTCCCAGCACATTCCTGCAATGCTTTGAGTATAAAGGGTACAGAAATGTGATGTAATGTTATATACCACCTATATCTGCTCTCATAGTGTGAGTCTCTTTGAAGAGCTTATGCCATGATCCCTCTTGACCTCAATACAAGAGTTGGGTAAGGAGTATGGAGAAGTAGAGTTTGGGTGCCAAGAAAACATTTGGGATTTTGTTAAACTGCCTTAAAGTTTTATATCAAGTATGTCTAGAGCGTTGCCAGGATATTGTTATGGTTGGACTATTGTACCTTATAGGTCTTCATTCTGCAAGCCTATGAGACACAATAACAATATATAACTTCCAGTGCTTAAGAACTTCATCTCTCAACTCAATATTTACATCTAGAGTGTAGGATAACTCTAATATAGTTGTACGTTACTGAAATCAACCATTTGATATTGATATAAGAATGAGAAAGTCTTACAAATAGCAAAGGTAACATTGTAACCAAAACTTTAAGAGACACAATAGAAGTTGTCAAAATAATCACTAGAAAAAAATCTGGGATCAATGAAATTTTGCAAAATGAGAGGAGGTATCAACAGTTTAAACATAACAAAAAAACTAATCAAAACATGTAATATAAGCCACTGAATTAATAAGCACCTCCTCTTTCTTTGCTGCTCCAACCTACTTATAGAGGTCTGAGTGTCTGCTCCTCATCCAAATTGTGTTTCATTGTTTTATTATCTTGCTCTCTTTATTTACTTTTGCTTATATTACCTATATTTCTTATTCCTATTCTACTACTTACTTTAATTTTCTAAGTTCCCTTTTATGACTTGATTCCCTCTCCCCAGTGACATTCCTTCATGCAGGTCTTTCTTTCATGCATCCTTCAAGACTTTGTATTTGTGGTACTCAATTGGTGCTGGTTTCTCCACTTTTTGTCACATGTGATGTGTCTTGTTGTCTATGCGGGTACGGCTGTGATCAGTGATATTTCTCTTATTCGCTTATGGTCAACGAGAGTCCTGTCCACCATTATTCAGTGCTCTCACAGATCACAAGATTTATTGCCTATCTTGCCTGGTGGATCTTTTACTGCCAAATCCTATTTCAAAGATATACATGGTTAAGGGGAGTCTGTGGGATCAAGGAGCTGCTTGTGCAGATTGCTCTACGGGAGGACCATGGCTGGCAGAAAAATCTTCTCATCACATCAATTGTTGGAGCTCATTGCCAATTATTTCACCATTCACAGGCTGGCAAATGATTTCTCAGATTGTTGTATTCTTTTACAGATGGACAATATGTCCACCAAATCTCTAGGTAATGATCAATTACCCTTAATATCAAATATCATGAGTGAGATCTTTCAATATTGCTTTTGCAGGAATATCACTCTCAAAGCAGAATACTTATCAGGGATCAAGAACCTCATGTTGAATTATCTCTAGAGATATTGGATGCTGGACAAGACAGGTTAGTGGGGACCCTTTCCTCTGGATTGCTTTGCTTCCAGGATGAATTTTCACACTCCATTATTCTTCACGTTGGCTTCCTGATCCAGATTGTTCAGCACTAAATGTGTTTCTACTAACATTGCCCATTTAAGGGTAATGCATTTCCTTCTTTTGCAATTACTTCCTTACTTTTCCATTAGACCTTAATCATAAATACAATTTTTTTTACACACAATAGTGTAATAGTGTTTTCTACACACAATAGTTATGGATCATTCTCTCAAATTATTTTCCAGGAAGGAATGCTTAGTTATGTGAAAGGGATGTGAAACCAACACATTTTAGATTTTTTAATTTCTCTCGGGCTAAATGTTTGCATAGAATACTGCTGCGATAATGTGATGCTGTCTGATTATCTTAATTTCCATTCTAAATCGATAAATAGAATGTTACTGTTATTGTAACTGTTTTGGCATTCCTATTATTCTTAAATGTATTATAAGCTTACTAGATAAAGAAATACGGAAGTCATTGTGAAGTATGTCGGATATATTTGCCATAACTATTCCTCCGTTAGGATTTTCAGTGGAAGAAGAAAAGTAGCCATCAAGTAATTAATCAGATGTCAGTTCCGGTTCTTTGTTGGTTTTCCTTTATTTCATATAAAGCCTAGTCTATTAGATTCAATTTATGTTTCCCAGACATGATTTCATTTATATTTATTCAATTTGTTTTTGTGGAAAATATTTTACCAGAAATTGAGAATTCTCAGATTTGTATGTAGGTTATGTAAAGAGCATACCAATATATTGGTATCATGATAGGAGACATATGGGATAATTGGACACATACAATAGACATATACAATACAATTATATAGTAACAATGCATTCTATTGATTTTTGATTGAAGGTAAATGGATGCAGTGGTTTTCAAGGACTGCAGACTGGTGTCGGGTTAGATATTCTACGGCAGGTAATAACATATGTTCAGAGCTCAATAGGAGAAAGTTGCTCAGCCATTCTTCTTTTTGAGGTGGAGAATGGGAAATAAGGGCAGAAAGGGATACGGAGGACATTGAGGGTGTAAGGCAAGGAAAGTGTAAAGAATATCTAGATTTGAGAGCTAGCCTATATGGAACTTGTGTCCAACCTTGTCTGTAAATAGCTGTCTTAACTAACTGTTTGCTATTAACAGTAGCTGGTAGTTAGTAGTGGCTACTACTTGTTGACTGTTTTGCACAGTTGTTGCTTTTTTTTTTAATTCTTTTTTTTTGTAGTGCAAATGAGATAACAACTGAGATAACAACTGCCAAAAATGTCAGCAGTCATCCTGTAAAACATGAAGGTCATTAATAAATATGAAGAATATGAGGTGACCAAGAATTTGTAATTAGGGGACACTGGATGTAACACTGTGGGAGATATTGATAGCAATGTACACAAAATGGGACCTTTCACATTGACTAAAACCAGTTTAGTGGCTCATTAACAATTCCTGATTTTTTTTAAGTCAATTTACTAAGATCATGATGTCAACCATATCAAATGGCAAAATCAAAGAAAATAGCTCCAGTACGGTCACTTTGCCACTTCAAACGTCATTGAACACGTTTGAGAGAGTGAATAATTATTACAATGAAAAACTGATCGAAAAAAGAAATTCTGCTGTTGGTTACAGTTGCACAATATCTGTAATATATTACCCAATATTGACTATTTCTGGTGTTCTAGATCCGGACTTCCTCATGACTACCTCTTTAAGGTTAATCCTCCAAGAAGACACTGTAAGTACTGGTAAGTGCCTATTAGACTATTTCTTCTACTATACACAGTGACTATCACTCTGTATGAATTACACAGCCTCCCACATTTCTTGCTAGCCTGCTGTATAAAGAATTCAATATTAAAGGACCACTCTAGGCACCCAGACGACTTCAGCTTAATGAAGTGGTCTGGGTGCCAGGTACCTCTAGGATTAACCCTTTTTTTTATAAACATAGCAGTTTCAGAGAAACTGCTATGTTTATAATGAGGGTTAATCCAGCCTCCAAATCCTCTAGTGGCTGTCTCATTGACAGCCGCTAGAGGCGCTTGCGTGCTTCTCACTGTGAAAATCACAGTGAGAGCACGCAAGCGTCCATAGGAAAGCATTGTAAATGCTTTCCTATGCGACCGGCTGAATGCGAGCGCGGCTCCTGCCGCGCATGCGCATTCAGCCGATGACGTCGCGATCAAGATGGAGAGGAGGAGGAAAGCTCCCCGCCCGGCGCTGGAAAAAGAGGTAAGTTTAACCCCTTCCTCTCTCCAGAGCCCGGCGGGAGGGGGTCCCTGACGGTGGGGGCACCCTCAGGGTACTCTAGTGCCAGGAAAACGAATATGTTTTCCTGGCACTAGAGTGGTCCTTTAACCCTTCAAGGCAGAGATTCAATCTGAAATCACCATACTGCAAAAATAGTAATATTATGGAATCCCAAACTTTTTACCTTCTCCAATATTTAATTAAGCAAATATGCCTATTAAATGTTCTACTTTCTTTTTTTTTTTTTTTAAACAAAAAGAACTGAACAGTCAAGCACTGGATAGAAAATATCCCTTCTGTGACAGGTTTTTTTTTTTATATGAAGCCATAGACACAGATTCTGCTTACGTGCCACCATGGCAAGCTGTGACAACCTTTTAAGGTGTGTGGTGACTTGTTTGACGTGCACATTCTACAGTGATCTCATTCCATACTTGTGTTGGCAAGGGAAACAAGCTTTCTCCTGTGAAGCCGCAGTGTGATACTTACTGAATTACAGAGGTAATTGCAAATCACTGTAGTTAAAACGTGGGCATGTAGGGCCAGTGAAATGTTTTTTGTCTACACAGATTTTGCCTCCCCTCCACCTTTGTTTCTCAACTCCCCCTTTTGAATTTCATATCAACTTTTGTGTTTCTTATTGCCTATTTCGAATGTCTTCCCGTTTTTGCGTCTAACAACCCTCTTTAGTATATCTTATCCCCCATACGTGTCTCTTTTTATTATTATTATTGCCATTTATATAGCGCCAACAGATTCCGTAGCGCTTTAAAACATTATGAGAGGGGGATTTAACTATAAATAGGACAATTACAAAGAACTTACGGGAACAATAGGTTGAAGAGGACCCTGCTCAATCGAGCTTACATTCTATATCTTCTTGTTTATCGCTTACTCACCCCATTGTGTGTCTATTTTCCCCCAGCCCCTGTGTGTGCCTGTTTCTCCCTGGAGAGCAAAAAACAGGTCGCAAGGGAATACTGAGAACGGGCAGCAGCTGAAATAGCCTGCCCTTCGGTGGGTCCCCGCTCAGTTCTCAAGCTGGCTTTAGCTCATCTTGTGCTATTACAGAGGGAACATCTCTGAAACATATCAGACTGGTCCCACCCATACGGGCAGTCCAGATCCGAAATGCCCTAAATCAAGCAGTTAATTTTCTACAAGAGATCTCTTGATACCCACGATCCTTATCAAATGGCACCGATCTGGCACCATAGATCCTGAATGCCTGTAGATTGCTACAGAACCAGATTACTCACAAAGCAACCTATGCAAGGACTTTGGACCTGGCATGTATATAAGTACCTTATTATGTCCCTCACATATCTATAATCCTGCACTGATCTCAAGGAGGCCGGATATCATAGCAGTGTCTCACACACACGCCTGACTGGGAACTGCAAGGTTAATTGTCTCTAATAAGAGTGTGTTTATTTCCCTGTTAGATCAATAGGATGCAGTGATTACGAATTGATAGAATAGATAACATTTTTCTTTTTGACATCTGGTCTTTACAGGGAACTGTTCAATCTATTGACTGCATACTTAATAGGAAATGCAGTGTTTTAAGCCTTAAAGCATCATCAATGAGGGAAGACAGGGGTCGTTTAGAAGAAATATGGGCGACAAATTATACTTTTCTGAGCAATAAGAATGGATTTTAATCACAAAAAAACTTTCAGAACAGAGATTTCTCATTGCATTCAGATACACGGCTCTCTCAAGGGAAACATCTGGTTGGGTTATAAAGGGGAGTAAAAATGTTACATGCCTCACAAGAATTGTAATTTCGACATACATTTTCCACCTCTCTCGGGGAATGTGCATGATACAAGGATAGTTCATTCTATTGTGATCTTCAGATGTTTCTAATTCCATGCAGTTTATTTTTATTCAAGAAAGTGTAAAACTAAAAATTGAATTGTATATAGCTAATGGAAAATACTAAAAATTGCAAATTTCTGTTTCTGCCCACGTTGGTTTTCTGTTCATGGCAACTGACTGTTTAGGAATGTTTTTTTTTTTTGTATATTCCTGTCATGGAGGTGGATTGATTCACTGGCGATATGAGTAGTTACATAGGCTGAAAAGAGACCTGCATCCATTAAGTTCAGCCTTTATCACATCTGTTTTTGCTGTTGATCCAAAAGAACGCATAAAAAAAAAAAACACACACAAAAAAAAAACCCCAAACAGTTTGAAGAGATTCCAATATTGCAACAAACTAGAAAAAAAAATCCTTCTTGACCCTGGAATGGGAGTCAGATCTCTCCTTGGATGAGGATGCTGTTACCCCACACTACATTTTTTATCCCTGAATATGATGTTTTTGCAAGTATGTATCCAATTATTGTCTAAACATCTGAACAGACAAAGATAAATCACATTTTCAGGAGAATTCTACATCCTTATTCTTACTGTAACCCCCCCCCCCCAAAAAAAACCTTTCCTTTGCCTTAGACTAAATCTCCTTTCTTCCAGTCTAAATGCATGACGTTGTGTCATATGTATAGTCTCGTCTATGAATAGATTTCCAGACAATGGTTTGTATTGGCCCCAAATTAATTTGTATAATGCTATCATATCCCCTCTGAGGCACCATTTTTGTAAACTAAACATATTTAAATTTGTTATCTTTCTTCATAATTAAATGTTCCATTATTTTTATTCATTTTGTAGCCCACCCCTTATATTTCTAGTGCCATAAAATCCCTCTTTAGAACAGGTGCCGAAAATTGACCAGCATATTCAATATGTGGTCTTACCAGTGATTTGTAAAGAGGCAAAATTATATTTTTGTTCAGAGAATGCCCGTTTTTATACATGCTAATACCTTACTGGCTTTAGCAATTTCCAGTTCACATTGCACATTGTTGCCTAGTTAAAAACCAAAAACTACGTTTTTCTGAAAAGAAACACAAAATGATTAACTTCCAGGTTTCCTGGCAGAAATCAGAGTTAAAATGAGAATACAGCTGGGATGATGGAAAGTTGCAGACACATTATTTTTCCATGATAAATGCACCCCAGCTAACAAAAGTGCGATGACATCAGTGTGCCCCAGCCAATCAGCAGTGGTGGCAAGTCAAGCAGCTTATTGGTGGTCAGTTTCTCTCAATGCGACTTGGACAGCCTATTATATCGAAGATTGGAAGCTCTGCTGGCACAAGACACCACTGCTTCTTCAATCCCTATACACAATTTTCATATTTTTTTTTTCATTATACCTTCACCTCGGTTAATATATAAACCAAAAATATGTCCAGCACTCCTTATTGTGAAAAGATGATGATTTTTGTTTATTCTTTGATCGGGGAAGGTGGAGTCAGAGTCATTGCACTCTTAAGAAAAATAAAAGTGAGTACTCTCTCATACCATTGCTCTTCACCTCTGTTAATGGTGGAAAAAGCGAGAAAAATGAGGAATATAGGTTAAAGTCTGGATCCTGAAATAGTGCTCTTCAAAACAGTTCTTTGGGGATAAAGCTCAAAACTTTTATCCTACCCAGCAGGACACACAAAACAAGCAAAGAGACAAAACAATATACATTTAGCAGAACATTAAAGTCCAATGTTTATGTACCAAAAAAAGCATTCTATAGCTTATTTCTTGGGGTCAATACAACATTTAGAACTTTGGCAGTTGTGTTGAAGTAGTAATCTGGAATAATGGTGAGGTGTTTATTTAAACACGTACCAGTAACACTTATTCCTATTACATTTTGTGGAGACACTGACCACATAACATGCTATACGAGTTAATCCAAATAGATAGGCCCCAAGTATATTGGCTACTACTATTATTACCTGGTATTTTTATTTTTAAAAATTTCTAAAACAAAAATGTGCTAGCCTCAATTCAACCCAAATGGTATGGCTCAATACATACAAAATACCACCCCATATTGCATTTTGTTGTGATTATTGTCCCTCATTGATATGATAACAGCTTCTTCGTAAATTATGATCATAAACACAACCGTGAAATGCACTCAAATTCATGTGAATACCCATTAGTCTTTATGCTTAAAAAAAGCACTAGAATGAAAAAGGGGAATCTAAATTCTGGTGAAATATTCACGACTACTGATCTGTTTGTGATGATGCTAATCTTCTGGTGAGATAACTTTTATATCCAGTTACCATACAAAGGAAATGGATGTGACATGTAAGGAACGCGTGCCAACCACAGTGGGTACTAGATACAGTCACAAATATTTCTCAACAGGTTTGAGACTTGAATTAAAAACTTTTGATAAATAATGGAAGTGTGTGTGAAAGCTAGCATAATTGCTTTATGAATAAAAATGAAAATCACTTATGCCACTGACAAGAAGGGCCACTTCCAGTCACTCAGTTTACAGAGGCTTCTGCAGTGACAAGGAGCCCTCATCACTGTGGTTACGGTTGCCAGGGAAACACGCTCCAGATTGGAGGATATTCTGTCACACAACTAGTTATTAAGACATTTTTAATTTGTCTTTTGCATGTTTTTTTTCCCCTTCATATTCCTATAGATATTTTCTCCTCTCTCTACAGATAACTGCACTAGATTTTCTTTAATTAAATTTATCAAAAGTCATATTGAGATCTATTTCAGTAAGGTGAAGACATTTGTGTGTGTGTGTGTGTGTGTGTTGTAGCTTATCACAAATACAACGAAATACAATTTAGTCACATAGAATTAATTAGATCAAAATTGAGCTGCCCGCAGTTACACTAAACCCTTTTTGTGTTTTTTTTCAATTCTGGGCGGGAAAACACAACTGAAATTAAAAATCAACGTATTAAAGAATACCAAAAATATACCTCTTTAATGAGCTTTTCTTCGGATTGCAAAATATGGAGTGTGCAATTCTTTAAAAGGTTACATAATAGAAGGGTATAATCTGTTACTTTGCCCTTTTATGAAGGAGATTATGCACACAATGCCGGTTTTATTAGATTAGAATGCAAACATATAGTGAATCACATTACCACGGGGATTATTCTTCAAATAAATCATTATTTTGTTTTTTGTATTTTAATCAGATTAGTGACATTTCACAACATTTACAGACTTGGGAAATTGGAAAGCTTTCTCAGTGTAGTAACCCTTCATAAATCAACTTTATTCTGTTTATAGAAGAGATTGAGATTCTTCTATAGAACTATCTACAATGTAGCTAATCTTTACTGGAAACAGAAAACACTTTTGTGATAGGTTATATAGGAGTAAAGTGTTTACTTTGATGTATAATAAAATTTAATATCAACACAAAAACGTCTATTAGCGTTATTGAAATTCATAATGCCAAGCAGCAGTCTTCATGAAAGACATGTCAGGTAAAGGAGCATGAGATAATGTGTTCCAGACTTAAAATGTGGTCACTTTGACAATACATCTATTACTGTTCCCTAACATAATGTATGCCATTCCAGATGTCCTGCCTCAGTTTCATCTCCCCCAGAGTTTGGTTACCTAGCGCTCATCTCTGTCACTGCTTAGTTCTTCTTTCCATCTGTTGTCCTAGGACTTCAATGTCCCCATCCCTCAATGTTCTGTTGCTTAGGAACACAAAGTGTGTCATGCAAAGATACAGTGTGACACTTAATGCATGAGCACTTTAGATCGCGTGATAGCAATATTTGACTAATCTCCGTTTAACAGAACCCTATAGTGCTGGAATGCAGCATTAGGTCTGTGACCACTCTCTCTCCGGAGCTTAAAGGTAATTTTTCTCACCTTTTTTTTCTTGCCGCGGCGTATTCGCCATGGCTTGCCCCGCCTCCATGGCTGAGATCATTTTTTATGATCTCAGCCAATCCAATGCTTCCCATAGGAAAGCATTGAAAGGCTATTGTGCATGGGCAGCAAAACACCATGCAGCGCCAGTCAACAACAACTCCTCAGAGAAACATTGAATCAATGCATCTTAATTGGAAAGTTCAGCATCTCCATGTAGAGCATGGAGACTGAACACAGGAAGCACATCTAGTGGCTGTATGAGTGACTGCCACTAGAGGTTTAACTAGTCTGCATTGTAAACATTGCCTTTTCTCGGAAAAGGCAGTGTTTACATTAAAAAGCCTGCAGGAACAGGAAATAGGCACCAGAACAACTATATTAAGCAGTAGTGGTTCTGGTGACTATAGTATCCCTTAACGTTGTACAACTAATGCCTACATTGCATTCATTTGAAAATAGTCTGTTGAGCTTAACTTGCCTTCAGCTCCAGTGCTGTCTCTTGGCAGAAAATCCAATGAATCATTTTCTTCCAGGGATATACTTGGTGCAGAATGACTGAAAATTCCAATGATCGGAAGAGCAATAAAACTAAAACATATATAGTATGAATTCCAAAACAATGAAGGACTCCGAGCACACCGTGAAAGCTGCAATTGTAGCCCTAATCTCTCTTTGTTCTGTAGATGTGTTTTTTTGTTTAGAAGCAGGTAGTAGGTTTTATTTTGCCAGTGCACAGCAATAACGTTTCTTCTAACAATGTTTCCATGAACCCCCCAGAAGTAGTTCCACAGAATTTTTTTTGCCGCTTGGGTTTTTTACTTTTATTTTTCCAATAAAGTTGTTTATTATTTTGTGTGAGACGCTACTTTGGGGTGGCTTGAAGGTGATCAGCCTGTCTCTAACAGGGTGGTCATACCCTTCAGTTTTTTCTTCTATTTGTGCTATATGCAGGGTTATGCCCGTTTGTCTACCCCAATAACCCTTTCCTTCTGGGGCTTCCTTTGCTCTCTTTTAGGAAGCACCTCTTTTTCTATAGTTCCACAGAATAGCTTGTTATTATTATAAAATTATACAGATGGATCACCGTCAAAGATCTAAGACATTTGGTCTTCTTTTGACCATTTTGCAGCATTCAGCTGCCTAAACTTCATCACTTGCAAAAAGGACATTTTCTTCTGCTATGGGTTTAAACTAAATTTATATGACACTAAAATAACTAATACAGTAAATTAAACCTCTACTAATACATTTTATAGTTTCTCCCATATCATTACTCTTGCATTAGTTTACTACTCTAGTTCCTGGGGAATGGTGTAAAAAAAAAAAAAAAATGAGTTATAGGTAATAATGACTAATAGGCAATTCAAAGTGAATGGGAATCTAATGAAAATAATCAGATTACAGCCCATAGAAAACAGAGTTTACTCCAACACAATGGGTTATCCACTGAACTAAACTCCATCTCTCCAAGATGGTACCCTCTGGAAAACTGGTACTTAAGGTAACTGAGAGCTCAACTTGGAAATCCAATGTTTAATGAGTAGTCAGTACTCGCTCACTCACCATTTGTTTGCGGAGGGCAGATGCAATAATATTTAATAAAGGCTACTGCACTCCATATTTAATGTGAGATGGGGAGTTGTCATCTTTTCGCCTCCCACCCATTCTACACTATTTCTCAATTCTTAAGAGTGTGAGCCAGCAGTCCAAATGAAGGGAAAAAAAAAACAGTGTTTAACATAATGCCATACAATTAATGCCTGCCGCCTTTTTCCTGCAGTACAGTCCCAATAAACAGCCCAAAGTATCTCTAGCTGCGTTTTTCAGAAGAATGATACTGCAGGCAACAATTTCGGTATCCTTGTGGGTTGGAGGAGGATTGCTCTGAAAAGAAATATTCTTCTGCACTAGAAAGGACATTCTAAATCTACCATCAATGAATTTTGAAAATTCCTATATTTACATCAGTGAATATTGACATACCCCTAAATAACAATCTTCTCACGTTCAACAATCTGGTTGAAAGTGCACCTTGCCTTGTTACAGCGATTTTAAGAATAAATATACCTATAACACTAGCAGTTGATCGCAAAATGCAAATACCCAGGGCATGCTATTGATACATTGAATCAGGGGAGTCAAATATAGTTTACGTCGAGATTCCTAATGCGGAACTATTATAATATATATATATATAATATTGATTATTTTAACATTGTTTATTTACAAGTGTATTTTGGCTACTTTCATTTGTGAGTGTGCCATTTTACTCTTATTTGTTACCATTTTTTAAAATTATTTTCTACCTGGCATCCATTTTTACGGTTCTCGGAGAGGACTACTCCATAAAAGAATCCTAGGTGGGGATTATACCACTCACGCCTTGTACATTGAGCAGTCTGCCTGCACAATCAAATGTGAGTGACCTATCATTATTTTATACTCCTGGATTTTTTTCTACTGTGAGCACTATTGTTGTTTCTTTTAACCGTTTATGGTCTTCATATTGAGGAAACACCTGCCTATCAACATCCCCTCACGTATCCTATAAGTGGGGATTATACCAATGTACACTATTTTAAGCGTTTATTAAACGTGAGTAGGACTATATAAGACTTATTTTATTAATACGGTCTACTTCTGGGATATATTGCACTATTAGTCTTTTCTTTCTCGCTCTGTTTTTATATGCGGCTCCTAAGAATATCTTGATCTGGCACTTTATAGAAGAATTCCAATGACAAAACTGAGGCTATATCTTCTGGCAAGTTGTTATTGGGACTCTATATTGGACATTATATTATTAACATTGATCATTTCTATTGTGTTTTAGTTTTTTAGATATATATATAATCAGACACACACACACACACACACACACACAGTGTTTAAACTATAAAAGATTCACTATGTTTAAAATCACATTCTAAGCAATGCAAGGTATTGTATTAGTGAAAACTAATATTTTTATTGGTTATTTAAAATGTTTAGATGAATAGTAAAAAAAAAAAAGTAACTAACATTTACCAATTGAGAGCAACATTAAGCATCAAAAGGCAAAAAATATTGTCCATACTGTTTTATAACAAAGATGAGAAGTGCTGAATCACATGCTAAAAAGTCAAAAGAGCATTAGGTTAAATACTTTTATTTGATAGAGTCAGTTTGCTTTCAAACATATTATTAAACTTTCTTAATATACAGTCGATTAATATGACCAAAGATAAAAACGAAAAATGCCAAAATTAAACAATTAAAAAAAACCAAAAAAAACTGTAAATGGATCATTTAAAAAAAATGTTTTCTTCTTTTCAGTAATATACTAGTCTAAAATGAAAATCCATCTACAGGATGAACAAACATCTTGGAAAAGCAAATTAAAATTGTTAATCACAAACACAAAATGTATTGTTTTACAGCAATAATACATTAGGAATAGTTTAAAATGCTTCCCCCCCTCTTTTAAAACATATCATATATTGAAAATCTCTTATGGCAGTGCAAAAAAATAAAATAAAATTGTACTTTAAAGGTGCTATGTACAGCAGCAATTAAAAAATATCACATATTTCACATCGGTCAAGCAACGGGGATAAGGTCTAGTATTCGGTATATAGGACCCATAAATATACTTTTGTCTCTAGGACGGGATAAATTGGTCTGGAGATGTATCCAGGCCACCAGAAGGGAAAATGTATGATAAAAACTTCTGGATCACAAAATTAAAGCAATGCAAGTCATGGAGAATTGCAGACCCAATGTAAACTGACCAATTAAAAAATATATACACAGTACTTAAGTGCTTTAGAGTTGTAGTTGTCCAATACAGTTGCAGACACAAAAGGAATATTTTCCCTTTGAGGTATTTTTTTCGTGGAAAATATCTACCAATACATTGGTTTTTTGAATATAAATTCTATATGTGCTCCTTTTGCCATAGCACTTTATTATCAGGGACTAAATTTGTCCAAAGACTCGGATGTAAGCTGTTTGGGTGAAAGAGAATCCATACAGACCCCTTTGCTTATTGCACAAGCTCCTTCGGGAATCCCTCTTTCCTCGATGGAGTTACTGTTTAACTGACACAGATTCTGAAGCCTTTGCCGTTCCTGAGCCTGTTTTGCACGGTTTGCAATGTATCTTACTCTGCTTTGACTTCTAGAGGATGTTCTTCTTAGAAGACTCATGGCATCATCCTCAGCTTGACTTGACTGGAATTCTGTAGGCGATGTTATATCATTTTCTTTCTGAAAACTAGTCAGTTTTCGGAGTTGCTCAGTTAGTGAATCTGTAGCCATAATGGGGGCTTTACCACCAGCTGGTCTCCTCTGTGCCCTTGGTCTGGTGATAAAACTTCTGCTAATACTCCTGTACTTGCTTTCAAAATTGCAAGAAATATCATCAGAGGTTAAATCGCCAAGACTTTTGGACATTGACTGGTTGGGAGTTGATCTGTTATTGGTACTGGACTTTGTTTTCTGTTTTAGGCTCTCCACATATAGTCTATTCCAGGTATTCCTTCGTGGTAAGGGTGGCAATACTTCCTCAGGGTTTCTGGCCAGTGGCCTTGGAGAGAGGTCATCTATTGCTTGTTTATTCAACATTAAATTAGGGTTGGACTTGCTTTTTGTTACGCCCAATGACATTTCTCTTGCGGATGTTGTTGTTGCGGACCTTGGACGCAGAGTGGTTTTTAGGTGTAGATTATTAAAGTGATCATTGGTGATATCAAGATCGAGCAAACCTTTCTGAGCTAGATTGGGCAAAGAAAGGTCAATCACCGTGTCATTGGATGATTTGCTGGAAGACGAAGACATGCTGTCCCTATGACTGTTCAACTCTAGTTTGCTCCATATCTTATCATTGACTGTAGCATCAGAATATACTTCCGCCACAGGGGACTGGCATGTGGAATTTAGGGTTAAGGCTGAGCAGTCTGCAATCACATGGCCTTCACTCTTTGTTCTCCTCACAAGCGTAGGTGGGCCAGCACAAGCGATGACAGATTGTTGGACACGTCTGTCAAACTGTGTTCTTTGAACAGCAGAACTTAAATTAAGTTTCATGTTTGGCTTAGGCCTAATTTCTGGTGGATTAGAATGCATGATTTTAATTGCCTCAGATGTATTATTACTACATGAGGACCGGTCACTTGTATTCTCTTTTACTTGACGAGGTTCAGTGCCATTTTTTGAAATATCAGCTAGTAAAGACATTCCTGGTTTTAACTTAATTGAAGATAAGGTTACAGTGTTTTCTCTTTTCCCATTGACGTGTGTCAGTAGGTCTCCATTTTTGTCCTTATGAGATCTTTCCAAATTATTTTTC
Source organism: Pelobates fuscus (assembly GCF_036172605.1). Taxonomy (NCBI): domain Eukaryota; kingdom Metazoa; phylum Chordata; class Amphibia; order Anura; family Pelobatidae; genus Pelobates; species Pelobates fuscus. The sequence continues at coordinate 111,219,326 of NC_086327.1, read as the reverse complement.
TCACTGTCTGGAAGAGGGCCATTAGCCATTTTAAAGTCAATGTCTATCTTGTTTGGTCTGTATACATTTTCAGAGTTTCTACTCACATGAATACATTCAGACGGAGATTCATTGGGTTTTTTATGCACTGTGTTTTCTTCATTTCGGAAAGAGGCAACAGGCTGGTGAGGAAATGTTGGACCAATGGAAGGGACTTCCTTGGCAAACAAAGGCTCTTCTGTAATAGTCTCAAGACTGCATAAAGAAGAGACTGACCTATAAACTGATAATTGCTTGTGATCTGAAAGAAAAGGAAAATGAAAAATATGATTAAACGTCATCCCAATATTTTAGAAACTTGCATTTAATATAGCATGTGTATATATATATATACAAACATATGTTCTGTAATGTTAATCTAAAATGAATATATAAACTAATTTCAGGCAACATTGTCTACACATTTTCACAAGCATACTTATTTGGTTTTCTAAATCACTATAGTCCGAGACATTCCATCAGCGTGCTACCTAATGCATGAATCTTATCATGTAAAATAATATGATCTGACAATTAATGTTGAGAAGTTCGATTCTTGAATTGAATGAGTCTTTTCTTCTGTGCTATTAGGAAATTAACACATGTGACATTTCTGGTTAAGTACTATTATGCCATTGAATTCTAACTCCGTTCTGAATGAATTCTAACTGGACATAGCTTTTTAGAAGACGGGGATAAAAGCTTATGTTAGAATTGAGAATTCATAAAAGGCACACTGCTCACATCACTCTTAAAGGGACCCAGAAGGCACCCAAACCACTTAATTCCATTGATGTGTTCTGGGCGCAGTGTCTCTGTCTGTTTAACCCTGCAATGTAAAATATTACGTTGCAGGGTTAACTCCACCTCTAGACAGCCACTAGAGGCGCTTCCAGGTCTCTACAGGAGTTGTACTTCACAGTTTGCATGAGGACATCTGATATCTTCTATGTTCCCCATAGATAAGCATTGATTCAATGCTTTCCTAAATCTATGCTTGGTTAACTAATTACAGATAACGTTATTATACTAGCATATGCACAGCATGGATATATACCATGGAAGTCCACAAGTCCTCCCACATGTTCTCAGAGAGCAGAGTCATCATAGTTGGCTCCTTTTCTGATTAACTACCCTTTTATGCTCAGTGCTCCCATAGAGAAATAATGGGTTCACCAAAATGTGCCAAGCGGCCTTCAACTTCTTTATCGGAGGAAAGCTTACTGCAAAAGCTGCAAATCATAGGACGTTTGCAGCAAATGCAAGCTATTTAAAAATTATATATATATTTATTGTTTTTTAATGCATTGAACCCGGAGAGTCTCTTTATTAGTAATGGTTAATGCAATAAAATATCTTTATATTACATATATAACTAAATAAATCAAGACACAAAATGAATAAATTGTAAAATAAATGTAACAGATTATTTGTTTTAAAATTAGATATATTCCAAAAACGATGCCTTTCCTCACTCCTATTGCTCCACTTTTGGTTTTGCGCTTGTGGCTGGTGTCATCAGTCATTGTCATTTGTCCAATTAATACTACTGCACGATGATCTCGTTTCTTTCCCAACTCCCATAGCAGGCTGTCTACTACTTGTCATACGTGTCTGCATTCAGCATCGGATCTCTATTACTATTGGTGGCCTGCTTACTATGTGAATTTCAAATTTAAAGCCAGAGTAGCCAAGCTGAAAGCATAGTTGATTTAGAGAATTGTTCTAGTATGGCTAGTTTGCCCTTCAATTTAAAATTACCTTGGATTTCCACTTTAGTAAATAACTCTGGCAATCTTATTTTTTACTTAAAGGACCACTATAGGCACCCAGACCACTTCAGCTCAATGAAGTGGTCTGGGTGCCAGGTCCCCCTAGTTTTAACCCTGCAGCTGAAAACATAGCAGTTTCAGAGAAACTCCTATGTTTACACTGCAGGGTTAATTCAGCCTCAAGTGGCTGTCTTCCTGAACTAGAGGCGCTTCCGCAATTTACATGGAGTAAATCACACTTATTTGACATCCTCACGGAGTCCAGCGTCAAATAAGATCCCCATAGGAAAGCATGGAGTAATGCTTTCCTGTGGGTGGGTTTGCTAGCCTCTGGTCGCACATGCGCAATTGGCTCCACTCGGGAGCTGACGTCGGCGGGGGAGGAGGGGTCACCAGTGCCGAGGGAGCCCAGTGCTGAATTAAGGTAAGCAAATAAATGGTTAATAAACCATTTATTCGCCGCAGAATGGGCCCTAGTCACCTTAGTTTTCCTTTAATGACTTCACACTTCATGCGAAAAATGCAGTACACCCATGCCATTCCCATGCACATGCTGAATATTTCGTTACGATAGGAAAAGAACAGGAATCTCTAGGACAATACCTCTCAGGCACCACTTACATCACAATAACATGAGCGTCCAATAATGTAAGGGATGGTCAGTGGATAAAATATTACAACCAGATACCTAGTTAGAACATTATCACATATGTGTTCAGTGTACTTGTATAACTTTTTTCCTCTTTAGATGCTTAGTTGATTCCCAACTATTGTTTTTGTATTGTAGGGTCTCATTTTGATTAGGATTTCCTTTAAGAGGAAGATTTCAAAGGAGAAAACTAAAATTAAAATAGCATTTAATATATGTCTGGTTGCTATACACTGAAACGCTACAATAATTCCTCTGTGTTCTTTGATAATCATAAAATTGTCTAGGAAGTTTATTTAACATATATTACACTATGCAACTTGAAAATGTTCTATAACGGAACTGCTTCGGTGCTACCAGCATTCTATAACTTTTATGAAGAGTCAGTTTAAAGGATCTATTGTAGGGACGTCAGTTACATACCTAATGTAACTAACACAAAATGCATTTTTAGTATCTTTGAGGTTTCACAAGTAGAAAATTAGAATTGAGCTGTGAAAAAACTCCAGCATTCTTGAGTAGTCTGCAGCTAAAAGCGGTTTGGAATTACTGTACAACTGTAGAAAATTTTGATTTCTCAAACTTGCCATAAACAGGGGGCATGGTAATTGGGAGACTAAGAGGTATATGTACAAACAACAAAAATGGAAAAAACAAAACAAATACACAATAGTACATGTACTCTGATTAATGATCTGAGAGCACAGAAAGAGCCAGTTACCTTAACTCGCTTGTCCTTTCAGTCTTTAACTAAAGAGAGAGACAGTGCAAGTAGAGGCAGAACAGAGGAAAGAAGTTAGTCAGGGAAGAAGTTTAGAAAATTAAGAGATACATAAAGGGTAAGGGAACAACATAAACGTTTATGCACTTTGCTATGTGATACTGCAGAACCAGAGCAAGGTTTTCAACACAATTTAGACTCAACCAATCTAGGATTTAGAGCAGAACATATGATGGCAAAAGGTATTTTAGAGGTAGTGCACCACAAACAAAATTAGGCATGCATCTTCAGATGGTGCGGGACCTGGTGATTGAGAACTCCTCTACAATGCAAGGTGGTTCAGAATAATTAAATTTTAGGTGGCCCAGATAATACAGGTTTTCATAAATCTCAGTCATGCAGGAAAAATATCTACAATGGGAATCGATCTAAACTAACCTGAATGCGATCCTATGCCATTCTGTTAAATCGAGGTCTATAGACCAATACAAATAGTGCAGGTAAAAGGGTATACACTGAAATGTATTCTGTAAACTACTTTCAAAAAGGTTCAAAGAAATAGCATGAACATAGGAATCATCAATCAATGAAAACCCTGGACACAAAGCAAACAACAGTAAGATAATTTTGATGACTTGTGATGATCTTGTCTAAGCTGTTCCAGAGCACTTTTCCCAAAGTAGCTGAAGATCTTTCAGCAGATCCTGGAACTCTCCTTATCATGGAGAGCAGGGGTTTAAGTCATATGTAGCCAAGAACTATGAGCAATTTCATTCATGCAAGAGACAAGTGTCAAGATATGAAAGAAGCTGATGCTCAAGCTGATAGTAGCCATGATTGGCTTCCTGATAAATCCATTCATTTAAACATTTTTTTTTTTTTTTTAAATCAAAGCTAGCGAAGTGAAAAGGCATGTGCAAGGCTATGGAACAGGTTCCATCATGGAACACAATGAACAAACATCTCAGAGACAGTGGAGACTTGTGGTGAGCATGGCTGCTCTTAAAGTAGAACAGGTTTGGTCTTTACCAATGCAAAAACAAGCAAGACCAGGGGAAAGTTGTATGATTAAATAGGGTTATTATATTATATATACAGGTAGTTTTTCTTTTTTCAAAATCAGGTTTTGTAAGCAACTCCAGAAAAGGAGACAGGGTCATCTTTGTCCCATGTGCTCTGTAATGAACATAGACTGTTCGAATGTTTGAACTATCCCTTCAGGTGAGCTTTTGTCTACATTTTCAACTTTTAATTCCTGAAATGTTACTAGAAAACAGTGCTAACGAAGAAAGTTGAGATGTTTATTTAAATGTATTCTTCAATTTGAGAAAGTGTGATAGTTTTTTCATTAATTCCATTACAGCTTTGTTAAATATAGACAGTCTCAGTATTATGTATTCAAAGGAGTGTAAAATACCGAGCAACATATTCACAGTTACTAAAATTATTTCTAGGATTTAATGAAATACTACGGACTCAGAATAACTTCACCCATGGCAACAATAATCTCTCCTTGCATGTTCATTTAACAGTCTACCTAAACATCAAATTTGATCAAATTACTTTTTATGCTCTTAAGATTTTTGACCGTATCACTTCAACTGGAGAGCTACTCTAGAATTATTATTTTTGCATTTTTTTTAGGACCAACATATTGCGCAGTGCTTTGCAGGATGCAGGTATATAGTGGAAAATAAGAGAAACTATCACTAATGTTAATGGGAAACAAGAAATTATCACATGGATGTATATGCAGTGATTCAGTTTTTTTGCAATGTGGAGAATAACCATTTCTAGGGAGTAGCATTGCTATTATCCACATTGCAAATAAACAGAACCACAGCACATATAGTCAATGTGTGACTAGTTTGTGACGACTCAGAGCAGCCAAACGTGCCAAGACATACTAATATTGGTGAAGCATCCTTATTTGGTATTTGGTGTATCAGTTTTTTATTTTTTATTTTTTCACCATCTGAAAACGGTTTGACAAAAAACATAGAATCCTTGCGCAAACCGGTGTGATTCGCCTTATTGTTCATGATGTGTCCGCTATTGTAATTAAGATGGTTTGATAATGCAGAAATTTACAGTTAGTATCTCACATTTACCACAGGTTTTCAAAAAAAAAGGAAAGTCTTACTAATAAGTGATTAAATCGAATTTGCAATCTGAATTGTTTTATCAATTTCTTAACCTTGCCATCTTTTCACAGAAAATCACATGGATATTGTCCATGATAAAATCTACAAACAAAACGTCTCTGGTCGATACGCGAGTATCACAGAACATCGTGGTTGTTGTACAGTACATGAAAGCACGACAATGTGGAATGCACACACAATATGACTAGTCTAAATGGTACTTACGCATACACACTACAATCACGTTACTAAAATGGGTTACTACTCGAGTTCCACGTTGTAATGGATGGTCTACATATTGGTAATGGGTGGAAGTAAATTATGTCTTACCAGTAGAGAATATAGGGGATTTACTTCGAATTTCCTCCAGCTTTTGAACGTATAAGGCATTCATTTCCCTTTGTAGGGTGCCCATTTGCCTTCGAGAATTTTCATGCCAGCCCATAGACAAATCTGGACTTCCAAAGCTTTCTAGGCTGCTGGAGTTGGACGATATCGAACCACTGCCAGCAGAGACCAAATTGACAGTACTTCCATACTTGCCACCTGTTAGGCATTGCCATCTCTGTCTAGGATGACTTTTCATCCCAGGGCATTTGGAGTCTTCATTTTTCTTTCCCGGGTTTACAAGGGACTGAGAGTTTCTGGGTACATCATCAACATTGCCATTGTCATTAAGTGCTAACATGTCTGCCTGTTGCCTTCTCGGCTGATCTGTGATACCATAATATTTTAATTCCAACCTTTCTTCTCTTGGTCCGCCACCACTACCACACTGGTCACGAGTTGGAATCTCGGTTATAATAGGTCGGCTGGTGTTATCACTCCACTTACATTCTAAATCTGGGCTCTCTTTGGAGCCAATCATGCATTTCATACAATTAGTAGCCATTCCAATTCTACCAGAACCATTCATTGCACAGCGAGCAAATACACCTGTTTTATTAGGGGAGTTGTCTTGGAGTGGGGTTCTATCAGCTCTTCTTAGAGATTCACTGAATGTTGTACCCCTAGAAATACGAACATGACTTTTGCTTTTACCTGAACAAAGGCGCTTACCTTTTATACTCTTACTGTGCAAGTCTGTTGGGGTACCGTCCCTAGAAGGAATGACTGGAGAAGCATTTTCAGCCTCTGTATCAAAGCGGGGTAGGGAGGAATCGTCCATCTCCCTATCTTCGCTAGCTCCTTCTGAGCTGTTGTCTTTGGAGTCAATGGCAATTTCCGGAAAGCCCTTTTTGCTTTTTTGCTGCCCTTTCGTAGGTGCGCTGGCGGTTCTCCTTAAAATGTGGCTACTAATAGAGTGTTTCCGATGAAGCTGTCCAACAGCATGACTGTCCAGAGAGGCTTGTTTTGGATTTCTCAGAAACAGTCCTTTTAAGCCCACGGCCTGCTTGACCTGAATGAACAGTAACCAGAAAAGAAAAATTAAAGAACGACTTTTGGCATTTGTCAATACATTGTGTTAACTATGGTAAATATTCCATTGGTGTCATTTAAAAATGTAAGCTCTGGAGAAAGGATTTCAAATATGTTGGTCTTAGAATGCGCATCTGTATAAAGTCACATTGTATCACATTCTCTCCACCAGTGGGGCTGTGTGGTCATCGCAATGTGTTGTCTTATGAAGTACTTATTACCTTTAAATATCTAGCAGTTAATCAAATTCTGGAAATTAACTTTGGGACTTACACGCCTACACAAAATCTGGAAAATAAAATCTGAATATATTTACAATAAAGAAAAAGTATATGGTTTAATCGCCTCTTAATAAGAAAAGTAATCTTATGGACTAAATAAACTTTTTTTTCTTGTTCAAAGTCTGAATATGTTCTAATAAACATTTCCAGACATTTTTTAAATACTCTCACTATGTCAATTCAATATATATCACGTGTGTAGGGTGTCCACTAAATGTTAAGTAAATTGACAGATGAGACACTGTTAATAGTGGGATTAGTGTTACGATCTTAAAAAAATATTACCTCGTTAATAAAAAGACTTCAGGTTAATTAAGAGCTTTACTTTGTTTACTAATGCATGGAAAGCTCTGAATATATATTTCTGATGACAAATAAGGGTATAGATTATTATTTTCTGAGCAAGGGCTAGATTTATGCAAATATTTGTTCCGGCTGGTCCGGAGAAATCGAATGCCTTTTAATCTAGATGATTTGATTTGTCTGGACAAGTCAAAACAAATTTTTTGCACAAGTCTAGTAAGGTCATAAAGCTTACTGACACAAAAGTGTGTCTAGTGAACCTCTAGAGCAATTTTGGCTAACGCAGGCATATCATATACATGATAAATGCATACTACATGTCCCATGATGCTCAGCAAGCCCTCTCAAAGATATGGGAAGCCGAGGCTAACCATCGCTGCTCTAGTCAAATTGTATAGCACAAGGTCTTCCACATGGTCACCAAGAAAGCCAATCCTTCTTCTAAAACAAATACTATATAAAAGTAAACAAACCTGTTACATTTAGAATTGAGATACAATATAGAACAGTGGTAGGCAACCACCGGCACTCCAGATGTTGTGGACTATATCTCCCTTGATGCTTTGCTAGCATTATGGCTGTAAGAGTATTATAGGAGATGTAGTAGAGCTTAGATTTTAGTGAGCTTTTAAACTTGTAACTATTTTATGCACAGAAAGTGTAAACTCCAGATGTCAAGACAATGGTACTTTATAATAAATATTTATAATAATATATTTTGAGCAACAAAAGGGATCAAGTGCTGAATTGCCGCTTGTTATTGTCCCTCAAAGCAGAAATAACTAAATGAAAAATATTTCTAAATTTTTTAACACATGTATAGAAAACTTGTCACAATTATGCATGATAGAATCTGTAAACCAATACAGGATTCATGTCTTGCAGAAAGAAAGATAAAAAAAAAAAAAAAAAAAAAAGAAAATCAGAAAATTAAAATAAATAAACAAACTACTTTAAAAACACATATACATGATCATTAGTGACCAGGCAAATTGCCTTATTTTGCAACCATTTAATGAATCCCAGGATTTTCAAAGAAGGAAATATGTTAGAACATGTTAAGAACATAACAGAGGTGTTTATTATTATTATTACAGTGCAACTTATGGCCCGCTAAATGCCCAAATTCTGAATACGCAAAGGTAAAATTAAATATGTCAACTCTTGGATTGAAACAGAAAACATCAAACCACAAGTTGTACTGTAGACCGGTTTATGAGTGCAAAAATCAAGTGATATTGTTACATTCCCTTAATGCGGATAAAAAAAAATAAAAAAATAAGAATGTATTTTTAGCATTCATGTGAATTTCAATGCATATTTGCCAACCTTTCAGGGACTATCTATAAAAATATTTTCGTGGAACCCAATACGCAATTCTCCATGATGTGTGTTATTTCATGTAACTAATCATTTTGCACCCCACAGTAACACATAACCAGTACCCATTTCGTAATAAAAAGGAATAAATAATTGTTTTGGTACTTGATAATTTCGTTAAGCATAGTATTTCTATGCAAAACTCTGAAGTCTTAAATACTTTTGAGAAAAGAATAAGCTTATAAAGCTTAATTATTTTTTTTTGTAGATCCTTTCAATAAAAATTCAGAAACTTGCAGACTTGTAGAAAAGGCTAATACACTGAAGTTGTCTTTTTTCAAGAAGGTCATAATGGGTCAGTTTACAATGTGACCTTTGGAATGCATCAATATCTGCAATTTTCATCACAATTAATTATCCCTCTGGGACCCTGGTCCATCACATCTCTGAACAAGTCTATTTGAATTTCTACAATGAAACATTTATGAGGTTCTCAAGGGGGTACAACCTTGTAGGAAAACATCATTAGTTAGAAAAAAGTTGTACATTGGTATTTTGTATCTTGTAAAAACCCTGTACAAGTTGGCAAGTACACAGCTTTGTTTGAATGCAAACATTCTTTAACAAATTTAAAAATAAATAAATAAAATTCATACACAGGGAGCACCATGAGACAAAAAATATACCCACTTATGTAATGAATCGCGTGGGTTATAAGTTATGAAAATGAAGTGCTGTGGTTATAAGTGCATTACCTACAAAATAATGTATTTTTTATTATAAATAAATATAAAAAAAATATTATAATATATTTTTATGAAAACAGTATTCAGCATTCCAGGTTGAATGCAGTATTATTAAAATAACAATAAAAAAAAAATAATAAAAAAAAATAAATAAATAAAAAAGACACATTTAGAAGACGATCCAGAATGCGTAATGCTTAGTAGAATTAGATTTGCACATACAATGTCGGGTTTTATATTTTGGATTGTCTACTTTTATTGTAAAGCAGATACCACCTTTGCTTTCACAGCAGCCAAAGTGTCGATTACATCTACAGTATTCTATACAGGATTATTTTTTTTCAGTTGCCCTTTTCAAGCAGTTATGTTGTTCCTTCTTAGTCGAAGGTGGCCATAAATAGAGAGATGGATAAAGATACCTGACAGGAGATTGAGGGTTTCAGCAAAATAATATTGAGAAGACAAAAAGAAAACAGGATCAGGCAAAGACAAAAGACAAATGGTGATCTTAAAGGCTTCAGGTGGTTCACTTGGTAAAAAAACAAAAAAAACAAAGGGTGATAAATTCTGTAATAGTACAAGATGGTTGAGATCCTATGGTTTGTTGGCTATTTGTTTTGTAGTGTAGAGTAACAGAAAGCTAAAAGAGACAAAGAACAACATAAAACACAACAATGGGATATATTAACATATTTATATGTTATTGATCGTTTCTGGGAATGGGAAGGTTCTGAAATACATCGATTCATTTTCACCCTGGATCAGCTTCATAAATGGTCTTCATATAGGCTCTGAATGGCTCGGTAATAGAACAATTGATGTAATGAACTGATTGCTTTAGTATGTCAGTTGGAAACACTGATGCTTATGAGTTAATTTGTTAGAAACATGCAAAATATGTTGTTCTCACTACACCTTCCTGTGACATGAGGGGGGGTACCTTCATGGCTCCTAAATAGTCTCTGCTTCTAAAAGTAGAATTTTGACACAGAGAAGTCCACTGAAATCACAAACAGACAGAGTAAAGGCAAATCAGAAAGAAACAACGTAAAGAGAACAGATTCACAGCTAAAGAAAAACATAGAAAAATGAGAACATAATGCTTTTTACACGGACCACACAAAGAAGGGACAGAACAGGGAGAGCTTGTCGAGTTAAATGGTTTAGGCTTTAGTTATGTGGGTTCTGATCAAATGCCTACAACACGGTGTTCAAGTTTTAACACTAAGACGTGAACAACCATTGTATTACAAATCTGCACATTGTACATTGACAGGAAACATTTTATAGCACTGTAACAGTGAGCATGTGATAAAACATGTAGTTTGCATGGTCAAGACTCAGGAGAAAGAACATAGTTAGTAAGCTGAAGGACTTGAATATGTTGATGTGAATGCAATCACAACCAGGTAAGCTTTACAACCACAGAATTCTGGTATATTATCATAATTGAAGGTGTTCATTAGACACCAGTTAACAACAGCTAGGGTAAAAGTGTCTTTTGTTTACAGGCACATTTTAGTCACCAGAAGCATTTAATCTAATTTGAATATTTATAGTTCCCAGAATCCTCCAGTACTGTCCTTCCATGAAGGGTTAAACCACAGCCCAGCCCCCTTACTGGAGGTATTGCTAAGGTAGAGATCACACTTCCTTCTAGCCATACCAATTCATACCAGCAACGGGCACTTTGATAGGCTAAAAGTGGTCAGCTGTCACTCTCAGCCAATCAAAGTCACCCATTGCTGATCCGGCTAAATCTACCTCATTAGCCCAAGCAGTGCAGAGTAACTGCAGAGATGCTGGGTAATCTGGTTTAGCATTAAACCATTAAAAACGGTTTCTGTATGTTAAGATGCCAGGGTACTCCAAACACTATAACTACTACAATGAGATGAAGCAGTTACAGTGCCTACAGTGTCCCTTAAAGTAGCATGGGGAGATAGGGAGACCAATAATAATTTGTGAATGATGGTTAAAAAGGGAAATAAAAAGATAATAAAGCAGGTAACTAAAAGGTTAGACATTAGATATTCCAAATGTACTGAAAACCTTAACTATGCATAGCAATAAGCATACATTTTCTTATCAGTTATTTGTAAAACAAATTGATATATTGTAACAATAAAAATAAAAAAATATGAAAATTGCATTAAAATATCAACTTATTGTAGAAATGTCACCATTCTGTCTTTATTTAGGATTTTTACTCCAGATCATCTATCACTCTCGCTACATTCCAGGTGCAAATCTAAACTAAATTGGAAAACAATATATTCCGGACGACAGAGAAAACACATTTGTCATCCAGGTTGTCAAATGCACCTAAAAAGTGCTCCGGTCCAACCTCAATTTCCACGTTTGTTGCAAATTTACCGAATCTATCATTAAAGAATAAAATATATGTTTAAGTCATTAAGCATTGTGTTTAAATGACCGAGGACCTAAAACGACTAAAATTGTGTATTTTGAAGCATATGTCTACCTTTAGACAGGATGTATATTAAAATGAATGCTTTGAAATAATTCGCTTATGCCACAGCGAAGATGAACTGACAGCCATGTTCAGTCCCCGTGGGATTCATAACGCTGTCACAAGCTGCATTTGATGGATGGGGTTTCATATTGTAGATTTCATTGGGAAGCCTAGTTGAAAATGATTTCTTTCCTTTTGTTCTGTTACAACATGTTGCTATAGTTACCCAATTAACCAGTGGTCTGTGTTCAGACTGGAATATCAAGTTACTAAACAATGGGATCTTGTAAATATTTAAAGAAAATGCATTAAAGTAGTAAAATGTACTATACAGTAAGTAGTAAAATACAGTTAAGATTTATGATATTTGTGTAGGAGTTATGTCATACGATATATATATATATCAGAGTGACTAGTTCTATATATGTGTGGCTAGTTGTGTGTGTGCCTATACACTGCATTATTGTGTGAGCCATGCTACCTGGCCGCCCCTGACATTCACAGCTATCATTAAAGCAACTCTATCATCCCCCTACATTTTAGAGCATATAATAAAGATAAAACCATTGAGATTTCAACGCAGGCTAAAGATATTACAAGGCAGAGTTGGGAGTACTGTGTCTTATAAAACATATTCCGAAGAAACGGAACCAGAAATTGTTGGATGACCCTTTTATTAAAATAGAGCATATAATGATACAGTGAAAAAGTGAAAATCCCAAAGTTAAAACTAAAGGCAATCTTGATAAATGGATAATGTAGATATTAGCAAGAGACGATACCTTCCTAAAACCTATGCCAGTGTTATGGAAAATCCTTTATTCAATGATATGATAAATAGTGAGGGTATGTCTACTAAATATCTACTATAGGGTGAAGCTTATTCGCCAAATAAAAGGTTAACAGCAACAAAATATATATAACAGAGACCACTAATAAGGATCAAAACTGGAGACAGGTTAAATAAAGGTAGACTCAGCATTCCTCTAGTATCAACAGTAAGCCGAAACGCGCGTCCGGCGTGTTTTTTTTTTTTTTTTATAAATTCTTTATTTTTGAATTTTAGTTGTGGTATTAGGGTGGGGGTACAGAAAGAAAAATTTGGAAACAAGGTTATTTGATTAGTTAGTTGCATTGGTAACATTAACATTATTTGTAGTAGTTTTAAGTAGCATTTAATTGTACAACATGTTAATTCGGAGTCTGCGTAGTCATTTGTTGTCGCTTTTGGGCTCTGTGTTTTGTGGGGGAGCGTGTCCGCTCCAATAATCTGGTGGGGGGTAGATCAGTGGTGCGTGTAGTCGGGTAGTGTCTTGGTTGTTTGTATGATTGGTGAGTTGTGGTTTGAGCTCTTGGGTACCCCGTGCGTCACTGTTGTTGAAGTTTTTTCAGTCTTGGCTCGTGCTGTTCCCGACTGGGAGTTTTGTGGGGAGGGGATGGGGGTGGGGGTGGGCCGTGTGGGTGGGGTGTGGGGTAGGGTAGTCAGTATGGTAAGATAGTCCTTGTTCTGAGTGAATGAGCCCGATGTTCTGTGGCCTAGGATGGTCGGGTTTGTGGGCTCTTGGTGAGGATTTCCTCAATGTCGGGTACAATGGCTGTGCATGAGTCGTAGTGGTCTATGCCCGATTGGGTGGATGTCGTGTGTTGTGGGCATAGGTTTGTCGCTGGCAGTCCCCAGATGTGTAGTCGCGGGTTTTCTCTGTTTTGGGGTTCAGTCCCCCCTCTGTGGATTTGTGTGAGTGTCTCTTCCTGTTTGTGTTCAGGTGGAGTTCGTTTCGTGATGGGTTATTTCCGTGTCCCAAAGTAGGGTGGTGGCTTATCACCTGTCCGGCCTGGTCAGGGCTCGTGCGTAGGCAATGTTATTTTTGGGGGGGTACCGCTTTGCGCCAGCGGTGTCCTTTATCTAGTAAGTTGGGGCAGTCATCGTGGGCTTTCAAGTTTTGTGCTGCTGGGGAGCTTGTGTGAGGCAGGTTGTGTGTGATGTGGTGTAGGTGTCAGATTCCAGTATGGTGTGTGTAAGTGATAGGGGGGGGGTGTGGCATGAAGTGAAAAGAAGGGTGATGCATTGTGGAGGATGGGTGGGGGGGGGGCCCTTGTGGTACTCAGGGCCGTGTACCTTGGGTGGTCTCAACCGCCTGGTCTGTCCCTCTGTGGTAAGTTGTTTCAGCTAGGTGGGAATTCGTATAGCCATGGGTCCCAAATTTTGTTGAAGTACTTAGTGGTGTCGTGTACAAGGGCAGTGAGTTTATCCATGTTCATGGCTTCATTGATTTTCTGTGTTATTTGCGTCATTGTTGGGGTGTCTGGGCTCCCCCATTTTTCGGCGATTGCACGCCTGGTGGCTAGTGCTAATTTGGCTATGAGTTTGTTCTGTGCTCTAGGGATGTCTCTGAGGGGTCTAGATAACAGCTAGAGCCATGGGTCCATTGGGATAGTTGTGTGCAGTGCCTGCGTCGCCAGTTGCGCTATTTGGTGCCATAGTATGGTTACCCTAGGGCACTCCCACCATGTGTGTAGGTATGTTCCCTTATTCCCACATCCCTTCCAGCAAAGGTCAGAGTTTGTTTGTTTCATTTGTTTCAAACATAGCGAGGTGAGGTACCATCTGAAGAGGCTTTTATACGCTTGTTCTTTGTGGTTGACACAAATCGATATTGTTGCGGTGGCTTCCCAGATGTCTGCCCAGTCGCCTTGTTCCCTGGTGGGGCCTAAGTCTCTTTCCCAGGCTGCCATATAAGGCATAGAGCCTTCCCGTGTGTGTCTACTTAGCAGGGAGTACATCATCGATATTTGTCCCCTTTGGAGTGGGTGGTTTTTGCATGCTTTTTCTAGTGGTGTAAGGGGGGTGGTGCTTGCTTGTCGTATGGTTGGCGTCTCTACAAAGCTACGGATTTGTAAATAGCGGAACAGGTCTCTAGTTATGAGGGGGGTCTGTTGGGGGAGGTCTGCAAAGGGTATGATGCTTTGGTTTTTGTAGAATTGGTGGATACGGATCAGGTCATTGTCCTCGAAATGGGCGAAGTCCCTCGGGGACATACCTGGTGTGAAGTTCGTGTTCCGGAGAATGGGCATTAACGGGGAGGGGCGCGAGATGAGTTCGTGCTTTTCGGTGACTTTATCCCAAATTTTGATCATGGTTAGAATTGCTGGGGAAGTGGGGGGGTCGTGGTCTAGCGTCCTTTGGGAGCCAGATTTGTAAGGAGGGGAAATCTGATCAAAATATGTTGTGTTCCAAGTCGACCCACCTTTAGCGCCTGGGACGGCGTGGATTTGGATTGTTTGTGTCAGTTGGGTTGAGTGGAAGTACTGAGTGAGATTGGGAAGTCCCAGTCCTCCCTGTTTGTTTGGGATATACAATGTTCGGCGTGCTATCCTTGCTCTTTTTCCAGCCCATATGAATTTGTCTATTTTGGTTTGCAGTTTTTTTAAATCTGAGGCGCTGATCGGGATTGGGAGGGTTTGAAATAGGTATAAGAACCGTGGGAGGAGGTTCATTTTGATGGATGTCATCCTGCCAATCCATGAGATTGCCATGTCGTTCCATTTTTCGAGGTCTTGTGAGGCGGTATCGATCAGGGGTGTATAGTTTAAGTTGTAGGTTTGTGTGAGGTCTGTTGGGAGTGTGATGCCCAGGTATTTGATAGCTGTGTGCTGGTATGTGAATGGGTGTTGTGTTTGGAGCGTTTGGAGTGTGGGTTTGTCTACCTGGATCGGTATTAGGTCACACAGATTCCTATCGAACAGCTAATTTGAGACACTAGTGTATCCGGTTACACAGATAGACCAGTTAAAATAGAGGAATTCTGAGTCTACCTTTAAGTCTCCGGTTATTCTGGATCATATCCCACACTAAGGGTTTTTTTTTGTTTTTTGTTTGATTATTCCCTTTCTGACAGTTTTATTACAGAGTAATTTGAAGGCTCTCTATACCCTCTTTTTCCATTCATAGCTTACCAGCACGGCTTACTCTGTGTCTCTTAACTAGAAGGGAAATCATTTCGATACATTTTTGTAACATTGGAGTGTATCCTACGGTTTACATATTGTGATTCAGTTGACAGGTGCGGCTATTTGGTTACATTATTTAACCTGTGTGTGTGTGTGTGTATATTATATTATATATCCAAAGTTATGAAGAAGGTGCACTCACAGGTCTTTTTAAGCAATTCTATTTATTCAAAGTTGCAAATTACATTTGCAAAACAAATCTATATGATCGACGTTTTGACCCCTTATAGGATCTTGAAAAATACCCTATAGGGGTCGAAACGTTGATCATATAGATTTTTTTTTCACATGTAATTTTTTTCACATAGAATTGAATAAATAGAATTGCTTAAAAAGACCTGTGAGTGCACCTTCTTCATAACTTTGGATTTATATACATGCTGAGGTTTGCACCCAGACAAGAATACACACGTTCAGCAATAGGGTGAGTGCCAAGATTACTTTCTTTTACTTACTTTCTTTTATTTATAAATGTATATATTTGTTGCTGTTAACCTTTTATTTGGCGAATAAGCTTCACCCTAAAGAAGATATTTAGTAGACATACCCTCAGTATTTATCCGATCATTTAATAAAGGATTTTCCCTAACAATGGCATAGGTTTTAGGAAGGTATCGTCATTTACTAATATCTACATTATCCATTTATCAAGATTGCCTGTAGTTTGAACTTTGGGATTTTCACTTTTTCACTGTATCATTATATGCTCTATTTTAATAAAGGGTTATCCAACAATTTCTGGTTCCGTTTCTTCGAAATATGTTTTGCATTTAAACTAGGGTTAGGTCCTTACTAGTTGGTTATTCCCTAGAGACCTTTCTCTTTTCCATTTATTCTCTACTGTGTCTTATAGTATATGTCCACTTTGACAAGAAGCGACAATACCACCTTAATTTTTTTTCATTTCCCACAGACTTTGCAAGCAGCAATTGTGGGAATAAGACATTGTCCCGCTTCTCACAAGATAATATCTATGGAGGTTCCTGTGGTCTTGCATCTTTCACAGAGATAAGTGCTGTACTGTTGTGTGAGAGTACAGCACAGACACGGGCTCCTGACGGATGAGGAGCAAAGAGTTGAAGATTTAAGAAGGTGGCGTCCTCGTGTTTACACCCACAGGCCACTGCACCCCAAGCGACAGTGCCACCTCAATGCAAAGACCCCAGAATGTGCCAGAGCTGTTTTAATTCTCTTTCTCCTTACTCATATTCCAAGGGTAGGGGGGTTGAAAGGAAGAAAGATGGTCTCCCCTTCTTTCTGCATTTGGGTTCTGCAGTAGCCAAAAAGTTGCAACTTAGAAGACAGCCTCAACAAGTGGGTGTGTTTGTATAGGTGTGTGATTCCATGGCTTCTGGAATGGTAGGGAACAGACAATCTGACATGGAACAATGTATGACAATGACAATGTAAATTTTCCTGGTGAAAATTATTGGCTACTTTAATTTTTATTTAATAACACAAACATTACTATTGTGTGTGACTCTGTGTATATATACACATTTTAAAATGATCCCACTTTAGTAGAATAGTAATTCTATTGGGTTTGGTAGTCACAATGATGGCAAAGGAAAATATGTTTTAATTTTGCACAAATTTGTTAAAAAAAATGGGCACTATAGGTACCCAGACCACTCCATCTCATTGAAGTGGTCTGGGTGCAGTGTCCCTGTCCTCCTTAGTCCTGCATTGCTATCTGGTAGTTTACTGGTACTTTTCTGGTAATTGCTAGGTGGTACATTCTGGTAATTTACTGAACCTGCAAAGCAAGTCGAAGAAAGATGTAGTGTTGGGGACACAGGGTTAATCTGTATGGTAGCAATGCAAATTGGGTTACTGGAATGTGGAGATCCCGGGATTTAGATGCTCTTTCACAACTGCACACACCTTTCTTGTTACACTTGCTGTTTAAAATTGGGACAGCAGTCACTATTCTTAGTAAAAACAAGCAAAATATACCTAAAAAATATCTAAAGGTTATTTATAAAGAAGCTCAGTATGGTATTTAGCAGGAATGGTAGCAGAAAATAATTTATAACAATTTTTCCAGTCTTCGTTTTATACATAAATGTTGCAATGTTATTGTGTGGCCCGTACTGTAGGTGCCTATTCTCTGTTTTCATTCGACACACTTCTATAATTCAGCTCAATGTAACTGAATCTGAAGAGTTCCCAACAAATACACTTGATTAGCTACATTTGGATGAAAATATGCATCAATCATGGATTTCTTCTGTCTGTTTGCTGAAGTTGCAAATTAGCAGCTGCAATCACAATTCTATTCACAAAAAGAAAAAAAAAACCCTATATACGCTTGTAATCCTACTTAGCAGGATTGTATCCCGCCTTTGTATCAAAGCGTAAAGTGATTCTTTTGTCTTTTGACGGTGTCATGCAAGAGAGGAACATACGGGAGTTGATTGAGGAAATCAAGGCTGTCCTTATTGAGATACAGTGTCCAGAGTGGTCACTGCTTTCTCCACCCTATATGGACATGCCTCCGAGTAGCAAAAAAATTAAGTTCCAGCTATGCATAAAGAGTAATATTTGTGCATATTAATAGAATTAGACCAAACAAAAATCATATTTGTTTTGTTTCCATGGTTAAGTCTCCAGCTTTAGAACATTGGGCCAGAATTGCTCTATAAATATAATAGAATATTTCTTGTAGTAACTCTACAATAGTGTAGAAAACACTGATAATGTATCAGGCAATCTTTAAGACAATCAGAATACAATACTTCCTATTATTAAGAATGATAATTTTCCATCTAAGGTGAGATATATTTCATAAATGTTGTTCAGACACCGTTTACAATATACTGACATTTATGTAATTAAGATAAACAGTAGATTAATTAACACATCCCGTTACACGTTACATTTCAATGTATTCTTTCTGCCTACACAGTATATTTTAATGAACCCACTGATGCTAATGATATAGAATTTAGTTATTAAATGTTCAGGCACAATACTGCATGCATTTATGTAAGTGCCAATTTTACTAGTTTGGTAATAAATGTAGGGAGCTCTTGGCAAGAATGTTACAAAAATTAAAGACTGGTATATTTATAGGTGGAATTACAGACCTTACATTGAAACCTTACACTGTTGACAGATCACATTGCATGTTGGATGCTTAATTAGATCTAATTAACCCCTTAAGGACACGTGACATGTGTGACATGTCATGATTCCCTTTTATTCCAGAAGTTTGGTCCTTAAGGGGTTAAACTGACTATAAAGACTTAAAATTTTCACCACCATGACTAAATCTACAAGAATTCCTGACATGAAAATGTGTAGCTTCGTTTTCCCCTGAGGTTTTGTAAACACTTGAATTAATGTAGGACCTTAACAGGTTTATTGTTGGCAACTAGAAACTGTTCTCTACTATGTTAGCACCACATTTTTGTCAGCCTCTAATGTACTTTACGAGGACATGTTAGTCTTCAACAGCTGCTCAATGTTACCAGTAACAATTCCTAAACCTGGAATGGCCCCCACTCTGTGTAGTAAGTATCAACCTATTTAATTATTAAATATGGGTGTAAAAAATTTGCTTATCTGATGTATCCTTACTAGGTCGGGTTTGAAAGGAGCCTGCTGTGCGCCTGTATGGACGCAAAGAAAGTCTCTGATAGAGTGAGCTGAAAACATTGCTTGCTCAGTAATCCATCCCTAGAAGTCTAAGAAGTCTAAGAAAGAAGTCTAAGATTGATTTGGAGACAGACAAATTGGAGATGAAGAATTTGGTAATGGAAGAGCATCAGTACCAAACAAATTGGAACCACAAGCACATTAAGAGTTATCATAAATAAATAACTTAAAATTTATTTTTTGAGAGGTTAAAACAACATTTGTGTTGTGAAACGATCATTAAGGGATTACTCTTGTATTACTCCATCCCTATAACTTAATTTCAGTGGTTTTACCTTCATACGTTAAACAGTTTTTAAAAGATTTAGCCCCCATGTTTTCCCCCAAGGTGCCAGTCCTCTTTGCTTTCTGTTTCCTCTGGCTGCATAGAGAAATGTTTGCCTTGGACGCCAGTGATGGGTTTGGTGTATACTAATATTTGCAAAGGGTGGTCAGTGAGGACGATAGAGACAGAGCTGACGGGACAACTTTAAGGTTTTTAAACCATTCAAAAATGGTTTAACTCCTGAAAGTAAGGCGGCACACAGGGACAGGGACAATCACTTTGCCAAATCCATTTTAACGTTATACTTCACATTAAAATCATGTAGTGATTAAAATAGCAAATATGTATGAAAAATCTACTGTATACATGTGCCAGTCACACGATTTGCTTGATGAATCCTCCCCAATTCTATATTTCCTCTAAATATGCTCACTACATTATCAGATCCCATTTCTGTTCCCATTCTTCGACCTAACTTCTCCATTCTTTCTCTCTTCCATACAAATTTATATAACACAGGAGGAGCAGCGCGGGGTGGCAAAAACATTGGAATCAAAGCTGGAAGGAGTAATTTTCTTTATAATCGTTAATTCATCCTACAGCTTTTTTGAAAATGAAAAGGAACTCAAATTCCCTTCTACAGCCTCCCTGTATTCCCACTCCTTCCATCTTACTTCTCCATCTTTTTTCCAAACCCCCCTCCATGCCAATTTTGGAACTCTATAGGGTCCTACCTAATGCAAATAGAATGAATGTAACTTAATTTCCACCAGTGGATTGCAATGTTTATATAACTAAGTCTCAAATCGGCAAAGTGTTATTCCATGCAGGGAAAAAATACTTAATAGAATAAATCTACCACTTCTTCCTACAAACAGGATGCTCTGGATTAACAGAGTCACCATTAGACCCATTGTCCATTAAAATTCTTGAGTTCACTTATTGCTTTTCATTTTATTATTTAATCAAAATACTATAATACAGATCGATTAGTGGTAGCGAAAGGATTGCACTCGTCTGTGCGTGGATAAGAAGATTTCAGGAAGTGCAAACCTGGATATTTTGTGAATTCCCATTTCAACAAGGCAAAACGTTGCACAAACCAACTGCGCTAAAACAAAATAATCTATGGGATTATTAACAAAGCAATGGAAGGTTTCTAAAGGCAGGAATCTTCCCACAAGTTCGAAACCTCTTTGGAGGTTGAGATAAATCTTTAGTTAAAAAAAAAAAAAAAGAAGGAAAATATAAAAAGGAAAAAAAAAAAGAATAAGAAAAAAAAAAAAAAAAAAAAAAAAAGAGAGAAGCGTGTGGGAAATACAGTTCCTCTAGATGGCCCATTAAATTCTCCATGGAAACATGCAAAGGATGCCGATGACTGAGAAGCAGTTCAAGCAAGAGGCATCACTTTTAGCATTGGCAAGAGCACAGGGCTCAACAAAACTCAACAAAACAACTTGTTTGGTTTTCATTCTTGTTGTTGTGATGTTCTGGCCAGTGGTACATAGAATAACTTCAAAAGATGTACTGGTTCCCAAAGCCACAGAATATCCTTGACTCCACTATGCATTCAAACTTGCCATATGACCAGAAATCCTTGGTGTGTATTGTAGTTTAATCAGAAAATAAATAAGTAAACACCCTAGGGGTCAAGAGGCTGTGAATGAAAAGGGAGAGCTTGGGAAAGATGATGTAAAGGAGTTTAATATTCGTATCGTGTGCTGCGAGAATGATCAGAAAGTTATGTAACGAACACTCTCCTCTGGAAAAAAAGAAATAAAAATAATGGTCTAAAAAGGCCATTGACTTCAAAAGTAAAGCTATTTTGCCTAATGTTACATAATATATGACATTATTTAAATACATCAAATAAAAGCCATTATTTTTTTTGTTTTTAGCAAGTTGTATGTACATTGTACATCCAAGTTCTTTTATCATTTAATTTTGTCTGCGCAACGGTTTTCTAAAAACAAAAATAATACAATATATACACAGACAGTGTATTATATGACAGCCTAATTAAAATCATTAAAAGTATTGTAGCAGCAAGCATGGTCCTGAAGGTTAGGTCAAATTTGGAATTTTAGGATTTGTAATTTTTCCAAGTGGACGTTTCATTAATTCCATTTTCCAAGTGAAATGGCAATGTTTTCAGTTGCAGCATATTAAAAAAAAAAAAAAAAAAAAAAAGGTACATGGTACCCAGACCAATGAGAACGAATGATCTGGGTGCCTATAGTGTTCCTTTAAGGGTTAAAATAAATAAAGCAAGCTATATATTTGGCATTTGGCAATACCAACACTTTTGTACTGTAGGAAATCTGTGTAACCGATTTAAGATTTCATATAACTTTTCTGGGATGGCATAGTATATTCACAATCACAAAGCAACAGCTACGTTTTTCTGCTCTTTAATAAAAAATAAAATAATAATAAAACCATAAACTGTAAAATAGTAAAAAATGGTGAAGGTGCATCGCAAAGTTTAGGAAAACACCCAGAATTGTGGTAACTAGGTAACGGTAATGTGACGGAGCTCCAGTACTCCAACTGAATACTTCCGCCAAGTCCGCTTCCTCGTAGCTATCAGGGACCCTGGAGCACTTCACACCCAGTCGTCGAGGCTTGACTGGGATCACTGAGGGCCTTTTCCACCCTGGACCAAACACCAGATGACACTTGGTGAAGGTTAAAACAACAACTAACTTTAATGGACATAGTACACATATTTTAAGCCCCCAACAGCCTCATCTGCATACACTAGGTTGATAGGAGCACTACAGTACAAGGTAGGGTGGGGTCAGCCAATAGCAAGGGCTGATGGGAGATTGAGGAGGGACGGGGCAGCAAGTTTAAACTGGTCTGGCAGTGTCCCTGGGACAATGCCCTGCTGGGGAAACAATAGGACTGGAAAAAGGGGGAGAGGGAGGGGAAGAGGCACAGACAAGCAATGCAATCAACATACCCTGCACCAATAATGGGTATAGGGTGACCAAAACACAAAAGGAATCTGGGGACCCACACATAGTATCTGTCGTCCATCCCCAGTGATGGTGACTACATTCACATATCTTCCCCCCCAAAGGTAGAATAACCAGGTACCAGACCGGTTGGTTGAGTTAGTCAGGTAACAAGTCCCAAAAAGTCCATCTATCCTGTTAGCCTCCTCGACAAAGTTCTACAAAGTTTGTAAGTTTGTCACGGTCGGGTGCATGGAGCCCTCATAACCGATCTGTCCGTGGAAGTCTGGTTTTGGCAGGCCAGACTGGGCTTCCTGGTCACCCTGTGCCCTTAATAAGCACAGGGTGACAGACATAAGAGGGGGCTTGGAAGTGGAGAAAGGTAGTTCCCAGTAAATCTGCCATGGCCCCCCTCCCAAACTCAAATCTATCTCCATATGACGCCACTCTCAGGTGGCCACTGTGACACCCACACACCCCAATAGCAAACCTGGAACCCTGTGTCTCCAGCCCAGGATAGTTTCCAGTATATTTTTCCCCCTTCAGAAGGAGACCAATACAGGGGACCGCAGATGAGTTGACTTCGGAGTTAATCAGTACATCTAACCCACCAAGGCCCTCTCCAAATCAGTACCCCAAACAAATTGCTCATGCAAGAGCAGCACTCACCCAACCTATCTCTGCATCTACCAACGCCTATACCTGTCGCTGGAGATGTGTGCTCTTTGTCCTGGCTCGCTGGATTTCTCTCAGCCGCTGGAGGGAAGGCAGGGTGTCTGGGCCCCCTTTGACATAGGGTTGGGAAACTGATCTCACTGTCCTGCCTCCCTGGGGACCACAGGTAGAGACCATAGTTCCATCCACCTGTACTGGATAGAGATCCCCCATTGCTTGTGGAGAAGGGATGAGGTTAGCGGTGCTTTGCCCTGGGATCCTCTCTTCTGTGGGGCCAGCTGTATGTGATGCCTCAGGCTTGTGGGTTACGAGTGGGTTTGGAAAGAGGCCAGGGGCACTCTTCGTTGATGCCAGCACTTCATCTGGGGTGGCGGTATACTCCTCAAATTCCCTCACCGAAAGGTTGTCCTCCCCACTCTCAAATTCTGGCATTGCTGCATGTTGGGGACAGAGACCAGCAGTGCTCTGTCCCGATGCCAGTGCTTCAGCTGGGAAGTAATGAGCTTTTTTTGTTTCGCTTGCAGGGAATACTGCTGCACAGTCTCCAGTAGCTTCCTATAACTATTTTTCAGACTCCACTCTAGTTTGACCAGATAATCTAGGTCAAACATCAGGGTTGGCACCTGATCAAGCATTGGCGCCCTATCTTTGTGTATCTTCCAAAGCGAAGGGTACCCCCTTTCTATAAACAG
This sequence comes from Pelobates fuscus, assembly GCF_036172605.1. Classification (NCBI taxonomy): domain Eukaryota; kingdom Metazoa; phylum Chordata; class Amphibia; order Anura; family Pelobatidae; genus Pelobates; species Pelobates fuscus. Next base: position 111,195,217 of record NC_086327.1, on the reverse strand, counting down.
GTGAGCTTCCTGGAGATTATCCCATAATAGGCCCGAGCCACCAAAACCATAGCCCTCCGGGGATCAGTCCCTCTCCAACCCTAAATATTCCTGCTCTGCCTGCCACTTCAGAGCACGGTACAGGTTTTCCATCTCCACTTCCTCCTGGATCAGCATTTTCAATTTGGATACCCATTCCTCCTGGCGCTGCTTTCTCAGTAACAGTATTCTCAGCTTCCATTGAACCTCCGCTTGTTGTCTTGTAGTTGGGAGAAATTGGTTTCAATATATCCTCTTAAACTGGAGCACAGTCTCCCAGAGCTCCAAACGTACCTGATTCCTCAGCTCCAAGGTCTCCTCCTCTGAAACCGATCTGTTGAGCAGGTTAAGTGTCTCCCACAGTTGACTACGAAATTTAGATGCTATGGTTGCTCTTGTAGCCATTGCCATAACCTGAAGCACTATTTAGCTGGTATGTTTGTCCCAAACAGGGATAGTTTCCATAGTGCATCTTTCAGGAACTTCCATTCCTCGACCTTTTCTAATGAGAAACTGCTGTACTGATGGTTCTCCATGAGGTCTCCGAAGGTTCCAGAGGAGGAAGTCAATCCCGCAGCTGCCACCAAATGTGACGGAGCTCCAGTACTCCAACCGAGTACCTCCGCCAAGTCCGTTTCCTCGCAGCTATCAGGGACCCTGGAGCACTTCACACCCAGTCACCGAGGCTTGACTGGCATCACTAAGGGCCTTTTCCACCCTGGACCAAACACCAGATGACACTTGGTGAAGGTTAAAACAACAACTAACTTTAATGGACATAGTACACATATTTTAAGCCCTCAACAGCCTCATTTATATTCAGTAGGTTGATAAGAGCACTATAGTACAAGGTAGGCTGGGGTCCGACAATAGCAAGGGCTGATGGGAGATTGAGGAGGGACAGGGCAACTAGTTCAAACTTGTCTGGCAGTGTCCTTGGGACAACGTCCTGCTGGGGAAACAATAGGACTGGAAAAGGGGGAGGGGGAGTGGGAGAGGCACAGACAAGCAATACATTCAACATACCCTGCAGCAATAATGGGTACAGGGTGACCAAAACACAAAAGGAATCTGGGGACCCACACATAGTTTCTGTCGTCCATCCCCAGTGATGACAGGTAACATATGTAACGTATAAGGGCTTTGGTCTCAAAATGTTACTGCATTGTAAGCTGGAAATTGGTAGTCAATCAAACTTATCTTTGATCTTATTTAATCCATAATGTCATAAACATAAATCTGCACACCAGTCAAGCCATAAGACTTGCTTTTCCCACAGAAATCACAAATGTGCTGTTACTACCGCAAAGGATTCTGGATGGGCATATGCAAATTAGTTTAGCAAAGAATCACATTTTTGCCTATTGCCTCATTCCATATATATGCCACAGAATTATTCTAGGCTTCGGTTGTATCAATCCAAGTTCTGTGCTACACAACTTATTAGTTAGTTGTTTTAGTACATGATGAACCGCACTTTGTTAGGATAAAATGATGTCAGCCATTGAAGTCTGTGCGTTCACAGCTGAGGCCTGAAGGGAAAGTTTTTTAAGCCACGCCAGATGGCTTTAAATAATATATCACTGCAACCCAGAACAATATATTATAGAGAAAATGACTTAAAGTGATGTGGGTAAATTATATGCTGTGTTTTGTGTGTCAGGGTGAAAACAGTGCCTTAATAATGCTTGCAGTTACTGCCTTTCCTATACTGCCCTCTAGTGACTGGGAACAAAATCCACACCTAAGCATTTGTTTTCATATCAGAGTGATAAGCTTCTGTGCTGCGTTACTGCGTAGATTAGTAAGACCAGTAGTATATGCAAACTTTATTAAAAGACAGTATTACAAATTGATACTAAATGAAAACAAATACTATAGTGAGATACAAAGCCATACCTCCCAACATTGACGCAAGTCAAGCCACTAGTGACACGCATAATGTACGAAGAGGCAGATATGTTTATTCCACTGAGGTATGCCTTCGCCCTTTTTGAGGACATTCCAGGATTGTCTTTTGCAACAATATTAAAATGACCTGCCTGCTTCATTATATCCATATAAGTGAAACATTCACAAAGCCTATAACCAGTATTAATGGCCATAAAATAATGGTCAGTGTGACTTTGGATGAAAACAAAAGTCCTGCGTCAGGATTTGATGGCAATTCACAGTCTGGTATTCAAAAACATATTGCAAAGTGTACATTTGTCAAATCGAACCACATTACTACATTAGCAGCGCAATGTGTTAAATATTTGTTTTTACAGTTTTCAAAGAGCTGGATTGGTTTTATTATAGGATGTATATTATAGACCAGGGGTGCCAAAAAGGCAGATCCCCAGATGTTTTAACACTACAGCATCCATGATGCTTTGTCATTCTAAAGCATTATAAAGACATGCAAAGCATCACGGGTCATGTAGTTCTACAACATCTGGGGATCTACCTTTTGGGCACCCCTGTTATAGACTATTTGTATATACTGACCAACCTAGACATAGTTTTCCCTTGGTAACATAGGAGTTGTAGTTTAAAAAAAAATAAAAAATGTTCTACCCCCTTTTAAGTGCATAAATCCATTCCCAATCTCTGGGGAACTACTAGGATTTGCCATTGAGACTCTATTCCCAGAATGATTTTCCAATGCCGTGTTCTGTGGATAGGAATGGAGTGGAATATCGTGTCCAAACTCATCAATATCCTTCCAATCCCCATAGCATGTTCCAAGCAAAGAGATCACAGAGAATAATCCATTCACACAGTCCCATGTGTTTTCCCATATCATGGTGTCATTATCATTAAATGGTATGATAGTGAAATATATTCTATGCTGTGTAAATATATTTTATGTTTAACTGTTACTAAATTAGAGACGAAAATCTCTCTCAACTAGTGGAGCCGATACATTGCAGGGCACGGGACCTTATAGTACATTGCTTCCAATGTTCAGATTATATTATTGTAGAGCAAGGAAGAAAGTTATAGAGAAGGTTCTAAAGGATGTGGCAACGTGAGAAATTGAACAGCAATACCAAGGTTAATATAGAAGAGACACATTAACAAAAATGCTTGCATTACATAGGGTTACATTATATCCGTATCTTTATGATGATCCAATGCAATACGCAGTTCTGAACCTTTAATCATGATCCATATAGAAAAATCAGGAGGTACCCACCTTACCACTGATGTCATTGATTGCTACATGAACAAAGATGGACGCTTCTTCCATACCTTCCAGGTAAACGTGCCGATAGCCTACGGGAAAACAAATGTGGTCATTTCTGTTGAAGTCGAGAAGCTTGCACACATAATTTATCAGACATGTGAATAAAGTTGAGCTAAAGTAAATGGGAAACGGTTCGATGTATGAAATATTCTTTAAAAACTAAGAAAAAAGAAAAAGATATCTCTAAAAGACTACTAGATCCATTTAATTAAAAAGAGCACGGAAATCCCAGTAGGTGGAACTGTATCAATAATCAATACCGCTTACGGGCGAATTAACGGGTGTATCGGGGCCGAAAAAAACAAAAAACATAACAGAAAAGATAATTTTCCTATTCTACGAATAGACCTCCTAATGATATCTTACAATCATGTCCATAGAAAATGCATGCTGTAATGTATGCTCCCTGAGGGAGGCTGGGGTTTTTACAAGAGGCAGCCCCCAACACATTTTCTTTGGTTGCTAAATAAATAGGTGAATTAATCACCAGGGTAAGAAAAGAGCTCACTTAGAATTGGGATCTATGACAGGTCATGAGTGGGGCAAGAAAACAAAGATGTGATTTAAACATTGTTTATGGAAAGAACCATTACCTGGCATCATGCTACTGAAAGAAAGCGTTCTCTGCCCAATGAAGTCACGGCCGATTGGATCGTGATCCCACACGAGGAAACGTATAAGCGAGATTTCTGGCATGTGGACGGTAAACACAAGAGTTTCTTCCCACATAGGGTTGAAGCCTTGAAATGGAAGATAATTAAATATATATATTACGCAAAGAAAACAGTCAGGAATATTGACAAAGTGGGAATCCAAAGTGAATGTCATATTTAAGGTCAAAATAGCCAAACTGGAAAAAGTATAACAATTTGCTATGCTTCGCAGGTCAGCTACTCTGTCCCGAAATGTGAAATTCCGTTTGAATTCTTAATTTAATAAATAATCCTATTAGATTTACCATAATTTTACACCTTCAGAAAATGTATGTGTGGTGAAACCGTGTCAAACTGATATATATAATGAGTTTCACCTGGAGCAATTTATAATGAAGTTGAACATTCCCTCATCAACATATATCTCTGAACATTCCAAAAATATAAAAAGATGACACCTTGGGAACCGGAAGGTTAGACACAAATCTTTATGCACTGAAATAGTCTCCAATATACATTCTATCTGCTATTACTGGGCTCAACATTTCCTCTTGGCACCAACTGTTGGAAAGTAGAAATTGCAGAAAAAAAATATTATATTGGCTTCTGATAAATAATGATTAATTCATAATATATACATTTTTGTCTAGCAATAGAATTGTGCCGCTATAGAAATTGAATAACGCACATTTTAAAACTGTCAGATCTAAGCATTCTTCGTTTCATGATTTGCTGCCCAAAATGGCGGCCAGGTAGAGAAAAGGATGGAATTTTGGCTCAAAAAAATAAAAAAAGATATGAACATCATATCATGATCAAGCCCTGTAGGCATTAACGGCAGCCCTTCCAAGAAAGACTTTGTTAAAGCAAGCCTATTGCAGCCTAATACAGGCATATCAACATTTACATTGAGTAATATGTATCTGCATTTACTTTACTTTTTTTAAAACAAAATTGTGGTTATAGCCAATTGGAAATATTCATGATATTGGCTGCACATACATCAGACAGCCTGCTTAAACATCTATCCATTCCACTTTGTTTCATTGTCCTCTATTGGCTAGTGCAACAGTATACATTAATGACTTGACTAATTATGGTGTCATTGTGTTTCAATGCACCAATTCTTTGTGTGTGACACAAACAAGTCAGCTCAGCTCAGAAAATGATAAACGCTCACATAAGCTACGGGCAAAGTATAGACACAGTCATAATTCAAGTAATGCCAATACTGGCTTCTGTAATTAGTCTATCTTTTACATAATTTAAATAGACATCTCCAGACCAAGTGTTACATGTTATATTGTGCAGTTGTTAGTCAACATAGGAAGAATACATGTATGTTCATGGGACTTAGAAGATTAAAAGCAATGAATGGGAGGCCAGTGTACATATATTCTCTGATTGCTGAAACAACGTTTTTCGTCCCAAGTCAGCATTACTCACAACAGATTGCGGAAACAGATCAACAAACCTATTAAACAATATATTTCTAACACTTCATGTATATAAAGCCCTAATACATGGCTAACCTCACGCAGTTAGACAGTCATGGCTACATTGGTTTTATGATAGCATCTTACCATTATCGTCAACGACCCGAGTTTGTTCTTTGGAGCAGTCCACTGGCAAACCAATGAGTTCAACTTCTACAAAGGGATCAATTATCTAGGGTAGAGAAAGACACGTTTTAAATGTGAATTGAAATCAAAGTCAAATATCCCATAATAATACAGATTCTACCACAGAAACAGATAATTGCTCCAGTCCCTATAAAAAAAAACTATTGGATCTTTAGGCACATTGAAGTCACGTAATAGGAATCTAGTCCTGATTTTTTTTTTCTACTCTATGGTTCTACTGTTTGACAAAATGTGATTGAAGAAGGCAACTTGGTCATTGGCTTAAAAACAAAAAGAAAACCTTTTTAATAATTGTCTTTATTATCTTAAATGTATAGTGCTAAACATTTAATCATTCTAGCTGCCATAGTTTATAAATTATGCTCGATGTCTTACAGTGTGTGGTATTTATAGGACCATTCTACACCAATAATGCACTTTGGCAAGCTAAAGTGCTTTATGTCTATTGAGTGTCCCATTTAAAAGCTAATTTATAAAAGTGCAAATTTCTTTGAGAAATGTACACTCATCATTAGAATTAGAAATGCCTCCCCAACTGTCAATCAGAAAGCCAGGGTGGTTTTCTTCGTCCTTCCGGGACCTCCCTACACCTATGTTTAGAGACTTAGAAATAGGACTAAAATATATTAAAACAATTTATCTTGATAACTGTGTAGGATGTGAGGTGGTGTCCAAACGGTCACTAAAATAGGTCTATACAATGCTCTTCACTTCACCAAAGTATCTTAAATTTTTGTTATCTGTTGTATGTATTATATGAGAGTAAAATGCTGGGATGGTTTGTGTTATTCTGTCTACTGACCTATATCCGACAAATATCTTTCCAAAACAAATAAAGGTCTAAAGGCAAGAAGGGGGATAAAAAACATTACTTGAATATCCCAATTGAAAAATAAAAAATAAAATATTTATCACAAAAGGCACTCAAAGGCATTAAAATCCCATAACTGGGAAACAGGCTATATTAAGAAGAAATTAAAAAGATGCATTATGGGAGAAATTCAATATCATATATCTAAGATGTGGGGATAATACATATTTTTGTAACAAAACATACATTTTTCTAAAACCATATGTAAAGATCAGACATAATCAAAGTCATAAAAATATATAGATATTTTTATTTTACATTTGTAAAAAATGTATTTTGTTTTCATTTATTTTTTCAAAGAAATACAAATTACAATTTTGCACACTTGGGAGTTTACACATGGAAACATTTGTTCATGACCACATAGAACACTGGAATTATTTGAATTAATCTGTATATAAATACTGTTAATAGAACATGTTTTTAGTTTGAGATTAATATTTCCTTCAAAACCCATTCCTTTTCTTATTCCTAGGCATGTTTGTAGGGAGAATAAAAGGGGCAGTTTCCTCCCTGCTTTTCCTGGTCAGAGATGAAATATATATATCTGAAAACTCACTAACAAAGACAGTGAAGTATGGGAAAGCCAATAAGCTCCTACAACATCCAAGTGGAATAGAAATCTTCACGTAAACGCTGGATAAATGTTAGACAATCTCATACTTTATTAAAAACGTCAGCCTACCTTCATCACAATCGCTAAATTCGGTGCCTAGTAACAGCACACTTAATCACAAGATGTAGCACGATGTCCATTGCCTAATGGCCTATAGCACATTATTTGTAAAAAAGCGTATTACAAAATAACGTGGGATTCATTTATATGGTACACGGTAAAAATGAATGTTATTTCCAAAATAGGAGGATTAAAACGATTTGTCTATTGAGATCAGGAATATATATCAGAGATCAATGATAAAAAAATAAATAAAAAAATAATAATATATAGGAAGGGCTGTATTGTTGGGAAGAAAAAATAGGAACAAGGTAGGTTTTAGACAATGTGTTAACTATTGATTTTATCATCACATTTGGATAGAAAGAGGAATCATCAACAAAAAAAAAAAGTAAAAAAAAAAACAACAAAAACTACAACTATATAAGCAAAATGACTAACATTGCAAACTAGTTATGTTAGTGGGAAGTCCTAACTTCATTTGAAACATGTTTCTGCTTACTATTTGAAAAAATAAATGTAAAAAAAATATGTTTGTTGGGTTGAAGATATTATAAAATGCTGACAAAAACGTATCAGTTGCGCTTTATAACAAACATTGACAGTTCAATGCAAACATACGTTTTAATAAATGCATTGAATAAACAGGTAGCAAGAAAAGGACGGGCAAATAATTGATTTAAAGGGAGTTTGTTTGTTTCTGATACACTTGCAGCTCAGTCATTTTGTTTGTATGACTTTTGTGGTTCCCTTATGGTTTTTGGTTCAGTATTGAGTGTATGAAGTGCTATAGGCAGTAATTAGGCAATGACGTCTTATCATGGTAGGTAGAACAGAAAGTCAGCAAAAAAAAAAAAAAATCACAAATATTTTTCTTTCATCAGTGGTTTTCAAATTCTAAAGGCTGCAATATACTGGAAGCAAACTATAGGTGGTTAAATAGTTTTTAGGTTTTTGAATGGGAAAACACACTTCTATGAGGTGCTATAATTCTTATTATAGGACCACCAGTGTCCTTTATAAATGCTGACTAATTCTAATGTACCAATAAAAGATACACCTGCAATTCTCTTACCTCTCCACGGTCACCCAGCATGGAGTCCTTTGGTTTTGGAAGCTGCTGTCCACTGATTATTCGCAAAACAAGCTGTTTCTTAAGCTGACCCGGTAACGGATCTTCGGAATTGGGATTAAAGGCACCTGGAATTTAAACCATCAAGAGCATGAAATCTACATAGTGAGCTGAGCTATACAATGTCTAGCCAAATTGGCACATGAGAAACTAAGTACTGTTTATTATGGGGATTTTGTTTTGCTTTGGACTAGCCTGTTTGTGGGTTTGGCTCTGATGTGTGACACAAGAGAGGCCTGTTTTAACCTACTGAGAAGTTTAACTACATATTTATCTATACATTGAGCTGGACAAAATGCTAACTCATGTTTAGATTAGCACAGTAATTCCAAACTCAATTCTCAATGCGTACCAACAGTCCAAGTGTAGGCATATCCCAGTTCTGTGCCTATTGGGTTACTGACACAACGTGACCCACTGATGTGCCTTCAGTATTGGGTTGGATTAGCAGTGGTGGTGGCTGTACGACTGCTCCTAACATCAGTAGGAATAACACAGCCTTCCCTTTTCAAATCCTTTCTACCAACTCTTTCCCCACCCCCTTGCTCTCTTCACAACCCTACTACAAACATTTTCTTTTTTCGCATTAGACTTTTTTTTCTTTGTATTATATTGTCCTTTCTTTATGGATTGTATGCAAACAGAAACATGGCATAGAACTTTGTATATGATTCTCGCATTGTATTCCGCAGAAATGTATAATGGGAAACAAGAAAACACAGATGGGTGAAACTGGCAATCAGAATGTTAGGAGAAAATAAAATAAATAACCAACAGGCAGACACATGAAAGGAAAGGTGAAATGGAAGAAATTAAATTAGGAGGATGCATAAATGAAAACAAAATTATTTAATGAAGTGATGGAAAGAAATGGAGGGGGATAATATTGAGATGAAATAACATTTGGAGACAATTAAAGAGAGTGTAATGAAAGTGAGGAAAAAAAAGACATATGGGAATTAAGTAGAACTACGCAGCAAAATGTTCAAAATGCCTAGAGTAGTTTTATGTTCACAGCAAAACATTACAGTTTTGTTGGTTCTCTTGATAAATGGGAAGATACTTCTCCACTGACTTACCATGACACATGCATTTCGGCTTCAGAACATAACCACAGCTTCCATTAGTATTGAACTTGGCTCTGTTTAATTGCAACATTCTTCCTTCAGACTGATAATTTAAAGCAACTATGAGGAAAAACAAAACAAATGATACATTTTCCAGATGCCATGATTAGAAGTATAGTAAATATGACACCTGATATTAACACTTTTAGTACCCATTAGGTCATTAGAGTTACAGAAGGTGTCAGAGATATTGTGCAGGAAGGAAATACGTATATAGTGTGTGAAAAAAAAAATACATGCATAATAGCAAAAACGCAATTTAGCCAATATGCCATGAGGTGCTAAAATGAAGAAACAAGATGTTTTTCTCAAAGTATGATCCTGTCAGCTAAAAGAGCCAGACAGTGAGTAAATACATCGGTGTCAATTAAAGATAAGACAAGAGAAAATATTTTATACTGGCAAAAATAATAATGGATATGAGCAACTTGGAGGTCTGTACCTACAAAGTCTTACAGTGATGCAATGTGGATATACTGGGAAGAGTTGCAGTCAGTAGCGCAATTGAAATAACCCCTTTGGTATGAGTTATATTCAAATGGAGGTATGCATTAGAGGACTGCAAAAAGCTCCTCTATAACTTTGTAAAAAAGAAAAGCTATACACTAGTCCCTAGTATCCTCCAAACACCTTCGAGGGTGTTCTAATCTATAACTCAATCTACAGACCGATACTGCCTAGTGTGCCTTCGCATTCACTGTGAGAACGGCACTGTGCTAAGTGGAAAAAATAATTATGATTAACCTAAGGGTCTAAATACCCATAGTGAAGAGGTGTCCCTAAAGTGAGCAAACAGGTGAAAAAAGGTGTTTGGAGGATACTAGGGACTAGTGTATAGCTTTTCTTTTTTACAAAGTTATAGAGGAGCTTTTTGCAGTCCTCTTATGCATACCTCCATTTGAATATAACTCATACCAAAGGGGTTATTTAAATTGCGCTACGGACTGCAACATTGTAGCCATAATACTGTAGCCATAATACTTCCCCTTCTCTGATTTTTTACTGCTAAAGTGTATTTCAAGTGTATTTTTGGGAATCTTTCGGTTTGCCCATTATGGGAGACATTTAGTTGGTTATATCTTGCTACTAATAAGAATCTAATAAAGACAGTTATCAAGTGATTACTTTGCAGGAGTACCACTATATAAGTAATTAGGGGGCAATTTTCCCCTTTTGCTACCCTTCTCTCTTCCCAGTATATACACATTGCATCACTGTAAGACTTTGTAGGTACAGACCTCCAAGTTGCTCATATCCATTATTATTTTTGCCAGTATAAAATATTTCCTCCGTACATTTACCCGGGTACAAGCCCTTTGGTGGACTGGCACCACCTCCTGACCACAATCTATGTCCATTATTCTCAGAACACCTCCTTTTTTCATCTATGTAGGGGTCTGGGATTACTAGGCATTTTATCCATTTCTAATTAAAGATAAGACAAGTATGTGTTAATTAAAAGTACATGTTCAGCAAACACACATATCGCTATGAGGTATATAAATTAAGTTTAATTATGTATAAAAATAGAAATATAGTGTGATATATCCTAAGTTAGCAATTTACACATATATAAACTATATACATATAAAAAATGTAATTAGCAATGAGATAAATTAAGTTAGCTTAAATATCCTGCAATTGCCATAATACTTAGGCGAACAAGGACACATTGGTTGAACAACCAAAGTCCACATAGAAAGAAGAATTGCTGACTAAAAGCATCTAGAAATTAAACATTCCTAAATTGTCCTGAACAAGGTTTAACCCTATATGATAATAGCTGGTAATACTCCTGACGTAAGCCAACAGCTCCACCTACTGTTTGAGACATATAGATATATATATATCAAAATTACGTCAACAGCCATTAACATAATGACTTGCCCCAAAATGTAATTGGACCAGGTCTGAAGATTAACAGATAAGGAATGACAAATAACCCCATGATATACACACAGAGAGAAAGACAGCTAAAAGATACAAAGAAAGAGACACAGAAGGAGAAAGGAGATAGGACACAAGACAAGAGACAGACAAGAAGACATCTTGAAACAATCTTAAAAATAACATCCAGAACATCTATCGGTAAATACAAGCAAATTATACTAAATATAAAATTACATAACTAAAAGCTAATACTTTCTGTGTAAAAGTGGATACGAAATCCGCCAGATTGGGTTTTAAGATAGCTCATGATAAAGATTGATATCTGAAACTGCAGACGGGAATATTAATAAAAATCATGACATAAAAAAAAAAATAGAATATCAACAGTTACCCAGGAATATTAATCCTATAACAATCTAGGGAATATTTACCAGATAAGAACTGTTATAACTAAACCTGCAAGAATTTAGTTACTGGATGAATGAATTAATCATAATTTATTACTCTGAAAACAGAACTGAGCTGGTTAACCTTCTGGGCTAGCTGGTAAAACATTGTCGTAGAACTTTGTGTATAGATCACCTGAGTAAATAACAAACTCTGTCCAGCTTTGTCTGAATGGTGTTTACAGTAAGCAAACAATCCATATGTGTTTGTAAATCGTACTAAGAAGTAAAAAGCTAAGATTGTATTTTAATATCCTGAAAAATTCTGTTTTTAAATTATAATAATCCATATGCTGATAAACTCATAGGGTTCCTTATAACTTAACAGATAGTAACATTCTATTTGCTGCATGTCCCAATCAATAGTGTATGAAGAAAATATTCCATATACTAACACGGTTGATTGAATTTGTCATGAACCAACAATCCTATCACTCTAAAGAGCTTGAAATAATTACGGAGATTGTGATACTGTACTATGCCATATTTTGTTCAATATTATTGAAAACTATTCACCAATTACCATGTACAATTACACTTATTGCCAAAATAAATATTATAATTTTTATTAAAAAGTTGTGATCTTAATGTAATGTATGAAGTATTAAATTAGAACAAAGTGCTCTAGATCTAACAGTTAAATAGTGGGAACTCTTTGCTTTTAAATTAATAGTTGGGAATTAGCGCCAATAACATATCAACCCCTGTTATATTAATTTTAATAATTTTTTATAAAAAAAATATTTTTAATTAATACAAAATCAATAATAATGATTTCCCATAAATATCCTCACAAAGGGGATGTTTACAGGACCATGAGGAAACACTAGAAGAACAGGAAAGGATATCAACGGCGTTTAGTAGATAAAGAACATTAGAATTTATTGACTAAAAGGTTGTGTTTCACATTGAATGCTTGTTTGAAAGTATTTTGCCTTTTCTTAATTTTAATTTTCTTTTTAGTTTTCTATTTAAACCATTGGCCCCATTAACATCCCTTTCTGTAACCCTAATAACCTAATCTATCAAAGAAACATACAATCTGTGGCTATTTTGCCTTTTTTGGTTTTGTTTGTAATCACTGTGTCCCCTTCTCCCCCCATGGAACTACTTCCATGGTGACTAACAGATAGAGCTGTAGGATAACGACTACACCACTCAAGACATGAAACAAGAGTCATACGAATAAAACCTACAAGCAGTGGTTGCCAATCTTCTGCACTCCAGATGTTGTGGACATCTCCTCCGATACTTTGGCAGTATTATGGCTATAGGAGCATTAAGGGAGATGTAGTCCAAAGGTTGCCTATCCCTGCTCTACAGCAACAAATCAACATATAATCCTAGGGAGACTGTCAAATTGATACCTACCTAATTGACATCCGGCATTCCAAAATGGTTGTGGGTTGTAGTTACTGGAATCAACTCTGTAGGATGATGGGTAAATGCGAGATAGCTGGTGCTGGTTGAATCGAACAAACTGCATCGGTTTCTGTTGAAGGATCTGATGAGCTTTCGTCTCACTAAATGAAGAAACCTGCCAGCTGGAAGAGACTGGAAAAGACAAGCAAGTGCTGTCAAGTATATCGGTCATTAGAAATAAAAACAACAAATAGACGTGTCTGACTGATCAATAACCAAGTGGTTGTCATGCATTCACTGCTTGTTTTGTGTTCTAAATAGATTGCTTGGTCTATGGTATTACTGCCCAATATAAAATGCTAAAACATAATGTAGGGTGCAGTAGGGTGCAGTAGGACAAGACATACTGACTTTGTGTGAAGCCATACAGTACAACATTTAATTGAAAAATAAGTAGATTATACAATGCATAGTTCTTAAGGGGCACAGTTAAAATATTGCTAACCCTTTGTCTCTGCCCATTATAAATACAACTTTATTTTTCCTCTTTTCTGCTTTTTTTATTTATTTTTATTTTTTAAATTCTTTATTTTTGAGTGCAGTGTTAAGGTACAAGCTTTCTTATTGACTTCATGACTCGAGACAAAAGTTGAGTGACAACGTGAAACACATTAGGTCAAGATGAGCTGCACAATTTTTTAAATGAGAACATGCTTGGTCAAAGTAAGGCATTACAGTAACACAAGGATCATAAAAACATACATATTGCCGGTAGCTTCATCTAGAGGCAGGGATCATTATCAATCATGCTTAATGAGCGATAGTATTATAGCAGTTCTTGCTGAGTGTGATGGTGGTACTAGAGTACAGTCTGTAATTGTAATATGTGCTAGGCAATCTAAAAGCTAGTGTCTATAATATGTTGTCAGGTGAGTGAGATGAGCATGATGCGGCGTAGAGGGTGCTAAATCTGTCATGTAAAAAAGTGTATGTTACTGGTTATACTGAGTGCTGCTTAATCTTAACGGCTAGTGAGTTAACCTTAGTGCTACAAACACACGGAGCAATGATGGTGTTCTAGTCCAAATGCACACGACCAGTTATTGATCATTATTGCCTGTATATGTCCGCCGGGCGCCCAATGCTGGGGTACAGCGCGTGTCGCTGTCAAGCTGTATGGTGCCATTTAGCCATGTGTAGTAGGGCTGTACCGGGCAGCTGCTGGATCAGTCCTTAGGATGGGACCTTGCAGAGTCCTGGTGGTCAGATTAGACTGTGCTTTGACGGACTTGCTTGGGTTCGTTTTCAGTCCATATTCCGTGCTGGCGGGCTGTTTGCTCTTAAGGGTGCGATGCAGTCTGGAAAAGACTTGTTGCGTAACTCTTCACAGGAAGAACATGGCTGCAGGCACAGCCCTTGAAGTCGCCCTTCAGGCAGATATTATGGGCCCCATGAGAGTAGTGGCGTTCTCCACTGGCGCGGAGGTCTTTGTTGGGTTTTCTTTTCCCACTCGCTGTGTGTGTGGTTGGCTCCCCTTTGGTCTGTGTCATGCAAGGCCCAAGGTAGGTTGCTGCATTGATCTGCTGCGCTGGGTAGTGGCTCCTGCGGTGGGGAGCACATGTGGCTGGCGCGTGGTGGCCATTTTGGAGGATTCTGTCGGAGAGTATCCTGTAGCAGGGTAGTAGATTTCGGCCCCGCGTGTCGTGGCTTGACATGAGCCGCTGCGTGTGTGTGTGCAGACCGGGATGACCCCCCCCGGTCCAGAGGGGGGGGGGCGACGCCAGACGCCGGCCGGAGACCCGGGAGAGCGGCCGTCTCGTCCCGGCTCAAGCTCCTCACGCCTCGGGCCTTAGTCGGGTTACAGAGGGCCGCTTTAAGGGTATCCCCACGTACCTCAGGATCTGGCGATCGGGTAAGGTCTTGTTGCGGGTAGGTTAGGGAGATTTCGCCTTCAGTTTGCGCCGTTTTCGGACCCCAAAGCGGGAGCTCAGACAGACGCGTCTGATCCCGTCGGCGGTCCAGCCCCGCCCCCTCTTTTCTGCTTTTTTATGATTAAATAAGCAATCCATAACCCCGACAGCTCATGTTAATGGTTATGAGGCAAAATAGTCTCTTGGTGGTGTACTCCAATATTGTGTAATCAGTTTAATCAGACACAACTCAGCATTCCTAGTACCTACAGCCTGGCTCAGTTAATGGGAAAGAGAAGTTTGGCTTTAGTCCCTTCAACGTTGGACAGCAATGATAGGTTAAGAGGGCTGGGCTTATTCCTTGCATTGTAGTGCAGAGTGGCAAATAATTACATTATTATATATGTTTTTTTTTTCTGTTTTTAAACTTTAAATGAGTTAAATTATTAAACTTCTACAACTTACTTTCTGTTTCCACATCATGGATACCAACTGATTTTGTGTACTTCACGAGGTCAGACAAAGCTCTAGAAAGCTTCATGGTCTTTTTCTGCCGGTTTATTCTGTTGAATAAATACAAAACACATCAGGTTAAAAAGGTGACTGTTATGGACTCCTCTAAACCTTGAGTTGTCTATAGTTCAACTCCAATACCAAGGTGAGATGATAGCACAAAAATAACAAAGGCTTTCTCCAACCAAACACAAATGTTTTCATAAAATGCTACTTTTGGTTGGGATAGTCCTTTCAGTGTTGGTCCACTCCCTTCTTTAAAAAAATAAAAATAAAATGATTGCACTTACCATTTTCCAGTGCTGAGGCCAATTTCTCCCTCAGGACAATTTTCCTCCACTGACGTCACTTCCCCTTGCCCGAGGGAAAGAGGTCATGGAGGCCGGACTGAGGGGAGGACAGAGGTGGCATAGAGGGAGGCTGTCTGGTGCCAGCATGCTGTGAGTGCAGGTGTCAGACTCCAATTTTGCACATAAGTTGTTTTTGGCCAGCCCGGAAATGTGTAACTCCACCTCTGAAAACTTAGGGGTAATCTCTGAATGTGTGGTGTTTCATTGCAAAATGCTGCACATAAAGACTCCAGGCACCATGACCACTTCAAATCACTGAAGAGGTTATGGTACTTTACGTAATCCTTTAAGAATTTACTGAAGTGAACCATGGTAATCCATGTGGACATGATGCCAGTGTACCCTTACCAAGTTCAATGGTACATTTAAAGGTTCAGCCACGGAACTTTCAACATGGACATTTTATACCTTTTATTTTATACAGTTTCTCAAAAACCGCAATGTTTTACATTGCAAGGTTAAGGGAACAGGGACATTGCAACCAGGCCACATCAATGAGATGAAGTGGTCTGGGTGCCTATAGTTTCCCTTGAATAAACAGAACCATATAAGGGTTGACTTAGATCTGTAATTTTTTCTATAATAGGAACTCTATGACACATAAAGCAGTTCTACATTAGATGGTCAAGACTTCAATTGGGTTCTATTGTTTAATCCTGACATATTTTTCAAACAACTCACTACATGTCACTCAACCGCTGGCTGAAGTCAGCCAACAATGACGTTCTAGAGCAAGCAAAGCATTAGAGCAGTCTCATAGTGCTAATAGGATGAAAGAAAAGGTTAAATAATATCTAGATTACCAGTAACTTGAAAGAGATCCAAAAGGGCAGATCCAAAAATATAAATACAAATTTTGCAAATGTATCCTTGATTTTCAAAAAATGGGTGTACCTGCTGTAATGTACAGATGACCGTGCCAAGCTTCCTTGACGATCCAGGTTATCTTCTGACTCTTCCAAGCTGGAAGACTTTTTTATCCGTGTACCTTTTTTCTACAATAAAATAAAAATTACAAATAAATGCCAAAACCAAGATTACTTCTTTTTCCAGGGCATGATCTATCTTAAACACTGGAAAGCATCCACTTTTCCTCCCAAACAATTCCCTTGAAAGCATCCCTGTGTCGAGATGCATACATCCCAACATTTGAAGTGGCTGAAGCGTAGGAAGACCCTTCACTCTTGGCAATGAAGCACTGTTCGAAAAATAGCTTTTTAAAGTAAAGGATGGATTGTGATTCCTTTCAAAAGAACTGTGATTCCTTTAAACAACCTATCACACGGGAGGAGCTTGCATTTGCTCTCAAAATTTCCTTTAAATGAACACAGAATTTATTTTTGACAAATGCAGGAACTACCATGCTTGCTTGCTGCCCTTTTTCTTGGCAGTTACAGCTGCTTCCCATAATAAACCTAATATTAAAATCAAACGGTGGTAATAAAGTGGTGATGCAGTGTTCACTAGTCCACCCTGCATTTATCAAAGAGCACATACAAACACAAACATTACTGGTCCATGTTCCCTTTCTCAATGTACCCTCCCTTGCCCTGCTTTTGCACAGCTCTTAATTCTTTGCACCAGATCGTCCTTTTACTATGCATTAGCGCAGGGCCGTCCCAAGGGATGAAAGGCTACCCCCCCCTCCCCACCCCCAACAAAATCATTATGTTATGCAGTGTGTGTAGTGAATGCAGTGTCTGTGTATTTTGCAGTGTCCGGATAGTGGATGCAGTGTGTGTGTGTGTGTGTGTGTAGTGGATGCAGTGTGTGTGTGTGTGTATAGTGGATGCAGTGTGTGTGTGTGTATAGTGGATGCAGTGTGTGTGTGTGTGTATAGTGGATGCAGTGTGTGTGTGTGTGTGTATAGTGGATGCAGTGTGTGTGTGTGTATAGTGGATGCAGTGTGTGTGTGTGTGTATAGTGGATGCAGTGTGTATATGTGTGTATAGTGGATGCAGTGTGTATATGTATGTGTGTATAGTGGATGCAGTGTGTATATGTATGTGTGTATAGTGGATGCAGTGTGTATATGTGTGTATAGTGGATGCAGTGTGTATATGTATGTGTGTATAGTGGATGCAGTGTGTATATGTATGTGTGTATAGTGGATGCAGTGTGTATATGTGTGTATAGTGGATGCAGTGTGTGTGTATTACATAGTTACATAGCTGAAAAGAGACTTGTGTCCATCAAGTTCAGCCTTCCTCACATATGTTTTTGCTGTTGATCCAAAAGAAGGCAAAAAACAAGACTGAAGCGCTTCCAATTTTGCAACAAACTAGGGAAAAAATCCTTCTTGACTCCAAAATGGCAGTCAGATCTCTCCTTGGATCAAGCAGCTATTACCCCACTAATTATAAATTATATCCCTGTATGTTTTGCTTTTGGAAGTATTTATCCAATTGCTGTTTAGACATCTGTATGGACTCTGATAAAACCACCTCTTCAGGCAGAGAATTCCATATCCATTGCTCTTACTGTAAAAAAAAAAAAACCAAACCTTTCCTTAGCCTTAGATTAAATCTCCTTTCTTCCAGCCTAAATGCATGACCTTGTGTCTTATGTATAGCCCTATTTATGAATAGATTTCCAGATAAAGGTTTGTACTGGCCCCAAAATTCCCTCTGAGGTGCCGTTTTTCCGAACTAAAAGAGATTTACATTTTTAAACCTTTCTTCGTAACTAAAATGCTCCATTCCTTTTATCAATTTTGTAGCTCATCTCTGCACATTTTTCTAGTGCCATGATATCCTTCTTAAGAACAGGCGCCCAAAATTGCACAGCATATTCAAGGTGTGGTCTTACGAGTGATTTATAAAGAGGCAAAATTATATTTTCATCCCTAGAATTTATGCCACTATTTATACATGACAAAACCTTACTGGCCTTAGCAACTGCAGATTGACATTGCATATTGCTGCCTAATTTGTGGTCTATAGCAATTCCCAAATCCTTCTCGTGTGTGGTTAACCCCAATTCACTACTGTTTAGGTTGTAAGTTGCGGGGAATGTGTGTGTGTGTATGTCAATATAGTGGATGCAGTGTCTGTGTTAGTGTAGTGAATGGAGTGTGTGTTTGTGGTGTTGTAGGGTGTTTATGGTGATAAATTAAATGTGGGGTGAGTAGGTTTTTTTTATGTTTAACTTATCCACCCCTCCCCATCCTCCCTCTCCCTGCCTCTTACCTGTGGGCAGGGAGGTGGGATACATAATCCCCTGGTGGTCCAGTGGAGCTGGAGGGCAGTGAAGAGGGAGCCCAGATAGTAAACGTACACTTCCAGCAGCAGCCAGTACTCTTCTCTTGCGTGCTGCGAGCATTGCCATGGCAACGCTCCGCCATGCATTGCGAGAAGAGTACTTGCTGCTGCTGGAGGTTACTCTCAGGGCCCCCTCTTCACTGCCCTCCAGCAGGAGCTTTGAACTGCAGATATATATAGCGGTACTTGCAATATATATGTGCAAATAGGAGGCCAGGGCCCTGCACTACACATTTCTTAAAGGTATGGGGGGGGGCGGGCAAAATGCCGCCCCTGTCACAGTGCCGCCTGGAGCCATAGCCCCAATAGGGCCAATCCTGCATTAGCAATCCTTAAATTAGGCAATGATCCCTTATACAGCCCTAGCAGGGGACCAAAACATCGATTCCAGCACTATAGTGTCAGGAATACAGGTTTCTATTACCAACACTACATTGACCCTTTACATTGTGATAACATTATAGCAGATTGACTGAAAACAAATCTCTCAAAGCATGGTTTAATGCCCAGGTCAGTTAATTTATTAAGGGATCACATTTTATTTTAGAAATCTCGAGTCGTACATTGAAAGAACAAACATTGTATGGTATAAAAGCTTTAGAAAAACAAAATTCTAGCTCTTCAAATAGTGTACAGATGTACTTGATGTGATCTTGAGATGTTGAAGAGGCTTAAAGGACACCTGTAGTGCCCAAAACAACTTTGGCTCTTTAAAAAGAGCATACAATTCCATCTATTTATTGTGCAAGCAGTTTTAAAAACATTGGTCTCATTTTCCTCGGCAGACACTCACTGCTGAGGAATTGATTGACAGAGAGAGCAGAAGATTCTTCTCCACCCATAGTAACCCACTAGTTGATGCTCCTAATGCCGACTAGGGGGTAAGGGAAGGACGTCACTCCGTTCAGACACTGTCCTCAAGCAGGGAGAGGGAATGGGAAGGTCTGGAGAGCAGCTAAGGAGAAGTCGGTGGGGAACTTATTAATGTGTTTGTGGCATGGGAGTGGAGACCAAGGTAAGTAGCTACAGGTTTCCATTAAATAATTCTGAATGGTGTTCACAACAGATATAATTTTCTGAGTTCCCTAAATCAAATGTGTGTGTACTTTGCATCCCTCCTCTTGTCACAGGGGCCTCATGCAAGCCCTATTAAACCTTGCACTGCAGAAAGCCCCAGAAAAAAAAGGATTTCCCAAGTAAGTGGGTTAATCTCATAAGATCAGGTATTAGGTTGCTAGAATAGTTCATACAATGTAAACACATTCTAATTATTTTGCTTAAGTCAGTTCTCTTTTTTTTTTTTTTTAAACTGTTAAATTCTGTGAGCTTTGAAGTCGCAGGACATCCCTGGACACATTGCCCCTTCATCCAATAAGCTAGGCAGCCATTTTTGTGTTCGGAATATGTAGTAACAGAATATGGCAGTTTGTGCAAACATAGAACATCACTGACTGTGGAATGAAGCATACGGGATTACCTTTCTTTTTGAAAGGCTTCCCATTAGTGAACGGCTGTGTCGTTTATTGGGGCTGGGCTCTTCGCTGGACCCTAGTTCTTCTTCGGTTTTACTCTGGAAGAGAGAGAAACGCAACTTTAATCAGACTCGGTAAACTTGCTATACACAAACACGAAGTACAATAAAGAAAAACAAAATGAATGAGAAAATCTACAGACTTGAAAGATGTCAAGTAAAGTTAATTCACCATTGACGAATAGTCCATTTCCGTAGTCCATTTTTTCTCCTCCTAAATGGTAATACAAAATAATGAAGGGAAACAACTATGCTTTTATGTCTCAAATTGGTTTGTATTACAGGCAGAAATATTAGGCAGCAGAACTGGCCAATCTCGTCAGGGAAATTAAAAATTTGAATAGAATGTCTTCTATTTCACTTAACTTAATTGAACATGCTATCATACATAGGTTTAGGAAGCAGGGAGGGATGGAGAGAAAGGCAGATCCCACAGGAATTATAGGGTAGCTTGTACAATTATATGTTTTACCGTTTCATTCTATTAAGTGATAATGTATCATTTTGCCAATATAAAACTGTATTATTTAACATACACTCTCTAAGTGGAGCATACTTGTTATGAAAGGCTACAGCTCATATTTTCTTTGGTTCCTACTCTGATGATTTTCAATCAAAATGAAGAAACCATACTATTTACCTTTTCCAAATCAAATAGAAATAGCCCCAAATTAAGGCAGTTGACCTTAAGGACTCCTTTCTAAACAATATCTTAAAATAAAAGGAATCATCAGACGTCATAAAAAGTAAAGTAAACATATAAAGTGTTTGAAAATTCTGTTTTTTTTTCTGTATTTTAGCAGCTTTATAATTGTTTGTATATACTTGTGAGGTTTCCCTCTTTTTACCAATATCTGCCCATTACGCTTAACCATCTCTCAACGTATTGCGCTCTCTTGATTTACATTTTTTTTTCTCCTTTATAAAAAGTAAAGTATTCTCGAAAATCTTCAAAAAATAGGAGGAAGGCAGAAGAATGTTGGCACCCACCTCTATGAGTTCATCTTACATGTGTTGGAGTGAAGGTGCATTAATAAATAGGTGGACATGTGGGTTCCTGACTCCTCCTCTCCATGCGGTGGGATGGGAGGATTACAGTCTAGGAAGATTCCCAGAATGTTACATTGAACAGCTGGACCTGTGCCATATTCACTCCTATTCCAATAGAAATTATGCAGTAGGAAGTAGATTATTGTTCCGGTGCTGAATAGCTTCTTGCCTGCTCCTCCCTCTAATGAATAGGCCAGGTTCCCTAGTCACTTAACCCTACATATATTGTGCATATCCCCTGATTAACCTCCAATTTAAAAAATGTCTCCAATCGTTCAGCTTGAGAATAGAAGAATGGCTGGGGAGATGCATGCACACCGACCTAAAATGAAGAAAACGTCACCCGCTGCAACTGTTGTAAATGAATTTGAGGTGGGCATTCAGTTGGGCAATTTTATTTCCTAGGGTTCACTGGGCGAAGGAGAACCACCGTTTGGGAATTATGCATTTCCTTCTTTTTGGAGAAACTGTAATATAAACTGTTCTTTTACCCTTTGTGTCGAATACCAATTTAGATTTTCTAATGCTAGGCACTACTCAATGTTTGAGAGGCTAGAAAGGGATGGCTGGGGGAGAATTTCACATACACACATTAGCAAGAGACTAGCATCCTAACAAGTCTATTTCTATGTATGGTTCACGGATAAATCCTCAATAAAAACGATTGAAGTGCATGCTATTTGGGATGTGAGGTTACTCGTTTACAGAAACATCATCAAGCCCAGATTGAACTGTATGGAGTTGATATTTTGCATTGAAAAATCTGCAATGGTTAAAGAGGACAGTTCTGTCCTGATGTCAACATATCACTTTTGTACAATGGTTCAAAAGTCTCTATTGCCTTTAACCCCTTAAGGACACATGACGTGTCTGACACGTCATGATTCCCTTTTATTCCAGAAGTTTGGTCCTTAAGGGGTTAAAAGAAGCCAAAGGAAATGCTGAAAAACATACATATTTTGAAGTTTGAAGGGTAAAGAGAGGTTCCAGCCTTATCTCTTGTGGATATTTTATTTTCAGGATTGTGTGAAATAATTAGATGGTAAATTTGTAAAGATTGTATTTCTTATTTTACATACTGAAAAATGGGTTAAGAAAGCATGAACGGAAGATGTAAAGCTTTATATTAACACACTTTAGACTGTGTCTTCAGGTTAGGTAGGCAGCACATACCTCCTACGTGTCCCTATTTAGGAGGGACAGTCCCTATTTTGGGCCAAAATCCCTCTGTCCCCCACATTTTCTATCCTAATGTCCCATTGTTTTTGGAGCTCTATATTGTCGATGTGTCTGAGTGTATAACAGAACTCCACAACAACAATACCCACAGTTATATACCTCCCAAACCCGGTGTCCTGTGAATTGGATGCCGGTTGGAGGGAGACAAAGGGGGCGGGCTAGTAAGGCGATCGCGTCACTAGCTCTGCCTCCAAAGGGGAGGACCCACTCAGAAAGGGAGTTGGTCTGCCTGAGTTAATGACCATCCACTGAGAGAAGGACAGGGAGCACTGTCCCTCCGAATTCGGAACCGTTGCGATTAATGCAGTAATGTGTCTTTAAACTACAATAAACGTGTTTAGAAATCAGTCTGTGTAAGTGATGCATTTTGTTCTAAATTACATTTTAATTGCATAAATTGTTATTAGTCACCTAAAATGTCTCAGAACAGGCCCACCCCAGGCCACACCATCACTCTCACCCCTAAAATTAAAGGGCCCCTCTTTTTCCATTTGCAATGTTAGGCGGTATGACAGTATACACTCATTCTGTGAGCATTGCATAATCATCCAGAGAACAAAGTGGTAATTAATAAACTATTTATGGAAATCCAAACAAAAGCGTGCAGAACATTCAATGCCACTGATAAAATGAAAATGCTAAAATATTCAAGGTTTTCCAAATTATAAAGAACACAATTAAACATGGTTACAAAATAAGGAACAAATCAGTTGCTAGGAGAGTATGCCAGGGTTACAGAAGTATGCCAAGGCTAGACTCAAAACAGGTAATTAACTATTGAATATAAAGGTATACTCAGAAATACTAGACTAAATGACTGATCTGCTTTAACAAATGAAGGACCACTGACATGTCGGGAATATTAGAATTCAGGGCATCTATTTGAGAATCACACGGACACGTCATCTCAAAGATGTTTATACAGGTAGAGTCGTAGCCACAGGTTAGGTACTTCATAATGCAGGTGAGATTTTTCAAAAGGTTCTAATCACTATGACTGAACTTATACCAATAGTACTTGTGTAAATATATCCCTACTTCTTCACTGTAAGCTATTGCTTTGTCAACACATATATATATTTTTTCATGTATTGTGCAATGCTATAACAACACACAGTGCTTTCTAAAATAAGAATTGAAATGATCCACCCCTTAACATCATTATTCTTTTGAAATCTAAAATACTTGTGAAGTTTAAAATGCTAAACAGCTTAGCATTAAGTAGGAAAGACAGAACAAGGGCAAAGAACTTTGTGAGGTTTGAAATCAGCGGGTGGTAAACAGAAATCTTAAATCAAGACTTGCATGCGCTATGGTACATTAACAGAGCATTTCACATAAACGTTTTGATTTATGGGTTTTGCCCTGCAATTTGTTGATTAACCACTTTTTTTATTATTTTATTATTTATATAGCGCCATCACATTCTGTAGCGCTGTACTAACAGACATGTAGTTGTAACCAGACAAGTTGGACACACAGGAACAGAGGGGTTGAGGGCCCTGCTCAATGCGCTTACATGTTAGAGGGAGCGGGGTATAGTGACACAAAGGGTGAAAGTAGGAGTATGAAGTAGGTTGTTAGATTGGGTGGTTTTGCACCCGTATTCTGTGTTCGCCTGTTCTGAGAGTACGTAGAGGTAAGGCAGCACCAACCCGAGTGTATCCATCTTTGCTAGATACGGTTTTGTGTGTGTATTTAAAAAAAAAAAAAAAAGAGATTTAAGTTAGAAAGGAGCTGGTGAGTGGATGAAAAATGTCCGCAGAAGAATCCTAAATTCATGCATAACAATGCAGATACTAGATTTAACAAGCTGTCAATTGATATAACAGTGGGTTAAATTTGTATGCATTGGCACGACGTGTCGCCGACCATGGTTGAGCATTACTGAAGAGCTCAAGTGCCATTGGTTAACTTCGACTTCAGTAAGAAATATTTTCTCCAATGTGTCCCTTAAAGAACAGACTGCATGCTGGGGAGCATGTTGTGAATTGTAGTCCTTAGCAACTGAAGTGCCAATGATTGCCTGTCTCGGCTCTAGAATGTGTCCATTAACTTTGTGCAGAAAACAATGCAGTATACAAACAAGGAAATCAAAGGATTTGCTGCAGGAAAAAAAAAATCTCAAACACTCCAGGAGGCAGACTAAATGGCTGGTATAATGACACACACTTCTGTACACTGCAACAGAAAAACAACCCAACAAATATTCATTTTCATAAATATAAAGCAACAAGTACTTATAGTGACCACTGTGTGGCGCTGTGGTTCTAAAGACCAACAAATGTCTATACCTGTTCTCTATATTTATTGTACCACACACATTATTGGGTTAACATTCATTTAGTTTTGTTTTTGTCTAACATTCTCTGGATTTCTGCAGTTTTAACACATTAAATGCTGGTGAAGAATGTAATTCACGCTGCTATTAGTAAATGCAGGGGTAAAGGAAATAATGGCATATGTTTCAAGATTTTTTTTTTTGTATGCGGTTCAATTCTTTACACTTACAAAGCACTATATAAATATATTTTTCCACACCGTAAAAATGAATTAAATCTACATCCATGCTGAGTGGATGAATGAATACAATACATATGTAGTAAAGTTGTGAATTGCTCTACTGTTTAGAATGCCACGGGTTAATATCTGGGGATTTTATCAGTACAGAGTAACACCATCAAGTACGGAAAAGAACCTTCTAAGTCAGGGTGCCCAAAAGCAACATCCCTAGATGTTGTAGAACTACAACTCCCATGATCCTTTGCATGTCGTTAGAATGCATTTAGAATGACAAAGCATCATGGGTGCTATAGTTTTAAAACATATGGGGATCTACCTTTTGAGCCGCCCTGCTCTAAGCTATATATAAATAAAAAAAACACCAGTAAACATTAAAGAATTTTATAGGATAGTACCAATGTAGCCCCCCAGGTCCCCCACAAAGCACTTCTAAAACAAAGTCAAGTCTGCAGCATAATCCCCCATCTTAGAGCAGTTAAATACAAATAAGGAAAACTGCGGTGAGAGCTGAACAGAGTAAAGCAGATAAACTCTCCAGCTTTTGATTGATAAAACCCATGTGAGTATTTTATTACTACATGGTGCTTATTTGTTAAACTCAAGTAATTTGAAGGAAGCTATTGCAATTTGCTTTGTGCAGAACTTGCTACCCCTGTAGGAAGATGATTTTCTGTACTCGGCACATTGCTGTCTGCTGGGAGTAGTAATTGCCAATTTAATGTGTCCCGATCTTACTGAAATGATGCTGGCTTGTTCTGAATATTTAAATTGGTCCTAGGTCAAACAATGGAGAGCTAATTTCCTAAAGGAGGGGGGGTATTTTTGGCTACATCATTAAACTTTTCTGAGATGGAAAAATAACAACATACAAAAGGACTACAGCAGGCCAATGTCAAGATGCAGGAGAAAATTGCTTTTCAATTTTGTCTTCTAGCAGGGTCTAACTGAACAAGTATTGGTATTCGAATATTTGATCAGTTATCAACCATTCTAATATAGAAATATATTAAATAGCAGTGTGACAATCCACCACCCTCAAATTTGAGCAATGCTCTGCTCAATACTATGCTACAGGAACATATTACTCTAATAAGAGCTCTCACAGTTGAACTTAGTCTTGGGCAACCTTTGACCTCACATTGGGTGTCACGGACCACCCTGGAATTGCATACACTGTAGCCTGGGGAAGCGGAACATCATCTCATTGATTAGAACAGTTAAATAAATTTTTGCTACAAATACACATATTGTAAAGAGTATTGTAAAGTGTCAACGTGCAATTTTAAATCTGTAGGTATATAAAAAATAAATTGGCGAGCCAGACAAACCTTCTAAAAATCAGGTTAGGTTCACATTTAAGGTTATGATACATCTTTGTAGCATTATCCCCTTACAAGGCCCATCAGATAAAGAGACTTATGACTAAGAAATGAAAGGCCAAAAGATACTTGAATAGCACCTGTGGTCATTTTTAAAACTACCTCCCAGCACCCATTCTCTATGCTGAATCTCACGTCTCATTTATCTGTACTACAAAATCCCATTTTGTTTTGACCTCAAGCTGCAAAGGATATAATTTTATTGCTGCTGCTCATACTGATGCTCTTTAGATACTCGGATCCTGGAGGTGAGATGCCGTTTATGAGACATTATCACATTTTTGTGTCAGTTTAATACAGCTTTGCCAAACATCTCCAACGCGGCTTTTATGTATAAATAATGTATGAAAGATCTATGCTCTCATCTGTGAATGAAAGATCGTGCTGTGATACGGAAGATGAATAATGAATTATGAAATCAAACTTTGTTTAAATAATTTTCATTTGACAGTTCTTTCCTTGGGATGTCTATAGACAAAAACAGGTTCAAGGCAGCTTGATTTCATAGTTATCTACACGTAACTTTTTTTGGTTTACATTTTTTCGAGCTGTGAATTGTTGGCAACTTTTCCCAAAACAAACATGACTTCAAAGACTCTTGCCAATTTATTTTAATCGACTTAAGATAAAATTAGTAAGGGGCCAGATCAATAGAGTCCTACTATTTCAGGAACACTCGTGATGGCTTTATTTGTTATCATTGCATAATGTAAATTTATTAAAGGATGTTTTGGATAAACTAATTGTGGCGGACTGCCTGGCACCCCAACTGATGCTTTCTAGTGCTCACTGAGTACTTCCAAGCACTCCACCAGACACCATAACCACAATAGTCCCCACAGCCAGCGTTACAGCTTGGTTGGGGTCTCCCTGTCAGCTTCCAGTGGGTAGACCTCTCCTACCCCAGAGAGTTTAACAGGATAACTCTTACAAGAGCTAGTGATTATAATACCAGGGAGTATAATGAATATAGCAATCCCCAGAGTGAATAGAGCTGTTCCCTCCACACATAAGATGAGGATCTATGTTGAGGGTGAAGAGGAACTCCTTTAATGGCAGCCACAACTGGCCTTATATGCAGGTCCCCATGCAAGGGGTTTACTCTAACATATTCTGGCAACATGACAAAGCACACACTTTACTTACATTGGCTCTCAGGTCCAGGACACTCCCATACAAAACAAGGTAATCCCTCCCCTGTGCCTGAGTCAGGAACTGTACTAAACTCAATAATCTCCAGGCACAAAAAACATACATTTTAACAACCTCCCGAATGTACCCCTAAAACACATGGAAACCCCACAAAAGTCATATTCGCTGATAGCCGCCTATCTGGGGGACCAACATATCCAAAAATTACCCAGATCAGTTCAGGGTTTCAGGATTTCTATGGAGGTCATAATTTGACCGACCGCACAGGAGGCTCCTTGTAGAATATTGCATATTCTATATGTTTCTATTCAAATACATATTAAGGTGTGGCTGTCTAATGGGTTAAAAAGAACAGATGGTGTTTGCTATTCTGTACCATGAGGATTGGAATTTGCTGTAGAGAGGTCCGTATATGGGGAATTTCCTTATATGGCCAGAGTCTAAATTAAACGGTATGACGTAATTTTGTCTATAAAGGGCAGAGGACAAAGGACCACGGTCTCTTCCTTCTATGATCCGTTTTTTTCTCTCCTCTCTGATGTGTTCCTGAGTTTCTGATACAAAAGACAACTACTTAAGTTACTCTCTGTAACATCGTTAAGAAATACCATCGGTTACGTATACTATTGTTTGCTGTTGAAGTAGAATATATGCATATTTAACATAAGAATGTCAGATTACGTATTAGTACTTTTCATTAATATAGACATATATTAATGTGGCGAGTGTCACATCCTGTTCCTAGCTGCGGATCATGCTGGCTATGGCTTCTGGGATCCAGTACTCTTTTTACAATTCTTGTTTAGTTTTTCTTGTTTTTTTGGTTTTCTATTCTATGTCTGGTTTTCTTTATGATGGGTTTCTGGGTTCATCATTATATTCCGTCCCTGGATTTCCCAGTCTCTTGGATTCATTTAAATGTTTGTTTTATGTTGCCACACTCGTTTGTTTTCCATCATTCCTTTTGTTTCAGTGTTCCTGCATGCAGCTGCTCAAGGCTTCTGCTCTTTCTTGCAGGTAAGTGCTATATATGTCTTCTTTGGTTGTTTTAGCACACATTAGGCAGAGTAGGACCTGCCAGATATGGGGTACATTGGAGTTGTTGGCAGGCTTATGCAATGATCATATAATGTAACTAAATCCCCATGATTTTCATATGTAGTACTTAGTTATTTCTCTTCTTGTTTTGTCTATCATATCTTTTCTTGTTTTGGTTTGTATTCCCAGTCCATGTACAGTCCTGTCCCGACCCTGTTTAGTTAATGTTCCCTCATGTAATGTGTACATGTTCTGGGTTTAGCTTCCTATCCTTCTCTGGTTCTGGGTTCTATTAGTTCTGTCTTGTTTTCATGTGTGGTGCCTATCTCTAGTCTTGCCTTGTTTCTGTACTATATACATTCTTGCTGCAAAGCCTCCCTATTCAGCTCTGGGAGGTCTGCTTAATTCCTGCTCCTAGTTCCTGGGATCCGCATAAGCTGAATCAGGGTTCTGATATGTGGCTGCACAAACGCTGGTGCTCAACACCAGGGGGCGTGCGGTTACCCTGCACCAGACCCTGACCTATCCACTCTCATGCTGAAGACTCCCACTTATCAGGCATACTGGGTCCCAGTCCTCGCACCGCCGCCCGGACAGTGTCTGGGTCCCGGTCACCGGACCGCCACCCTGACACTGAGCCTTTGACCCACAAAGAAATATCTATATATAAAAGACCTTTTCAACTAAATAAACAGAGCCAGTTATAACACTCCTGCCCAAAAGAGTTCCATGAAATCAGGCTGTGCTGTCGGTCTCTTTCGGGAGTTTACAAGACAACAGAAATACGAATGCAACCAGTTTGTTTGTACACTTAGTCTGTGTCTCTTGTTCGGGAGTGTGTTTCCACCAAGCACCACTCTTCTCAAGTGATTCCAGCCGAACGTACGAAGAGATGGAAGTCCCAGCGGTGTTCGCGCTGTCGAGTGTCCGATTATAGTTCCATGCACTCGACGACCAAACACCGCTGTATGTGTTCGCGGCTAAAGATGGCCACCGCCACATGTTCCTCCGTATGAACGGAGGATACCCAGCAGACCATTTAGAATGTTGCAGTTAGAGCTTGTTAACAAGGTCAATATGATTAACACACTCCACTTCCAGTGGTCCACCTGTTCAGTAGTTGGTTCGGCATACGAACCGCACAAGTATAATCCGTTCGGTGAATCCTATATACCGAACCAAACAAGGGAAAAGGCATAAACAAAGCTTTTCCATATTTCTGAACCACAGTCTAACACATGGGCCATAGTCCTGAGGTAAAAGGCTGGCCAGCAGGCCCCTCCAAGTACCCGTGACGAGGTTCAGTTCGTCACACTAATGAAAGTAATATATTTTTGCACAGCAGTTTTGCTTATAAAGTATATTTTTGCACAGCAGTTTTGCTTATAATGAAATGAAAACTCAAAGTACCAGGCTTGCTCTTATGGAGTGGTAAAGTAAGGAATGCCAGCATCTGGTGGCTCTAAAATATGCTGTGCAGTTTTATTGTAATGCAAACATTGAGAAACACTGCGGTTAAGTTCTAAATCTAATCAATTAGTAGAGAGAATATTAAACTGGTTTGTACAGATTTTACGCAAAATTGAAGCACTCTGTGGCAGAATTACATCCTTTTGACCACATTATAAATGGCCAAATCTTTTCTTCAATAAGCTGTTCAAGAATAGTTGATGTAGTTGAATAAAGGTTTTCCTCAATTCGTATTTTGGAATATAACATCTGTTCAATGTTTAGATTATTCCAACACATGGGTTAAAAATCAATACTAATGTTAAATCGTCTCATCATTTTTGTGGATGACATGATGCTGAAAATCTCGCCTGTATAATTTAACTTGATATCTAATCATTACAAACTTCGTTTGGTGTCTGTTTAACTTCACAAAACCAATTTGGGAGTTAATGAAAATCCACAAAGCAGATCTTCATTTTTTGACATTTAGATTAAAATGTGTAGAGGAGATGATGATGATGCTTCAGTTAAACGGCTGGTACTTTTGAGTCGGAACCTCTGCAGTAAACTATTTGGTTGGGTTTTTCATCAAATCACATGCATCTGTTTCAGCTTTATCCTTTGAATTCAACCCTAATAGGAGGTAACAACTTCTAAATCCCCTGGCCAGCTGTTTGTTACAACCCTCCATGGGCTTGTTATGGATGTACATTCAGTTCTAAGCATGTTAGCTGAAATATTCCATCTTCAAGCAGCTTTTCTTATGCTGTATTCAACGATATATGGAGAAATAGATGACTAGGTTTTGAGAGCACAGACACAAAACGTAGAAAGAACATTATTCTTAATTTTAGTTATTTTTTTTTAGACAAGACCAAGCAAGTAACTTCTTATACTATAGTACTTGTTTTTGTAACTTTCATACATTTTATACTATATAGTATCAAATACATTTACATAACTGTGGTCTGTTTTGTGGAAGCATATGTTCCTTCAAAATCATATAGTTATGAAAACTAGTTCAATTTATAGGCTGGAGTCCAAAGCTATGTGCCCATTAAGATAAGTCATTAAGTCATGTGCAATGACTCTGGGAATGTCTATCCGATGTTGTCAGAGCTGCTATGAATGTAACTGGGTAGTATATGATAAATTGAGTATTACGTGGTTAGTAGCATGAATAGAACATTTTTTAAGGGGATCCCGATTAGAGGACTTTATGAATATCACTATGAGAGTCTGCATGGGGCACTAGTGATATCTCACAATACTTTTGAAAACCCCGCACACGGGACACTAGTGATATCACGCACTGTGAGTAAGAACCCATGGGGCAGTTTTATTCATGAATAAAAGGCATGAAGGAAACTCATGCACAAGCTAAAACATTCTACATTTATTTTTTGGCACATAGTTCAGTTTAGGTTTTTGAAGAAACCCACAAGGTATCTACAGCCAGGTAAATGCATAGGTTGCCTCGAGCCTGCAAGCAAATGCCACACATGTGTAAGACAAGGGATTTGGCTTGTTTGAGAGAGTGGTGTGGGTTTACAACTGCTGAGATATAGACAAGTCACTGCTAGTATAAGCCACAGAGAGAAGAGAGCGGTAACGAGGGAGGGGGCATGCAGCGTGTGTGTATTTACGCAGTATAAACGTATGCTAGGAGCATTGGGTGTATGGAATTCAGAGTTTTCCTTCAACCTTAAATGGTCGATCAGGCATTCATTTATATAGGGAATCTATTGCCTAAGCAATGTTGCGTTTGAGACAGATATACAAAGCAATACTAGGACCAAATTTAAAATAGAAAAACAAATGAACACCCTTAACAATTTAAAAATAAATAAATAAAAAATAGTTTTTATTACCATGCATTTCAAATAGTCAAAATACAACACTACACCAATATATTAACTCTCTAATTTCTGGGTAAGAGCTCATTGTCCATCACAAATGATTGTCTAGGTATTGTATCGGGTCTGGAACTGAAAAAATATATAAATCAAAGTATATAGCAGAATTACTACCACTACTTCAAGGGTAGGCAAGTGTGAGCGTAGAAAATATGGAATGGAAACTCACACGACCGATAAGTTATATTAGTTATCATCACATGATCATCACATGATCACACTGCAGTTATGATAACTAATATAAATAAGAGACCTTATCGGTCGTGTGAGTTTCCATTCCATATTTGTAACAGTAAACACAAAATATTTGCACTATGCTAAATATATCTCATTTTCTTATAGTTTATGCATGCATATGTACAGGATACAGAATGTACCTATTTGTGAATTAACATTAATCCTGTGTACTTACAGGAAGTGGCAAGACAAGGTGGGGTGTATATAGATATATATAGACCTCACAAATGATCCCTCAAAAAAAAAAATAGAATGACAGGTTGACTTTAAATTACTTCTTCAGTGTCACTCCATAAGCCCAGGAGAAATTCAGCCAGTTCTAATTCTGAATACGTTGGATTGGAGCCATAAGCTGTCCAGAGTAATACGCTGCGGGCTATGGATCTCATTTGCAACTCATTTACAGAGCTGAGCCTCTTTGATTCAAATTTGTTGGACATAAGAGGTTTGGGAGAAAATAAAATTCTTCTAACGTATAGCTGATAATGCATAATTCAGCGAATGCAAGATTAGATATACAGGTGGCTTCTAATTTCTATGCATACATCTCTATTTGTAAGCATCAACAGAAACACAGCATTAGATTGTGCCTCCAGGTAATCCTGTGACTTCTAGGTTATGTAACAGGCTACATATTATGACTGTCTTTGCAGTGACTATTTTAGACACGACCAATTCAGCCGCTCAAATGCCATTCTTATCTACCTGCTATTAAATGTGTTCCTACGAATATCTGTCAATCAAAATCTCTCATTATGTGAAACGTTGAGAATATTTGTACACATACACATAAAATCGGGGCTATTCGCCAAGGTCAGAATTCAGACTGGGTGGACAAGATTTGGTTAAAATAGCCACATTTCAATCAGATTGGCAATTCCCATATTTGCCATAGTCACATCCATCCGAAATTTGGTTATTTGAATTGTATGAGCACATTTAGTTGTGTACTATCTGGTGTCTGCTTAATAATCTGTGTTTTTTTACACGTGAATTCTATATAAAATATCGTATTCACTTATTTATCAAACACTAAATTTCAGTTGACATCACAAGTAAGAAATCTGGTAGAATGCAAATTCAGAAAATACATTAATCTACATTTTGACTGTGAACCTACAGCCAGAAGTCATCTAGGTTTTGCCAACTAGCAGCCAGCGGGAACAGGCTTGTTAAAAATAAAATGACATTAGTTCAATAATAATATTTCAAAAACATTCATATATCATTTTGTAACGCAAACTTTCAAGTTCTTATTATTGGGGTATAATGTAAACTTCATCAAGTCAATGAAGTTAACCCTTTCTCCCTAGGAGTTAGTTAGTCGCATCATTATGCTGTGCGTGATGACACTAAACATGGAGAGCTTGAAATAATGGTCTGCAATGAGGAAGTACAGTAAGAATCCCCCACCGCTCCCACCCTCCCCCCGAAGAGAACCTCGTATATCTCTGCTAGTGCAACATTACAGGAATATATTATATCTTGCTTATTTAAATGGAAAATGAAAACTCACACTTCCGACGATTTGAAAGATAGAATTTCATCTCTTGTGCAGTGATAATACCTTGCTGCAGGGTAAAACCCTTTTGCAGTTCTGCGCCTTTAATACCCCATGTAATGTGAGAATTGCTTTGGATAACACTACATTTCTTACATGACAAATGAGTAGAGAACATCTAACCTTAGGGTCTACATTTTTCTGCATGTCACCATCAGTTAGAGCTCTGCAAATCACACATTAATTTAAGAGGAAAAAATATATATTCTTTCCATTATCAGCATATTATGAAACACCTATTGGGCATTTTCATTGGTCAAATTAATAAAATATCTGCATATAATTGAAAAATACAGAATTGTGGGATGGGCAAGAGAGGGACAGTGCAAAGTCAAAATGTTTTGAGAGCTTGGGGTAAAAAATAATGATTTTCGGTAACAGTGCTTTTAACCTCTTAATTAGCACTACCCAGGCATCCTCTTCGATAATATATTCACTGAAAAGTGGCACATCATCACCAAATGACTCAAACAATTGCTTTGAAGTGATTAGCACACTGATCATATCCCTTATGTCTTCAACCCACTGCGGCTATCTTCCACCCATTTCTCGAGCTCACAACCTCTGGCCTTAGATCCACCAGACTCTGAAGAAGGGACAGTCTGTGTATTAGCTGCCTTGCCATACTATAAGCTTCAGATGTTTGGTGACTATGAGTGTTTTACAATACTTTACCACAGTAAAGCTTGCAAAAATTTGTCTTCACAATGAATGGAATGTATTCACAAAATTAGACACCATTGTCTTGTTCTAAATTGTAGTTATGAATCAAAATAGCATTACTCTCTTGCCATACCTCCAGCCACATCTCCTAGAATGAAAGTGTGTCGGGAATACAGAGACCCACTACTTAGGGGGTAATAGACAACCAGGAACAAACATCTTTACGTTAGACAGAGAATGGTCAGAGACAAGCTAGAGTCATGGAAACCAGAAATCGGGGAAGCGAGGTACAATAGCCTAGTCAAGGATTATAGAAAGGGGAATAGTTCGTATTGCCGAAATCATAAACAAGAAAAACACAGACAGAATATAACGCACTACTGAATACCAAAGCTAGAACCACAACAGGGCAATGACCTAAGCCTTAAGCACTTTTTTATGGTATGGCTCCTTAGTTTTGAAGTCATACCCCCAAAACGTTTAAAATATAAATTTTTTGCAGGCCATGACGTCATCGATGTCATGCCTATGGAAACAAAAAATAGAGGGTGATCTTCCTCCGCTGGCGATGAAGACTTTCTAATAAACCTTTTTTTTCCCAAGTTCCTCTTTATGTATTCCTCTAACACCAAAATCTCCTTAGCTGAAAGAGGATATACAGTACCTCTAGGTACCCGTTAATAGATCAATGGCACAATCATGTGGTCTATGAGGAGGTAGTGACTCTGAACCATACCAAGCTGTTAGAGGTATTTGAAAAGCAGTTACTTCTGTCGACAAGCGTGACATAAAAGGTACATTTATTAGGAGAATGGGTTTTATTTTGACAACATATCCTTGAATACAATCCTTACTCATGGATCTAATGTATCCTTT
Organism: Pelobates fuscus; assembly: GCF_036172605.1. NCBI lineage: Eukaryota > Metazoa > Chordata > Amphibia > Anura > Pelobatidae > Pelobates > Pelobates fuscus. Next base: position 111,159,517 of record NC_086327.1, on the reverse strand, counting down.
TTCTCAGTTAATAGAAGGGGAACCCTAAAGCCACTGGAAAGACTGGAGAACAAATTCATTGTGGTAAAAATTATTTATTTATGCAAAATCCCGATCATTTGCAAAAGGTGTGGTTTAGTGTGAAATCACAGGTATCTAAGCAGTGGCATACTAATTGGGGGGGTGGGGGAGAGATGTTCGCCCCGGGGGGCCACCAGAGCTGGCCAGGCTTGGGGTTCTGTAAGCTGCGTGGGCCGGTAGCAGGAGGACTGCACAGAGAGTTGGGAGCCAAATTATGCGGGAGTGGGGCTACAGGCAGCCTCCACTCGCTACTCTTCCTGCAGCACACTAAGGGGAAGCAGGAGTCTCTGTTCCCCAACTACAACACACCAGGGACTTCAGTGGCTCCACCGGTAAGTGTGAGAGAGTGTGTGGTGTGTGTGGTGTGTGTGTGTGTGTAAAACTGTGATTGTGTCTGCCTGTGACTGTTTGTGACTGACTGCCTGTGACTGTCTGCATGTCACTGAGTGTGTGACTGTCTGCATGTCACTGAGTGTGTGACTGTCTGCATGTCACTGAGTGTGTGACTGTCTGCATGTCACTGAGTGTGTGACTGTCTGCATGTCACTGAGTGTGTGACTGTCTGCATGTCACTGAGTGTGTGACTGCCTGCATGTCACTGAGTGTGTGTGACAGCCTGCATGTCACTGAGTGTGTGTGACAGCCTGCCTGCATGTCACTGAGTGTGTGTGACAGCCTGCCTGCATGTCACTGAGTGTGTGTGACAGCCTGCCTGCATGTCACTGAGTGTGTGTGACAGCCTGCCTGCAACTGTTTGTGTGTGTGTGTGACAGCCTGCCTGCAACTGTTTGTGTGTGTGTGTGTGACAGCCTGCCTGCAACTGTTTGTGTGTGTGTGTGTGACAGCCTGCCTGCAACTGTTTGTGTGTGTGTGTGTGACAGCCTGCCTGCAACTGTTTGTGTGTGTGTGTGTGACAGCCTGCCTGCAACTGTTTGTGTGTGTGTGTGTGACAGCCTGCCTGCAACTGTTTGTGTGTGTGTGGCAGCCTGCCTGCAACTGTTTGTGTGTGTGTGGCAGCCTGCCTGCAACTGTTTGTGTGTGTGTGGCAGCCTGCCTGCAACTGTTTGTGTGTGTGTGGCAGCCTGCCTGCAACTGTTTGTGTGTGTGTGGCAGCCTGCCTGCAACTGTTTGTGTGTGTGTGGCAGCCTGCCTGCAACTGTTTGTGTGTGTGTGGCAGCCTGCCTGCAACTGTTTGTGTGTGTGTGTGTGTGTCAGCCTGCCTGCAACTGTTTGTGTGTGTGTGTGTGTGGCAGCCTGCCTGCAACTGTTTGTGTGTGTGTGTGTGTGTGACTGCCTGCCTGCAACTGTTTGTGTGTGTGTGTGTGTGTGTGTGACTGCCTGCCTGCAACTGTTTGTGTGTGTGTGTGTGTGTGTGTGTGACTGTCTGCAACTGTTTGTGTGTGTGTGTGTGTGTGTGTGTGTGACTGCCTGCCTGCAACTGTTTGTGTGTGTGTGTGTGTGTGTGTGTGACTGCCTGCCTGCAACTGTTTGTGTGTGTGTGTGTGTGTGTGTGACTGCCTGCCTGCAACTGTTTGTGTGTGACTGCCTGCCTGCAACTGTTTGTGTGTGACTGACTGCCTGCAACTGTTTGTGTGTGACTGCCTGCCTGCAACTGTTTGTGTGTGACTGCCTGCCTGCAACTGTTTGTGTGTGACTGCCTGCCTGCAACTGTTTGTGTGTGACTGCCTGCCTGCAACTGTTTGTGTGTGACTGCCTGCCTGCAACTGTTTGTGTGTGACTGCCTGCCTGCAACTGTTTGTGTGTGACTGCCTGCCTGCAACTGTTTGTGTGTGACTGCCTGCCTGCAACTGTTTGTGTGTGACTGCCTGCCTGCAACTGTTTGTGTGTGACTGCCTGCCTGCAACTGTTTGTGTGTGACTGCCTGCCTGCAACTGTTTGTGTGTGACTGCCTGCCTGCAACTGTTTGTGTGTGACTGCCTGCCTGCAACTGTTTGTGTGTGACTGCCTGCCTGCAACTGTTTGTGTGTGACTGCCTGCCTGCAACTGTTTGTGTGTGACTGCCTGCCTGCAACTGTTTGTGTGTGACTGCCTGCCTGCAACTGTGTGCTTGACTGTGTGCGAGTGACTGTGTCTGGGACTGTGTGCGTGTGGCTGTATTTGACAATATATGTGTAAAACTGTATAGATAGATATACACCTATTGTGTTATTGTGTGTGTATATAAATATGTATATGTTTGGTAGATAGTTACCTTACTTGGTGTCCTTAAATATTGCAATCCCACATAAGGATAACAAATAAGTGAGTTATCTACTAAACAACTGAAATTTAGAAAAGGGTGCCCCCCCCCCCCAATATATTGTTCCTAGAGTCGCCTCTGTTTCTGTGTATCTGTGTGTGACTGTGTCAGTGGGTATATATATGTGTGTGTATGTGTGCATATATCTCAGAATCTCGCCAACACTACACACAAATACACCCCTGCATTTCAACGGCAACACTACCTACAGACCTCACCATTATATATAACCACACTTCATAAAAACGCATGCATGCTTTCAAATGCCAACACCACATACAAACACACCTACACATACTCCATACAAAAACATGCTCACATTCAAAAACATAAACACTGCTTAGTGCTAAATACATTATAAAAAAAAAAAAAAATGTGGTTGTTTTTTACATTTTAAAGTTGTGGGGAGGGCGGAGGAGGAAGGAGGGAGTGCCAAAAATAGGACCGACCCCGGGGGCCAAATGCTCTAGGTGCGCCGCTGGTATGAAGCAGTCTACCATCTATGGCATCGACGGCCAAGAGTGTAATTCTTAACCATGAAGGAATAGAATGATTACTGTGTCGCAGTATGTATTTCTAACTACTTTCCCCCCAGGTCAAGGTGATGGGAATACCTTTTATTTTTAGTCATGGAGGACTACCCAAGAGCCACCCAAGGTCTTGAGAGCTTTACGGCCTTGATTTTAGCTTAGGCTGCTTTAGCTGTATTGTTTTGGTAGTGGATAAAAAGAAATAAAGGCATAAAAAGGTATAAATGACATGTTTATACATCAGAGCACGGGTGCACGCACAGCTCATAAAGGAGTTCTAAATGATCTAAATGTCAGGAAAGTAACATTAAATCTGTACATTCACAGGCCATATTGCTAGTACAACGCAGCAGATCAAATATAATTTACTTGAAACAGAAACAGACTGGGTCATTCACCCTCATTTGTGTGTGACAGGGACAATTTTATGTAAGTGTTGAATAGGTCATCTGCCTGGTTACAGATAGAAAAACACCTGCAGGCAGACTGAAATGAATGTGCAGCTTGAATTGAAGAACGCGAGACAGCACGAGTGAAGACCTTGAGATTTTGTATCAAACTATGAGCATCACGATTATTTACTCTGAAGCACAAATACCCAATGCTGAACTTGCCATCCAATCCTGCTAGCAGGCCCCATCTGCACATCTTTTCAACTCAGCATCGATAATACTTTTTTGGAAGCAGGAACAACGTAGCTGCGGTATTACCGTGCCAAGTTTTCTATTAAACCTATAATTCTCATCAACTGTTCACTAGAGTAAAACATACAGCTTACAGGTGCTCCAAACGTCTGATGCTGTGCTAATTTGATTTGCTGTAAAAAATAAATAGATATATATAATGCTAAAACAGGCAACGCCAATCACTAATAAACTCATATAAAGTGCCTGCAGAGTTACTCAAGGATATATCACAAAAAGCAAACAAATAAAACTGTAATCACATTATTTTACTAAACATTTTGGGGCCAACCTCACAAAATTTAAAGCTTTTCTAAAGTTCCACCAACATCTGCAGTAGGGAACTTTTAATGATGGATACCTCCTTTTACTTCCATCTCCTGTAAAGGTTAAAAGGAAGCAGATCCAAGCAAAACGGGGGAGAAGGGGGTAGTTACTGGTACCGACCCAAAACGTTGTGGTTTCAACGTTACAGTGGAAAGTCTTTACCTCCTTTTGCACAGTAGAGACATCGTGAGGTAGAGGATTATTTAAAATTACACTAGACGCACCCAGACCACTTTATCTAAATGAAGTGATATGGGTGCACTGTCCCGTTTTTTTCAAGCCTACAATGTAAAATATCGCTGTTCAGTAGGAATAGCAAAGTACACATAGCAGAAGATGTAAACTTTACAAGAGGCTGTTAAGAAGATGGCCTCTAGAGGTGCTTTCTATGCTATGGTATAGAACAAGTGCTGCTCCTAGAACACTTGTGCTCCTTGTGTAGCGCATCGATTTGTCATGAAGTAGTATTCTCGATAATTCCCAACGGTCATGCATTGGATTAGCTGAGATCATCAACACTGATTATCTCGGCCAAAGAGACAGAGCAGCCAGGAGAGCAGTGATACTCTCCTTTCAAATCCTCACATGGGACACACACATACACATCTAGGTAGATCTCTATAGCATTAGGAATACATGTTTGTTTCCAAACACTATAATGTTCCTTTAAACGCCATGATGTTAAATGCAGTATGTCCACATCAAACATTAGTTATTTTATCATTTATTTCAAGGAACAATTCTGAGTCCCATACATCAGCTCAATTACCTTAATTCTTTTCAATGAACTCTGCGTGTAAGAGAAAAAAAAAAATGGCCCATGTGACATTCAATAACATATCTATAATATCACCACTTCTAACAAGTCACATAACCCCCATTCATCCACTTATACAATATGTAAGTTCATATTACATGAGAAGGCTCATTGCATAGACTGTTACTAGTTGAACAGTTGTACAGAATTATCTGTAAAACAAATCATGTTGACTCCAAATTAATTTGATTAAAGAAAGTAGAATTTCCCCAAACATTTGTATAGATAGGGGTGGTTCAACTGCGACCCTCCAGATAGGTTTGAACCAAAACTCCCATAAGTCTTTGCAATATATCTGTCACAGAAGTATAGATATTGTGGCTCAACATGTGGAGGAAGTCCAGATTGAAACCTCCAGTCTAAACCATTAAAGGACCACTATAGTGCCAGGAAAACATATGCGTTTCAATGAGACAGCCACTAGAGGCTCTAGAGGCTGGATTAACCCTCAGTGAAAACAAAGCTTATAAAAAAAGGGTTAAACCTAGCTGGACCATAGAAACATAGAAACATAGAATGTGACGGCAGATAAGAACCATTCGGCCCATCTAGTCTGCCCAATTTTCTAAATACTTTCATTAGTCCCTGGCCTTATCTTACCAGGCAGCCAGACCACTTAATTAAGCTGAAGTGGCCTTGGTGCCTATAGTGGTCCTTTAAATCAGTAATCTGTATAGATCAGCCATCCCAAAATAAAATTCATTTAATTTAACCCTAGAGGGTAGAAAACACAGACAGGGCTATTTATTAGAGTGAGAGCTACCACAATTGAAAGATTTTAAATGTCAAATTTAAGACCAAAATAGCCAAACAAAGCAGAACTGACCTGGAAAACATTTCTAAGTCATCTACTTAGGTCTAAATGTGGACAAGACTTTGAAATTCACTTTGAATTTCTGGCAATACTCATTTTAGTGAATAACCCTTAAGTTCAGAAAATTATCTTTACTCTACCACCACACAACTTAACTTAGAAAATGTCATGTTTTGATATAATAAGCTTATTGGCAGGGAGCAACCGTTGATCATTTTAGGATTGCGTGTTCGTCGAGTTAAACCATTTTAAAATATTTCTGAATTTCTCCAATCTCCAAAAGAGATTTATTTTGTAAACAGTAGTCAGAGGGGACATAAATCTATTTTTAAGATGCATTGCCTTACACGACTCGTTTTATTATTGATACAGAACCCTTAATGTGTTATTGCGCTTTTAACAATTCATGAGACTAATGATCATATTTCTTCAAACCCTCCATTAATTGTCAGTAATAAGTTCCTCTTCTTCATTACCGTAGCCATTACTTAATTTGCAAGCAACAAACTGAAACTCTGTCTGCGGAAAGCTGATATGGGCTGTGTAAAACTGCGCAAATTTAAAGGCAGTGCATATCAAAGTATTTTGTTCTTATACAGGGATCACATGACGTGCTGAAATGCAATGGCAAATATGGTCAGACAATAGAGATTTATCATGATTAAGGGGATATGCACAGACTGCCAACGCCATAAGCTAAATTAGTTAAATTAGCTATAAACTTCACTGCTACAAGTCTCATTATATTTTAAGATGAACTATGATTACTGAGCTCTCCCTGGCTGTTTCTGTAGCTTGTGCAGTGTAGCGAATACATTTAACGCATCGAATGCCAGAACTGGGTTTGTAGAACCATAATGTTCTAAAGAATGTTTCTGAACCAAGACGTGAGGCGTCAAGTGGTGGGTGGGTGCCCCAATAATATTGAGGGTCTTGCCATAGAGACAATAATAATTATCACGTATTTGCAGTGTGGGGAATCACTAGTTCTGCCCGAAACAGCAATGCTTTTTTCACTAGATTTAGAATTGTGGCAAATTGACAAAGACATATCAGATCAATATAGTCAAATTGGAAAAATTGTCCAATACCAACTATGATATGGAAACAAAACACAAAAAACAAGAAGAGTCAGACATGTTGAATTAGTGACGCACGTAAAATCCCAACCGTTTTACCAATCATTGCATGCATTAGGAGCAGAATATAATGTAACTCAACCGAAATTCCAAATATCTTCTCTCTCTGGTATCAGAACATTCTGATATCATCATTCCATCATGGCCGAGAAGCAATATTTTTGGTTAAGCTTTTCAAAGGATTTTTATATTTTTGGCTTAACTTTTAAAATGATTTCATATTTTAAAATAGAAATACTGTAGTAGTTTGATATATTGATATATATATATATATATATATATATTTTTATAAAGGATTTTTTTTATATTTTAAAATAAATACATTTGAAAAATGTTTGCAAAAATATTAACCAAATAATTTCTTTCCATTTCTTATTTATTTAAAAACAAGGGGCTTAAAACTCTTTCTTAGCACAGAGGTATACAATTCAGAACATAAGTGGTAAAGAAAAAGTGGTGAATTGTGCCTTACCAAAGTTCGTTCGCCTCCTGGTCCGGGACTAGATTTCTGTAAAACAAAATATACACAGCTTATTACCAAGTGTCTTATACGAGGGATAAACAGAGTGATTCTCTGGCTTGTCTTGTATCCAAACTACTAGTATCCTCTCACAGAAGACACAAACTGTTTGCATTACAAATCAGCTGAAATCCTGTGAGCTCATCAGTCAGTACGAAGTTTGCCTTACATTTCTGAATTAGATTGTAGTGTAGAATCATAGACCAGAGAGAAAAAAAACATAATTCAGTGAAATTGGAAATCCGTGCCTTAAAGTGGCTTTGTCAATAATTTTGCCCCTAACCATGTTAGGTACCAGGACTGGTTTAACTTACCTTTTCCAACATTGAGTCATTCCCGCTGGGTCTTCAACTTTGCTGGTAACTTTGTGTTCCTAGGATGGAGGCAACCGGGAGGTCCACATTCTGCCCTTCCTTGGCCGCGTGCACCAAATGACACACACACAAGATCTCCAATAAACCTCTGTTGACTCTCACTATGCTGTGAGAGTCAACACAGAGTGCGATTGACATACCTCTCCTGGAGGTGATGCAACACTGGAAGGGGGTGAGTACAGACATGGACAAGTGCCATGAAGCTTGACTAAAGCTCCGCCATATTTTAACTTTTGTAAACCTGAAGTTATATATATATATAAAAAACCAAACAAAAAAAAACCAAACAAACAACAAAACAAAGCAGCAGAGGAGATGATTTTGGACATGCCTAAGGGGGAGGGAGAGGAGGACTGACAGAACCACTTTGAGGCACATAATTCTGTTTTACTTCAGCACACATAGTAAAATTATCAGTTAGAAAATCCAGAACTTGCAACTTGGAAAATAAAATGGAAAATCAATTTAACCACGACTGTGTTCTTTTATCTTTGTTAACCTAAACATTGTGACAATTTGTGACAGTAAGGGATGACCCCAAATGACAGTTTGATGGTGGTGGTTGATTGTGTTTAGATCATTTGGATTTACTTTAATAACGTAAAAAAAAAAAAAAAAAATTCAGAAAAAATAAAGTACAGCAAGGAAATAAGAAATAAATAACATGGCGATAGCATCTATAAAAGAAAAGCAGTCTAAACAATTGCTAAAATTACTAACAGTATGCAACACTAACAGCAATACTACTGGATTATTTCAACGTGGGACACAATTTAATATTTTTTTATAAGCTTTCAAATCATTTAATATTTTAATAAATGTAAAAAGTAACAATTTGAAAAATATTTTTGATATATATATATATATATATATATGATAGAATTAAGAGTTTATTATTTTGAAAAAATCATTTGAAAAGCTAATCTAAAAATATTTAATCGAGGCCTAAATAACTGAGGATTTCATGGAACAGACAGGGTTGGATTTCCTATTAGGCAAGCTCAACACTTACTGTGCTATTAATATGTAATGTAGGGGAGAATGGGAACAAATATTAATATATCCATATATAGGTCATTCAATCTTCAACTGTTTTTCCTGGTAAACTCTGAAGCTGGCTTTTAGTAAACCTCTACCCAACCGACCTGGGGAATTTCCAGTCTGCTTCTTTAAAACTCTTCAAAAGCAAAACATTTGAATACTTTTAACATTATTATGCTTTTGGTGGAAGTGGGCTATCTAGGGGTACCTGATATGGAAATCCAACCCTGGGGATATAACAGAATAGTAGTTGCACCTTCTTTGATTCTGGTTTCTGGCTGTGTTTCCCAGAGGATGGCATTGTAGTGACAGTAAAATTGTTGGGATCCTCACAGTCTCGGATTTTGGATTCTTTCAATAATGAGTCAAGTCTCTTCTTGGCTATATTTTCCACTTGCTTCCTGTTGGTGGAAGCCTACAGATATGAAAACACATCAATGAAACAGAGCTATATTGAGGTCTTCTCCTGGAAAATATTTATATAATACTTTAGGGTCAAAAAGACTACACATCCAATGAACTTGGTGGCCATAAAATGTTCCATACTTATTTTTTTTTACTGGCAATGATACATGCAACGCTCAAGACACAGGCATGGATGAGGCTTTCAGAATGGCGACACGACAAGTTGTTATTAAGCATGATTTGTTTGCTTTAGAGGCTGTTAAAGCTCTAGAGTTATGGTAGACAATTTGAGACCACATTTTTATGGACTGTCGTGATTAGTCATACCACTAGCTAGGAGAGAATAATGGGAATTGAAGATCTACCACATTTGGAAGATCTGTAGATGACCAAGATTAACAGCCTTCAAGCATCTATTAATCCCTTCGACATAAATGTTATGGAAATGGCTAAACGTCCATTGAGTCTTTAATTATTTCCTTGATATCAAAAAACTCTGAATATGAATACATTTGCAAAATGTGTTTCCTTTTTTCATAGCCAAAGAGTAGATTGTTATAACTCTTGATTAAAATGTAGTATATAGGAAAAAATAACAAAAGAAAAAAGGAATTACTGCAATGCTTGTGAAGATTAAAAAACAAAAAACAAAAGAAAAAAGCCTTTGAGGATCTCCCAAAATACTGGATAGTAAACTAATACAATCACTGTATATTGAATCACTATTACAGGAATGTGTTGTCTACAGCAACAATTTAAGTGCCAGGTTTGTATTTTTTTTTTTAAATTTATCATTAGTTCTGGCATATAAGCAAATTGTTTCCTCTCCAACGATTACTCCCTCATTAAAGCATGGAACGAGCAAAAGTACAAGAGAGTTATGTGCTAAAGTACATTGCCAAGTACCCAATTATCTACTTTCAGACTTTTAGAACTAGCTGCTGGTTGACAATGCAAGGGGCTAATGGATAATTCAACTTTTTACTGTGATATGAATCTCAAAAAGGAGATACTAAGTCTTTTGAGATTGATAATACAGAGAAAATGGACCATTATCAATCTGTAAAGATGGATGGTCTGCCTTTACAGAAGAATAATACTCTATTTACTAGATTAAATATATAAATGGTGGCTCCCCTGTGTGATTGATTGTTCGTTGGCAGTGGTTGCTATGACCAGTGAATATTTAACATGTTGTTTAATTCACAGCATGCTAACATTTTCAAGTACATTTATTTTTAAATTATATGTTAATCATACTAAACAGCCATCAACTTTACTTCCCTGCTATCCTTAATTGAGAATGCATCACCAACGCACAGGAATGCATATGACTTTCACAGAGCATCTGGGCGATAAAACCAGATACAAAACTAGCTAAGAGGTGCATTTTCACTGCATGTTAAACCAGAACGAACACACACACTAAATGTAAAACCATATTTAGAGTAGTTTAGTCTTCAACTGATGCTTCACAATTCCTCAGCTCGACTGATGTCCACTAAGTGAGTCCTTATTTTGACATTTTAAATTGTGGTGGGTCTAAAACAGTGCTGGTAGAAGGTGGACAACAGTAATTCCAGGAATACTATTGTTAATAAATGTACTTTGTGTGACTATCAAAATATTTTTAAGCATAGGCATAGTAACAGTTAACAAACACTCCAGGTCTCACAGGGCATGCATGCTGCTTCCTGTATTCTCAAACAAGAGAAGCTGGATGGCGATGTAGGTGTTCACTGATTGTCGAGAGTCAACTGGATACTCTCCGCCAAGAAATAATCTGAACAAAATGGATATCCAGTTCCTAGAGGACCAGTGCCAATACAGTTTGACAGATTAGGTTGGGACGGCGACAAGGCAATCCTTATCTTAACCACCAGAGTGGACTGTAGTGGTTGATGTGTATTAAGAACGCAAGTGAAACAGAGGAGTTTGGGTTTCTAAGATTCGAGGAATCCATGACAGATGTGCCACATCCAATCTAATATATTTCTTGTATATCAGAGCTTGCTACCGACAGTGTAAAGATATGAGACATCTGTACCACTAAGGAGGTAGACCACCTGCCTCGTAGATGTGGCCTCACTATATCACCTGTAATAGGACTCCTAAATCTCTATTAAATGTAGCCCTAGCATCTTGTATCAGCAACACAAATCAGAGGGAGGTTGAGGGATTTTTGGATCTGTAAATAAACAGGGGAGGTAAAAACTAATTACATTTAGGTGTACCATTCCCCCATTGTTATTGCCTCTGATATTGAGAATGATATACAGGTACTCCTCACTTACCGACCGGGTTCCATTCCTACGACCCTGTCGTAGAACAAATTGGTTGGTAAGTGAGAAGTTAAGGGATTCCCTGCTCTGCAGCGCTCTTCTATAGTGATGTCCCGAACGGTTCGCTGGCGAATAGTTCCTGGCGAACATCGCTTGTTCGCGTTCGCCACGGATGGTGAACATATGCGCTGTTCAGTCCGCCCCCTATTCGTCATAATTGAGTAAACTTTGACCCTGTACCTCACAGTCAGCAGACACATTCCAGTCAATCAGCAGCAGACCCTCCCTCCCAGACTCTCCCACCTCCTGGACAGCATCCATTTTACATTAATTGTAAAGCTGCATTCTTTGTGAGAGGAGGGACAGTGTAGCTGCTGCTGATTTGATAGGGAAATCGATAGCTAGGCTAGTGTATTCAGTGTCCACTACAGTCCTGAAGGACTCATCTGATCTCTGCTGTAAGGAAAGCACCCCAAAAAAGCCCTTTTTAGGGCTAGTCTCCTTTTTTTTTTCCTGTGTAATCTAATTGCAGTTGCCTGCCTGCCAGCGTGTATGTCAGGCTCACAGCGTATACTGTGCCCACTTGCCCAGTGCCACCACTCATATCTGGTGTCACAATAGCTTGCATTTAATAATAGCAGTCAGTTTCCTTCACACGTGTGCGTTTCAGGGCCTGCCAGGGCACAGTGTCACACCAGTGCAACTCATATCTGGTGTAATAGTAGTGTACATTTAAAAAAATAAATAAAATTTTGACTGTAATAGATTGAATAGCAGTTAGTTGTCTGCAAGCGTGTGTGTCAGGCCTACAGCATCTACTCTGCCAACTTCTGCCACTGCACAGTGCCACTCATATCTGTTGTTACAGTAGCTTGCACGCATAGTACCACTAATCGAAAAAAAAATGACAGGCAGAGGCAGGCCACCCCGCAGGGGCCGTCGTGGTCGTGGTGCTGTGATTCCCTTTGGCCCTAGAATAATGCCCAGTGTTCAGAGGCCACGTACCCTGAACTTGAAAAGTTCTGAGGACATAGTTGACTGGCTAACACAGGACACCCAATCTTCTACAGCTTCCGCTTGGAACCTTGACGCACCATCCTCCTCCAGCTTAGCTCTGGGCACCTCTCAAGTTACCACTCGCCCGCCTACCACCACCACCAACACTAGCACCACAGCCGCTTCACTTGGTATGTCAGAGGAGTTATTTACACATCAGTTGGAAGAAATGAGTGATGCGCAACCATTATTGCCAGAGGATGTAGATAACAGGGATATGTCTCAGTCAGGCAGCATTACACACGTACGGTGTGATGATGATGATGTTGTACCCGCTGCTGTTTCCTTTGCTGAGTTGTCAGATACAAGTGAAGCGGTTGATGATGACGATGCGTCCGTGGATGTCACGTGGGTGCCCGCTAGAAGAGAAGAAGAACAGGGAGAAAGTTCAGATGGGGAGACAGAGAGGTGGAGGAGGAGACGAGTTGGAAGCAGGGGGAGGTCGTCGCAAGGAGCTAGTGGCACAGTCAGGCACCCGGGGTCAGCCAGACAGCACGCCAATCAACGCATGCTGTTGCCACCACCAGAATGCCGTCATTGCAGAGCTCAGCAGTGTGGCATTTTTTTTGTGTGTCTGCCTCTGACAACAGCGATGCCATTTGCAACCTGTGCCAAAAGAAACTGAGTCGTGGGAAGTCCAACACCCACCTAGGTACAACTGCTTTGCGAAGGCACATGATCGCACATCACAAACGCCTATGGGATCAACACACAAGTACAAACAGCACACAAACTCAAAGCTGCCATCCTCCTCCTGGTCCAGCATCTTCAGCCATGTTAACCACTGCTGTCCTCCTTGCCCCCTCTCAACCATCCGCCTCTCCGTCTCTCGCCTTGAGCAGTTCCTGCTCATCTGCCCACAGTCAGGTGTCTGTCAAGGACATGTTTGAGCATAAGAAGCCAATGTCACAAAGTCACCCCCTTGCCCGGCGTCTGACAGCTGGCTTGACTGAACTCTTAGCCCACCAGCTTTTACCATACAAGCTGGTGGAGTCTGAGGCGTTCAAAAAATTTGTAGCTATTGGGACACCGCAGTGGAAGGTACCCGGCCAAAATTTCTTTGCACAAAAGGCAATCCCCAACCTGTACTCGATTGTGCAAAAGGAAGTAATGGCATGTCTGGCACACAGTGTTGGGGCAAGTGTCCATCTGACCACTGATACATGGTCTGCAAAGCATGGTCAGGGCAGGTATATCACCTACACTGCACATTGGGTAAACCTGCTGACGGCTGCCAAGCATGGAATGCGTGGCTCTGCAGAGGAGTTGGTGACACCGCCACGACTGCCACCTCCTCTACTCCTCCTACTCCATCCTCTTCCATAACCTCTTCGGCTGAGTCCTCTTCTGCTGCTGCGTCTTGCTCCACATCAACGGCACCCCCCCATCTCCCCAGGTACTGTTCCACATCCCGGATATGGTAGTGTAACGCCGTCTTGGGGTTGACTTGCCTGAAAGCAGAGAGTCACACCGGACCAGCACTCCTGTCAGCCCTGAATGCACAGGTGGATCAGTGGCTGACTCTGCACCAACTGGAGATCGGAAAAGTGGTTTGTGACAACGGAAGAAATTTGTTGATGGCATTGCATTTGGGCAAGTTGACACATGTGCTGTGCATGGCACATGTGTGTAATCTGATCGTACAATGTTTTGTGCATAAGTACACAGGCTTACAGGACGTCCTGCAGCAGGCCAGGAAGGTGTGTGGCCATTTCAGGTGTTCCTACACGGCCATGGCGCACTTTTCCGATATCCAGGGGCGAAACAACATGCCAGTGAGGCACTTGATTTGCGACAGCCCGACACGTTGGAATTCAACACTCCTAATGTTTGACCGCCTGCTCCAACAAGAAAAAGCCGCTAACGAGTATTTGTATGACCGGGGTGCTAGGACAGCCTCTGTAGAGCTGGGAATTTTTTTGCCACGTTACTGGATGCTCATGCGCAATGCCTGTAGGCTCATGCGTCCTTTTGAGGAGGTGACAAACCTAGTCAGTCGCACCGAAGGCACCATCAGCGACATCATACCATTTGTTTTCTTCCTGGAGCGTGCCCTGCGAAGAGTGCTGGATCAGGCCGTAGATGAGCGTGAAGAGGAAGAGTTGTGGTCACCATCACCACCAGAAACAGCCTTATCAGCATCGCTTGCTGGACCTGCGGCAACGCTGGAAGAGGATTGTGAGGAAGAGGAGTCAGAGGAGGAATGTGGCTTTGAGGAGGAGGAGGAAGACCAACCCCAACAGGCATCCCAGGGTGCTCGTTGTCACCTATCTGGTACCCGTGGTGTTGTACGTGGCTGGGGGGAAGAACATACCTTCAGAGAGATCACGGAGGACGAGGAACAGGACATGAGTAGCTCGGCATCCAACCTTGTGCAAATGGGGTCTTTCATGCGGTCGTGCCTGTTGAGGGACCCTCGTATTAAAAGGCTGAAGGAGAACGACCTGTACTGGGTGTCCGCGCTACTAGACCCCCGGTAAAAGCAGAAAGTGCCTGAAATGTTACCGAATTACAGCAAGTCGGAAAGGATGCAGCAGTTCCAAAATCAATTAAAAAGTATGCTTTACACAGCGTATAAGGGTGATGTCACAGCACAACGGGAATCTAACAGGGGAAGAGGTGAAAGTAATCCTCCTCCTCCCACGACCACGCGAGCAAGGACAGGACGCTTTACAGACGTGTTGTTGATGGAGGACATGCAGAGCTTTTTAAGTCCTACGCATCGCCACAGCCCTTCGGGGTCCACCCTCAGAGAACGATCGGCCAACAGGTAGCAGACTACCTCGCCTTAACTGCAGATATCAACACTCTGAAGAGCGATGAACCCCTTGACTACTGGGTGTGCAGGCTTGACCTGTGGCCTGAGCTATCCCAATTTGTGATAGAACTTCTGGCCTGCCCCGCTTCAAGTGTCCGGTCAGAAAGGACCTTCAGTGCAGCAAGAGGTATTGTCACTGAGAAGAGAAGTCGCCTAGGTCAAAAAAGTCTAGATTACCTCACCTTTATTAAGATGAATGAGGGATGGATCCCGAAGGGACTGACAGTGGGCGATACATTCGACTAAAAAAGGCCTGATGAGGGGTACATAACAGGGATTAAACTGATAAGAATAGTACTACTTAACACACCACTCCTATCTGGTGGCACATTAGATTGCACGCGCAGTGCCCCAAATTTGAAGTAGGAGGACCGACCAAGCATCTTTTTCCATCTCCTGGTTCCTAAAATCGATGCCATATACACGTCCCCCGATAGTTGACGTAACAGGGATTAAACTGATAGGAATAGTACTACTTAACACACCTTATAATAACGCAGAGAGAGGCAACGCAGAGAGAGGAGTCTGAAGAAGAGGAGTCAGAGGAGGAAGGTGGTTTTGAGGAGGTGGAAGACCAAACACAGCAGGCGTCCCAGGGGGCTTGTTGTCACCTTTCGGGGACCCTTGGTGTTGTACGTGGCTGGGTGGAGGAAGAGACCTTCAATTACATCAGTGAGGACAAGGAACGGGACATGGCTAGCTTGGTATCCAACCTTGTGCAAATGGGGAGTTTGCGATTGTGCAAATGGACTGTTTGCGGTTGTTTGCGGTGCGTTAAACGGGGAGTTTGGTCTGTCACTGTGAAGCGGGTGTAACCCTTACACTACCTGATCGATACAACATCATACCTGATGTTTTAAAGCACGTTATTCCAAACAATTTAGGAATGTTAGGTGATTTATGCCCTTTATGGATTAAAACCAGACTCTGCATCAACTATGTAATTTTCCATGGGAGTTTTGCCATGGATCCCCCTCCGGCATGCCACAGTCCAGGTGTTAGTCCCCTTGAAACAACTTTTCCATCACTATTGTGGCCAGAAAGAGTCCCTGTGGGTTTTAAAATTCGCCTGCCTATTTTAGTCTATGGCGGTTCGCTGGGTTCGCCCGTTCGCGAACATTTGCGGAAGTTCGCGTTCGCCGTTTGCGAACGGAAAATTTTATGTTCGCGACATCACTATTCTTCTATATTTGGGGAAATTTCCCCGAACACTGACGAACGCACCAGTAAAGGGAATCCCTCTAATCTATGCTTAGGCAAATTTCCCCGAACGTAGATTTAAGGGATTCCCTGCTCTGGTGTGCATGTCTGTGTTCAGGGACATTTCTCCGAACATAGACGAATGCACAAGAGCAGCTAATCCCTCTTATCTATGCTCAGGGAAATTTCCCTAAACATGGGTTAGCGGGATTCCCTGCTCTGTTGCGTTCTTCTATGCTCGGGGATATTTCCCCAAACATAGACGAACGCAGCAGAGCAGTAAATCCCTCTTATTCCCACGATGGCTCGCACTTACCACCCCACGAGAGAGCTGGTCGTAAGTACAAGCTGTCGTAAAACAGGTAGGTCGCAAAATGATGACCACCTGTATAGATCTTGCTAGATGGCTTTCAATTCCTGACAGAAAATTCAAAAGGGAGGAACGGTTTTGCAGAACTCTGTGATATGAGAAATGGGGCACTGAGCCCTTTACAACTTCGTAATTGAGAAAGAGTCACAAAATTGTTTTTATCTTCTTAATGGTTATCTGCATGAGCACTCAGAAAAAGTCAATTGTGCAATAAAGAGCTATGTCATTTAATTTAAGAGGGAAAACAGGTTTGCTAAAAATGTTTGTAACTTTTTAAGAATACCTTTAAAATGATATAGTCCTTAAATCTACACAACATCGTCAATATGGTGAGTTTGCATAAAGATCAGTAGTTTGTTTTTTTAAGGTTTTTAAATTTGTTCTGTTTAGCATTTAAAATAATGCAAAATACCAATCTCCGCAGATGAAACAATAATTTGAATATATTGATGCCATGCGGAGGAGATATAAATTAATCTATTCTCTTTCGAGCTTCACATTAGCCTGCAATTACTTCCCGTTCGGTAACAATCTTACGAAAAGTCCCACTTAGGAGACAAAAGTCCCTTTACGAAGCGGTTTAACCAATCCAGCCGGACAGGAGCCAGCAACTAAATGAATGAAATGCCAAAATGTGCTAATTTGACACGAATTGGTTAGCATAGTGATTTCAGCACCCAGGAAAAAAAAATATGTCTTCCAGCTAAAAAGGAAATTGACTTATAATAGAGAGGAACTAAAATCAGTTCCATTTTATTTTGTAATTGCAAAGCTCATCTCCAGTTATCAAGTTATTAGCCTTAGCATAACCTCCGTCTGGAAAGAATTCCTCATCTGCTAATAATATTGGCTGGTCAAAGTCTATTTTATGATGATTTCATGACATTTTCCATTCCTGAATGGAACAAAGCCCGGTATCTATACATTGCGGTGTATTTAATTGCTATTTGAAAAATAATGCAACATCTCAATACAGTTCAATTCAATTTACTGCTTCTAAAGCTACAAGAATTTACAACCAACTTTGTAAGTTATATTAGAAAAAGAAACCGTAAGAGTATTTGCAATGAATAGAAACGTTGCGTGGAGTGCGGCACTTGTGAAATGATGAGCAATATTTTGAGGCAGATCTTTTAAAACAATTGGAAACAAAAATTAAAATACAGGAACATTGGCTTTGATGATGATGTTCCAAATTTCAAATTCTGCCCATATTTGAGGAATTACCAAGTTTTTCCAGTTAGTACAAAGATCTCATACGGAGAAGAGAAGCACTGAGCTCCGACATTGTCCCTAAACTGGGTCTTTGCCCGCTATAAGACAATTCCCCCCTCATCCTGTCGGCCTACTGCAGTTCTACAGTATTGTGAAGTTTACTTCTGTGTGGTCCTGAGATACATTCATACATATTGCACATGTTGAACTACTGGAAGTGAGACAAGTTTGCAGAAGATACGTCTCCTGTCTCTTGATTGCCTATACTGTTGCACAGATCTCATTCTCTGCACCTTTGCTAGAAGTGGGGTCTTGAGGAAGGATATTGCCTCCCTAAATTTCAACCAGAGAATGCAGAACACACAAGGAACCGGAGTACAAAATATCTGTGCCACTGAAGGTACATATTTCACCATAACATTCAGCAAAGCCTCCAGGATTGCAAACTGGCTTTGCTTCCATGAATGCTTTGGAATGTTGAAATAAAGATACATAAGTATACATATCTCCTATATGATACACTGGAAATATCCAAGAATCTGATCCCACTGACCGGCTTCATAATCACAAACGCAATCAAAATGACTGCTAATCCTTAATACTCTAATGGAATACAAGTTGAAATGTATGGATATGGAGGCAAGTCTATGTTCTAAAAGTAAGATAATGTTTCTCTAATGGTTTAGTAAGAGACAACAATTATGATAAAAACAGGAGCCAAAAACTAGCCACACTATTTTTTTTTTATGCCAATAGATATTTTGGTGAGGTGCTCAGATAATCCCTTTCACTGGAGAAAATACGAGCCCTGGCAAATAAAGATATTTTCCCAAAAATGTAAACATTGTAATTAAAACTCATGTAAGTGAGAAATTAAGGTGTACCTATCATGAGGGAAAGTACATTTTATTTTACAAATGTTACTGTAGACTGAGGGAGGAAGGGCACGATTTACAATCACTCTGCAAAGAGGGCAGAATGGGACCTTGGCATGGAAATTAGTTTCACCATAGGGTGAAGACCAGTGCAGGAGCACAGAACACAATTTTATGGTCTAACTCAGAGCAGGATTAACCATAAGGTAACTTTAAGTGTCTGACTAGGACCCAGGCATTAGTCGGAGTCCCTAAAACCATGAATTTTTGTGGCCCCCCCTATGTAAAAATGAAGGGTGCTCTACAATGTATAACCAAAGATAGAAGATGTTAATACAGTGTTAGGAAATGAGGGGTTAAAACATTTGGCAGTAGAGTGTTGATTTTTTTCATTGTAGTTTTCCTTTTAAATCAAATCAACAGAGGTCCCTGTGGATATGTTCAAGCTGCCAAATAAGCTATGTTCTAAGATTATTGGCTTTTTACAGGATTTCCTAAGGCTATATGATCAAGATGAATGATTTTCTTGCACTGTAGAATATAACTTTTGCACTTTATTCAGCTTCCCAATCTACATGTGAGACTTGGCTACGTCTAAAGGACTATGAGCCATATTTAAAAGTTTCTCCAAATTTTTGCATTCTAAAAATTTAGCATTCTTCTTTAGCATTTTGGCACGGACCTCGCACACACATATAAGTCCGTTTAATTCTTAATAGTTTTTATCATTTTAAATTTCAATCTCTGACATTGCATTATTTTGTAACAGGAAAGTGCGGCTTTTTAATTTATTAGATATTTCTGACAGTATAAGTGGCATTTTAAGTTTAAGTGTAAATTGTAAGTGGCATTTTTCT
Source organism: Pelobates fuscus (assembly GCF_036172605.1). Taxonomy (NCBI): domain Eukaryota; kingdom Metazoa; phylum Chordata; class Amphibia; order Anura; family Pelobatidae; genus Pelobates; species Pelobates fuscus. The sequence continues at coordinate 111,139,874 of NC_086327.1, read as the reverse complement.
TATTTTACCTCACCACCAATGGAATATACTACACTATATTCTGTTTTCTGTCCTCATATTTTCCATACGGACATACGCGTTTGAGGACACCCAGAAGGCGCTGCTCCCCTGTACCCTTTCCTGACCTATATCTGACTGTGTCAATGCCTTTAGGAATTAGAAAAATAAATAACTAATATTGCCTGCAAAGTTTTGAGGTTTGAAGATGTAAAATTTGATTGTATTAAAAATGTATTTAAAATGACAAAAAACTTGGTAAAGGACCAATAAAATAAAACAAAGACCTTGATTAATGTGGAGTAAGGTCACTCCACTGATTATTTTTGAGCCAAATTAGGCTTTTTCCAAGAATTGCACCATGGTAGCATGACTGCATTTTGCATTTTTTTGTGTGTGTGTGCAATATTCTGGTTTTGATGCAATGTGGTGTCTGTCATCCTTGGATTTGTTTTACAATTTTTTTTATAAAATTGTATATAATATAATATAATATAATAATACACACACCTATATCTCTATCATAAGATCTTACTCATTTCATTAAACAGCAACTTCAATGCTCACCTAATCTAGGCAAAACAATAGGGGTTTAGGTGTATATGATCAAACATTGCATAAAACTGCCTCAAAGTCAAAGTACCGCATTCTTGGCAGTTCCTACTCTAGCAACCTATTGCCTGCTCTTAGGAGATTGACCTATTTACCTAGGAAATGTAGACAGCCACTAGAGGAGGACTTAAATATTGCAGTTTATGAAAAAGGGTTAAGGGTAGCGGGAGTTGGCACCCAGACCACTCCAATGGGCAGAAGTGGTCTGGGTGCCTGGAGTATCCCTTTAACGGGCATTACCCTCTGTATGATATTTAATGAACTCATGAGTATTACAAGCAAATGAAAACATTTTAAACAATATTGAAATGCCTCATTTAATTTGTTCAAAGCTATCTTTATTATTTGTATCTGATTGGATATATCATTTTTGGATTTTGTATCTTTATTTTGTATAAAAGGTTATCTGCTGCCTCTTGAAAGAAGAATAAATACAAACAAAAACAAAAGCCCCATAAAAAAACGGAATTCTCTGGCAGACAAAAAAAACCTCTAATATCCCCCCAGACAGCATTTGCCTGTTTGGCATGAGTTGACTTAAAAATAGGCTCTTCTAATGTATACAGCCAGGTTTTACCAACGGTGTTCCATGATTGACCTCATTTTGGTTCCATAACACAATTTTAATTCACCATACCCACAAATAACCGTTTTTCGTATTCAAGGAAGAAAGGACTTTGTCTGTTCCATAAATAATACTAGACACAACTACGTACATCCAGTGGAAAGGCACACACAACTAACAACTGCGTTTGAAATCATATGGTTTGTTACCAAATCACAGTTGCTTATGCTGGGAAAACTGTGCATGTTATTGATGCAATTTGTTTTGTGCTCATGCTAATCAAAAATGTCAGCCAAATCATTAAACATAATTGGTTCCTAAAGCAGATGGTTAATGCCACTATTTTGAGCAACTAAACTTTATCTCCTAGCAAGTGATGGTAAAATTAAATTTTGAAATAGCAAATTATGCATAAGACAGGCAACGTGTCAAGAAACAATTGTTTAACTCTCTCTAACTCTGCCGTAGATAGAACATAGTAACATGTCTGAATAGGTTTGACTAGATAGGTAAGATATAGATGCACAAAAAAAAGCGCACGTTTTGTTAAAATAAAATTAGTGGTATTTGTCATAAATCGTGCATATTTCTGAATTCAGCAAATAAAAGAGCGATAATTTGTGATATGAATTTTTCATACACAGATCAGCCACAACATTAAAACCCCATGTGGGTGCCCCTTGTGCTGCTAAAACAGCTCTGATGGCCGAGGCATGGAATACACAAGATCTCTAAACATGTCCTGTGGTATCTGGCACCTAGACATTAGCAGCAGATCATTTAACTTGCAGGTTCCAAAAGTTGCGAGGTGGGGCCTCCATGGATTGTATTTGTTGTTCCAGCACATCCCACATTTGCTCATCTGGATTGAGATCTGGGGAATTTGGACATTAAGGTAACACTTTGAACTCTGCTACACAGCCCCATATGCAAGAAACAGATGTTCTGACACCTTTCTATCATGCATTGTAGCATAGCATAACGTTTTTCAGCACTTTGAGCTACAATAGCTCTAAAGTGTGACCAGATCAGTCAGACTAGCTTTCACCCTCTACGTGCATCAATGAGCCTTTGATGCCCATGACCCCTATTCTGGCTCACTGGTTGTCCTTCCTTGCACCACTTTTGGTAGGAAATAACTGCATACTGGAACACCCCACAAGACTTGCCATTTTGGAGATGCTCTGACCCAGTCGTCTAGCCAACACTGTTTGGCCCTTGTCAAAGTCACTCAGATCTTTCCACTTGCCCATTTTTCTTGCTTCCAACATATGAAATCAAGAACGGACTGTTCACTTGCTGCCCAATATTTCCCACCCCTTGACAGATGACATTGTAACGATATAATCAATGTCATTCACTTCACCTGGTTGATCAGTGTAAATGGCTGCTTTTTTTGTTTATTTAATGTTGCAATGTCAGGTCAGACAGAAAAGCTATATATTACCTAACTATACCAAGTTCTATGAAGAAGAGCTCTTTTTGGTCTACAGATGTCCAGGCATTTTAGAACTTAGTACATTAACTTGTGAATTCATCTGTGCACATAGAGTCCATAAAGACACTGTAGAGGCCTAAGTAGAGTTCAAAATTCAGGACCTTTACGAGCACAGTTACTCTTGCTTCAAATGAGAAGAAGCAATGAGTCAATAAAGGTTTAAGATGCTTTCTGGAGGTCAGTGTAAAGTTGAGACAGCTCACGGAGGCTGCCTAGCTTGCCATAATGGTTACTCCTGCTCTGTGTGTTTGGGCTAATGAGTGATGGACATCATTTTCGGGACAGGCCAAAAGTACTCCGTACAGGTGCTTCATTATCTTCCAAGAAAACAATTTTTTTTTAAATGCTTCAGATTTGTAAGAAATAAAACCTGAACAAAGCAATTTTTTTTTCGGCCAGTCGTAGCTTCCAAACAACCTCCATCTTTACCCACACAGATACACATTACAAACATGCACGGTAGGTGTGCAGTTGGCAATGTAGATTACAAGAAACACAATATAAATCAAAACACTTTGTTTCTTGCCTCTTATAGTGATATGTTTTCGGGAGCGCAGACGAGTAGAACAGGCAGGTAGTATCTCTTCTATTCCTCACTATATTTGTTCTTGTGTTTAAGAAAACCTGTGCATTATTTATTTGTAAGCTTTGTAGGTCAGTGCTCACAGCTGTCAGTCATTGAAACCCGTTTTGTGACTATGTCTGGCAAAATATTTGGTTGAAACAAGAAAAATTAAATGTAATCAAACAAAAAAAAAATCTTTCAATTTGAGAATATATTTTTACCTGTTTAAAAAGAAAAGTTAGCCTGGACCATTTGACATTAAAAATGAATAAGTAAATGCCAACGGTAAAGTGCTGTGACATTAGATTTGCAATTTCAATTTAATTCCCTCTCTAACCTTCTGCACATTTTCCCAGCAAGAGATGTATTTGGTAACATGATTGATTTCAGCACCTAACTCCCCATCAGCGGTATTAGGGTCTCTAAGCAATGCTACACAAGGGATAACACCTACAGCAGCGAGGAGGAGCAAAGTATGGTATTATTTTTATTTAGTAATATATAAAATGGCATGTTTAGTGTACAGTACCTTCCACTTCATAAACGCATGCAACGATGAGCAGGAAAAACAAAAACAGAAACAAAAACAACAAAAATAAAAGACAGACCAGAAAGCAAGGGTCAAACATTACATAATGACCAAATATATAGAACAGGACTTTCCAACAGCAATCCTGCGCCTGTACATTGAACGGCAACACCCAGGATCATAGGATTTGCAGTGCAACAACAGATGAGGGTAAACTGTTGAATAGACTTGGTTTCGAATAATAAAAAAAAATCATTAGAACAAAATATAAACCTTCTCAGAATCAGAAATTAATAAATAATAAATTGAACAAATACAATTTTAAATATTAATTCGATATCGGTTGATAAAGATTGCAATAGCTATGTTTTCTCATTACAAAATCATCAACTAGGGTAAGCATTTATACAATGTATGTAGCTAATTCCAAAATTTTAGGGTTTGGGTGGTGAGCAATTATACACTAATGCATCGTTTCCACTGAGCGGATCGGTTCGGGTCGGTACAGTTTGGAAGGTTTAGAATAGACCAGCCCCTTCTGGTGAGCCTTTCCACTGCAGGTCAGACCTTCAGGGCCATGCGGGGTTTAGAAAAAAAAAATGCTCTTCCTGTCCACCAATCAATGGATTGTATAGTAGCTCCACCCTAACCGAACCGTTCCATTTCCTATGGCTCTACATCTGAAGCAGGACCCTGAATGGATCGGTACGGTTCGCTTGTATGGACTACTTTCATAATGGAAACCCCCAAAATAGCAAACCGTACCGAACCGAACCGCTCAGTGGAAACGAGGCATTACTTATTTTGAAAAAATATTTTATGCAATGTAAAGTTAACAAATGCAACAAATATATAGATTAGCCGATGCTGAATGGAGATACAAATAAATCCTCCCCACCCCTCTTAGAAACTTTTGAGCTTGTTAAATATTAGTGGGAGAGAAAGTTAAACCTTTGTGAGATTTGTTCAGCAAAGGCTGCAACATTAAATGACCGCTCCAGGGACCATAATAACGTCATGCAACTTAAGTCTAGTTGTTATGGTGCTAGGAAGTTCCAAGCACCTTAAGGAGTTTAGCTTAAAAGCCATAATTCACTCCTTAGAATATTTGTCCTAAAACTCAACTGAAATCCCAAATAAACTGGACATTTTAAGAATCATGATTAAAAAGTGAAACTATTTTGAGTTATCATGTGTATTCCCATCCCCCTTTTTATATATATTTTGCTCATACTTAATATTGCGTTTATTTTGGGCACCATGACCACTTCAGTGATTTCAAGTGTTCATGGTGTCTGGAGTCTGAATGTGCAGAATTTTGCTTTTAAATGCATCATTAAGCAGCATCATTGAGTTAACCATTGTAAAACGGTTTTCCCCATTACCGAGGAAGGGTGGCAGGATACTCCTGCCATCACAATCACTACATCAGTCTGTAGTATATAAGATGATGGGAGTATCCCTTTAAAGATCGTATGGAATTCTAACAGAACAACAACAACAAAAATGTGTCAAAAAAGTCTCTGAATAATTGAAGGAATCTCAGAAAAGCCTCAGCCAAGGCAGCTTGGTTTTCAGGATGAAATCCATTTTTATCCATTTAATTTAGTTCCATATTTTCAGAATGCAACTAACCGTCGTGGTCACTCCTTGTAATAAATAGGCGTAAACATATTTTCTAAAGCAAGTTACACGGGAGACTTGCTTTCCATAAATATTAGAACGCAAGTTAAGGTAGAAGGAAATAAACAACAGATGCGAGGGACTTTGTTAAGCAAACAAACCAATCTGTTGGACTGATGGTTAATGGAGACTGTGTGGAAGCTTGCCGCGCAGTCTGATGTACAATTTAAGAATCTCAAGGCTTGCCTATTTTTCCCATCAGCCAGTGTCAAGGCCAATGTCATGCTAACACACAATGCTGCCGTCTAGACACCGGGGGAGTTATTGTATTCAACCTTTGCAGATGCATAAGGCACAACATAGCGTGATCTTTGTGGCTTATTTTTCATGCTTTATAAATGTGAATCTAACATGTACTTTCATCATTGTAAACATCTATATACAACGTTACTTGAATGCGCGGTTCTTAAGCATGAAAATAAAAAAATAAAAAATTCTGATTTTTTAAATGTATTCATTACCGTGTGTATATAAAAGATATAAAGGCACACACTTACACTATTAATGATATATACACACAATGGTAAACTCAGATCTAGAGGGTTTTTTAGAAACATCATATTAAACCACAGAACAGAGACAAAGGGGTTTGATGAAAGTCAACAAAACCTTCAGATTACATTTTTCCCACTATACATGTGTCAGCATCATGCATATTTTGATATTGAATGATTTTTAAAAAAAAAAAAATTTAAATTTATTTTGAAAAAAATCAGGTTTGCATAGACTATGCAAAGCAATACTATATGTACCCAGACCACTTCAACTCATCAAAGTGGTCTGGGTGCAGTGTCCCATCACCCTTAATCCTGGGCTTTTTTTTTAATAAACTGCAATAATTACCTGCTAGGGTTAACTCCTCCTTTAGTGTCTGTCTACCAGGCAGCTAGCAAAGGGACTTCTGGATGGTTAGGTGATTTTTGTACTTAAAAGATGCTGGACGTCCTCACACTATGCATGCGCATTAGGTCTCCCCCACCGGCTGACGCTGGTATTGGAGGTGTGAAGGCGGATGCGAGCCAGGGCAGAGGGACATCGGTGCTGGACCCAGGTAAGTGACAAAAAGAGGTCCTCGACGGATGGGGAGCTATAGTGCCAGGAAAACAAGTCTCCTTTCCTAGCGCTATAGTGTACCTTTAAGGAAGCACTAGAAGAGGGGTTGGAAACGTTCGGAACTCCAGATGCTGCGTTCTACATTACTCCTGATGCTTTGCCAGCATTCGGACTGTAAGACCATTAAAGGAGATGCAGTTCACAACATCTGGAGTGTTGCAGGTTGCCTATCCCTGAACTAGAACATACACCAGCCTTCCAAGAGGTAGAGATACTGAATTAATGTCAGCACCTACTGTCTGGTAGCGAGCCTTTGATTCACGACATAGAGGCCAGGATCTAGCCTAATTTAGGACCTGCTGCTTAGGGGGCATTTAAGCGGAATTCCCAGCACAATAACAGCTACAGCTTGTTGTTGTTGAGCTGCTATGAGAGTAGGGGAGCAGTTCCCTCCATGTTTTGTCAGAAGCATTATATGAAGTTTGGCAATCCATCACCCAATGCATACCTTCTGAGCCAGAGATGATATAATTAGGAAATGTCACTACTTTATTCTCAGATGTAAGGGGCAGATGTCTTAACTCAATGAAGAACCCTCCTAAACACCGCTCACAGACTAATTACATTTAAAAAAAGAATTTGACGTATGCTCACGCCATACAAACCGCTGAGTGAATAAAGGCAGACGTTAAACAGTTTTTTAAGATTATAAATAAATGAAAGATCAGAGTGGATTTAGTTAAAAAAATTATATATATATATATATATATATATATATATATATATATATATACACAAATCAAGAAATGAGAGCACTCCATGGATTTGGTAAATCAAATTACTGTATTCAAATAGCACGCAAAAAAAAAAAAAAGAAGTTTCGACCGTCTAGCGGTCTTTATCATGATCTTGATAAAGACCGCTAGACAGTCGAAACGTCGATTTTTTTGCGTGCTATTTGAATACAGTAATTTGATTTACCAAATCCATGGAGTGCTCTCATTTCTTGCTTTGTTTATAGTATTTTGCACAGAGAAGCACCTGGTATGTATTATTATTTGGGAAGAGTGCCAGAAATTGCATAGTTTCTCTATATATAGTCAAAAAAGTCTCTGCCTAATTGAGTGGAACCTCAGAAAAGTCACTGAGGGGTTAAAGAGGCAGCTCGGTTTTCTGGATGATAAAAGTGTGATTACATGTTGCATTGATTGTCTACAAACATATGGTCAATTATTCATACTTTTATTTAACAGTGATCCTGCCTTTATTCATCAGATCTGTAGCCTCACATTGCCAAAATGTTATTTTAGTAGCCACTACCCCACCCCCCATTTAATGCTTGCATTAAAACATGTTTCAGATGGGAAGATCTCCGCCTCAAAGAAGAGATTAAAGGATGTATGTCCTATTGCTAATTCACTAAGCCACACATCCCTCCTGTCAGCTCAAGATCAATCAGAGATAAGTTCTGTTACAGAGGGGATTTGTTTAGTCGACACATGCACTATAAGAAAATGATAGATAGAGGCACAGAATGAGAACCCACAGGGGGTGGGATACACCACGGAAATATATCATGGATGCATTACACATCGATGCTATACCTACACATTGACATGCACTGCACATATCACGCACCTGTTTTTAAAATTTGTTTATTATTTCATAAAAAGAAAATATTCATTAGTAAATTCAACCATCTTAAGGGTAATTCTATTTATTAAAATAATCTAAAACTGTTACAAAAAAATAAAAATCTGATCTCCTGACAAACAAAGTTTAGTTTAATATAATTTAAAAAGATGAATTCTAATTATTATTGTCAATGCAGTTAAGGACATATTTAAAAATGGTACAGAAATTCTAATAGGGGAATAACGGGGGCGGGGGGAGTGGGGACAGATTAGTCCTCCTGTATTAGTGTGTACCTGCATACACCTGATCCCACATATATATATATATATATATATATATATATATATATATACACACACACACACACACACGTAACTGTATAACTACATACAATTTATACGTTTAGGTTTTCACCGAACTTCCTTCGGGACACAATCTGCATTCTACAAGAAGACATTTCAATAAGGAATCAAAATGTTTCTTAACTTTCCCTTTTGCGTAACAAGTCATCCAGCATTTGTACGAGAGTTAACATACAGAACTCTGGTTTCATCTCTCTCCCAGGCATCAGCACATAAGCCTGTTAAACAGGCTTACTACATGCCATCTGCACGTGGGCAGTCCCATTGGGGTCAATTTCTGACCACCACCAGTAGTGAAGATGTATTGACTGCAAAAGCAAACATTTTCTTGACAGACCAAGCTTAGTTTATTAATTTAACCCACTGCAGCAGATGAGTGAAAAGGACTGCCGCAAAATCTCACGTGTGTGTGTGGACAACCAAAAAAACAATAAATCACGAGCGATTCCAGGAAAGTTGCTAGAAATCTTGGACTTCAAAGACACTTTTACTCTTGTTCTTCCATATCCACGTCATTTTGGAGATAGATAAAACAGAATTCAGAAGTGGATAGAAAGAATGGCAGGTTCTATAATTTAAGCTGCTGGCTTTTGAAAATCAGACCATTGGTTTATACAACAAATATAACATTTCATCTGCAAACCTGAACTAATGTTTGGTTGGCACAGCATCATGGCAATCATCGCTCACTGCTACTGGAATGCTGAATACAGTTTATCGCTATGCAGTGGGAACCCTGTTCTGTTCCCTTACTATATTTGCAGTGGGAACAGAGTTCCCACACTTTTTGCTGACTGTTCAGGAGCATTTATAGAATGCACAGGGCTTTTAATAAATAAAAAAATACAAAAATGCAAGTAAGCAAAATAATTACTTTTCAATCTTTACTGCTTTAGGGATAATCTTTTTTTTTTCTCCACGTGAGACCGGCATCATTCAGACAGATCGGCAAACTGTAAAGGGAGGGCTGGCCCATTAACAGGAAACCTCAGCTACCAATAAGCCATCATGTATGATGAATACGTCTAAGGCTGTATAAATTGATACTAATTTGTCATATTTTTGTATATGACTATTAAATCCCCATAGCTACATTCAGTTCTACCAACAACACAGTTACTGGAGATTGGAGGCACTATCCTGTAGAAGAGAATCAATTGTTGGGCTTTAAGACACATTTTTATGATTTTACTACTAAACATGTTTATTTTTCCATAATATTGCTATTTCTGCAGTATTACAGAAATCCCAATAAATACAAAAGGTCATGGTTTTGTTTTCAGGCTACATTAAGTTATTGCATTTATTTGTTTCGTTCGGCATGCCGTAACTATACTCAGAGTCGGCATCATATAGGGAGAAGGAAGACAAGCAAGGGCAAGTGTAAAGTCACTGTTTGTCAGAGGAGCCTCTCTGGTCTTTGAGCACACTGCCTGGCAATAGAGAGGACAGTTAAAGGACCATTGTCAGTAGGGAATATATATATTGCTCACCACTCAAAGATTAAAAAAAGAAAATGGAGAAAAAAAAATATTAAAAAAATGCAACACTTTTCTCTGTAATTTGCCCTTTTGAAATGAATTACTTCATATTTTATTCTGAAAGTACACAAAACAGCATGCATTTTCATGTACTACATACATCGCCGTTTATTAGCTTGCAGTCCTCATCGATCTCATCTGCGCTGTCTTCATCAGACACCTCCCCTTCTTCTGCGTCATCGCTGATACTGGCTGGAAGCTTTTTTCCCTGAAGTGAAAATAACATAGAGTAAGGCCCCAGGCTGCAAAATGTTTGATTACATTTGTTAGAATTTACATAAGGGCCTTAATGTGGTTATATTCAGGAACCTGCCACTTTATAAACATACGCAACACAGATTTCCCTACTCGGGTTCCCTTGCTCGCTTATATATTTTATAATCTATTATTGAGGATGTGGCATGCGTCCCAAAATCCCTGCACTCGCAGTTTGTTTAACCCCTTAAGGACACATGACATGTGTGACATGTCATGATTCCCTTTTTTTCCAGAAATTTGGTCCTTAAGGGGTTAAGAGCGGATCTGCATTATGGAGCAAAGATAGGATTGAGAAGGAAATCCCTTTTGTTGTGATCCCAATATTCTACTTTAGAATGTTGGAATGCAAAAATAAATTGTCATTCATTTATAGATTACCAATAGTGATGTCCCGATCGGTTCGCTGGCGAATAGTTCCCGGCAAACATAGCTTGTTCGCGTTCGCCACGGATGGCGAACATATGCGATGTTCGGTCCGCCCCCTATTCGTCATCATTGAGTAAACTTTGACCCTGTACCTCACAGTCAGCAGACACATTCCAGCCAATCAGCAGGAGACCCTCCCTCCCAGATCCTCCCACCTCCTAGACAGCATACAATTTAGATTAATTCTGAAGCTGCATTCTTTTTTTTTGTGTTTATTATACATTATCCCCCATAGCCAGTAACCTGTATTATACATTATCCTCCCATAGCCAGTAACCTGTGTTTATTATACATTATCCCCCCATAGCCAGTAACCTGTGTTTATTATACATTATTCCCCCATAGCCAGTAACCTGTGTTTATTATACATTATCCTCCCATAGCCAGTAACCTGTGTTTATTATACATTATCCTCCCATAGCCAGTAACCTGTGTTTATTATACATTATCCTCCCATAGCCAGTAACCTGTGTTTATTATACATTATCCTCCCATAGCCAGTAACCTGTGCTTATTATACATTATCCCCCATAGCCAGTAACCTGTGTTTATTATACATTATCCCCCATAGCCAGTAACCTGTGTTTATTATACATTATCCCCCCATAGCCAGTAACCTGTGTTTATTATACATTATCCCCCCCATAGCCAGTAACCTGTGTTTATTATACATTATCCCCCCACAGCCAGTAACCCGTGCGTATTATACATTATCCTCCCATAGCCAGTAACCTGTGTTTATTATACATTATCCCCCATAGCCAGTAACCTGTGTTTATTATACATTACCCCCCATAGCCAGTAACCTGTGTTTATTATACATTATCCTCCCCATAGCCAGTAACCTGTGTTTATTATACATTATCCTCCCATAGCCAGTAACCTGTGTTTATTATACATTATCCCCCATAGCCAGTAACCTGTGTTTATTATACATTTTCCGTCCCATAGTTAGTAACCTGTGTTTATTATACATTATCACCCCATAGCCAGTAACCTGTGCTTATTATACATTATCCCTCCCATAGCCAGTAACCTGTGTTTATTATACATTATCCTCCCATAGCCAGTAACCTGTGCTTATTATACATTATCCCCCCCATAGCCAGTAACCTGTGTTTATTATACATTATCCACCCATTGCCAGTAACCTGTGTTTATTACACATTATCCACCCATTGCCAGTAACCTGTGTTTATTATACATTATCCCCCCGTAGCCAGTAACCTGTGTTTATTATACATTATCCCCCATAGCCAGTAACCTGTGTTTATTATACATTATCCTCCCATAGCCAGTAACCTGTGTTTATTATACATTATCCCTCCCATAGTCAGTAACCTGTGTTTATTATACATTATCCCCCCATAGCAAGTAACCTGTGCTTATTATACATTATCCCTCCCATAGCCAGTAACCTGTGTTTATTATACATTATCCTCCCATAGCCAGTAACCTGTGCTTATTATACATTATCCCCCCCATAGCCAGTAACCTGTGTTTATTATACATTATCCCCCCAAAACCAGTAACCTGTGTTTATTATATATTATCCCCCCACAACCAGTAACCTGTGTTTATTATACATTATCCCCCCCATAGCCAGTAACCTGTGTTTATTATACATTATCCCCCATAGCCAGTAACCTGTGTTTATTATACATTACCCCCATAGCCAGTAACCTGTGTTTATTATACATTATCCCCCCCATAGCCAGTAACCTGTGTTTATTATACATTATCCTCCCATAGCCAGTAACCTGTGTTTATTATACATTATCCTCCCATAGCCAGTAACCTGTGTTTATTATACATTATCCTCCCATAGCCAGTAACCTGTGCTTATTATACATTATCCCCCATAGCCAGTAACCTGTGTTTATTATACATTATCCCCCATAGCCAGTAACCTGTGTTTATTATACATTATCCCCCCATAGCCAGTAACCTGTGTTTATTATACATTATCCCCCCCATAGCCAGTAACCTGTGTTTATTATACATTATCCCCCCACAGCCAGTAACCCGTGCTTATTATACATTATCCTCCCATAGCCAGTAACCTGTGTTTATTATACATTATCCCCCATAGCCAGTAACCTGTGTTTATTATACATTACCCCCCATAGCCAGTAACCTGTGTTTATTATACATTATCCTCCCCATAGCCAGTAACCTGTGTTTATTATACATTATCCTCCCATAGCCAGTAACCTGTGTTTATTATACATTATCCCCCATAGCCAGTAACCTGTGTTTATTATACATTATCCCTCCCATAGTCAGTAACCTGTGTTTATTATACATTATCCCTCCCATAGTCAGTAACCTGTGTTTATTATACATTATCCCTCCCATAGTCAGTAACCTGTGTTTATTATACATTATCCCCCCATAGCCAGTAACCTGTGCTTATTATACATTATCCCTCCCATAGCCAGTAACCTGTGTTTATTATACATTATCCCTCCCATAGCCAGTAACCTGTGCTTATTATACATTATCCCTCCCATAGCCAGTAACCTGTGTTTATTATACATTATCCTCCCATAGCCAGTAACCTGTGTTTATTATACATTATCCCCCATAGCCAGTAACCTGTGTTTATTATACATTATCCTCCTATAGCCAGTAACCTGTGTTTATTATACATTATCCTCCCATAGCCAGTAACCTGTGTTTATTATACATTATCCTCCCATAGCCAGTAACCTGTGCTTATTATACATTATCCCCCATAGCCAGTAACCTGTGTTTATTATACATTATCCCCCCATAGCCAGTAACCTGTGTTTATTATACATTATCCCCTCCATAGCCAGTAACCTGTTTTTATTATACATTATCCCCCCACAGCCAGTAACCCGTGCGTATTATACATTATCCTCCCATAGCCAGTAACCTGTGTTTATTATACATTACCCCCCATAGCCAGTAACCTGTGTTTATTATACATTATCCTCCCCATAGCCAGTAACCTGTGTTTATTATACATTATCCTCCCATAGCCAGTAACCTGTGTTTATTATACATTATCCCCCATAGCCAGTAACCTGTGTTTATTATACATTATCCCTCCCATAGTCAGTAACCTGTGTTTATTATACATTATCCCCCCATAGCCAGTAACCTGTGCTTATTATACATTATCCCCCCCATAGCCAGTAACCTGTGCTTATTATACATTATCCCCCCCATAGCCAGTAACCTGTGTTTATTATACATTATCCACCCATTGCCAGTAACCTGTGTTTATTACACATTATCCTCCCATAGCCAGTAACCTGTGTTTATTATACATTATCCCCCCATAGCCAGTAACCTGTATTTATTATACATTATCCCCCATAGCCAGTAACCTGTGTTTATTATACATTATCCCCCCCATAGCCAGTAACCTGTGTTTATTATACATTATCCACCCATTGCCAGTAACCTGTGTTTATTATACATTATCCCTCCCATAGTCAGTAACCTGTGTTTATTATACATTATCCCCCCATAGCCAGTAACCTGTGCTTATTATACATTATCCCTCCCATAGCCAGTAACCTGTGTTTATTATACATTATCCTCCCATAGCCAGTAACCTGTGCTTATTATACATTATCCCCCCCATAGCCAGTAACCTGTGTTTATTATACATTATCCCCCACAACCAGTAACCTGTGTTTATTATACATTATCCCCCCACAACCAGTAACCTGTGTTTATTATACATTATCCCCCCCATAGCCAGTAACCTGTGTTTATTATACATTATCCCCCATAGCCAGTAACCTGTGTTTATTATACATTACCCCCATAGCCAGTAACCTGTGTTTATTATACATTATCCCCCCATAGCCAGTAACCTGTGTTTATTATACATTATCCCCCATAGCCATTAACCTGTGTTTATTATACATTATCCTCCCATAGCCAGTAACCTGTGTTTATTATACATTATCCTCCCATAGCCAGTAACCTGTGTTTATTATACATTATCCCCCCACAGCCAGTAACCTGTGTTTATTATACATTATCCCCCCATAGCCAGTAACCTGTGTTTATTATACATTATCCCCCATAGCCATTAACCTGTGTTTATTATACATTATCCTCCCATAGCCAGTAACCTGTGTTTATTATACATTATCCTCCCATAGCCAGTAACCTGTGTTTATTATACATTATCCCCCCACAGCCAGTAACCCGTGCTTATTATACATTATCCTCCCATAGCCAGTAACCTGTGTTTATTATACATTATCCCCCCCATAGCCAGTAACCTGTGTTTACTATACATTATCCTCCCATAGCCAGTAACCTGTGTTTATTATACATTATCCCTCCCATAGCCAGTGACCTGTGTTTATTATACATTATCCTCCCATAGCCAGTAACCTGTGCTTATTATACATTATCCCCCCCATAGCCAGTAACCTGTGTTTATTATACATTATCCCCCCATAGCCAGTAACCTGTGCTTATTATACATTATCCCTCCCATAGCCAGTAACCTGTGTTTATTATACATTATCCTCCCATAGCCAGTAACCTGTGCTTATTATACATTATCCCCCCCATAGCCAGTAACCTGTGTTTATTATACATTATCCCCCATAGCCAGTAACCTGTGTTTATTATACATTATCCCTCCCATAGTTAGTAACCTGTGTTTATTATACATTATCCCCCCATAGCCAGTAACCTGTGCTTATTATACATTATCCCTCCCATAGCCAGTAACCTGTGTTTTATACATTATCCTCCCATAGCCAGTAACCTGTGCTTATTATACATTATCCCCCCCCATAGCCAGTAACCTGTGTTTATTATACATTATCCCCCCATAGCCAGTAACCTGTGTTTATTATACATTATCCCCCATAGCCAGTAACCTGTGTTTATTATACATTATCCCTCCCATAGTCAGTAACCTGTGTTTATTATACATTATCCCCCCACAGCCAGTAACCCGTGCGTATTATACATTATCCTCCCATAGCCAGTAACCTGTGTTTATTATACATTATCCCCCATAGTCAGTAACCTGTGTTTATTATACATTATCCCCCCATAGCCAGTAACCTGTGCTTATTATACATTATCCCTCCCATAGCCAGTTACCTGTGTTTATTATACATTATCTCCCCCATAGCCAGTAACCTGTGTTTATTATACATTATCCCTCCCATAGCCAGTAACCTGTGTTTATTATACATTATCTCCCCCATAGCCAGTAACCTGTGTTTATTATACATTATCCCCCATAGCCAGTAACCTGTGTTTATTATACATTATCCTCCCATAGCCAGTAACCTGTGTTTATTATACATTATCCCTCCCATAGTCAGTAACCTGTGTTTATTATACATTATCCTCCCATAGCCAGTAACCTGTGCTTATTATACATTATCCCTCCCATAGCCAGTAACCTGTGTTTATTATACATTATCCTCCCATAGCCAGTAACCTGTGCTTATTATACATTATCCCCCCCATAGCCAGTAACCTGTGTTTATTATACATTATCCCCCCACAACCAGTAACCTGTGTTTATTATACATTATCCCCCCACAACCAGTAACCTGTGTTTATTATACATTATCCCCCCCATAGCCAGTAACCTGTGTTTATTATACATTATCCCCCATAGCCAGTAACCTGTGTTTATTATACATTACCCCCATAGCCAGTAACCTGTGTTTATTATACATTATCCCCCCATAGCCAGTAACCTGTGTTTATTATACATTATCCTCCCATAGCCAGTAACCTGTGTTTATTATACATTATCCCCCCATAGCCAATAACCTGTGTTTATTATACATTATCCTCCCATAGCCAGTAACCTGTGTTTATTATACATTATCCTCCCATAGCAAGTAACCTGTGTTTATTATACATTATCCTCCCATAGCCAGTAACCTGTGCTTATTATACATTATCCCCCATAGCCAGTAACCTGTGTTTATTATACATTATCCCCCATAGCCAGTAACCTGTGTTTATTATACATTATCCCCCCCATAGCCAGTAACCTGTGTTTATTATACATTATCCCCCCACAGCCAGTAACCCGTGCTTATTATACATTATCCTCCCATAGCCAGTAACCTGTGTTTATTATACATTATCCCCCATAGCCAGTAACCTGTGTTTATTATACATTACCCCCCATAGCCAGTAACCTGTGTTTATTATACATTATCCTCCCCATAGCCAGTAACCTGTGTTTATTATACATTATCCTCCCATAGCCAGTAACCTGTGTTTATTATACATTATCCCTCCCATAGCCAGTAACCTGTGTTTATTATACATTATCCTCCCATAGCCAGTAACCTGTGCTTATTATACATTATCCCCCCCATAGCCAGTAACCTGTGTTTATTATACATTAATCCCCCATAGCCAGTAACCTGTGCTTATTATACATTATCCCTCCCATAGCCAGTAACCTGTGTTTATTATACATTATCCTCCCATAGCCAGTAACCTGTGCTTATTATACATTATCCCCCCATAGCCAGTAACCTGTGTTTATTATACATTATCCTCCCATAGCCAGTAACCTGTGTTTATTATACATTATCCCCCATAGCCAGTAACCTGTGTTTATTATACATTACCCCCCATAGCCAGTAACCTGTGTTTATTATACATTATCCTCCCCATAGCCAGTAACCTGTGTTTATTATACATTATCCCCCCATAGCCAGTAACCTGTGTTTATTATACATTATCCCCCATAGCCAGTAACCTGTGTTTATTATACATTATCCCTCCCATAGTTAGTAACCTGTGTTTATTATACATTATCCCCCCATAGCCAGTAACCTGTGCTTATTATACATTATCCCTCCCATAGCCAGTAACCTGTGTTTTATACATTATCCCCCCCATAGCCAGTAACCTGTGTTTTATACATTATCCTCCCATAGCCAGTAACCTGTGCTTATTATACATTATCCCCCCCCCATAGCCAGTAACCTGTGTTTATTATACATTATCCCCCCATAGCCAGTAACCTGTGTTTATTATACATTATCCCCCATAGCCAGTAACCTGTGTTTATTATACCTTATCCCCCCCATAGCCAGTAACCTGTGTTTATTATACATTATCCCCCCATAGGCAGTAACCTGTGTTTATTATACATCATCCCTCCCATAGTCAGTAACCTGTGTTTATTATACATTATCCCCCCATAGCCAGTAACCTGTGCTTATTATACATTATCCCTCCCATAGCCAGTAACCTGTGTTTATTATACATTATCTCCCCCATAGCCAGTAACCTGTGTTTATTATACATTATCCCCCCCATAGCCAGTAACCTGTGTTTATTATACATTATCCCCCCATAGCCAGTAACCTGTGTTTATTATACATTATCCCCCATAGCCAGTAACCTGTGTTTATTATACATTATCCCCCCATAGCCAGTAACCTGTGTTTATTATACATTATCCCCCATAGCCAGTAACCTGTGTTTATTATACATTATTCCCCCATAGTCATTTATCGTTGGACCTAGGCGCATGATGTCTTAGGCCGGCCCAGAGAGTGAGTGAGTGAATAATATAATATATATGTTCAGAAACATATTAGTAATATATGTAAATCGGGTTCATGCAAAGAGGGTGAAAAGGTATTAAAGAAAAACACACTTATTGCATCAAATTTACAAAGCCAAACCTTTAAAAGCTTTCCTCATTTCTTTCTCGGGATGAGGAATATATCGGTTGTAGACTGAGGATTTCCATCTGCCCAATCTTTTAATAATATGCACTGGAGTGTCAGTGTTGAAGGAGACCGAAGCTGCCCCTATTCTTAATGAAAGACCAGAGACATGGATACAAGCCAATCTTAGGAGTAGTGTTCTGATGTAGAAGATGAATTTAGCCGTAGTCAGAGGGATTCAGTGAGAGTAGTGGTGAAATGTGTGTGGCATGACTGAGTGTGGGTAAGTAAGAGTCAAATATTTTAACTGGGCACTAGTTCTAGGTGTGATAAAGTGGTATAGCGGATGGATGAGTAGTTTGGTTCGTTTTAGAGGTTTGTAGAGAAAGTATATAGTGATCATGATTTTTAGCAATATCCAATATTTTTAAGGTGTTAAACAAACATAAAATGCTATATAAAATTTGTGGGAATATCGAATAGTCGTGTACAGTAAATCAGAGAGGGCTCAGAATATCGAACCATCGATCGGTAACCTGGATGAAGTAGGGGGTCTATCCGTTTTATTAAATACGCGGTAATATGCTTTTAATGGGATAGGACGTTAGGAAAGGTGTGTGATTGGGATAAGTGGTTGTGGCTGTATTTACCTTATCCTGGGACCAACCAGGCTCCTAAGCTTGAGCCGCGCGTGGCTGGATCACTCCTGCCTCCACACTAGCCGCATGCGGCTTGATCTCCTCTTCTGACTTAGCCGCGTGCACTGACCGCAGTGATCGGTCATGTGGCCCGCCTGGCACTAGGAGCACGGCTCGAGTCACGAGCTCGCTCTTAAAGGGGCAGTGAGAGCCAAAAGTTGATTCAGGCTCCCATTGGCCCACGTCATTCCAGCACCCCCACACACGAACGTTTTGGGGGCGTAGGCATGACGTGGGCCAATCACTGGTGTAACAGTAGTGCACATTAAAAAAAAAAAACTAGAAATTCGACTGTGAAATAATAGCAGTCAGTTTCCTTCACACGTGTGCGTTTCAGGGCCTGCCAGGGCACAGTGTCACACCAGTGCAACTCATATCTGGTGTAACAGTAGTGTACATTTAAAAAAAAATACAGGGGGCTTGTTGAGATTTACTCTAGATTTTATTAACATGACAAATGAAGTTCACATTTATGTATGGCCTTATTTATTAAGGCAAATTGTTGGAGTTCAATGGTAAAGCGTTAACAGCAGGAACAATCTACTAGCTATTGTGAAAATTGAGCTATATTTAACTGTCATAGAATTGCTACATATTGTATTAAAGCTCACGGAGGAGCATAGGAAAGCTGACCGTGTGCGTGCACTCATAGCTCCAACACGGCTCAGCAAGAAGCATCTGATTGAATGATTGAAGTATACCGTGGCAAAATCTGTGCTAGTTTAAGAAAGAAAGGCTTGCAAAGGCAGATTAATAACCCCAAAGCACTATCCCAAATCCCTATGCACATTATATAAAAAGAAAAAAAGAAAAGGTTTTTAGCATCACACCAATGGCCATTAAAAATGAATATTCGGTAATGAAATAAAAAGAAGAACAGAGGTAGACAGATTTACACAGTCGTTAAAGCAATGGGACTGCAAATCACATCACTCCTAGATATTGTCTGGTTAATGATAAAGGTTCTGTAAAAATTCCAATGTTGCAAAGTAACGTTTTTTTTTTTTTTTAAATACTCATTTACCCAAGAACACAGAAATCCTTCCCTTGCCAGAAATCTAGCTAATTTGAATTTTATTGGATAAATAAGTGTGACAGATTATCCCAGCCACATTTTGAAGTAGTTTTTTTGTCTAGACTGTGGACTAGAGAGATGAGAAGATGAAACCGTTTAATGTACAAAGCCAGAAAGTGTGCTTTACTAAATTGCAATCTCTCTTATTTTTCTTACTAAAACAAACATTTAAGTATGATCAGCAAATATTGCAATACAGATATTTTGCAGTATATAAAGGGCAGCAATAAGAAAAAAAAAATCCAATGGCATTTTTTTTTTAGATTTTATATTTGTTTAAACAGGGCCTCCTTCATCTACTTTTCTCATATGTCAAACATGTTTTGTTAGAATTATTTGTCTTGGTTCAGCGGCGTAACTCCCGCCAGTACGGCTGCACCAGGGCCCACACACTGAGGGGACCCATCGGGTGTCCCATGCACTTAAGGTCACTCAAGCAATGGGCATGTGTCTTCAGGGGCCTGGTTGTGCTCTGCAACTCTTTAACAGTGCGACGGGGCCCCTTTCCTACTGGCAGCCTGGAAAGATGTGAGAGCTGGTCGCTTCCTTCCAGCTAACACAGACAGAGTTGCGCAGGAGGGAATGAAGGAAAGGCAGAAAGGAGGGGAGAGACCTAGGAGAGCTAGCCTCTGACACTCAGCCTCAGCCACTAGAAGCCACCCAACTGCACCTAAAAAGTAGGAAACTGGAGAGTTGGTCAGCATGTGTATCTGTATGCATGCCACTGTGTGTATCTGTGTGTCCTAGTATGTGTGTCAGTGTGTTTTGCTGTGCGTGTAATTGTGTGTTTCTGTGTGTATCTGTATGTGTGCTATTGCGTTTGTGTGTCAGCGTGTGTATCTGTGCGTGTGTCAGTATATGTATATATATATGTGTATGTGCATCAGTGTGTGTGTTTTGCAGTGTATGTGTAGATGTGCATACACCTCAGCCTACAAACGTCAACACTACGAATACACCCCTACATTCAAACATCAACACTTCATACATAAACACCTTTGTATTAGAACACTAACATTATATATATATAAAAACAGATATGTGCTTTCAAAAGCCAACACTACTCACAAATATGCACCAACATTCACGACAATACAGAATTGAGGTCTATGAAGAATCCTATGAGACTCCGTCTTGAGTCTACGAAAGTCAGACAGAGGAGAAATACAGAGAAAGTAGTCCCTACTGTCTCTGTATCTCTCTTGACTGGGTTGGAAATTCAGTGAAATTCCAACACAGTCAAAAATACTAATTTTTCAGGTGGGTGACATTGACTCTTTAACTTCATACAATGGGAGTGGCTAATCATTCAATGAAGAATCTGCTGGCCATTGGGCAATTGTATTCCTCATTTCTTTAAAAAGGATAGATCAGAAATAATTAAACCTTTGCTATAGAGCTAAAGAACACATTTCTCATTTCACAAATAATTTGGCTGTTGTGTTGGGTTACCCTGTGAGTGACGGCCCTGTTTGTTTAAGTGTGCATAAATGCAAGCTTGTCTGCTTAATATGCAGGCAGATTTGCAAGAGTATAATAGACTAAACTATACTGAACAAAATTATAAACGCAACACTTGTTTTCCCCCCATTTTTACTATGTACACAAAAGGCCTATTTCTCTCAAATATGGTTCACAAATCTGTCTAAATCTGTGTTAGTGAGCACTTCTCCGTTGCCGAGATAATCCGTCCTCCTCACAGGTGTGGCATATCAGGATGCTGATTAAACAGCATGATTATTGCACAGGTGTGCCTTAGGCTGGTCACAATAAAAGGCCACTCTAACATGTGCAGTTTTATCACACAGCACAATGCCGCAGATGTCGCAAGTATTGAGGGAGCATGCGATTGGCATGCTGACTGCAGGAATGTCCACCAGAGCTGTTGCCCGTGAATTCAATGTTAATTTCTCTACCATAGGCCGTCTCCAAAGGCCTTTCAGTGAATTTGGCAGTACATCCAACCGGCCTCACAACCGCAGACCACGTGTAACCACACCAGGCCAGGACCTCCACATCCAGCATCTTCACCTCCGAGATCGCCTGAGACCAGCCACCCAGACAGCTGCTGCAACAATCGGTTTGCATAACTAAAGAATTTCTGCACAAACTGTCAGAAACCATCTGCATGCTCGTCATCCTCATCGGGGTCTCGACCTGACTGTAGTTCATCGTTACTGACTTGAGTGGGCAAATGCGTCTGGCACTTTGGAGAGGTGTTCTCTTCACGGATGAATCTTGGTTTTCACTGTACAGGGCAGATGGCAGACAGCATGTATGGCGTTGTGTGGGTGAGAGGTTTGCGGATTTCAACGTTGTGGATCGAGTGGACCATGGTGGCGGTGGGGTTATGGTATGGGCAGACGTATGTTATGGACAACGAACACAGGTGCATTTTATTGATGGCATTTTGAATGCACAGAGATACCATGACGAGATCCTGAGGCCCATTGTTGTGCCATTCATCCACGTTCATCACCTCATGTTGCAGCATGATAATGCACGGCCCCATGTTGCAAGGATCTGTACAATTCCTGGAAGCTGAAAACATCCCAGTTTGTGCATGGCCAACATACTCACTGGACATGTCACCCATTAAGCATGTTTGGGATGCTCTGGATCAGCGTATACGACAGCGTATTCCAGGTCCTGCCAATATCCAGCAACTTTGCACAGCCATTGAACAGGAGTGGACCAATACTCCACAGGCCACAATCATCAACCTGATCAACTCTATGGGAAGGAGATGTGTTGCACTGCGTGAGGCACATGGTGGTCACACCAGATACTGACTGGTTTTCGGACCCCCCTGAGCCTCTCCAATACAATAAAACTGCAAATTTTAGAGTAGCCTTTAATTGTGGCCAGTCTAAGGCACACCTGTGCAATAATCATGCTGTCTGATCAGCATCTTGATATGCCACACCTGTGAGGTGGATGGATTATCTCGGCAAAGGAGAAGTGCTCACTAACAGAAATTTAGACAGATTTGTGAACAATATTTGAGAGAAATAGGCCTTTTGTGTACATAGAAAAAGTCTTAGATCTTTGAGTTCAGCTCATGAAAAGTGGGGGCAAAAACAAAAGTGTTGCATTTATCATTTTGTTCAGTGTATTTGAAACAAACACCATTTACAAAATGAATTTTAAAACACAGAAACTGACTGATTCTGTAATTAAAGTAGTAAGTGTTTTTTTAGCTGGTCTACACAAATCAGGTTTAAATGGTCCTATCTCACACATCTCCATTTGGCACTTAAACATACATAATGTGTGTGTGTGTGTGTTTGTTTGTGTTTGTTTGTGTTTGTTTGTTTGTTTGTTTGTTTGTTTGTTTGTAGAGTGTGTTTGTATCTATGTATGTTCAGTGTGAGTGTATGCATAGACTAGTGCTATAAATCATACATAACTGAAGTAGATGATCAAAATGTAATAATATTTTATCATAAGTGGCCAAAGTTGAATTCCAGTTTTATTTCATTGTTACCGTGTTCCGAAGAGCCGACCTGAACAGCAGGGATTCCAGATAACCACAGTGTTTGCAAGACACGGATTAAGTTTGCAATCTGACAGGCGGGGGGGCGGAAGAGTTGTCTGGCAGTATGTGGAATTAATGTGTACCTAGGGGTAAATTAATCACAAAACCTTCGGGATCCGAGCCTTGACTTGTTAATTGATGATAACAATGAGAGAACATGTTTGCTGCATACTGCCCGGGACAATTATATAATTAGCATTTTATGACACCTATACTTTAGCAGACCTACTTGCCTAGCAGGCATCTCGCCGTCTTATTTAATTTAGTAAATGGCGCTCTAGCACTATAACAACTTTGGCTCTTGAAAATAAACCATAATATCTTTCACTCAGAACAACCTGTATCCTCAAGGGCACCAGCCCTAAATATTTTTCTTAATTATCCCGTGATGAAAAGTGAAATATTAATTACTTGTTAATTAGGGCTGAGTTATGCACCATGCTCGTTTGCTATGCACCAGGTGACATTTGGTGTCAATATAGATTAAGATTCCGATGCATGTTCTTTCAGGATTCATAACTGACAACATGTGCACCTGGGGCAGAAAGTTCCTTGAGGTGAGAATAAATAATGATTTTTTAATTTTTATCTTTTTTTGCTGCCAGTTGATAGCAATAGATATTTTCCCTTTTCTTAACCGCTTAAGGACCAAACTTCTGGAATAAAATGGAATCATGACGTGTCACACACGTCATGTGTCCTTAAGGGGTTAAACTAAATTTTCAATGATGGACAGAAATCCAGAAGGCTAGCTGGGAATTATGGTCTCAAAGCCGCCTTTTCTATCCTAATGTCCCACTTTTCTAGGAGCTCCATATTGTTGGTGTTTGAGTATCTAACAAAGCTCCACAGCAATAATACTCACAGTGATGGATCTTTAATATGATCTATTGTTCATGATTAAAATTACATTTTAGTTGCATAAATTGTTATTAGTAAGTATACAACTACTCAGAACAGCCTCACCCTTGACCATCCCTCACATCCCACACCCCTAAAATTAACATGTCCCACTTTGTCCTTTTTAAACGTTGGGAGGTATGCATTCATCGTTTTATTATTGGTAAATCTTACAATATGGCTAGACCTCCCGAGGCTAGTCGAAAAGACCAAAAATCAAATCGTCAAAGCACAAGAAAGCAATTAGTTGACACAAAGTTACAAAAATGAAACCAAAAGTAAATGAAACAAAATAGGCAACATATAATAAACTCATAAAGGCAATGTCATGGAGGGAATTGGAATTAATATAGAAGTGGTAAAGAAAGAAAATAAAACTAAAATAAAAATCAGTTGATTGCCGTAGCAAAAAGGAAGTGAAATAAAACCGGTTGACATACATTTTAATATTCTCTAGATTAGAACAAGTGTGTAGCTAGGGTAGCAGTTTGGGACATTTTACAAAGTGAAGTTATCCGACCTATGACACCCGGTACTTAGAATTAAATTAATTTAATTACACATGTCTAAGCTCTGAACAGCCTAATAAAGAACAAAATGAATGTAAGAGGGAAAACAATCAGGCATACACAGGGATAGGTTTTTTAAAATGGCAGTTCAAACTGACAGATAGGCTCCGATAACTTGTAATTTCAATTAAATTATAGGTTTTGCAAATTCTAGAGTTCGTTAAACAAGGTAAAATGCACAGACTTGGCAAGACTTCAGATGAAAACATGTAATGTAAGATTTAGGTGTCAAAGGGTTTAAAATGCTACGTCTCAGCAGAGGTAATGATTAAATAAAATTGCAGATGACTTGAAGAGGGAAAACCAGCCACCAAAGGGTTTATTCACTAAACAGCAATTTGTTTGGAATGTAAAGGGACACTATAGCCATCAAAACAACTTTAGCATAATTAAGCGGTTTTAGTGTATATATCATGTCCTGCAGTCTAACTGATAAATTCTCTGCAATTCAGGAGTCGAATCGCTTTGTTTATGCAGCCGTAGTCACACCTTCCCTGCATGTGACTTACATAGTCTCCCTCCACATTTCCTGTAAAGATAGATCTAATATTTAAACTTCCTTTTTTGCACAAACTGTCCAATTATGAACTTTTTATCTTCTGTTCTGTTAAAGCCTGCTAAAGCCTGTCGGAGCACGATATGTGTAAATAAAGCTCAATTAACAGAACAGGAGATAAGAATTTAGATGAGTCAGTCCTTCTTTTGAGCCAGAATCCCTCTGTCCCATTTTCTTATTGCAAAGACCCGTACAATTTTCTAGGAGCTCCATATTGTTGCTGTGTTTCAGTGTATAAACAGAGCCCTTCAGCAATAATACTCATTAATGTGCCTTTAAACTTCAATAAATGTATTTAGAAAACAGTCTGTGAAAAAAAGACACATTGTTTGTTCTAAAGTACATTTTAGTTAGGTTACCCAATTGTTATTAGTAAGCCACCTTACTAATACTTATTTTCTTCTTAATTCGTTTTAGGATTTTATTGTAACCCCTTGTTTAAAGCAGGAAGGGTTCTCGTTTTATCAGTCCTTTCATCATGATCAGCAAACATGTGCATTCTTTTTGAGGGTTACCTTGTGACTACACACCCAAAACCCCTCAAAATCAGCATCCAGTGACGGGGGACGCCTGTGGGAGGGGTAAAACGGAGTGGGCTAGTGATACGAATCACGTCCCTGGCACCACCCGAAGCATTGGTGGGTCAGTCTGCAGGGAATGCATGGCAGACTGCCAGTCAACCACCAAATTTAGACCATGCAGAGAGATCTGTTTCAGTGCTTTCTGCAGGGTTCTAGTGCCACACGTCATGTCTTATCACATCCATACTATTTCTCAGATCATGCATTTAACATGAAAGTGCACAAGCAAATACAAAATAACAAATGCTGTGCACATAAAATTTGTATTTAACTTAACTCAGCTTTGATAATCTGCAACAGTGCATGCAATCCACTTACTTATTCAGTTAATTAAACATTATTTCACTTTTACTTTACCTTGACTAATATCTTGCCTTTCAGGCTTTCTGGTGAAGGCAGCTTTGTTGAATCTTCATTGAAGACATCCGAGAGGTCTAACTTGTCCCCTAAGATTTCAGTCAGATACTGAGCCATTTTCTTTTGCTGTATCACACTGCAGTGGTTTTCGATTGACAAGATGACAGGATACCTGCCAACACAGACGGAAGCATTTGAAATCACAGACATTTATACTTACAGTTCTTCTCTGGCACCCGCATAAAACTAAAACGCCAAAGAGCAATAGTTTTCTTAATAACGTATGCTTTAGAGATCGGAGAAGAACATCACACAATCCTTTGATAAAGTTAGACAAAGTGTGGCAACTTCTAACATTCCAATAACTCATTATCTATAACCAGAATTACAGTGAGCTGAAGTGGTTATGTTGCTTTGAGTTTTACTTTATATCTTTTTTTTTCTGAAAAAAGGATTCCTAGCTAATTTTTGCTTTTCCTTGGGCACTGTAGGTACGATGCATCAAAAGAAACTTCAATACACACTTTCTTTCTTTCATGCTTTTCAACCCAGAAGAAGCTGGGAGCTACTCCGTAACTTCCAAATTAAACACACAGTCTCTGCATTTATTTAATGATCACAAGGGATTAAGAAAATGCGATGCAATCCCAGGATGGCCACCCAACATGAACCAACGGTTAGATAGATGAAAATCGCACACTTCTACTTGGAGTACTCTTGTCAACAGATTCAGGTCAAGAAAACGTTCGTAATTGTGCAGCTACTTATTTACCAAAATACTCATTTACAGTTCAGGTGGAAGTAAATCTTCTGTTGTCAAGCAACCAATCAGAGAGAATTATTTATTCATACATCCATATTGTACTTTATGTGTACCATGTACTATGGTCATTGCTGCCGCCCAAGAGTAGTGGGAGTTTGAGTGCAGGACTTGTTTTTTTGGGGGTATTTACATCCATCTTGTTAAACAATATTCAGTTTTTCAATCTTCACAATTTTTATGATACCCAGAAATATCACCCAGTGTATGGGACATATCAGCAGGATGACAATGACCATGTGCTCTTATGGGGATACATTATTTACAGTCAACTAGGGGAGGGCTTGCTTTATTTGGCCTGGGATAATTGTTGCCCAATTTTAATTCAAACCTGCACATTACAGTCCACACTCCCTTTCTTAATTTTATATTACATGTTTTAGACTAAAATAACGTGGGGACAAAAAAACTATAAATCAACATACACTGATAAGCCACAACTTTAAAACCACCTGCCCAATATTGTGTAGGTCCCACTCTTACTCTCAAAACAGCTCTGATTTGCGAAGGCATGGGCTCCACAAGACCTCTGAACATGTCCTGTGGAATATGGCACCAATACATTAGCAGAAGATCCTTTAAGCCCTATGAGTTGCGAGGTGGGACCTCCATAGGTCTGATTTGTTGTTCCAGCACATCCTACAGATGCCCAATTGGACTGAGATCTGGAAAAACTGGGGGCAAAGACAACACTTTGAACTTTTGGCGTGTTCCTTGAACTATTCCTGAACAATTTTTACAGCGTGGCACATTATCCTGCTGAAAGATGCTACTGCAATCAGGGAATACTATTGCCACAAAGTGGTGTCCATGGTCTGAAATGTACCAGCTACTTGGAGATTGTTGCAAAGTAATATCCACATAAATGCCAGGGCCCAATGTTTCTCAGCAGAAAATTGCTCAGACCATAGCATGGCCTTTTTTTTTTTAACCTGCCTTCTTCCCATTGTGCATCCTGCTGCCATCTCTTCTATATGTAAATGATGCCGACCAGGCCTTCCACCTGATCTAAAAGCAAACATGATCAGACCAGGCAACCACCTTGCTCTATGGTCCAGTTCTGATGCTTGCGTACCCATTGAAGGCAATTTGAAGGTGGACAGGGGTCATAATGGGCAATCTGAGGCTATGCAGCCCTATATGCAGCAAACCGCAATGCATTGTGTGTTTTGACACCTTTCTGTCATGGCCAGTATTAAGCGTTTCAGCACTTGGACCAGAGTTCTGATTGGACCAGAGTGACTAGCCTTCACTCCCCATGTGCATCAATGAGCCTTGACCGTCTATGACCATGACTCTGGTTCACCGGTTGTCATTCCTTGTACCACTTTTGGTAGGTAATGACCACTTCACCGGGTACCACTCCATAAAACTTGCCGTTTTAGAGATTTTCTGACAGCCATCTAGCCATCACCATTTGGCCCTTGTCAAAGTCACTCAGATCTTTCCACTTGCCCATTTGTCCTGCTTCCAACAGCTGAAATTCAAGAACTAACTGTTCATTTGCTGCCCAATATATCCCACCCCTTGACAGGTGCCATCGTAACAATATAATCAATGTTATTCACTCAACCTGTCAGTGGTTTTAATGTTGTGGCTGATGAGTGTAGATGCAAAATATATCTAGTATTAATTATGCTGTGAGGCTGCAGCCCACAAACCTCTCTGAACTAGTGGTGCAGGGGGGGGGGGGGGGGGGGCAAATGCCTCCCAACCTCCCTTGGCAGCCTTACCCTGACAGCAAGTCAACCAGACTTGAATATTTGCAAAGCTTTGTGGAAACCTTTAGATACAAGAAATATGCTCCCTCTACCCTGTCTCTGTCATCTCACAAGTGAGTTTAGCAAACTGTTATATAATGTTTGATCAGATCTGGACATTTATAAAGTCTGTATCACAACAATTTTACTTGATTATATTTGTACATTAACCATTGGGAGATGCTTAAAAATTATTTAGATTTACAAGAAAGTGCAGTAGAAAACGTGCATTAGCATGCTCGGAATCACATCTGTGGAAGTGCAAAGTCCTTCGGAGTCAGCTGGCTAATCAAAGCAAATAAAAGAGCAGATGGATGTATTAAAGAAAACTAAATTGGTACTCTATACTTCTTATACTCATAACACATATCAAACCATTAACATAATAAATAATTAAATCAGTATATAGAGCAAGTGTTCATTCAAGGACCACTAACGTCACCCAGGTCATTTCATCTCCATTAAGTGGTCTGGGTGCAGTTATCTTGTAGGTTTAACCCTGCAATGTAAAACATTGTATATTTTTTTAGAAACTGCACTTGTTTACATTGCAGGGTTAAACACACCTTCATACGGACTATCACTGGAAGAGCTAAGTAGCCCCATCGAAAAGCATTGAATCAAATTGATGCGTGATAGTCAAACATTGCCATGCTTCCTCTGTGACATCGCAGGAGGAAAAGAGGTAAGCAGTCTTGGGGTAACCCCGGCACTGCAAAAAGGTAAGTAAATCATGTATTTTATTATTTTCATGCCGAATGGCAGGAAAGGGGGGACCACCAGACCTAGGGACGGGACCACTAATATATTAGGAATACACAGTCGGGATTGTGTTTAATGAATGGGGAGAGAGAAAGATTATTGAAGCATTTAAAACATTGATGTAATACTTGCTTTTAGATACAATGAATGTTCTTTGATTCAGAAAAAAAGAAGAAGAAAAAAAAAAAAAAAAAGATAGATAGAAAATCATGTTCCTCTTGCCATAGCTCAATACAAGGACAGAGTGGCATTTTAAAGGATGTTCATATCTTATTCTATTGATTGTAAGCTGCTTTTCTTGATAAGAGCAAAAAAGCTTGGTGAACAAATTGGCAGAGAGAGGTTTACTGAGTTGAGTAATTGGCTCATAGATTCTTTTCAGTATGGGGATACAATGCCTACGATTAGGCTTACAAACAAGTATAACAGAGGGGTTTGTTCACTAAACAGTGAATCGTGACTAATGGAAGAAAACGGACAAAATTTAAGCCAACATGGTAGTGAAGAAAAGGCTTTTATGTCCCTCTGAGCTAATTTGTTTAACACTACAGTATCAGGAATGCTGTGTTTATATTCCTAACACTAGAAAATCTTTTTGAGCTCCCATCTCTTTATAAGCTGGGAGGAAGTGACTGGCTCTCACTTCCTCGTAACATCCAATATTACCCGGCCCAGGCCAATACCCATCACGTGGTGTTAAGTGAGTGTGCCACACCCTCAGCATGCATGCAGCCCCGGTGAAGTGGCACCGCCTGCACCGGCGAGAGTTCCGCCGCTACGCTACATGGTTACTTTAAATATATAAAACTCATTTTATGACCTAGCAGTCTTTGAAATAAATAGTATTTTTAACCTTAACATTTACTGGTCATTTTGTCAGAACAATGTAAAGATTAAATGTATAACTATCTGAAGGTGATCTGGACATCTAGACATTATAGGTAACAAGGCCACTTTAAATAGTCTCCTATAAAAACTCGTCCCCTGTGGTGAGGCGCTGATGTTTGAATGTGGTGGTTAGAAGGGACCCTAACTAGGTAACTAGGCACAGTCTACCAATAACAAGCAAAAATAAAGTGCTCTCACGGCTCCTGCAGGGAGACAAAATGGGCGGACGCCATGCTGACTGATGCAATGTGTTTCAAAGTGTTTTTTACCTGCAGAGATACATTGCTGTTACCATGTTCCGAGTGCAAACTAGAAATAATATTACTTTAAAAAAAAAAAATCATTCAAATTAGCAGCTAAATCATCCCTAATGTGAGATATTAAGATATTACAGAACAAACGGCTAAAATGAAACATTCAGGCATACTTATAGCAATATGTTTGCATGTTAATGAAAGTATCTGTGCAGAAAAGAATAAATGTGAAGGGAATATATAAAAATTAAAATCACTACAATTATTAATCAATACATTATGTTTACTTATATTGTGCATGTCCACCATGCACGTCAGTAAACCAGGCATTTTATATTTACTGGCCGCTATGCTCACATCAACTTAACATAGAACTAGGGGATTATGGGAACATCATTTATTCTTATGTCTAAAGGTGGAAGAAATTAGATTTTAGGGGAAAAAAACATGAGAATTCACAAAACTGAATGGCTATTGTGTAACAACAAAACTACTGGTTTTATAATTTTCTTTCACTTCTTGCAATTACTAGCATAATTACTTTAAATATAAGATTTAGGTTATTGTTTTTTTTTGTTTGCATTTTAGAAGATAAATCTAAAGACAAAAATATTAACATCTGCCCACTTTTTAAAATTATTTTTCTTTTTTAAGACTACCATTTTAAAAGGTATTGCCAGGGCAAAAAGGCATTATGTAACAGCATGACCTTTCATTCTAAATTAACTTCCAGCATTTAAACCCTTCTCCAATTTATCACAACGTGTAACGGGAATGTTGACCTTGTTGAGTGCCGTAAAGGGCACAGCTGTAGAAGTGGATAATAATCTAGAGATGGATGGGCACACCTCAAAAATTTGCAGCTTGCTTTCTTCGTTCACCGATTCTAATCCAAATAGTATGGTGTTTTCAGATTTTATCCAATTTAAAGGGACACTACAATCACCAAAACAACTTTAGCGTTATGAAGCAGTTTTAGTTTATAGATCATGCCCTGTGGTCTCATTGCTCAATTCTCTGCCATTCAGGAGTTAAATCACTGTTGATGCAGCCCTAGTCACACACCTACCTGCATGTGACTTGCACAGCCTTCCTAAAAACACTTCCTGTAAAGTCTAATGTCTAAAATGTTTAAACTTCCTTTATTGCACATTCTGCTTAATTTAGAATTTCATATCTTCTGCACGGTTGATAGCTTGCTAGACCATGCAAGAGTCTCCTGCGTGTGATTTAAGTTCAATTTACAGAGCAGGAGATACAATTATGAATATGTAAGTGAACATCTGACCCGGGACGGTCATTCTTGCCTTTTTTGGGCCTCACCTGAGATATAGCTAATACCCCTCTAGACACAGTCAGTACAAGGTCCAAGTCTAGTAGTCGTTTTAACTTAGGGAGAACTAAAGTAAATGCATTAAAGAAAAAACTGAAAATATGAGAACTCTTAGAATGGGCAAAAGCTCAGAGAAACCACACTAGCTCAGGGCCGGACTGGGAATGAAAAGCAGCCCTGGAAAAAAATTCCATACCAGCCCCGTAATGCATCGCGCCAGCATAGTGCGCAGATATGGAAGCGGGAAAAAAACTGAAAACTAGCACTCAAACATGAAAGAAATCGTTTGTGCATGGAGGGGTGCTGTGTGCGTGAAGGGGTGCTGTGTGCGTAAAGAGGTGCTGTGTGCGTAAAGAGGTGCTGTGTGCGTAAAGAGGTGCTGTGTGCGTAAAGAGGTGCTGTGTGCGTAAAGAGGTGCTGTGTGCGTAAAGAGGTGCTGTGTGCGTAAAGAGGTGCTGTGTGCGTAAAGAGGTGCTGTGTGCGTAAAGAGGTGCTGTGTGCGTAAAGAGGTGCTGTGTGCGTAAAGAGGTGCTGTGTGCGTAAAGAGGTGCTGTGTGCGTAAAGAGGTGCTGTGTGCGTAAAGAGGTGCTGTGTGCGTAAAGGTGCTGTGTGCGTAAAGAGGTGCTGTGTGCGTAAAGAGGTGCTGTGTGCGTAAAGAGGTGCTGTGTGCGTAAAGAGGTGCTGTGTGCGTAAAGAGGTGCTGTGTGCGTAAAGAGGTGCTGTGTGCGTAAAGAGGTGCTGTGTGCGTAAAGAGGTGCTGTGTGCGTAAAGAGGTGCTGTGTGCGTAAAGAGGTGCTGTGTGCGTAAAGAGGTGCTGTGTGCGTAAAGAGGTGATGTGTGCGTAAAGAGGTGCTGTGTGCGTAAAGAGGTGCTGTGTGCGTAAAGAGGTGCTGTGTGCGTAAAGAGGTGCTGTGTGCGTAAAGAGGTGCTGTGTGCGTAAAGAGGTGCTGTGTGCATAAAGAGGTGCTGTGTGCATAAAGAGGTGCTGTGTGCATAAAGAGGTGCTGTGTGCATAAAGAGGTGCTGTGTGCATAAAGAGGTGCTGTGTGCCTGAAGGGGTGCTGTGTGCCTGAAGGGGTGCTGTGTGCCTGAAGGGGTGCTGTGTGCGTGAAGGGGTGCTGTGTGCGTGAAGGGGTGCTGTGTGCATGAAGGGGTGATTTTTATGTGTGGAGGGGTTCTGCGTGCATGAAGGAGTTCTGTGTGCGTGAAGGTGTGAAGGTGTTCTGTGTGTGTGTGGGGGGGGTTCTGTGTGTGTGGAGGGGTGCTGTTGGTGGGGGGGAGGAGTGTAGTGTGTGTATGGGGGGGTTATAGCATTGATATATTTATATAAAAAAAAAACTTTTTTTAATCCCCTTTACCTTTGGTCAGGGCCCAGGGGAGAGGGGGAACTTTTCAATCCCAAACTGCTATGTTTCACTGAGGGTTAATCCAGCTTCCGCGATTCTAAGACACTGAACGTCTATAGGAAAGCATTGAGTAATGCCGTGCATGCACATTCGGAGCTGAGCGGCGGAGGGATCCCCAGCGCCAAGGGAGTCCGGCGCTGGAGAAAGGTAAGTGCTGAAGACACACACACACTCTCACGAACAGACGCATACACACTAGCTAACAGACACACACACATTTACTGACAGAGACACACTCACTTACAAAACATACACTCTCACTGACAAACACACACTCACTAACAGACATCAAACAGACTCACTAACACAAACACACTCAGTAACAGACTCACTGACACTCACTAGCAGACACACACTCACTGACACTAACACTAACACTCACAGTAACACCAACACACACACACACTAACACTCACAGTAACACTAACACACACACACACTAACACTCACAGTAACACCAACACACACACACACTAACACTCACAGTAACACTAACACACACACACACTAACACTCACAGTAACACTAACACACACACACACACTAACACTCACAGTAACACTAACACACACACACACACACACACACTAACATTTTTTTTTAATTTAATCCCCCCAGCCTCCTTACCTTTTGGAGTGCTGAGGGGATTCCCTGGGGTCCAGTGGTGCTGCTGGGCTCCAGGGGGGCCGGTCACCCGGCGGGCAGGCCGGCTGGCCGTTGCACGAGGGAGCACTATCCCCTGAGTGCTTCCTCTTCAGCTCCCTTGCGCGCCGCGTACT
The DNA here is from genome assembly GCF_036172605.1 of Pelobates fuscus. Lineage (NCBI taxonomy): Eukaryota > Metazoa > Chordata > Amphibia > Anura > Pelobatidae > Pelobates > Pelobates fuscus. The sequence goes on along the minus strand of NC_086327.1, from coordinate 111,105,204 downwards.
GATATCGACGCTGGAAGATGACGTCATATCCGGTATCATTGCGGTGCGCGAGGGAGCTGAAGAGGAAGCACTCAGGGGAGAGTGCTCCCTCGCGCACCGGCCATCCTGCCTGCCCGCCGGGTGTAAGCAGGGCCAGCCTCGGGGGGCCCCCCAGGAGAAGAGGCTGGCCCAGTGCCACTGCCCCTACCCGGTCTGCCAGCCCGGCCACGCTACATTCTGTGACCGGCAGGAGGGGAGCGCATCCCCTCCTGCCGGTCACCCTGTAATTGCGGCCCGGGCTGGTGCACACTAGGCGGCCGCGCACCGGCCACCTAGTGTGCCGGCCCACCGGGAAATTTCCCGGTGTCCCGGTGGGCCAGTCCGGCCCTGCACTAGCTTGCCCCTTTTGTTAAATAACCACTCAGGTCAAGGTTTTTGCTCACTTTTGCAATCCCTGAGAGAACCTATACCATTACACATCAGACTGATCCCACCTATCAGGGAAGTCCAGATTCAAAATGCTGACAAGTTCCCTCTGACAGCACTGTTATAGTTACAACAGATTTACCAAATGTCCAAAAGTGGTTACAATGGGAAAAGCTAAGGAAGGAGAAAAGAAAAAAAGTATTGAAAGATGTAGACTATTTTTGATTATTTAGGATTATTATTGTGCATCACCAGTTGAAAAGAAAACCAGCATTTGTGCACATAGCATCTTGGAAATAAGACGGCATAGATTACCCTAGAGCAGGCATAGGCAACCTTCGGCACTCCAGATGTTTTGGACTACACTTCCCATGATGCTTTGCCAACACTATGGGTGTGAGAGCATTATGGGGGATGTAGTCCACAATATCTGGGGTGCCGAAGGTTGCCTGCCCCTGCCTTAGAGAATACTTCTTACACCAGTAAATGAGTCAGTTATGTTTAAAGGAAAATGTTATATATGAATGTATATTTATGTTTGAGTACTGAAAATTGATCAAATAGCAGATGGTCAAATTATAATATTTTAATATACCGATATACACATGTCAAAATTAATGGTAAATAACAGCATAACTAATTTGTTGTCATGTAGCCAAAGAACAAAAAATAAAACAATCAAAATAATGTGTTTCACAAAAAATATTTACATATACCTCCCTGTGTAAACGATAATTTAAGTTACTTGCATTCATAATATTGCTTTCAGAGCCATATATATATATATATATATATTTAATACAAATATACGCAAACATACTCTACAGGTAGGAATGTTAGGTAGGTAGAAGAAACACACTTACTCATTTTTGATGAATGCATATTTGTTAATTGTTTCTATAACATCCTTGAAGAGGATCTTAGAAGTTAAAGTATAGCCATGGTGGACAATTGGCTCTCCATCTGGACCATCCCAACAGTCAACTAAAGAAAAAAAAGTTAGAAAAGTATTATGAGGTATCAACATTCATCACTATAAGGCAGTTAATTCTTATGTTTTCGTAGATGATGTAATGAAAGTTTTGCCTATGTTTTATTGTAGAAGCTTTATTGATTTGTCATTAAATATAAAGTACAATGTTGGATACATTTAGAACCCCGGATATATGTGAACTACATTCTACATTCTCGGTGATACTAAGCTAGACATTCGACTGAGTGAGCAGCATGAGATATGTAATCAATAAACACCTATAGTCCTGTTGGGTTTAGAACAACAGTTGCTAAATGTTTAGTTTTTTTTTTTTATTGTATTTTTTTATTCCTTATTGAGAACAATTTTGTTAACTTAATTAAACATAAAGAGAAAGGATTTAGATACAAAAGGCAAGCATTTTACAACCAAAAACATTGGAAATGACAAGAAAAAAAAACATATAACTTTTACAACTGTACACTCTTACCCTCCACGCAACGGCAGCCGGCCTGCAAGACCCATGCATACATATCCACTCGGGACTGAGACATCAGCTGATCGCCCATTAGGTATGTGTTATGAGACGAGGCAATGTAATAGTTGCTCAGTGGCAAGGTCATCTCTTGGTTGACTTGATGATGCTCCGGATTAAAAATATCTCCTGCCGGACTCCGCATGTAGTTGGTGAAACCTGCGGGTAATGAATCACAACTTTAAACATGGTTCAATATCCGTCATCTCTGTGCTTTATTATTCCAAAAGGATCCTTCTGTGATTCATGCATAAACTTTTCACAGATGACAAAATGATTCATTCCCTCAAGAAATGTACTCGCTGTGGGAAAACCTTATCCTTGAGTTATACAAGTCAACACGAAGCCTCGTTTCACGTCAACTCCAGACCTCAATGTAAGCGTTATGCATTTCACAAACCCATTTAAAGTGGGCTTGTCATCGACACAGTCCAACAGTTACATGTATTGATCAGATTTACTGTCTCTTAAACTTTAGTTTTTAGTAGACTTGCACACAAATCCCATTCAGCTGTGCTGATCTGGACATCTAGACATTATAGTTAACAAGGCAATTAACAGGAATCAATTTCTGGATGAACCAGTTGATTAGCTTGTGATTTGCCAAACCAAATCTATTCATTCGTACATTTACTAACAGGCATTTGAGTCATTCGGTGCAGCTGGACAGAATTTGTGCACTTATCTAGTTTTTAGATATTGTAACTTGTTTAAAAGGGTCAAAAGGTTTTCGGTGCAGAACAATGTTTTATCTATTATCAGCTCTAAATATGACTTGTATCTATGGGTTTTGATTTTAAAAAGAAAATGCTGCAGCTATAAGACAGCCCCAGAGCGGTTCATCTGGTAGCAGTAACGCTCAGTTCCAGATGCATGTGTTAATTTTGTACAGGCTGCGCCTGCAGCATGCGCTTGTCGCACTCACAACATGGACTAATCTCACTGTCCTCCATGGACAGTGGCATATAACACAACGCAGTTCACAAAATAGTAAACTAAGGTGTGTGTAAATGGACAGTAGCCATAGTGTAGCATGGCATCGATCAGTCTATAAAGCGGTCCCACTCATCCTATGTGAAAACTGGAGCAGCTACTGGGTGATAAACTCCTTATAACATAAAGCCCTGCTTCCAGTAAGGTTAAAAAAGTAGATAAATGTCAGAAAACAAATAACCCCAATCTTGGCACAATCTGTAAATGTGAATGTTACTCTCATTGGCATCGAGACAGACAGTTTTCGACACAATTCCCTTTCACACTCGTGGGTATGAATTCTAAACTGTAATTTTAAAATATAGGCTTTAATGAACCCTCTTAAAATGTTCTAATCGATGGATAAAACCACAATACCAAATCCACAAAGTTTTCTGTATACATAAGGTATATAGATCACACAACTCAAGGAAAGAATATAAATAACGAAAAGATTACACAGTGGTTGATATGCCAAAGCAGGTTTAAAATAAAAATATATATTATAATTAACAAGTGATACTCACCATGTCTTGCATTTTAGATACGACGATATATCTAGTCTACACTACGCTCACAACCTGGTTTGCTCAGTATACTTCGTCTTTGCATGTTTAAACTATACATCTTCCTTTCTACTGTGGCTAAATGATCTATGTAGACATGTCTACTCAGCATGACATTTTATCTTATTTGAAAAATAAGCCCGTTTTATCAGGGAGTTGTTCCTACTGTACCTCGGACAATCTTGCATGTGTCATAACCCCAGTTTCTAATGTTTCTGTATTGTACCTCGGACAATCTTGCATGTGTCATAACCCCAGTTTCTAATGTTTCTGTATTGTACAACTCATTTGCCTCAATGAAAGACATACTGACCAAAATAAATAAATAGATTTTATTTTTATTTTAAAAAAAAATCTAAAATTTTCTAAATTTTCTAGCACTATTAATCCACAGCCTATTTAACTGCACACATTGCAGTTATCAGCAAACAACTACCCTTGGAATACAGTTGTTCCAATACCAAGGTATCTTTAAATATCTGGAAGAACAGACACTAGAGGCCAATATCTCTGGCTATTCCAAAGCAATATCTCCAGGATTGACAAGAAAAACAGTCAAGGGTTCAGATTGGGAGATACGAAGGGTGCCAATACACACCCCCTCCGCTCCGTGCCAGGTAATCTATATTAACGCCTCTGGTCCCTGAGCCAATGTTAATTAAGATTATTCAAAACAAATGTACTACCATGCAGTATGGCAGTAAAAAATGTAATTCACTAATAAAACGACCCATTGGTTTTAAAATAATTGAAGAGAAGCTTTTATAGGGTTTATCATCCATCTAAACCATGTTAGCCTTGTAACAAGTCCGTGATCGAGTCCCGTACAATCTGTAATAATTGTGTGACAATGGAATAAATTGGTTCTAACATCGGAATTTGGAGTTTGTCCCAATGATTGAATAGGCTTTATTTTCATTTTGTTACTGCATTTTCAAAACAATTATGCAAACCATTAAAATGGACTTCTCACACAAAAGCAAACAGTTTAACATGAATCAGTAATGCTCTAAATACATTATGCAGTGTGAATGTGTGCAATTAACAATTCTGTTTTATGGAAAGTCTAGTACTTGCTTTGGTTGCTTAATCAATGCTTAATCAATAAAAAGGCACGGGGTTGTAACTTGCAGATTAGCTTGTGATTAGACATTAAGGTGCAGTTTTATTTTATTTAGGTTTACATGTGTATAGATAGTAAATAGTTATTCACTAAAGTGTGAATTTAAGGTGTAAATTAAAATTTTAGCCAAACTAGCAAATGTGAAAACATCAATGACTTGAATTTTTTTTTCTGATTTGGCTACGGTAGAATAAAATGCAACATTTATTTAGAATTCTCAAAAGATTCACAGTTTAGTGAACAACCAGACTAGTGTTTTTATTATCTTGAATGTGGTGGAATTCAACTATGTGTGAACATGTACCAGCCTAGTGAACTGGAATGAATCCAGATATAAAGGAACAAACAGGTATTCCTAAAGCTATAGTGCCCTAGTACCTACTTAGATAACTGCCCGCCCTCCCTCCCCCCCCCCCCCCCCAAATACCCAATAAAGTTAAGTAATTTATTTTCCATTATTTCTGCCCTAAGCAAAAATACAGGTTGCAGACCACTTCGTGTAATTATTTCCCTTAAGTTGTCCCCTTTTCAAATTCTCCCCTTTTCCCTATTTTGCAGGTTCCCAATGTCTCCCCTCTAAATCATAGGATTTTTGTTATCCAAACTGTTCCCTTCTCTCTGCTATTCCCAGTTTTCACTAGGATGTTCTACTGTCTCTTCATCATTCTCCTTTACCTACCATCAGTGAAGGCATGTCCATCCATAGGGGCAGGTTGGGCAGTGACTCCCCCGAAGTTTTTGTTGTTAATAAAATAAATTAGAAATAAATCAAATCTGTTGGCATTTTAGGATTACGGATAAGTGTGTGTTAGAAATAACACCTGTCTACCAAGATTATATGCGCTTGGTCATCTGTCGGTCTGACAGGGGAGCATGTAGTCTAAATCTCCATCAGGACCATATTACCAACAGGCTGCGGAGTGATGGGTGGAATACCTTAGGTAAGCCCTCTGATTCATGGAAAAAAAACACCTCTGGATCTGAGGGAGTGTAGACAGTGATCTGCACCTAGTAGAGGAGCAGACTACACGCAACCTCACAAAAAACAAAACAAAAAAACAAACGCAGTGCAGAAACAATTCAGGGATACGTTTTGATCTTCTCACAGACTGGTAGAGCTATAAATTGCAACTTGTTAACTGATGCTTTGTGACAATTCCTTATTTGCCTTATGGTTGCCAGCCCTGCTTGATTTGCCTCTGCTTAGACCCCTCTGTACTCTCTTTTGTTCCAAGCTCGGGGTGGCCTGACACAATCCTATTAATCATCGGATTACTAGTGCCCATCCATGGGCTCAACATGAGTTAAGGGTGGTGATTCAGTAACACCAACACAATCCAATATGAAATTACATTAAGTAGTAGGTCAAATGCATCCTATAGTCAGAATGACCCTTATCCCCACAAGGAAGAGAAATTCAAGTGTTTTGTCACAACTCTGGAATTCAAAGGGTTAATATAGCCAAACACACTAGCTCGTATACATGTACCTAAAAAAACACAAAGAAACATAATATGTCCTCTTTACGTACCATCAATCCCAAGGACTCCTTCCTTCTTGTTTTCTGGACAAGGCTCAAATTTAGCAACAATATCCAGGCAGTATTCTTTTGTCACATTCGTCATCTACAGTAAAGACAAAAGAAATAAAAAATGAGATAATCCGATTTCAAAAGCCTGTACCATTGTCCTTTATCAGACCCAGCAATCCAATTTCCTAAACTAATGCTGGAGGGCTTGTAATCACCCGATAGGATTCCTGGGTCTGTCACTCAGTGTCAAGTACAATAGCAAACAGCAGGCTTTAGCACTCATTGATAGCTGATGATCACAGTCGATAAATGGCTCAGGCTAATTTGGATTTTGGAGGTCATAGCGTTTGTTAGGTATTAAGTCCATTGGGTGTCTGTCGGATAAGAGCACTCAAGTGCTGAAGTCCTGGGGTGTATTTTAAAAGAGGATTAAGGAATTCACAAACACGCAACCTTGAGGTTGAAATGGAACAGAGGTACATTTTCTGTCCATTTAAACTACAGGGAGATCAAGAGCAGAATTTTAAGGTCAGAGAATTGTCAACATTTCAAGTTCTTAAAGAAGGGCACATGCAAACAAAAACAAAAGAGTGCGAGTTTGATGTTTCATAGTGTGAATTCCTAGTACAAGTTGTTGATATAGTTTGTTAGAGCAATATAATTATAGCTGCTGACAACACAGTACAATGGAATAATCTACTTACTACTACTACTTAAAACAAATTTTCTTGTGCTGTGATCCCACCAAAGTAAAAAATTGAGATGAGATCAGGTTGGTTTCAACATGGATAGCAATCGTTGTACATGTAAACTGCCTTGCTTCATATACCCTAGTTGTCAGTCACTTTTTAGAATACATTTACAATTTGGCATTAATCTGAATACATATATTTCTGTATGTTCAGAGATTTAGATTATACACACACATATACATATATAATTAAACACACAATTAAAGAAATAGCCAAGTTAACTCATGGATTCAGAGATTCTTATTCCAAAACTGAACATTTCTGCTTCAGCCTTTTAAAGGGACATTATAAGCACCACAACCACTTTTTAAAATGGTTATAGTGCAAGAAATCCACTGGCGTTGGCTCATGACGTGTTAAACTATTTTTGAATAGTTTAAGGCTGATCGAGGATTGTCGCAGGCTGCGGCCTGGCTCCCACTAGAGATACAACCCATGACAGTGGTTGCAGGCTATAATATACCGAGACTCGTCAACTGACTCGCTCCGACAAGCATTGCCATCCATCACTGTATGGGCTATTGTGAAAGAATCAGCATAAGCTTATTCAATGATATCCTGTTGGAAAAGAGTTTAACGGTAAAGGGTGAGCTGATGCCAGGGTCACCATTCACCATAATCATTTACTTTACTTTAATGGGATAAAGTGGTGATGGTGCCTAGAGTGTCCATTTAGACAAGATAACACTATTCAGACATTGTAACGTGACTCCTAAAGAATTTAGGCCAGCATTGGCCCTGTCTATTTATATTTAGCAGTTATAACAGAAGAACTGATAATTGTAATAGCATACACCAGCCTATGGTGTAAAAGGAAACTAAAACATGTTCAATATTAGTGTTATGGTAGCCAAAGGTGACATTTTAATATCATAGGATAATGTTTTAGTGCAATAACCCATAGCACCAAGTAAAAAACTAAACTTGCTTAAAAAGGAAAAAAAAAATACAATTATGCACATTTTAAAGAACAAAAAAAAATATCTGCTTTAAAATGGAAATGTGCTTTCTCATAAGATTTACTTAGAAATGTATATCTAAGGTGTGCAACAAACTCTTGTAACTAGCTACATTAATAAATGCTCACATAAGCCATTTACAAAACAGATGCTTATAAAATCAATGTGATCCATACGATGAGTAAACCAAAATAAAGGAATGTAATACAAACAGCCCACTATACACATTGCCTTAAATGCATGTGTCTCCTTTTTATTAGAATTTGGAATGTTGATTAGAATATAAAAGTCATTAAAATAGTTAATGGAGACGTATGAAAAGCTTGTCAATATCCCACAGGCGTCCATTTACAAGTGATTGCACTCTTTACAAATGCTCATTAAATTTTGTTGACTTCAGTTTATGACCGTGCTCTTAATGATAAAATAATGTAATGCTTTTTCCATCAGCAATAAGGGCAGTTGTAAGTCTTGCACATAAATATTTAAATTTACCCAGAATCCTTTGGCTTCCAGAATGGTTTACGTTTATTAGAGAGGCTCTTGAGAAATTATAGCACATGAACGGCTCTTTTTACTTATTAACTTCCGTCTACACAAACATGAATAATAGAGGCCAAATTTGTAGGGATAAATATAGTTCTGAGTATATAATTCGTTTTCAAAACGAGTCCTTGTTTACCCATTGATTGGTCGATACATGTTTTAGCGTTTGTGCTGCAAAACACATTATGATGCAATTATTAATTTCAAAGAAGCATGAAAAGGTTGTGAGATCATTGCTACGCACACAACACACTTCTGTCTCTGAACTGTGATGAGCTGAACTTTCTTTTCTCTCTCATTGGTTAATTATGTACACCCCTTATTACTTAATCATACACACCCCGTATTGCCTAATAATGCACAGCTCTTCTAGTCTCTAACTTTCTGTTAGTAAAATTAACAGAGCTATCATAAATTGGATCTAATAAACTTAACAGAGTTTTAATAAATACTTATCCAGCTTACTACCGGAGTTTTTTGTTCCCCAAGCTCTTGAGCAGGGACTCCGGTCGGACAAAACCAGAAGTCCACGGCATAAGGGGAACATAGTGATCATTAAGAAAAGCTCCAACAAACCAGCATTACAAAACTCAGTGTTTTCTCAATTCATTCGTATAGGGGTGTTAAAATTTGCGCTCTGCCTTGGCTAATCTTGTAGGGGTCAGCTAACATTTCTGACATGCCAAAATGGAGCAACCCTTGCACCAAATTAAGGTTAAGAGAAATAAACACAAAAGCTTGGATATTCATAGTGATCAAACAATATACAAAATGCAATGAAAGTAATAAAGCAAAGGATAAGGAGGGCAGAATACGTGTTCACCAGTGTCACTGACCGAAAGGCAGAGAAGGTTCATGGCCCTTACTGGAACTTTTTATGGGGGTTGGGACCTCAACCGTTGGTGCTCTGCCTTTTTACAAACTGCTGGATTTTGCGAATATACAAGGGGAGCCACCTTCCTCTTTCGTGGGGAGTTTAATGTTGGTGTATTGGCTATTTGCTAGCATCTCTAAAGCACCAAGTATCTCAGCAAGCTATATCAGAGAGTTTCATTTGGCAGATTGGATATGGGGCAATGATGGACACCTCATTAATGTCTTTCAAGAACATTCATCATAGTAGAGGGGCAATTGAGCGAGTTGGTGATAGTCTCATAACTTTTATCAATGTTGTGTGTAATGTTCTACTGGCAACACAGTCACGTTACTTGGAATGTCTAAATGGGCTTGAATGACCCAAGCAGGTGGAAAGCAGCCTCTAGAGTGGATGCCTTAACGTAGCGAGATGAAAGGAGTAAGCAGGTATCTAGTGAAATATGGTAAAGCATCTGAAGTCACCACTTCCAGTACTTTCAATGTAGACATTAGTCCATTGTTGGCTATGCCCAATTACTATTTTAGATTACAGCTCTGCTTGAGCAGTATGAGGCTGTGAGATCAGGCCTTCCAAGAACTGAATGCAGGCTTTCATGGTTTGTTTCGGAATACTGTTCCACATGATTCACTTTATCATCCAACTTGCATATCTCGTTGAAGATCTCCATTTGGTTGTTGTGGACTATCTGATTGAATATTCTGGAGTAAACCTTTAATGTTGCGATTTGCGAATGAAAAAGTCCATTCTTCAATTGGGGAGTTTTGATGTCAACCACCTTGACCCGATAACAGGTCTGGTAAGCCAGAGCCATAATCATCACAGCCAAGATGAAGACATTACTTGCATGAGTAGAGGTCTGCAAAATTGGTCTAGCAGTATGCTGGAGCAGTAAATTATGAATATTGTGTTATCCAAGTCTGACAATTTATTTTATGTATTTTTTTTTTATCTCCAACACATATCTTGTGTGAATAGAAGGTTTTTATAGTACGGACCTCTGGTTCTGCATCTATTAAGTTCAGCTGTTTGTTTAACCTCCCACCCTGGTTTAATGTTTCATTTAATGTAATATGTGTGATATGTGAAGTGGTGATGGTTCCTTTAGAAGTAAAGACCATTGGAGATAATTTATGGAGTAAAAAATGTGGACCCTATAGAGGGGCACTTGGGAGATGTGTAATTTAACATTGTATTTATTGCCATATCACTGCTTAAAAACTGTACAGCAGTCTGACTCCAAATTGTATTTCTGGAAACTAAATTTAAATAATAAAAAAGTAATATAAAATGAAATTATGTTTGTTCTCTGTACAGTCCACTTTCGTTTGTATGCATAACCACACCAGTTATTTTCATAGATTTATGCCTATCGAAGTGTGAGTTTAATTTTCGGAAAAGAGCAATTATGAAGCAAACAACGTTCCTTCCCATATTAAAAGAAGATTCTAATGACTTTTATTCCCCCCCGCCATTGTGCAAGGATAGTCATGCGTATATCACTTTGATTAATGTGGCTTTCCATTTAGTGTTGTCCCAAATCTCAAACCCAATCATCTCTGATTCATCTTTCGGTCTTCTCCTTCGTATTTAGGCAATGTCCCCAATGAAGGAGAACTTGCTATTCCCTGCCCCTCATTACTGCTACTTTTGCAACATTTTTGAACTGTATTCTAATTTGGAATGTTTTTATGATTTGTTTCTGTAATATATATCATTACTTCCACGCCATAATCATAATTTTTCTTCTTGATATTTATGCATTAAACACCATAATTGTCATTTCTCAGTATTTATGGCATAATTAGTTCTATTTAAAAAAAAAAAAATCATACATTTCCATAATGAAAAAGTGGAAATTTGAAAACTTGGGAATACACTTTCAGATCCTCAGTCTGATCACACAGGTGCATCCATGCATTATATGGTTGTGGGCAAGGAGACAAGAAAAAGTTAACTATTTATTTATTTTTTTAAATAAAAAAAGTGTCCTTTCAGCAAAAAAAATTATTATTTCTTCAGAACACAAAATTGTGCTCACGTCATGAGGGAGAGAATTTACATTTAACATCCACTTCATAAACAAACCGTGCAAAGATTAAATTTAATGTTTGAATAGTAAACTCACAAATCCAGGTTCCCCACAGAGAAGATTCAATCAAATTCTAAGCAGAGCCTTTTGCAGACCAGCTGTGATTAAAAACGCTCTTCTGCCAACTACAATGGGTAGATGTCTGCTGGGAACATTTTGGCAACGTTTGGACAGTTCTAAAAAAATTATTTAGGTGGATCTTGCAGGTATATGCTCATATGTACACCCATTCATAAATATTTATATCTATTGGGATAGGCAGGCTTAGTAAGGAAATTCAATCCATTAGATTTATTGGTGGAAATCAGCAAAATATGGGCTACCAGAGTCCCCAATCTCTCCCTTCCCTGCCCACTCAATATTTTTCTACAGAACATAGCTCAATACACAACAAAACCTGTAAACCTGTGCCAAGTCCTTGCTTCCCAAAACTACATTCCACCCTTCTGATATAAGTTATCATACTTTTTCATTTTAGCCATTGTAAAAAAAAAAAAAAAAGTACTGCTCAAGACATTACTGACTTGACAGATTTTTTCATATTTCGTATTTTTAGAAGTAGAGTGTTTTTTTAATTTAATTTTTAAACAAGAATATTGTAGTCCTTAACCCCTTAAGGACACATGACATGTGTGACATGTCATGATTCCCTTTTATTCCAGAAGTTTGGTCCTTAAAGGGTTAAAGGAGCACTATAGGGTCAGGAACACAAACATGTATTCCTGACCCTATATGGTTAAAACCACCATCTATCCACCCTGAGCCCCTCATGTCTCCCTAAATATAGAAATCTTACTTGTATTCAAGTCTGGAGCTGCTGGATCTGTCTCTGTTTCCTTTAGACCTGCCCACTGCCTGCTGACATCAGCAGAAGTTGTAGCCTGATCCAATCACAATGCGTCCCCATAGGATTGGCTGAGACTGACAAAGAGGCAGATCAGGGGCAGAGCCAGCATGATTCAAACACAGCTCTGGCCAATCAGCATCTCCTCATAGAGATACATTGAATCAATGAATCTCTACGAGGAAAGTTCAGTGTCTGCATACAGAGGGAGGAGACACTGAATGTTTGGATGTATTTTAGGCAGCCATGACCCAGAAAGGATCTTTAACAGCCATCTGAGCAGTGGCCAGTGAAGTTATCACTAGGCTGTAATGTCAACACTGCATGTTCTCTGAAAAGACAGTGTTTACAGCAAAAAGCCTGAAGGTAATGATTCTACTCACCAGAACAAATTCAATAAGCTGTAGTTGTTCTGGTGACTATAGTGTCCCTTTAAATTGTCGCCTTTGATAAAAAAAAATAAAAATAAACTTGTTGTTGTATTCCGTAGCAAGGGGAAACAAATATTAAGCTCAACAAGAAGAAACATAAAGTACCTGCATTTTTTTTTATATCCAAAACAATGAAACTGGTCCCTCTGACAATAATATCACTTCTCAACCCTTTCCAATACCCTCCACCCAACCATGTGATGAGGTTACAACTTCCAATAAGACAGATACTACAACTATCTGAACAAGCCATCGTACCAGCCTTAAGAAAAAAAAAATCAGTAAAATGTATTGTCACTGTACCTCTAAGTGAATCTGGTCATTCTCAACATACATCATGTCTGCATTCCTTTTAAAAGGCACAGTCATTTATTTTCACATTATTAAGATCACTTTTAATATAACACAATAGCTAGGGCCACCATTTCCCTCCAATATTAATATATATATATGTAAGTAAATCACAAAAAGGTACCTTTTGTTCAACCTCGAGAAATCGCTTTAAGTCGTCGGGATCCAGATGGTCCTTGTGGTTGCTGTATGTAAGCATAAGCAGATACAGGTCTCTTCGCGTAGACATCATCTTGTAAAAGGCACAGAACTCGTCAAAGCCTAGGGTTCCCTGGTTATCATCAGTATCCGCTTCCTACAAAGTAGTAACAACATAGTTTTTTTTACCTTAACGCCTTGGAGAGATGTATTTAAGTTTCACAGTATAGCAATTAAAAACTCTCCATCTTAGTGTTGTCCATAACAAAAAGCTAAAACAAACAAAGTATGATGATGATAAAAACACTACATACCGTCATGGGAAAAAGAAAGTACCCCCTCTTTGAATTCTACGGTTTGACATGTCAAGGCATAATAACACGCATATGTTCCTTAGCAAGTCTTAAAATTATGTAAATACAACCTCAGATGAGCAACAATAATTGACACGTGTCATAGAAACATAGAATATAACTGGTAAAAAAAAAAAAAAAAAAAAGGAGGGGTTGCTATAATAATTTCTCCATTGGTTAAGTTTGAATATATCCATCATGTGGATGACGATCTGGGGAGATATCGGATTTTAATTTGTAAAATCAATGATATTGTATTCACCTTAGTAAGTTTATATGCTCCTTCGGATCGCCCAATTACTTTTTTGGAATCTACAATGTAAATAGTGAAACAATATTCCAAAGGGACTTTGGTTTTAGCTGGAGATATGAATTGTATAGCTTGTTCGGAGTTAGATAGAAAGAGCTCTTTTAATAACAAAATCAATAAGAGATCTGACACACACTAAGGCTCTCGCAAACTCTTTACTTGGATGTAATTTATATGATATATGGCGGACTCAGCATCCTGAAGAAAGAGATTTTACTTTTTATTCAAATCCCCATGACTCATATTCGTGAATCAACTTTTTCTTTATGAAAGCTACATCTTCAGATCTTTAGATGTGTCGACTCGAAAATAGGGAATATAAGTTGGTCAGATCACGCCCCTGTATTTATCGCTTTAAAAAATAATCCATTCTATAAGAGCCGCTTTAAATGGAGGTTGAAGGATTTTATATTAGCTTCTGAGTCTAGTAAAGAACATGTATTATTGAAGGTTGTGGAATCCTTTCTCCAGGAAAACGATAACAATGCGGTCTCGGATTGTACTCTATGGTTTTCGATTAAATGTTTTCTTAGGGGCTACTTGATTAAACAGGTAATATATTTGAAACGAAAGCAGGGTAAACCACTAGCTCATCTTTATATTTTTTTCTTGCCGGTCTTGAGAGCACAAACAAGCTGTACCCTTCTCCTGATACTTTTAGAGAAATAACAACAATTCAACAAGAGATTAGGGAAAAAAAAAAAAGATAAAAACTAATTACACCTTAACACTTCTTAAACAAAGATGGTACTATTCAAATAATAGAGCTGGCAGAGCTTTCACAAACAAACTAAAAGCTCAAGATCAAATAAATATAATTAAACAGATTACATATGAGGGTGCAGCTTGTTTCTCTCCTCTGCATATCGTAGATATTCTTTTAGAGCATACTATGAATCCCTATATAATTTACCTGAACCGAATAAAAGCGACTTGAATATGGAAAATGTTTTAAAACCCCTAGACCTTCCAGTGTTATCAAATGAAAAAAAGGAATATACTTAATAAACCTTTTACTCAAGCAGAGAACGCCAATGTAATTGCAAATACAAGAGGGGTAAAGCGCCGGGTCCGGACAGCTTCACCACTATGTTCTACCAGACTTTGCAGCCTGGGATTACTCCCTTGTTGGAGCGTCTGTATGGCACCATAGGTAGATCGAATGGATTTCCCCTAGAAATGCTTGAAGCTACTAGATCACCTATTTTAAAAACAGGAAAATATCCGACTAGGGTAACCAAATACAGACCAATCTTGTTAATCGATTTAGATATAAAAAATATATTCTAAGATATTGGCACAAAGATTGAACCTGGTTATTCTAGATGTAATACATCCGGACCAGGATGGTTTAAAAGGTAGGTATGACCCGCAGAGACATTAATATTACAGAGGAGTTCCAACTTAAGAAAACTCCATCTATAATTATGGCCTTAGATGCCGAAAAGGCGTTTGATAGAGTAAACTGTAGATTCTTGGCTCAGACTCTGTGTGTTTGGACTCAGGGGCCTGTTTGCTAAACGGACTATGGCGCTATACACACTTCCTAGTGCAAGGAATACTGGTCCATTTTTCACCTCTATGAACTTTAATATTCTAAATGGTACCTGTCAGGGATGCCCGTTGCCACCCTTCTGTGTGTTATTACAGTAGAGACATTGGCAGCCCTTCTGAGAAAGACATCGTCAATTAAAGGAATGATGATAGGTCAACAAGACCATTTGGTTTCCCTTTATGCTGACAATGTACATTTAACATTATCATCTCCTGTATCTTCTTTTATCGAAGTTCTAAAGATACTACAGACTTTTAGTCTGTTTTCTAACTATAAACTCAATTTTTTTAAAACTCAAATGTCGTCTTTTTATGTTTCTAATTCTAATTTTCAAATTCTAAATGAAAGCTATGAAACGTTGGACTGGTTCAAAAAAGAGAGGTACAATATGTAGGAATTAAACTTTGTTCATACTAAGGCTACACTTTATAAAAACTATTCAAAGCCGATTATAGATCTCAAAGAGACAATAAGTAGATGGAAGGGCCTAGAGATTTCTTGGCTCGATCCCTATATCACCCAATATAATAAAAGAAATGGAAATTCTATTATCTACATATGTTTGGGGAGCTAAGAAGCTAAGAGTCCCTGAGCCTATACTTAAAAGGAAAATAGACTCAGGAGGACTTGATTTACAAAAAAAATCATTAAATGTGTATGCTTTCCCATTTATTCATAATAAATATTAAAAGAGATGAAGATTTGGGATGATACCATTTAGAAAAAAGTAAATGTGGAAGAACTGATCCTTACCCATTTCTTTGGTTAGATTACAAACTTTTCAGACAACTAAAAATTCAGAACAAAACTCTGACCAGATTGATGAGCTGGCTCTTTCAATTTAGAAAGAGGTTCGAAAACAGACAAACATAAAATGTTATCACTACAGCTAGTCCTCATTCAGTTCTATCTTTGTAGATCAAAAATGTGGACGTTTCGCACTGGCAATCTTACCATTTAAACAAAGATATCAGACTTCTACAATGTTGACTTGATAAATTATTTTTCCAACTTGCAAGAGAGACATTGTCTTTCTCCTAGATAAATATTTAAATATATGAGGATAAAGTATTTTCTTACTCCAGACCTGCCTAGATATCCAGGTATAATAGAGATACCCTTCATAATATACAACTTAATTAAAAAACAATCACTACAATTGGTAAAATTATGGATGAGAAGATAATTTTAAATAAACCTAAAGCTAGGTTGAACTGGGAGAGAGATTGTGCCTTTACTGTCCCATTAGAGATTTGGAACAGTTCATGGCGACTCACGCGAGCCTCCATGCACTGTGTCAGTCTACATGAGCAATATTTCAAGTTAATACAAAGATGGTATATGTCTCCCACACGACTTGTAAGATTTTGTCCTAATTCACAAAATTATTGCTGGCGCTGCCAAAACCACCTGCGTACAAAAATTCATATAATGTGGGAATGTCCAAGTCTGGTTTCTATTAAAAGACATTGAGAGATACAGTTGACAGGTCTCTTTTCATTAACACATATTTTAACACCACAAGCATTTTTATTTCATATTGATTTACCGGTCACAGGCAGACATAATAAATATGTATGCATGAATATCCTTGCAGCAACAAAAATGTGCTTAGCTAGACATTGGAGAAGTATCTCTATTCCATCATGGACTGAAAGAAAAACTTAAATAAGTTTTCAGAGAGAGGCAGAGCATTTTTTTTTTTTTCGATAAAGAGTACAAAACATACAATACAATTTGGAATCCCTGGATTCAGTATTACAGAACGTATTACCCTGTGAATTGACTTAACCTCATGAACATCCCCTTCCCCTCCCCCCCCCCGCCCCTTGAAGGTCACCTATAATACCCTTCCACCTAATTAACTACAAGTGGACAATACATTTTTGACTATATAATGATGAAATCATCTTTCTTTTCTTGTCCCTTCAGACTAATCTAGAATCCGTCTGAATGTATGTTATATGTTGTTAGTTATGAATATTCTTTGCTGTATGATTTCTTAAATATATATTGGAACATCTTACTGATGAATATTTGAATATATATATATATATATATATATATATATATATATATATATATATATATATATATATATATATATATATAAAATCCTCGGCACACTTCCTTAATGATTCTCCAGCCTTGGTGCTACCAGCGTATGAGTGGTACACTCGTAGGGCTTTTTCAAAGATGAAATTTATTTTCTTAGTATAACATGCGCTTCGCCACACATGCGCACATACTTCAGAGGGCGGCATTCATGCCACCCTCTGAAGTCCTGAGCGCACTAACGCGCATGCGCGCGGTGTGCGCGGCCTGAGCTGACTGACAGCTCAGCTCGTGGTATTTGCCCGCCCCCTCTCCTCACTGACAGGCTGGAGAGAGAAGGCGCGCACACAGTGCCTTCTCTCTCCTGCACACGTCAGACGTATCTTAATACGTCTGACATGTACAGGGCCTTTTTAGGGCCCTACATGATAGGAAGTCCCTTTGGCGGCCGTATGAGTGACGGCCACTGGAGGTATTCCTATCAATCAATGTAAACACTGTATTTTCTCTGAAAATACAGTGTTTACATTAGATTGCCTGCAGGGAGCTATAGATCTCACCTGAACAAATACATTAAGCTGTAGTTGTTCAGGTGACTATAGTGTCCCTTTAATACGCAAACATAAAGCAGGTCACTGTTAAGTACACAAACATACAACAGGTCACTGCTTACTAGATGAGATGGTGAGTAAAATGGTATATTTTCCCATTACATATATATATATATATATATATATATATATATATATATGTATTTTTATATCTTAAAAAAATGAATAAATATGAAATAAAAATGAATATGAATAAATAAGTCATTCGACCCATCTATTCTGCCCAATTTTCGTAATACTTTCATTAGTCTCTTATATCTAGGATAGTCTTAGGTCTGGCCCACGCATGCTTAAACTCCCTCACTGTTAACCTCTACTACTTCCGCTGGGAGGTTATACTATGCATCCACTACCCTCTCAGTAAAGCAATACTTCCTGATATTATATATAAACCTTTGCCCCTCTAATTTAAGATACTCTTGTTGTGGTAGTTTTCCTTCTTTTAAATATACTATCCTGCTTTACGGTGTTAATTTCCTGCAATGGAATTTAAATAGATTTAAAAGTTTCATATGCCCTCTGAAATGGGGTTGAAAATCTCATCACATCCTAAATTAAGAATGTATTTTAGCCCCAAAAAGGTAAGACCTCTACAAAGACTGTAATAAAAAAAAAAAACAATGTTCTAGCTTTAGTTAGCGACAATCTTAGCATACATGGCATAACATGGGATAAATGGTGTAATAAATAACAAAAAAAATATTAGTTAGCCTGGCTCAGCACACCAGGAAAATTCCCCTGTAGGCCAGTCTGGTCCTGAACAAGGAATTCTTGCATAAGATACCCAGCTTTGCTGTGCACCATTACTGGGGACAATAGTGTACCCTGCACTGGAATTGCATATATCATTAAAAACAGGACTAAAATGTTTCTGTACTCTTTTTTAATGAAGCATCATATGGTCTCTATAAGAATATTCACTTTAAAAAAAAAAAAAAGTCAACTTTTTAAACGTAATCCTTTTGGCCTTCTCAGTGTGGGACAGGAGAATGTTCAGGTCATTTGGATTCAAAACTCTTCCATGCTGATAACGTCACGGTTTCCATTTTTCGGTTGATGTCTCGCTTTGTCACACATACAGGCAATCATACTATCCCTTCGTACTAGGCTCAAGCAGCACGACATTACAAGGGACCAACCCATTAGGACTGAGGCCGTAACTGCATACCACATCCTGTATTTTTCCAATTTCAAATCCAATGCCTTTTTCTTAGCTTGTGACGATACAACTGTTCCACTGTTTTCATTGGGAGTCTTTCTACTCATTTCTGTTGATTCCTTATCTTTTCTAGAGAGAGCCTTGCTGTAGGCTTTAATTTTGCTGAGAGAATATTTTCTGTCATTCAGGTATTGTGTTCCCCAATACAGAGAACCTGTTTCCTTTTGTCTCAGTTCCAGCTCTTCTGTGCCCGTGCCATTTCCAGTTTTAGGTAACGCGGAGATGACCAGGAATGCATCTGCTGTCAATATATATAGTAGTAAAAGGAAAACCGTAATGGAGCTATAGCTGTCCATTTCTGACTGCCAGTGATTTGTTGATGTCATTCCACACATGGCACTATGACTGATTATGATGACATCAGCATGGAATTCATGCTAAACGTGTCACTGGTTTCATAGTTAATTGTGCAAATCAATTTATAAATTTGTCTTTTATCCTTAAAAAAATAAAATAAAAAAATAAAGAAAATGTGAGAGGTCTATAATTTATGGTAAGATAATTAGAAAATGATGATCGTATACAAATAATGTACCAAAGAACCAGAGATAAATAAGTTGCTATATGAAGCACATGTATTATGACACATATGCACTACCCAAAAGGGCAAGAAGAGAACAAATAGGAGGGGCAGCTATAATGATATGGGTGGTAAGTCTACAGAAGTCATATGTTTGGAGATAGCAGATATAAAGTAGTCTTGCATTAAGAGTGGGGAAAACCGTTCTGAATACAAGAATTTCTCTCAGTAGAATCAGGAGAGACGTGGTGCAGTTGAGATCTGCCTTTAGAATATACTATAGGTTTCCTGGATATAAACTTCTGTATGTTAGCAATTCACTTCAAGAACAGGTGACGAGCACAGCCCCTACCAATGGAATGCTATCCACTTTATAGCTGCATTTTTGACGTGTCTATGGACTTTTGTATACAGATAGTTGCCTAGGTCTGTGATACAGCAGGACAGAAGAAGGGTCCCACCAAACATTAGGTCTTTGACTCGCAACACCTCTTGCCAAAAAAAAAATAAAAAAATACTGGAGAGCTGGATACTGAAGCCATTTTGGTAGAAATAGGTCACTGTAGAAGAAAAATGGCACAGAAGGTGCGAGACAGGAGGAAAAGGAGGAAAGAGGGGGCTTTGTGGATTTTATTGTGAACTAGAACTTGATGTCTTATGGATGAATGTAAATGCTTGTTGCCATTGCTATGTAGGCAAGTTTGAGTCCTCATTTATTGAGCCCTGAACCTTGTCCAAGGAAGTTTTCTTTTTGTTGTTGAACGAAACAAAAGTTTGATGACCGTGAAGGTGGAAGCCAATACCGAGCTATTCCAGGTGGGTAAGCACTATTCCCTTAACTTCTTTTGAGGGTGGGTATTCCAGCTAACCCGGGGAAATAAGGCAAATGTTTTTAGAATAGGACTTCATATAGGGAAATACAAAGAAACCCTGGTTTTTCGCATGAGTTTAAAGTATGAGAGGTGGGCTTTGTGGTTGGCCCAAACAAAAACAAAAAAAGTGAAGAATTAGCAAAAGTCCAAAGAGAAAGTCTTAGGGGTTTGCTCATGCAGCAGAACCTCTTGGGAAATCAGTAACAAACATATAGAGAAGCTTGAAGAAGACGAGTAAATGTTCACAAGGATCTACGGCACCTGCCAGCTTTAGTGCGTAGTCTCTGTTAACAAAATATTATCTCGCAAAAGTGTAAGCCAAAGCACATCAGGGGTGCAATTACCTTGACCTAGTTTCATAACACATTTACATGTTTATCCAAAATGTGTCTTTGCGGTCTCTAAAGGCAGTTTGATATTAGACTGTATGAATTGACTGTAACTTATTAGATAATGAGGATAACCTACAACAGGATAAGGGGTGTGTGTAGAACATGCTTTAGTTACATTATTGCACTGTTTAAGTCAGTTGCGTGTCTATATCCCTGCACAATATATTTTAAGCCGAGCCTGGTGATCACATTTTTAAAACACACAAAATCAAGGTAACATCCTTTGTACTTGTTTAATAGGCTACATGCAGCTCATTCCTTCTACAGTAAATTGCATTTCACATAAACAAAAGAAGCATCCACAAACCAGGAATTACATCCCATGTCCCTGCACGAATGCATCTCTGAAAATGATGAAATGTAAGGTGTCATTTAAGCAGTGTCAAAATGGAGTTGTGCATTATTATAACAACATAGCTAATAAAAGCTCTGCTTTAGGACTGGGGGCTAAGGCTAGTGCACATTTAAAGCAATGGGCCAATTAAAGGGACACTGTACATACCGAAATAACTTTACTTAATCATTGTTTTGCCATTTAGAAGCTAAATTACCTTTATTTCTGTTTATGCAGGCCTAGTCACACAGCCTGTATGGAAAAATTGTTTAATTTTGAGTCAGATCTGACAGCACACTGTGTTTACTTTAGAGGATATGATTTCTTGCCTTGTTAATGTATATTTAATCGTACACAGGATGCTGTGGTAGACTATCAGGCTATTAACAGAACAGGAGATACAAATTTTAAATTAAACATACTGTGCAATAAGGGAAGCTAAAATGTAGACTTATTTTCAGGAAGTATACAGGGAGACTGTGTCAGTCACAGCCAGAGGAGATGCCAGTTGAGGTGTGGCTAGGGCTGTATACATTTAGTTATAGAACTCCTAAATGGCAGTGAATTGAGCAATGTGACTCCAGGGGCAAGATCTATACAAGCATTCCATACAAACCATGCCATTAAGCCACGTTATGTTGGAGCTTAGAGGATCCCTTTAAGGTTAAGATATACTTATCTTCTAGATGTGATGATTTGGAAACCCCAACTAATCACTTAAGCCAAGTACCCATAAACGCTAAAACTCCCTAATTGCACTGTACTGGCTGCTTTACCCTGTACCAACACTGTAACTACACCTGTCATTTAAAACAGGTGACATAACATTTCTATGGTGACAGCAAGAACAAAACTAAACTCTGAATTTGGTAAGGGCAAAAGGAGGAAGCTGGCAATATAAGTCTGTCTGTTAACCCGTTAGGACGTATCAATTGTAATTTATAAAATCTGTGGCTGAGCATGAAGGCGCTCATCCGTGGTTTTAATGGGGTGCAGGCAGTTTTGTGTAGACCCTCCATCTAGGGTCTGAATAAACCCTAAAAAAAGGTCACCCAGCCTGTCCCCAGCCGATATGGACTGGTGCTTGGCTTTGCCAGATTCCAGAACTAATCTCTGTATATTTGACTGGGAATCAGGCGCATTCAGAATTATAAGTGTTATTCTGTAAACAGACCGTGCCACTATCTCCTGTATTGAATACAATAAAGCCTATTTCTAATGTCAGAATTGATATTAGAAGTGACTTACCTTAGGGTAAGGGTTGAAGTTAGTGGTGGGTTTAGGGTAGGGTTAGGGATAGAGGTAAGACTAGGGTAGCATTACACTTTTGTAATGGGTAAGGCAGTGGCTGAGTGACAGGCAAAAGAGGGTTGTAGTCAATGGAGTATATTCGAAGCATGGGCTTGTCACCAGTGAGATACCCATTCTCTTTAATATTTTTATTAGTGATATTTCATAAGGTCTTGATAGTAAGGTACGTCTTTTTGCTGATAATACAAATATATGTAACAGGGTTGATGTTCCAGGAGGGATAATCTGAATGGCAAATGATCAGAGTTGTGGCAACTGACATTTAATGTGGATAAGTGCAAGATAATGCATCTTGGATGTAAAAACCCAAGGGCAGAGTACAGAATATTTGATAGAGTCCTAACCTTAACATCTGAGGAAAGGGATTTAGGGGCAATTATTTCTGATGACTTAAAGGTAGGCAGACTATGTAACAGAGCAGCAGGAAAAGCTAGCAGAATACTTGGTTGTATATGGAGAGGTATTAGCAATAGAAAGAGGGAAGTGTTCATGCAATGGTACAGAACACTGATGAGACCTCACTTGGAGTATTGTATGCAGTACTGGAGACTATATCTCCAGAAGGATATTGATACTTTAGAGAGAGTTCAGAGAAGGGCTACTAAACTGGTTCAAGGATTGCAGGATTAAACTTACCAGAAAAGATTAAAGGAACTTAACATGTATAGCTTGGAGGAAAGACGAGACAGGGGTGATATGGAGAGATGGGCCGAATGTTTTTTTTTTCTGCCGTCACATTCTATGTTTCTATGTTGGGGTAGGGTTAAGTTTAGGCTTAGGAGATGGTTAACGCTGGGTGCATGTTAATGCTGTTTTAGGGTTAAATATAGTATAAGGTTGAAGTGAAGATTAAGGTTAGGGCAGGCATATGGATAGAGTTACTGTAATCATTAGATAAGGGGTATGGTCACTATAGCATTAGTGTGAGGGTTGGTATAGGGTTAGCATTAACTACCAAAATATTAATTTAGATTCTAAACAGATTCTAAACATATTGGGCATTTTACAATAAGGACTAAGACACAAATCTATTTTGAGTTCTTTTTAATTACCGTATATACTTGATACATTTTTGTGCTGAAAAACCCCAACTCGGCTTATACTCGAGTTAATGTCTGTATTATGGCAATTTACATTGCCATACTACAGACTGGGGGCTGGCAGCGAGCGCTTACCTCTCCTGCAGCTCCTGTCAGCTCCCTTCTCCTCCTCGCCGGTCCGTTCAGCACCTCGGTCAGCTCCCAGTGTAAGTCTCGCGAGAGCCGCGGGGTCATAGTGCGGCTCTCGCGACTTTCACTGGGAGCTCACAGAGGAGCTGCACGGACCAGCGCGGAGGAGAAGGGAGCTGACAGGAGCTGCAGGAGAGGTAAGTGCTCTCTGCCAGCCCCCCTCCCCCCCACTGAACTGCCAATGCCACTGGACCACCAGGGAAGGAGAGCCCACCTCCCTGCCATGTATCAAGCAGGGAGGGGGGACGAAAAAAAATAAAAAAAGTATAATAATAAAATAATATGTATTAAAAAAATATATATTTTTTAATAATTAAATAATAATAAACACACTGCATCACACACACACACGCTGCACTCACACACGCTGCACTCACACACGCTGCACTCACACACACACGCTGCACTCACACACACACGCTGCACTCACACACACACGCTGCACTCACACACACACGCTGCACTCACACACACACGCTGCACTCACACACACACGCTGCACTCACACACACACGCTGCACTCACACACACACGCTGCACTCACACACACACGCTGCACTCACACACACACTGCACTCACACACACACTGCACTCACACACACACTGCACTCACACACACACTGCACTCACACACACACACTGCACTCACACACACACACTGCACTCACACACACACTGCACTCATTATATACACACAGTGAAAATAAATATTCAATTAATATAGTTTTTTTAGGATCTAATTTTATTTAGAAATTTACCAGTAGCTGCTGCATTTCCCACCATAGTCTTATACTCGAGTCAATACGTTTTCCCAGTTTTTTTGGGTAAAATTAGGGGCCTCGGCTTATATTTGGGTCTGCTTATACTCGAGTATATACGGTAGTTACACTGGATGTGTTAAAATTATGAGAACAAATGTGAAAAAAACTGTTTCCCCATTAATTTATTTTTCCAGTTTTAACATTTTATTTACATAATGTTGTGTAAGGTTTACATATGATATATGATGCTAAATGAATGCCCTTTGAAAAAAAAAAATATAATATGTATGTGGGCACTTTAAGAGAAATCCTTAAATTTTGGTGTAACAAACCTATAGCTCAAATTCAAGGTTTTATTTTTTTTTGGGTTCAGAATGTGGACCATTGTCTCCAGTGCATCCATAAGGGGTTAAGCAGTAGGTTTTTACATTTCACCTAACAAACACCCAGAGAGCAGAAGGGTATTTTCTTTTAGCAACGTCGAAATGTCAGGTTTGTATTAGAGTGTATAACAAATCTTCACAGTAATAACATTTATAGTAACATGTCTATGCTAGAATCCAAGGGGAAAAAAAAAAAAAAGATAAGAGCAGTTTACAAAAAAACAAACAAAAAAAAAAAAACAATGAAGATCCAACAGTTCAGATATGAAAGCTGGAAAATCAAACAATTTTGGAGAAAAATAAAAAACTATTAGAAACAAATTACTATGGAGTCTCTGTCATGTGACAATACAACAACAACAAATACATACTGAACAAGACATCTGTAAAGTTTAGAACAGAATGGAAAACATAAATGATCATGTCTGGGTTCATGACTCCATCATTATTTTTAGATATTACAAAGCCTTCCAGTCTGAGGATGATTCATTTGTATTGCAGCAGCACTACTTCACACACTGTACATCTGTCATTTTTATTATTTTTTGTGTCTTATTCACAGAAAACTGTTCCTAAAACCAAAACTCAAGCAGAGCATCCCCTGATTATCTTATCGGACAAGATAGAAAGATCAGATGGATAGGAAAATATGCCAATCAAACATAAGCTAGTAAGGGGAGACAATGCCCCAATCAAACATGAGCTAGTAAGGGGAGACAATGCCCCAATCAAACATGATCTAGTAAGGGGAGACAATGCCCCAATCAAACATGATCTAGTAAGGGGAGACAATGCCCCAATCAAACATGATCTAGTAAGGGGAGACAATGCCCCAATCAAACATGAGCTAGTAAGGGGAGACAATGCCCCAATCAAACATGATCTAGTAAGGGGAGACAATGCCCCAATCAAACATGATCTAGTAAGGGGAGACAATGCCCCAATCAAACATTATCTAGTAAGGGGAGACAATGCCCCAATCAAACATGATCTAGTAAGGGGAGACAATGCCCCAATTAAACATGGGCTAGTAAAGGGAGACAATGCCCCAATCAAACATGGGCTAGTAAGGGGAGACAATGCCCCAATCAAACATGGGCTAGTAAGGGGAGACAATGCCCCCAATCAAACATTATCTAGTAAGGGGAAACAATGCCCCAAATCAAACATTATCTAGTAAGGGGAAACAATGCCCCAAATCAAACATGATCCAGTAAGGGGAGACAATGCCCCAATCAAACATGATCTAGTAAGGGGAGACAATGCCCCAATCATACATGGGCTAGTAAAGGGAGACAATGCCCCAATCAAACATGGGCTAGTAAGGGGAGACAATGCCCCAATCAAACATGGGCTAGTAAGGGGAGACAATGCCCCAATCAAACATGAGCTAGTAAGGGGAGACAATGCCCCAATCAAACATGATCTAGTAAGGGGAGACAATGCCCCAATCAAACATGATCTAGTAAGGGGAGACAATGCCCCAATCAAACATGATCTAGTAAGGGGAGACAATGCCCCAATCAAACATGATCTAGTAAGGGGAGACAATGCCCCAATCAAACATGAGCTAGTAAGGGGAGACAATGCCCCAATCAAACATGAGCTAGTAAGGGGAAACAATGCCCCCAATCAAACATTATCTAGTAAGGGGAAACAATGCCCCAAATCAAACATTATCTAGTAAGGGGAAACAATGCCCCAAATCAAACATGATCTAGTAAGGGGAGACAATGCCCCAATTAAACATGGGCTAGTAAAGGGAGACAATGCCCCAATCAAACATGGGCTAGTAAGGGGAGACAATGCCCCAATCAAACATGGGCTAGTAAGGGGAGACAATGCCCCAATCAAACATGATCTAGTAAGGGGAGACAATGCCCCAATCAAACATGAGCTAGTAAAGGGAGACAATGCCCCAATCAAACATGGGCTAGTAAGGGGAGACAATGCCCCAATCAAACATGATCTAGTAAGGGGAGACAATGCTCCAACCGAACCTGACCTAGTAAGGGGAGACAATGTATATATCACTTCTGGTTCCTTAAAGGGACACTAAGAACCAAAACAACTTTAACTTAATGAAGCGATTTTTGTGTCTAGATCAGTGGTCCTCATGGACCACGAACAGTCCAGGTTTTATCAGTATCTCCATTCGAATGAAAAAGGGAAATACGTAAATCCAGGACTGATGGTGGGCCATGAGGACTGGGTTGAGTTTTTGTGTGATTATGTGAATAAAACAATGAGACTCCAGGGGCATGATCCATACACTAAACAACTTCATAAAGCTAATGTTGTTAGAGTGTCCCTTTAACAATATGTGTGACATGCAAGTGTTATGTCAATAATCATATAGTCACAAATATACATATGTACACTGTCAGATTGATGTTTGAATTCAGGATTACAATATGTAGCAGATGTAACAGTTATGACAGTAGCAACAGAAAGGAATTTAATAAAAAATAGTTTTCGGAGTCTTTAAGTGACTGGGATTAACACACATTCTATGAAAGATGAAAAGCATGAAAAAAGGCAAAAGGTACAAAAAAGAAATAAATAAAATATTTGGCAGCTGGATGACCACAGACAAAGTAATGGAAAAGAAAATCAGAACTGACAGCAGAGGCAAGTATGGCCAATGAACCAAATTATCAGGATATGCAAAGATATTTCGCAGTAAATCCAGCAAAACGTGAGTGCACACTGAACGAGACTGTAGGAAGGAGAGGATAGACAGACAGACTGTTTTAATGCATGTGTAGATACCATGCTTTTTTTTGGCAGTGTAAGATTTAAGACATCTTGTAAAATGCAAAACAAGAGCTATTAAATTGTGCAGCCATAAAGCACTTAATGAAGCAAAGCCTTTGTGAAAAAAATAACGACCCAGGGCTGAGCAAGTAACCCTGAAGGGGAAGAGTCCGTTCTCAGAATTCTGTTTACGCACCCTTCTATTTTACAAATATGTGTTTATAAGGCATAAAAAATTACATTAAATGTAGAAATCTATATCTCATTTTGGAGCAGAGAACCTTGATCTTGGCTGTCAATCATTGTTATAAGCTCTGTTGTGTTCTATCATATAATAAAAAAAAAACAAAAAGAATAACCAAAAAAAAAAAACATAAAAAGCCTTTGCACCTCTCAGTACGGATTAAGTGGAAGGAACCTCCCCAGCTCCATTATGAGAAAAACGTACATACTAGAACAATGCAGCATTTTTTTTTTTTATAAATCTTTTAAAAGTTCAATGTGCTACTGAATGTTTTCACAATAAAAAAAAAAAAAAAAAAACAACTAAAGTTGACACATCCTACTGGAGATTGCATGGCATCTAGAAATGTATTTATCTTGCAGAAAATTCCTATTCCAATTCTCTAAGCAAGGAACACATTAATATTTACCGTCATTTGTGGGTTTTTTTTTTTTTTTTTCCGCTTTCTTTTTTTCTTAGTCTTACCTTAAACATTTGCTTTACTTTTTGACGTGGGAGGTTGACATTCAGCTTGTGCATCAGTTGTAAAACCTCATTTATACTTAAGCTCCCATCTCCATTTTTGTCCGCCTCATCAAATGTCTGCTTCAACCATATTTGACTGGAGTTAAGGAAAATAATAGGTTTGAAGTATATTTAAAAAACTAAATAAAAAATATTAAAAAAAAAAAAGTGCAGTGCAATTAAACTTACAATCATACTGCCATAAAGTTGGAATATTAAAGTAGGAGCCATTCAGTTCAGTATCACAATACAGTACTTGTAAAATAGTTACAATGGTAAAATGTCTAAACAAACACATTATATATGTAATATGCATGTTATTAAAGCGGATAGGTCATATTTTTAAATCCTATAACTGCAAGTTTGTGCTGATAGACAAAAAATTAAATACCATATGCCAGCACAATGTGATCAACACCCAAAGCAAAACTATAACAATTCTCACAAGTAAAATCTAAAAAGTCTTCCACCACTAACGGCAGGGCCGGCGCGTCAATAAGGCGGCACAGGCGGCCTTAGGGCGCACGGGCTCTGGGGGCGCAAGATTTCAGTGACCGGCAGGAGGGAAGCTCTCCCTCCTGCTGGGCCACAATCTCGGCCCCCGGTGTGGCGTGCGGCTGTGCTGTAATCAGGCGCGGTGAGGGAGCTCTAACCTCTGCTCTGCTCCCTCGCGCGCTGTCTGCTGATACCGCGGGAGCCGGAATATGACGTCATATTCCGGCTCCCGCGGCATCAGCAGACAGCGCGCGAGGGAGCAGAGCAGAGGTTAGAGCTCCCTCCCTCGTCTGATCTCAGCACAGACGCACGCCGCCCAGCAGCCCCACTGGACCCCAGGGAAGGATTCAACATCCACACCAGCTCTCCAGGTAGGGAGGCTGGGTGGAAAATATTTATTTATAAAATAATTAGTGAGTGTATGTGTGTGAGTGTATGTGTCTGTGTGTGTGTGTGTGTCTGTGTCTGTGTGTCTGTGTGTGTGAGTGTCTGTGTGTGAGTGTGTGTGTGTGTGTGTGTGAGTGTATGTGTGTGTGTGTGTGTGTGTGTGTGTGTGTGAGTGTATGTGTCTGTGTGTGAGTGTATGTGTCTGTGAGTGACAGAGTGTGTGTCTGTGAGTGACACAGTGTGTGTATGTGAGTGACACAGTGTGCGTCTGTGAGTGACACAGTGTGCGTCTGTGAGTGACACAGTGTGCGTCTGTGAGTGACACAGTGTGCGTCTGTGAGTGACACAGTGTGCGTCTGTGAGTGACAGAGTGTGCGTCTGTGAGTGACAGAGTGTGTGCGTCTGTGAGTGACAGAGTGTGTGCGTCTGTGAGTGACAGAGTGTGTGCGTCTGTGAGTGACAGAGTGTGTGCGTCTGTGAGTGACAGAGTGTGTGCGTCTGTGAGTGACAGTGTGTGCGTCTGTGAGTGACAGTATGTGTCTGTGAGTGACAGTATGTGTCTGTGAGTGACAGTATGTGTCTGTGAGTGACAGTATGTGTCTGTGAGTGACAGTATGTGTCTGTGAGTGACAGCGTATGTCTGTGAGTGACAGCGTGTGTGTGTGTGTGAGTGAGTGCGTCTGTGTGTGCATGTGAGTGTATGAGTGTGTCTGTCAGTGTATGATGAGTGTGTTTGTCAGTGTATGAGTGTGTGTCTGTCAAATCAGTGAGAGTATGTTTGTCATTGAGTCTTTGTGTGACTATCAGTGTGTCTGTCAATGAGTCTGTGTCTGTCAGTGACGTCTGTATGTTTGTCATTGAGTGTGTTACTTTCAGTGTGTACAGAGTGTAGCAGAGCGGAGCGCGGTACAGGAGCTTCTGTTTCCTGTACCTGGCCAGACTGACAGGAGGTGCTCACAGAGAGAGCACTCCCTGTCAGTTCGTCCGGGTACAGAAAACTGAAGCTCCTGTACCGCGTTCCGCTCCGCTCCGCTCCACTCTGTACACACTGACACAACAGGGAGGGAATGGGAGAGAAACACCAAGAGACAGGGAAAAGAGTGGGGAGGGGAGAAGAACACTAAGGGACAGGGAAGGGACCCTTAAAGGTCGGGGAGGGGAGAGGGGCTGGTTAAGAGGCACATAGGTGAAGATGTTTTTTGGGGGGGTGGGGGGCGGGGGGGCGGAAAAATGCATCTTCGCCTATGTACCTAAAAATCCAAGCACCGGCCCTGACTAACGGACAGAATTATTTTCAACAGGAGAAGAATATATATCAGGTTTTTTTTTTGTCTACATACTCTAGAGTTGCATTGTACATAACAAGGAACTTGTAGAATCGGCCACTGAGGAATGTAACTGTTACATTTTAGCCCCCACCATATGACCTCAGATTACGTTTGAGCTCTTCTCACTTTGAGTTGGCACCCTAACTCTTAAGGACTAGAAATACAATTTTTACTATTAGAAAGGAATGAGGGGATCGCTAGGTCATTGACCTGTTAATGATCATGCCATTTGTAAAAATGTGATCTAGTCACATCTAACATTTGTCATCTGTGTTTGATCTGGAAACAATGATACTGAATGTACTTCAGCTTGAAAACTTGTAAAAGCTGAACGAACTATATATAAAGCAACAAATGTGCATGAGTCAAAAACATCAGTTTTACAGGCAAGACAAATTATTTAAAAAAAAAAAAAAAACACCATACACGTAGAAACAAATTTAATTAAATGCTCACACTAACATTGATGCAGACTAAGGTAAAGGCCTGAGAACTATAGATTGCAGATAAACTGGGGAAAAAACAGGACGAGGTAAAGTCAGTTCTAATACAGTACTTTTATTTATTTATTAAAGGTACCCTAGAGGTACCCAGCCCACTTCATCTCACTGCGGTGGTCTGGGTGCACTGTTCATGTCTCACTTAGTCCTACAATGTAAAACACTGCCATTGTAGAGAAACTGCAATGTCTACATTGCAGGAGCTGCCTCTAGTGGCTGCCTATCAAACAACCACTTGAGGCACTTCCTGAACTTTCACAGAGTCATTAAACGATACAGGACGTCCTCACACTCTGCAAGAGGACATCCAGCTTCAGAGAAAACCCTGTAGGAGAGCATTGAGGCAATGCTCTCCAATGTGAAGACCTAATGCTCTCCAATGTGAAGACCCACATTAGGTCCCCCCATCAAATGAGTTTGTAGGAGGAGAATATGGGGTAATTTTATTTTTAACCCATTATTTGCTGAGGGGGGGAGGGAGGGGGTCGAGGGAGGTTGGAGCAGATGTATAGAGTATATTTCTAATCTACCCAAATAAGACCTTGGCATTGACTTGATTGTGTCTGTTTATGTAAACTTTTAACTCTTCATGTTTCAATAAAAAAAAAAGTACCAAAGTTTGAAAGTTTGGTGATCAAGACCTTAGCAAACAGTAGGTATTATTGTGCAGAAAAGGATATTGGTCCCGTGTTCTCTGACGTTTTGAAAGGCTGTCCTCATCGCTTATCCCAGCCATCAGATACTTAAGACCTGTAATCCATGTGCGTGCCTCTTCACCACTTGAGGACACCAAGTCCAGGGATTCCATGCGATCTCCATAGTAGATACTGAAACAGCAATTTGGATCAAAACTTCCGTCTGCATACCGCTGGAAAATCTCGGATTGTTTACCTTCACATACTTCCTGAATGGAGTCAATAGAAACTAGGGGAACATCAAAGAAATAAAACGGTTAGATACAATACAGCAAAACACAACACAGCATATCACCACCACTACATATATATACCTCCCAACAGAGCCAAACCCTAATTACAGACATCCTGCCACTACGAGTTGAGTTCTTTGAGTCCAGCATGTAGGACCAGCAAGTGTATGTTTTGCATCTCATTAGACACGCTGTGCAGAATGGTGTTATGGTAAGACCATGCACACATCATTTCAGCAGTGATCTGAGCATGGCTTGCCCTGAGCGAAATTGAATTCGTAAAATTAAGCTAATATAACCAGACTGTAATAACAGCAAAGTTGGAGAATTTTTTTTTAAATTTTTTTTTAAACTAACCAAAATCACTGCGAAACACGTGTGTATAAATCCTTGTGTTCTACACCAAAAATTATGTAATAAAGTCAGAAATAGGAAAAAAGGTGGAGCATGCAAATATGAATAAAAATATAGAAACAAGCACTTGTGGCGACCATTTACAATTGTGTCCATTAAAAAACAGACTATACATAGAGTAAACTGTATTTTTTTTTCTTTTTAAATAATGTGACGTTAAAGTACCCTCCAATCTAATAGCAAACTGACAAACATATATAAAGGGCCATTTAATAGTGATAAGTAAATTATTCAAGATGAATCTCTAAGGCAGATACAATCTCTGTAGATGCCGAACTAAATATCACAACGGTTCACATCGCGCACGCACACCGGATGACATGCAAAAAGGTACACTTATATATTATGAAATGAAGCATTAAATGCCTGTCCTTGATAACAAGTGTCAAAAGCAAATAAAGGTATTCAATTAGTTAACACATTGCTCCATTATTTTGCAGCAAGCCAACATTTATTCTGTTGTTCAACAAGGCATATCCTCTCTTTGCCATCAGATATTTTATCAAACAGAATGAACAACCAGGCGTGAGGCAAGTTCCTACTCTAGAAGAAAAAGTTACAATGTAATTTCCCTTGTGACCAGCGATAGCTATATTTGCTAGACTGAGTAGTAGAAAAACAGAATTACCTATGTCTACATTGATTATTAAATCCTACTATTAGTGAGGCTAGTTACTAAAGTAGTGACCATTCTTATAGAGTTGACATTATTCTATCACAATTCTAACTCTATGGGAAAGGAGGGGGTCAGGGAAGGCAGACAGACAGAGCAGAGTTCAGGGCAGGCAGACCGGCAGAGAGGGGGTCAGGGCAGGCAGACAGACAGAGAGTGGGTCAGGGCAGGCAGGCAGACAGACAGAGAGGGGGTCAGGGCAGGCAGGCAGACAGACAGAGAGGGGGTCAGGGCAGGCAGGCAGACAGACAGAGAGGGGGTCAGGGCAGGCAGGCAGACAGACAGAGAGGGGGTCAGGGCAGGCAGGCAGACAGACAGAGAGGGGGTCAGGGCAGGCAGGCAGACAGACAGAGAGGGGGTCAGGGCAGGCAGGCAGACAGACAGAGAGGGGGTCAGGGCAGGCAGGCAGACAGACAGAGTGGGGGTCAGGGCAGGCAGACCGGCAGAGTGGGGGTCAGGGCAGGCAGACCGGCAGAGTGGGGGTCAGGGCAGGCAGACCGGCAGAGTGGGGGTCAGGGCAGGCAGACCGGCAGAGTGGGAGTCAGGGCAGGCAGACCGGCAGAGTGGGAGTCAGGGCAGGCAGACCGGCAGAGTGGGGGTCAGGGCAGGCAGACCGGCAGAGTGGGGGTCAGGGCTGGCAGACCGGCAGAGTGGGGGTCAGGGCTGGCAGACCGGCAGAGTGGGGGTCAGGGCAGGCAGACCGGCAGAGTGGGGGTCAGGGAAGGCAGACAGGCAGAGTGGGGGTCAAGGAAGGCAGACAGGCAGAGTGGGGGTCCGAGAGGGAAGACAGACAGGGGTCCGAGAGGGCAGACTGAGTTCTGAGAGGGCAAATGAGGGGAGGACATTGACAGCACTGCGATGAAGCTGTGCGGCCATTGACTGTCTTTTGCCAGCATGCTGTAGATGCTGGGTTCAGACGCCAATTTTGCATAGAATTCACATCAGCAACTGGAAACTCTTGTTCTGAGCTGAGTAATGACACTCCAAAGACACTGCCAGAGGTGGAGTTCCCCCTTTTAGCAGCAGCAGGTTTAACGACTGTATGTACAGCATTTCATAGCAAAATACTGTACATACAGATTGCAGGCACCATGACTTCTTCAAATCACTGAACTGGTCATGGTGCTTGGAGTAACCCTTTAATGAGAGTGTCAATCTTAGCTCCTTGTCAATTACCGTTATACGTTCTGCTCTTTACACCGGTCAGTCAGCATAGGGAAAGCATCATGAAAGGAGGAGGAAAAAAAGTTTTCATTTCTCCTCCAATGGACAGGTTAACACACGTTATAGATGACTTCATATTTGATTCAATCGTGCAATTGCCAAAGAAGTGATAAAATATAGATGCTTCCTGGATGGTGTAAAACTGAAATCTGTCTTTGCCTGTAGAGATTCTGTCTGAAGGATTATTCTAAGGGGGGCCAATCATTAGTAACCATGGCAGCCATCGACAGATGACACTCATTTCTACCAGCCAACAACACATTTTTGAGACAATACATACAGGGGACCTTGTTATGGACTTTTGTGCACAGCACATACAAAGAGTTATGCAATGTGAACCAGTGTGAGACTGTCTGTTATGGAAGCTTTCAGAACAATAGAAGTGTACATCTTGCGCATACAAAGCATCAAATATTTCCCCATACATTAGAACACTAACTCAAAGAAGCAAATGTGAACAAAATTATCTTAAAACTACATAATATCAACAGCTAAATGTAAAGCATGCACATCACACACATTCAATATCCATTATTTCACTTTTATTGAATAGCCATATACATTAAGACCTTTTTTTTTTTTTTTTTTTTAAAGGGACCAAAATCAAAGGGGACTCCAAAAGCACTTTAGCTTGCTGACATGCATTATGTGTTTAGAGCATGTCCTCCTCTTTCACTTTAGAAAAAGTTAAGATTTCAAAAAAAATCTGTACTTTTATAAATTAACCTTGTTACACCCCCCTGGCTTTCAAGCAGACAACCGGTCCCGTCACTTCCTGGTTTGGTTAGCTCAGTGCAGCTAAACTCAAGAGACCGGAATTGCCCAGAGAACCTTGCTTGTAGAAACTGCTCATTGAGCTGCACTGGGAAGCCTGTGATTGGACAGTAACAAAGTCTGGGCAGGGTCAGAGGGGGAGGGCTTGCAAAGAGCAGATATGAGAACTACGGCTTTTGCTAATTAATGTTAGATATACCTTGATGAAATATGCATAATTAAATGCATGCATGTTCTCATTTGAGGTATATTTACAAAATAGTGATTTCTATTTTTAATCTTTTTTTTTTTTGCAGTGGAGTGTCCCTTTAGGTATATGATATATGGTTACTGTCCCATTCTGCAATTCTATAAACATCTCAATGACTAAATTCTTCAACTGTAATATAACATGTACCATTAAAAGAAAAATACCATCTTAAAACTCGGTTTAGCATTTATTGGGTCACTCTTGTATTGAGAAAGGCAGTGATACTGAATTAAACTATTTATTATGGGAAAATTCCTGGGACCTTGTGGATATGACTTGTCTCTTACAACCAGTAGGTAGCCTCTAAAATTATATACGACCAAGTAGTTAAGAACCACTTCTTTTAAATGGACTCTCCATACCATAAAAGAGTACAGCTTGTTGTGTGAAGAGGAGTCTTTTTTTTTTTTTTTTTTTTTTTTTTTTTACAAAAACTGCAGATTGCAATAAAAATTTACACTGTTATAAATGAGTCAGACAATCAGATAAAAGGTCCTGTAACTTCCTGTTTTGTTTAGCTCAGTGGAACTAAACTCAAGAGGCGGACAATTGCCCAGACCACCTGAGTTACAAAGACTTCTCATTGAGCTGCATTGGGAAGTCTGTGATTGGACAGCAACATAAATTCTGGGCGGGGTTAGAAGGGGATGGCTTGGCTTGCAAAGGTAACGGCTTTCAGATAAACTTTCAATGAATAAATGGATAATAAAAACGCATATTTTCATTGGGGTAGATCTATCTAAAGAGTGATGTTTATTTTTTATTTGAATAGTGGAGTGTTCTTTTAATTATCAAACCCACTTTTAGTGGGTACTTTCTATTTTGCTTCTCATAATGATTTGCAAATCATCATTCTGGAGATACAGCAATTAAAACTGCTTCCAAACGCACATACTGTATGCTCTTTGGCAGTAAGGAAGACACAGTGCTGGCAATATTGTAATAACCATGACCCCTACTGCAACAAATTATAGCGTGGAAACCGTCAATGCAACACATTAATAAAACTTAGCAATTAAATAAATCCCACAATAATCAGTTTTGTGCATACATGTCTGTTTATAATTGGTACTTGTAGCTCTAGTACAGCTCTTCTAAGTACTGCGGTCATTAACCAATTTAATACCATATGAATTAAAATGGCACACATTTTATATTACCTATAGTTTGACTCACATAAAATACACTGTGTCCACGGACTATACGTAATATTTTATTTGGAGTGTTTATCAACAGCACTTCTGGTCTTTATCAGGTCTGGGGATAAAAATTAAGCTTTGCCTATTTCCTGTTAAAGCAGAACCCCAAACAGCAAACCTCACACCCTTTAGAAGGAAGACTAAGGCCCAATTAACATTAGAATAGTTTAGTGCCCCCATACCCCCCTCCCCAAGTTCCCAAGGTAAAACATCTGCCAAAGGACATTTAAAAAAAAATGTAAGTCACTCTAACACCCTATTTATATAACTGCAGCATAAATTTATCATAGCTACATATATGCCTTTTTAAGGCCAGTAAGGTAAAAGGGGCATTCATTCTCAGGATGAAAATATAATTTTGCCTCTTTATAAATCAATTGTAAGATCACACGTTTATAGTGTTGTGCATTTTTGGGCACCTGTTCTAAAGAAGGATATTATGATACTAGGAAGAGTGCAGAGGTGGGCTACAAATGTAATAAAAGGAATTGAGCATTTTAGCTATGAAGAGAGGTTAACACATAAATCTGTTTAGTTTAGAAAAAAAACGTGCCTCAGAGTGGATATAATAACAATATACAAATATATTCGGGGCAAATAAACCATTGTCTGGGAATCTATTCATAAATATGACTATACATCGGACACACGGTCATGCATTTAGACTTGAAGAAAGGAGATTTAGTCTAAGGCAAAGGAAAGGATTTTTTTATAGGAAGAACAATAAGGATGTGAAATTCACTGTCTGAAGAAGTGTTTTTTTCAGAGCCTGTACAAATGTTTAAACCGCAACAGGATGAATGAATGCAAAAACATAATAGTCATGGATAGATTTTTTTTTAATTTGCGGGATAACGGCTTCCCGATCCGAGGAGAGATCTGACTGCCGTTCTTGGGTCATGAAGAATTTTTTTCCTAGTTTGTTGCAAAATCAGAAAGATCTTCAAACTGGGTTTTTACCTTCTTTTGCATTAATAGCAAGCACAGATGTGAGAAATGCTGAACTTGATGGACACATGTCTATTTTCAGACATATGAATGAATCAAGGAAAGATTACCAAATAATTACCAAGAAATAATCAATTTGAACTTGTCCTTGGTATATATATATTTTTTTTCTTAAAAAGGGAAAACATTTCAAAGTTTATGATTATATAATAATGAATGGCTGTTTTTAACAGAAACTGTGCAAAATATAGCAATGGGAAAATGGAGACAGTTTCACACTACAGGAGGGTTATGGCTTTTTGATTGATTTGTTGATGATCCATCCAGTGGAATAACCTCGTTTTAAATTGGCAATCAAATTCCTGACAGCCAGACCCCCCACCCCCCACCCAACGCTTTGATGCCACCCCTAAACCTTCCATGTCTTGTCTGGTGCACAATGCTGTCAAAAGGAACAAAGACAAACTGTTTCCACACAACACAGTAGGACTATGACAACGCTGGAACAAAAAGGCGAACTGTGAGATGTATTCTATTCAGAGATAACACATAAAACCCCTGGGAGGAAAAACCGTAGGGAGGAAGGAACACATGTCCAGACATAATGTAATGACTACAGCATGTCAGAGTGAAAATCAATGTAACAGGCTTCTCCTCAACTCCTTTACAAGCAAATGCCAACATTGACACTGATATACTGAAGAGCAAAAATCATTTATTAAAGACGTGGCATCCGAGGGACAAGGTCGGGGCAAACACATAGCTGCACTTCAACCTGTTTAAAGGGTATGAATCCACAATCTTTTTTTCCTCTTGGTCTCCATGCACTGTCCAATCTAAAATTGATATAGCAAGAAACCATTTATCTATTTGGAAGATTCATTCACGTAGAAACCCACCAAAAATCTTTGAAGGACAGCAATTTACGTAAAGCCTCCTTTCCAGAAGAGCATATATAAAACAACACTGTTTCATGCAGGCAAAAGCTTTTGCTATGAGTGGGGAGGTTGTGAACACCCCTCTAAGTGCTACTTACATAGATAGCCTGCTATGAAAATTAGACCTTGATACACTCTATATACATTCCATTTCTTCTGATTAACCCGCAACACTCTTAAGGTTGAAATACCAGTATTTGAAGCTGCGTAGATATACTCGAATACATGTTCTAGAGTGGGGTTTTTCGTGAGTTGTGCTGAATTTAAAAAAATCTCATCACATTTCATTAACATTTCATGAGTTCATTAACAGGAGAAATTTCCAGAAGTTGACCTTCTATGTTGCATAGGTAAGGATTTTTTTATTTTATTTATTTATTCACATTACTTTATGCAGAATTCATGATTTAATAAATAAATCCCAGGCTGTTCACACACTGATATATAAGCAAAAGGACTTATATATTCAAATTACATCATCCTAGTGGGAAACTGGTACACAAGCGTAGAAGCGGCACGGTCATGCCAAACTTACCTTTCTCCTAGTGTTTCCTCTTTTCTTCCTCTCTCACAAGCTGTTTCTTTTTTCCCTATCTGATCTAGTTTTCTTTAAAACATAAGATAAAGTAGGGACTACTTTGTCTTATGTATTTTTTTTTCTTCTAGGTTTGACCTTCTTTGACCAAAGGAGGAGCTTAAGTCGACTCCATTTCCTGCAGTCAAATACATTTTTTCACAATATTATGCTTTTTCTATGATCTCGCGTTGCTTTATTTGCCGTTCGAACGTCCTGTCATTTAGCCAAGGCCCCAGTGAATTCAGATAATTTCGCCCCAACAGAATGAGTACAGTTTGTCCATTCGGGTTTGGACGGGATTCTGTATTTTTTGTTCGGTTTCTAGATTTTCATTTGAATTAATGAAATTCCGATCTGATTAATGCCACATTATTAGGGAGCTATCTACTATAAAGCTGAAAAACCAAAATTGTCCCCCCAGTTAATTATTTTAATAGATGACCCACCATGTGGGCAAGGGGGACCTTTGCTAGGCCCTCCTTTATTAGATTTGGGAGTGGGTGTCTTTTTTACAACATATTGATGGGCTCACGAGAGGGTTAGGAAGTGGTACAAGTCAAGTCATACCTAAATTCAGTCTTTGTTCGTTCGTTTAAAATTTCTATTCATTCATTCATTCATTCATTCATTCATTCATCTTTTTGATGAATGAATAGCTAAAATTTCCGTCCGAATTTCAAACAATAGCGAATGCCCAATTTTACAATGATTTCTAGTGTGGGCAGATGAGGTATGTCCCGCAGGGCCTTCATCTGCCCACACAAAGATGGCGGCGCCCAGGACCTTGGTCCGGATACGAAAAAGATTGTTTTTTAAAAAGGAAAAATTAGGCGCGACTAGGAGGACAACAAAAAAAATGTAGTGGAGTTGGGAAAGGGGTTAAAAAAATGGATGAGGTCATGACAGTGCCACTTAAACACATTTTTGTTTTAATAGCCCTTTCAGGCTTGTTTTATTCCAGCCTGTATATGTTTTTATTTTGTTTGTTTACGGTTGTTTATACTTAATTATTCAGTGTAGATTGACAAATATTCATATCAAACCTATAGCACAATTTTCTATGTTGATATAAAAAAACACTATACAATTTATTCACACGTGATAGTAAAGATGGCTGCTCTCACATGCAGTAGAGAAACCCGGCCTTTGTTTGAAATAAATTGACAAATACAAACAAGCAATAGTACTTCGTCCCTAACAAAATAGATGAATTTCCCCTTAAAAGGGGCACCAAAATAAAGAATCAACACTAGATACATTGGCATCAATGTAGTGTAGCCCTGTAAACAACATTGTATAACCATTTCCTTAAAGCAAAACTATGGGGTAGAAATGTAAGCCAAGACTTTACAAAAGAACACAAAAAAAAATAAATGTTTTACCTGCAGTGATTTTTTTTAAACATCATTGCAGGTATAAGCCATTCATTATAATAGGTGCAGGGTTCTCTTGTACGCTTTGCAATCACTTACAGTAAACTTTGAAACCAGAAGCTTGGTCACTCATTCCCATAAGGGCATTATTACAACATTGTGTGAGGAGAGAGTTCAAGGTCTCTGTGACACAAGAGTAACTCATGATGATTCACACCTTAATGCAGTATAGACACACAAACACGATTGATTCCACTATGCTAGCAACATTGTTAGCAGCCACAACTCCCATGATGCTTTGCCTTGGTGCTCTCTGGGATCTAGCTGGAGATCAATAGCAGCTATAGAATTACCTGTTGGCTATCCTGGTGCAGACTAACTGTGATGAATATTAAAGGTGCATTTTAGGTACCATAACCACTCCAGTGTGCTGGAGTATGAAAAAAAAACTTCTTAAATAAATTGTGTATTTTTTCTGGTAAGATTTATTGGTTCTTGTGTCAACCTCATTTGTGCATCAACCATCTTTTTAGACGCATCCCATTTATTATTAATCACTATTTTATTTTTTTTTTATTTTTTTTATATCAAAAAAGGTTATTTTTTTCCATCTCTGCCAGTTCATTTTTGGAGTAATACGTTTTTCAGCATACAAATTGGCATGCCCTTATTAAAATTGACATATCTGACTAACCACGCTCTAAGCTTGCAAATGATAGAGAACTGCAGAGGTGCAAATGAGACACACAAGGCAAAATAATAAGAAAAAAAAATACTTTTTCAGAATAAGGTTGGAAGGCTTTAATGAAATTGAATTGAATTTTGAACACATAAAACAGATCACTTTTCAGAACACATATTTGAAGAACTTACAGGAACACTACTTGCACCCAGACTACTTATCATAATGAAGTGGTCTGAGTGCCAATTGCCCCTCATTGTAACCCAGCAACTTAAAACATTGCCATTCTCCAGGAACAGCAATGTTTCCTTTGCACGGTTAAATGACCACTCTAGTGCCAGGAAAACATACTCTTTGTCCTGGCACTAGAGTGCCCTGAGGGTGCCCCCACCCTCAGGGTCCCCCTCCTGCCCGGCTCTGGAAAAGGGGAAAAGGGATAAAACGTACTTTTTTCCAGCGCTGGGTGGGGAGATCTCTGCCTCCGATCCTCCTCCGTTCCCCCCCGTCGGCTGAATGCGCACGCGCGGCAAGAGCTGCGCGCGCATTCAGCTGGTCATATAGGAAAGCATTTACAATGCTTTCCTATGGACGCTTGCGTGCTCTCACTGTGATTTTCACAGTGAGAATCACGCAAGCGCCTCTAGCGGCTGTCAATGAGACAGCCACCAGAGGATTTGGGGGAAGGCTTAACCCATTAATAAACATAGCAGTTTCTCTGAAACTGCTATGTTTATAAAAAAAATGGGTTAACCCTAGCTGGACCTGGCACCCAGACCACTTCATTAAGCTGAAGTGGTCTGGGTGCCTAGAGTGGTCCTTTAATCTGCCTCTAATGGCAGCCATACTTGACGCGCTTATGCAAAATAGAGTAAAACCCTGCAATTTCAATCAGATGGTATCTGAGGGACTGATTGGCGCAGCGTGGCGTTTCGCTGCGCATGCGAACTAGCCTCCCAATGCTTTCCTATGGCTTCCCCGAGAATACTGGTGCTGGGAGGGAGAAAAGGTAAGTAAATTACAATTTTTAACCCTTGCAGCGTGAGCTTGGTCACCAAGTGCACTATACCAGAATAATAGAATACATATTTTTATTCCTAACGTTATAGTGTTCCTTTTAAAATGTCATAATGAGCTAACCTCCAACAGGAAGGGGAAGCAGTTTTCTGCAATTTACAATTTATTATCGCCTGTCAGATTATAGAAACCTTTACACACATTCAAGTATTTTACACGGGGAACTACAAACTACGAGAAACCTTTTTTCCCTATGTAGGTTTTGTGGTAGTCCACATTTGATATAGTGAAATGACCACAGCGGCCTCACTACTGATCTGTAGCATCACTACTATTACTGCATAATACTATATTAGTTATTGTTTATTATTATCTGCATTTATATAGCACCAACTTATTTCTCAGTGTTTGCTTAAAGGGACACTATAGTCACCCAGACCACTTCAGCTCAATGAAGTGGTCTGGGTGCCAGGTCCCTCAGGTTTCAACCCTTCAGATGCAAACATAGTTTCAGAGAAACTGCTATGTTTACATTTGGGGTTAATCCAACCTCTAGTGGCTGTCTTCCAGACAGCCACTAGAGGTGCATCTGTGACGCTGGAGGCATATTATGCCTCAATCGCGCAGAGCGTCCATAGGAAAGTATTGAGAAATGCTTTCCTATGGACACTTTGAATGCATGTGCAGGGCACTTGCCGCGCATGCGCATTCGGCTCCGCTGACGTCGGCAGAGGAAGCGGACGTTGGCGGGGGAGCCCGGCGCTGGAATAAGGTAAGCTGCTGAAGGGGTTTTAACCCATTCAGCGCCACAGGAAGGGGACCCTCAGGGTGGGGGAACCCTCAGGACACTATAGTGTCAGGAAAACCGCTTTGTTTTCCTGACACTATAGAGATCCTTTAATTCAGTTTATTAAATGCATATGATCTCCATTCTGCAGTGTTCATGACTTGGCCAATTTAACAATATCTCCAAAAGATAGTTCTTCTCAGACTATTACCCTTTTCAAACATGCTCTTTCCAAAATTGTGAAAAAAAAATGAAATAAAAAAATAAATAAAACACTTCTTTTAACATACCGAACACACCTCACTTTATGAACTAGAGACAAAAAAAAAACGCATAACCTCTCCTTCAAATTCCTTTTAAAATGATTTGTATCCACTTTTTTGATGTATCCACAGGGTCTACTTACTTTTTGCCTTTTCATTCTTTCTTGATGGCCTCCACCGTATACATGACTTATGCTCATCCAGGTAATAAAATCGAACTAAACCTTTGGAACTTCCCCGGAGTTTGATCATTTGGGTACCAGCTTGCATAGAACTCATACATCTTTCCACTAGTAGGAAAAAAAGAAAAAAAAAAAGAAAATAGAATCTCAGTTAGACATTTCTTACTAATGACAAAATTCAGAGATCAAAGCAATGCAAGAATGTCTGGATGTTTTATCAAAGGTCCAAAGAACAGTCTTACAAATTACCGAAACACCATGAACATCTGTAATAATCCATATTATTAGACAATATTAGAACGTGCAAGAACAAAAATTCACGTCGACAATGGTGTATACTTAACCCTTTTTTCCTATAGCATAAAAGTAAATTTCTCAGCGTATATTTCTAATTATCTACATACATAGAGACATATACACTGTAAAAAGCAAATTTTAATTCGGTCAGATTGAAGGCAACATTAATTAATGGCAAACA
Source organism: Pelobates fuscus (assembly GCF_036172605.1). Taxonomy (NCBI): domain Eukaryota; kingdom Metazoa; phylum Chordata; class Amphibia; order Anura; family Pelobatidae; genus Pelobates; species Pelobates fuscus. The sequence goes on along the minus strand of NC_086327.1, from coordinate 111,061,287 downwards.
ATAATTAATAGTATGCTGTATATCTCGTGAGTGTCCCAACCAATACCATTTTCAAAATTTTTGAGCATTTGAGTAAGACTTATTTATTGAAACATTTTAGTCCATACGGTTTTAAAGTAATCTTAAATTAGGCATCAGGACTTGATGTGGGTGAAATAAAATATATCTGAATATAAAATTACGGTATCGGTAGTATTGTTTGGTATTAATAGACTTTGCCGAGATTTATTCAAGAAAGATCTGCGCAATAAACAGTTTTTTTCTCCTGTGCAATTAATGTTGCTGTACATAGAAAATGGTCATTTGAATAAAATTTTACAAAAAATCTACGCAAACAAAACAGCCGTCTGAATTTGGATTTATCTTGTTCAGATATACCACTAGAACATCAGTGTTTCAGTGAAATGATATGTCTTTTTAACTATAGGAATACTTGCGCTGTTTGGGTCATAGTTGAATCAATAACCTTTGGAAGATGTCCTCCGGTTTGTAAAGGTGTATATGAAAGCAGTACTGGGAACTGGGGTAAGTTGAGGGGCAGTATATATAGTTAGTGATCTTTAGCATTACGATGAGCAAATTGGTTTAAAATGCCAAATGATCAGTCATCTAACTGACTCTCCTTGGGAAGATCAGTGAAGGTGTCTTGCAAGCTTATCACAAATTTAAATTTATTTTTACAATCTTTGGAGACGCTGAAAGCCTCTCTGTAGTCAGGGACAGGATTAAGGGGGATGTAACACTGAGAAATGAAAATGTCACACCGTGCTCTAATCGATGTGCTGTGAGAAAGGCTTGCTCTGTTCTCTGAATACATTTTAAAATACCCCCCTCGGATCTCCATTGCTTACTGAAATTGCTTATAATCCTCTTGCTACAGTATATCACATCTAAGCCGCAAACTTTGGGTAAATGGCATCCTATCCTTAAAAGGCAATGTGACAACATTTCTGTATCCAACCCAAATATAGTCCGTCCACAGACAACAGGTTTCAGGTATATATGGAATATTCCTTCTGGGATAAAGCATAATGGTTTCATTAAAACTATACCAAGAGTTGGCGACTCATGACATGGGCAACTCAGATAAAGTAGGATGATATATATGCAAAAGATTGAATACAAAGTAAAAATTAAAATGATACACGACCTCTCATATAAATGTTAAGAAATAGGCTTCACCCATCAGTCTTTTCCAACTGATTTTTCAGTGAGGTGTAAATATCACCATGTCCTGAAGTCAAATTCTTAATGTCTATTCCTTAGTATCTCTACTTAAAAAAAAAAAAAAAAAAAAAACTCCCTCCAGACAGCACAGTTCTAACCTTACTAGATACACTTATTGTGGCATATAACAACAGAAGTTAGTTTGACAGACAGTAATGGTCCTATCTGAAAGCTTTCAGTCCAAACAGGCATGTTACATGGTAAATAAAGAGGTGTCGAGCACACCAACAGAAGAAGAAGTGGTGCGTTTTCTACGCAATGGTTATTGCGGCACATGGGGTTGTGGGACTGGTGGAGTCATCAAATGAGACGATCAATAACTTTTCACGGACGATAACAGGAAGGAAGCACAGACCAGAAAAAAGGTGTGAAAATTGGTGGGGAGCTCTTCTAGAGAAAACTTAAAAAGCAACTTTTAGGGCTTTAATATCTATATACACACTTTAATGTAGGTTAAAGGGATACTCCAGGCACCCAGACCACTTCTGCCCATTGGGGTGCCAACTCACACTACTCTTAACCCGGCAAGTGTAATTATTGCAGTTTTTTTTTATAAACTGCAATAATTACCTTGCAGGGTTAACTCCACCTCTAGTGGCTGTCTACTAGACAGCCACTAGAGGGCACTTCCGTGTCCCTAGCACAGGAAACCTGTGCTAAAGCGTCGGGGACCTCCAGCGTCGCTCATTTCCGCTATAGGAAAGCATTGAAAAGCATTTTCAATGCTTTCCTATGGGGAGCTCTAAAGCGCATACGCGGCATTGTCGCGCATGCACATTAGGTCTCCGCGGCCGGTGGGCGGGATCAGTCTCGCCCACCGGCCGACACAATCACTGGGAGGAGTGGCGGCAGAGGAAGAAGCAGCGGCGAGGGACATCGTCGCTGCCCTGGTAAGTCACTGAAGTGGTTTTCACCCCTTCAGCAACCGGGGATTAGGGGGTGGGAGGGAGAGGGTTCCTGCAGTACCAAGAAAACAGATTGTTTTCCTGGCACTGGAGTATCCCTTTAAATAGGGAAAGTCCTGGTTAAACCAAGAGTGGAAACATAGCACTCCCTTAACAGCTACAGGTTCTATAGAGAGCACTTTCTCAGGACAAGACCTAAGGAAGCAGACCAAATGTTTTAGAACAGTGAATGGATCCTACAGTGTTTGACGAGCCAATCTGTCAAACAAGTTAATACTTTAAGGTAAGGAAGCATGCATCATATCTGGCTACCTGTATGGCAAGTGGGCTAGGTTATTAAATTCCATGCAGGCTATTCATGTGTGTAAGCTCCTGACAAAAAGGTCAATTCTATGAAGCACATATACCCTAAGAAACCATCAGGTATTATTTACAAGCCTAAAGCAGTTGAAGGTTTTTACAATTAAACTCTAAAATTCTTTATCACACTAGCTTCTAGATTTCATTTTTAACCACATTCTTTGAATCTCACACTTTACCTTGCCCACTGCATCTGCATTTTCACATCAAGCTGTCTAAACAAACAAAATAAAACAGAGTCGCTAGATCAAGGAGTAGGAGTATGTGGTAACAATCACACCGAATCAACTTGAGGCAACACGGATCTCCAGTGCAAAGACATTTTATGGAGCTTAATGAAGAATTAGCCATTGTAAATAGAAACAAAATAATCCTGGCAACTCCAATGCATCGGAGTGCCTGGACTATTTTTTTTTTTTTTTTTGCAGTCTAATATTTGGGGTTTGTGCTAGCCCCTGGCCTGGTAGCACCCATTTTTGCTAGTTTGTAGGAGTGCAGTTCCTTTTTCATTTTGTTGTTATATATTTAAAAAAAATTCCATGTCCGTTACAATACTGGTTCATCTCTCAAGAAGAAAGTGTATAAGTGGTTATGAAAAAACAAAAAACTAAAAGACTTGTGCAGGGTGGAAGCGAGATTGTTTTGGCCGAACCACTTTGTCTCAAAATAAAAAATGTGTGTATCTGTGTGTATGGTTGGTCTCGGTTCTACCTGTTCTGACAGGTAAAGGAAGATAGACTGTCATAATCCATTATAATAATTAATATTTGTGATAAGCACCAAGGTCTGATTAATATTTGTGAAATTTTAATAATATATAAGTTCACCATTTTGCGAATGTTAACGGAGGAAACAATTTGAATGGCGTGGGCACACTGTAAAAATATTTAATCAAATGCAAGAATAAGTCTAGGATTCTTTGATGAGTTCTGGCAACAAAATGGAAAAGATTCCACGATCTCTGTAAATATTCTCTGTTAAAAGAAATTGTGTGACAGGGCCAGTAGACATCCCTGCAACATGCAATGATTGTAAGTGGTAATGGTGTCTGCAGTGTTCCTTTAAAAATGAACAACTTCATAAACTAGTAGAGTGCCTTTAAAGGGACACCATCATTTCACAAATATGTACCTATTCATGTGAAAAATAGAATTAAATGTAAAATAAAACGTAGCCTCCATCTGTTTCTCCTTCTGATTTGCAATGTGCTAAATCTGATTTAATTTGCCAACTTCCTTTTCAGGTAATGGTGTTAAAAAACAAACAAACAAAAAACAGAGGATTGCAGGAGAAAAAATTGATTAGCAGAGATTATAAATAATTCCCATTATTTTATTCAATTACTGGAGTCGTGACAGTTCCATTTAAATGTAACTTTTTTTTTCTGATAAAAACAAAAATTGACCTTCTCTTTATTTAAAGTGACCACATACCTCTTTATGTATTAGTTATATATTGCAAATATGTTTTTGTGAAATCTGAAAAATAAATTCTAGAAACCCAGACGTTTCCTGGAACTGGGTAACTCCGTCTTGGATTCCTGTTAATCACAGTTAGAAATGCCCTTTTCTGACATTAAATATAGTTAAAAGATCACTATAGTGTCAGGAAAACAAAGTGCCCCCACCCTCATGGTCCCCCTCCTGTGGTGCTGAAAGGGTTAAAACCCCTTCAGCAGCTTACCTTTATCCAGTGCCAGGCTCCCTGGGCGCTGGTGACCTCTCTTCCCCCGCCGACGTCAGCTCCCGAGTGGAGCGAAATGCACATGCACGGCAATTCTCAATGCTTTCCTAAGGACGTTCTGCACGTTGGATGTAAATTTCGCATGCAGCGTCGCAGATGCGCCTCTAGCAGCTGTCAGGAAGACAGCCACTAGAGGTTGGATTAACCCCTAATGTAAACATAGCAGTTTCTCTGAAACTGGTATGTTTACATGTGAAGGGTTAAAACCTGAGGGACCTGGCACCCAGACCACTTCATTGAGCTGAAGTGGTCTGGGTAACTATATTGTCCCTTTAATGAAAGAGAAGAAAGATAAATCAGTTTTTTCTCTCATTCTCATTTGCATTCTGTGTCTTTGCTCTGCCTGGACTGTACCGGATTGTCATGTCACTTGCTATAGATTTTAGAAGAAAATGAGCATCGCATGAATAAAAGGTTAACACAAGTTATAAATGATGTTTTCAATGCCCTCTTGGTATAATTTCCAGAGAAATCTGCTTTAAGGTAACCGTCTTCGATTCACTAGAAAATTGTGAAGAACGTGATATCATTAGGGAGACAGAAGTTTTTCTACCTTAAATTAAACACGGCAATGGTTTAGTTCTATTAGACATTGTGGCTTATGATTGTTTAGGTGACATTTAAATGGCTCTGATGAGTGTTCTGTAATGAGGATCTCAAACTGTCACTGCATCAACAAAATCAGTAAAGCAAGAAGTAATAGACTCTGCCAAATTACACATACACTATAATTTTAGAACTCTATTTCAAAAAGAAAAAATAAGTCAAAGGGTTTACAAAGCTAAGACTCAGAGACAGAAACACACACACACACACACACACACACACACACACACACACACACACACACACACACTCAATGGTACTTGTTAGCATATAAAACACACTTGAAGTAAGTTTTAAACAAAGATACCTTATTATACATGTTAGTTTTAAATATTATTTTAAATTAAATATTGGGAAGATAACATAAACCATTGGACCATAGGTGTATAGTGCATCACTTTTACTAGCCTTTTTACTAGCCCCATTATGAGAAGTTACCAGTCTTTTGACTACATTATAGATGTTGAAGAAAGCCTAACTTAAACCAGATGTGTTTTACCTGCCAAGCACTGGTGGGGAAGTGGGAAAATAGCAGAACTGTAGGTGATAGTGGAGTGTGGTCCTTTAGGAGAAAGCAAGAGACAGTTTTGTGTAATAGATGTTACTCTGGGAGGCCATAAACTTTTCTGAAGATATGGGTTCTGAGGGACTTCTTAAATGATTGAAGACTAGGGGAGAGTCTGATAGGGGTAGGCAGGCAGTTCCAATGGAAAGGAACCACCTGTGAAAAGTCCTGCAAGCACTAGTTAGGGTGCGAGCAGAGGACAGGACAAGCTCACTAGCAGAGGGGAGAGTCCACGAAGGGACAGCCCTACAAATCAGTGATGAAATATAACAGGGGCTAGAGTTGTCTAGCCCTTAATAGGGAAGGGTTAGGATTTTGAATTGACACCTATAAGATAGAGGAAGGCAATGTAAGGATTGATACAGGGTCGAGGTGTGAGAAGAGCAACAGGAGAAAAGAATCACGCGCATGCACGCACACACACAAACCAATATTCAAAATTATTTCATTGGTTTCAAAATGAACAATGTAAAAACTTTAAAATGTCTAAAATGGTGTATGAGTATATGTGCTCAAAAAGCATGCAATATTCACATTACACACGAACGTTAATGAGGCATTACATAAATAAGTAATAATGAGATCTAGTTGTACACAATAGAACTATGCTAACATATTGCCATGGATGGGAAACCCTTGAAAACAAGATAATCCCATAATCAGTTTTATGTCTAGGACATTAAATCCATCCTTAAGGGGCCATTACCATGCACAGCATTGAAGATACACACTATGCTGTCTACACAATTACCTGTGTTCAGTGAGTTTCATCCATCACCTGAAAGACTCCAGTCACAACAATTGAGATCAGGGCTATGGGAACCGAACCCTAAACTACACACCTGGAGTTATTTTACCCAAAGTCCCTGCATTTGGGAGTGGGGATCTAGATAAAACATCCTTTCTCCAGATTATGTGCAACTGTGCTGACCCACAAAATGTTCAACTACACCCACTTAAAAAACAGAGTTACATCTTAAGCTTCTGGGAGGCCTGCCCCTTTAACCCACGACATCCTCTGTTTCCTTATTGAATATATACCCAAGTATAAGGGTTTTATAACTTCTAGTAAAGAAATAGTAAATACCTTTAGATACCCGATTCCCTAAATTATAAAGGATGAGTTTTCTCATAAAGCAAATTGAACAACTGTCTGGGGTGCTTTATTTGTATAAAAGCAGAGTGCGGTTAGATGAAAGAAGGGTTTTCATATTTACAATATTTTCCAGATCAAATATCACATCTTTATTCTAGAAGGCATCTTACAAAACGTGCAGCCCTCTAGCAAGCAGCATTGAAGCACCTCGAGAATGTAAGTCGACTTTCCCCATCCAAACATTTGGCCGAAGTTATCATTGACCGGCAGTAGTCATGCTTACCAGGGTACAGCGTTTAGAAAGAGAGTGATCACATTTCTTATATGTACGATTTATAGTTTTACGGTTTCAAGCCATTTTTACTACTTATATAAAGTATGCATTACAATCTATTTAAACATGTCACAATGGGATAAACTCCATAACAAAAATAAAATGTATAAACAAAATTCATGAAGAAATTTATATTTGACTTAAGTAAAATGTGATCATCGCTATAAAGAGAAGAATTACAACAAAAACAGAGAACATGAAAACTCTAAGAATGTACAACAGCTTAGAGAAACTCCGTAGCTTGCCCTTCGGTAAATCCCGCTCAGGTCTCACATTCGTTTTTACTCACTTGTATCATTAAAGAGAGAACTTATTCTGAAGCATATCAAACTGATCCCACCCGTAAGGGCAGTCCAGAACCGAAATGCCGAAAAGTTCTCTCTGCATGAGAGATACAGCAACCCCAAACGATCATTTAGACCGTCTTTTGGCTTTGTCAGCCAGGTGTAGCTGACACCCCTTTAGTCACAGTGAGCACGGGTCCATATCTGTATTACCATTTTAAATTGGGGAGAGCCAAATCAATACATTGCAACAAAAAGAGAGACTTTGAGAACGGACAAAAGCTTACACTAAACATCTCTGCAATTTTTTTTTCAATCACAATTAGATATCTTTCCTGTAAATCTTATCAAACTACTGTTCACATACACATTTTAGACTGTGTTCTGTCATTGTCAAACTCTTGTGTTCTCACTGGCAGAAGACACATGATATATTTATACATAGCCTTCTGGACTTTAAAAAAACATCTACAAGGTAGCAGCAAGACCACTGGAAAAAAAAAAGTCACTTTGCCTGCCATTCATTGTGGAACTGCATGTACGGAGGGTGAATTTATTTTCAGAAGTTGTGTTTTCATACTCAAAAATTATGGCAGCGCTGGGGACCTGAATGTGGGCAACACTGCACGGTTCAGTCACTCATCTGCAGACCTGCTGTGGAGCAAAACAAGAGCCAACACAAAGAATACCAAAAAGTTAGAAGCCAAAGGAGGGGGGGGGGAACCGATATCCATCACTAAAGGGGCAAAGGCAGAGAATGACACTATGATTGTGAATTGGCCGGATGTACGTTACATTTAGATAGGCTGTGGACTTTTATTTATACATCTTCAGTTTAAAAAATACAAATATATATAGTAGTTTTCCTCTATAAGTCCACTCTTTATGTCTGCTCCCTCCAGTGTCTCCCACCATAAATACTGGTACATGATGCCATATATATATATCAGGTGTCTGGCAGTTGTCAGCTTTCTAAACCAAGGCATTCCCAAATGAACTACAATTCCCAAAAAGAAAAAAACCTTGCTATGACCATAAAGCAATGCTTCTGAGAAAACTCAAGGGTGCTATAGCAAGAGAAGTGTTCATCGTCCGTTTGATTTAATGCTGGAAGTAAAAAGCACAGCCTCTAAATCAGTCGGCAGGATTCCTTAAGTCGATTCCTGGTTTGGTTAGAGCTCACTGCAGACGGCGCAAAGCCTAGAAACTTCAAATGCAAGCTACGTTATAAATTTTTTTAAGTTTAACGCGATTATATAAATACTATTAAAGTGTTAATATATGTTTTAAGAGTATCTGTGTCAAAGTAGCAACTCCCTGATTGTGGTTCAAGTACTAGTCTCCAAGGGAACCATTGCACATCCAAAACATAGATAGCCTTGAATCACCTGTATTTTAAGCAGCTATTTCCATTATTACATCCAATTAAGAAGAAGATTACTGACTGGTAGGCTGACAAATTGGACAATTAGTTCAAAAGATTTATCCTGAACACCTGTCCAGTTTACTTGAAGACCACACAATTATAGTGAACCCTCAGAGATGTCCCATGTACAGAGATAAACCTGAATAAATAGAACATCTCATCGGAATATGCGTTAGATTATCTGCACTGCATTCTACCTAATGCGTTGAATTTCTAGAGAAAGAGGTCATCCCTCGAGAACACGTGAACCTTCAGCTGGCTCGTAATGGGTACAGCTTTACCGAAAACTTGCTTTTAGCGCTAAGTGAATTTAAAATAATTTGGTCTTTGCCGAAAAGAACTGCAGAACATTAAGTGAATATCAAACGCGCAAAGAAATAATTGCTTCACTTTAATTTAGTAGCACGAGGAATGCTAATGGTTCTGAATAGTTAAGCAATCTTTGTTTTAGATCTTTCCCCAGCGCACAGCGGAATATTATGTAAAAACAAAACTGTAAGCCAAGAGACGCAGTGTCGCAGTCTCTGCCTTTGAAACCAGGGGTGAACCAGCCAACTATAGTTTATGGGTCTTGTTTGAGACCTTAAGCTAATATAACAGAAGTTTTTACCCAGATCATAGCAACAGCCAGAAGAACAATACGATTTTCAGAGGTCTGGGTTGCTGTAGTAACAAGAGAGAGGGGTGAGAAGGTAACTTATTAAAGAATAAAATATTCTCTGAGAAGAGCACGCGTTTCCGACAAAGGTTTTAAATGGTTCAATATTAGAAACCAAAATAACAGGTCATCACGCACACATTAGAGAAGATGCACACTGCAAATCTTGAGCAGAGTTTTTTTACCCCATGGAATAAAAAGTTCTAAAAGATCAATCTGACTTTGAGAAGAAGAAACAAATCCGGAAAGTGAAAGAGCAGGTTTCAATTTAATCTTCTAAATATGGGTTTTAAAATGAAACAAGCCTAAAGTAAAAAAAAAAAAAAAAAAAAAATCAACATTTTCCAACACCTTACTAACAAAAAGCCTGAATACATGTTAGCTGATGCCAATATATTTATAAAAATGTGCTAAAAAATTAAAGTAATAAAAAGCAATAAATACCTATAAAACTCCTAAGATTGCAGCAAATTCTGCAGCAGACAAATTCATCTCAGACCAGGAAGGAGAGTTTCAATTCAGGTCTATGTAGGAGGCTTATCCAATTCAGAATTGCATGGGATTTGCTGAAATGCTTAAAGAGGCTCTGTCATTGTCTGGAGCAGGGGTCCTCAAACTCCGGCCCCCCAGATGTTGCTGAAATACAACTCCCATGATTCTCTGGCTATCTATCTATGTCATTCAAAGAATCATGGGAGTTGTAGTTTGGCAACATCTGGGGGGCCGGAGTTTGAGGACCCCTGGTCTGGAGTCTCTGCATATTATGCAAAACCCTCAGATGGTGACCACTCTGCTTACAGTGGTGAAAAGCTTTGCTCACCTGAAACTTTCACTTTTAGCAGTAGTTTAAAATATGCTAATAAGCAGCACGTGGGAACTATTCAGTTAATAAAAAGAAATAATTCATAATATCGTGAGTGAAAACGAAAGTTTTTTTTGTGGTTTGTGTTTTTTTTTTTTTATTCATCATTGAATCTGAAATCCTTACAGGCACAGTAAGTAATGTAATCAACACCAGACTCAGTGACGGTTTTGCCCTTCTCTGATCATAAACCTGAGAATATTACGGATTCATGAAATCATTTATTCTTTACTACGGAGCAATAGGGTACTCTTTAACAAGAGAGTCTCACAGTGAAATTTCACAATGCCCATTACAGGAAACTATTTGTATGTATTAGAATGTTTACATTTAATTGTAAAAGCACCTTCCAGAGAATATTTGCTCCATCACAAAAAGCAATCATACCTAATATTTACTAGAAATAGCAAAGAGGTCCAGGCACTCCAACAACTTCAGGCAAATTTATTAGAACCGAAGGTACTCTGCAACGTTTTGACTCACAAATGGGTCTTTGTTAAGCTTGACGAAGACCCATTTGTGAGTCGAAACATTGCAATGTACCTTCTGTTATAATAAATTTGCCTGAAGTTGTTGGAGTGCCTGGACCTCTTTTGTATTTCTTGTATCTACATTTGATGGGATTGTGCTGGCCCATGGTCCAGTTTAGCACCCTTGGCTTTTTTGCAGGTTGAGATTGGTTCCTATGGATATATTGCAATATATTATTTTTACGGTCAGTACAGATATATGGGGATTCAGTATATATTGTGCTTTGCAGTATGAACTTATATTATCCATGCAAAGAGGTAAAACATATTTGCATGTATTTACACCTCTGTTTTGAGACAATAAGTTACCACTCACAAAGCAGGTCTCCTGTAACACTGCACATTCAACGTGGTGACATTCCTAAATTGACTTTATTATTTGCCATTAAACAAAACAGTTAGATTCATATGTAATAAATCAATCTCGGATTACAAAGTTTTCCTGTTATGTTCACAATTGTCATAACAGTATAAAAGTACGTCCGATAAATCAAAATAATCTTTTTCCATATTTCTTCTAACAACCATTGTTTTTCCCACAGCAATAATAGATTTCTGCGGGATATCTTCTACACTTTCAAAAATATTTTGAGACATTTTTTCATTTCCTTTCATACTTCTGATTTAATCTAAAAGGCACCCAGATATTACTTTGCTCCGTTCCGTTTTCCAGCACTATATTGAATAGTTCATGATGTGATGGATCAGAACAAGTAGGCAATTATGCTGAATGCAGAAACTATAAACTTCATATTTATTGGATACACACTATCAAGAATGGAGCTGTGTTCTGAAGCTCTATTTATCAAAGATGTAGGATGAACAATATAGCAAAATTTAAGTATGGTACATAAATATTCTATTACAACTGTGCGGGCATTTACATATATCAATATAATAATTGGATTTTTTGGTAATTGTTCCATTCCATCAGCCTAATATCATAAATAAAAGAATAATACAAACAAAAGTTAACATCACTGTGGGGTATATAACACACCACGTGCATTTATTTAATTTCTCTCACAATGTGAAAATTTCATATGTAAATTGCATGCTGACAGATTGACAAATATTGACAGATATTCCCCAAAAACAAGAATAATAGTGTAACATTTAGGTTAGAAAGAACTTGTGAAGGAGGTTTGGAAATCTGGAGAGTTGACTCTGGAAGATCTCTCAAAGGTGCCAATGACAGTAAATATTCTACAAGTCTAAGCCATTTCCTTGTGGTTTCTAGTTTCTTTCTTAACTAGATTTCATTAAGGCTTTTGAGACTGTTGCACATAGAAGGCTTATCAATAAACTGTAATCTTTAAGTTTGGATTCCAATATTGTTGAATGGGTAAGGCAGTGGCTGAGTGACAGACAACAGAGGGTTGTAGTCAATGGAGTATATTCGAAGCAAAGCCATGTTACCAGTGGGATACCTCAGGGATCTGTACTTGGACCCATTCTCTTTAATGTTTTTATTAGTGATATTGCAGAAGGTCTTAATGGTAAGGTATGTCTTTTTGCTGATGATACTAAGATATGTAACAGGGTTGATGTTCCAGGAGGAATAAGTCAAATGGCAAATGATTTAGGTAAACTAGAAATATGGTCAGAGTTGTGGCAACTGACATTTAATGTGGATAAGTGAAAGATAATGCATCTTGGACGTAAAAACCCAAGGGCAGAGTACAGAATATTTGATAGAGTCTTAACCTCAACATCTGAGGAAAGGGATTTAGGGGTAGTTATTTCAGATGACTTAAAGGTAGGCAGACAATGCCATTGTACAGAACACTGGTGAGACCTCTCTTGGAGACCGTATCTCCAGAAGGATATTGATACTTTATAGAGAGTTCAGAGAAGGGCTACTAAACTGGTTCATGGATTGCAGGATAAAACTTACCAAGAAAGGTTAAAGGATCTTAACATGTATAGCTTGGAGGAAAGACGAGACGGGGGGATATGATAGAAACATTTAAAAACATAAAGGGAATCAACACAGTAAAAGAGGAAACTATATTTAAAAGAAGAAAAACTACCACAACAAGAGGACGTAGTCTTAAATTAGAGGGGCAAAGGTTTAAAAATAATATCAGGAAGTATTACTTTACTGAGAGGGTAGTGGATTCATGGAATATCCTTACAGCTGAAGTGGTAGAGGTTAACACAGTGATGGAGGTTAAGCATGTATGGGATAGGCATAAGGCTATCCTAGACTTAAAATAAGGCCAGGGATTAATTAAAAGTATTTTGAAATATTGGGCAGACTAGATGGACCAAATGGCATGGAGTCCACGCTGGCATGGAGACGCACTCTCCAACCTTTTACAGCCCTCCTACGCCAACATAAAATTACCTACCATTGGAGAGGTTTGCGCATGCTGCTTATCCAACACGGGAATCTGGCCTCTACCATCCGGGACTTACAGTAGGCAAATGAACTGCTGCCGACACTGGGACTCCCCCCCATCACTCATCCTCCCTCAAAGACTAGAACCACGATGGCACATGGCTCCACTTGAAACCCAGCAACGGCGGTCCCTTTTGTCCCTAGAAGAGCTGATACAGCAACTACCGCGGCAGCCAAAACTTGAGGCGGCCCTGAAGCCACCCGGTATCCTGACCAGTATTCTTTCGCAGCAATATTTCCTGCATCCACTGAACCTATGAACCAAATAGAACGCATTAATGTTGACCCGTTATTACTGTTGAAGTTTTCTTGCAAGTTTCTCTTTTTTTTTTTTATTAAGATGAACCCACGATAGTACTTAGCACCAAAGGCACTCTATAGCCATCTATGTATAGCCCCCTTGCACTCCCCCCCCCCCCCCCAGGGTTACAGTGGGATATCTAAACCGCAGCTCACGGGGGCTCCAAATAACCTACTATAGCCGGCACCACATAGACGGACCACGAGAGCCACTAGCCTGCTATACAGCAGAATCCACACTACAAAAAAAGCTCCATGGAGTAAAAACCGACTACAACACAACACGGCACAACTCCCACCAGTGTAGAATACTTCAGGGCTAACCTACACACGGCACAACACTATATTTCCGCACTAAACCTGGTCCATTGTGTTTAAGCCACTATCGCCCCCCACAGCCACACCAACTACACTCACACTGTATTTCAGCTACTTGTCCGAAAACTGTTATCTTAATATCGACTTATTGTTATATGCCAAGCGTTTAACAGCATTATTAATGCAAATGTTACTTTTAGCATGTTACAACCCATAAAAGAAAATGTGCAGCTCTTTATAATGCCATAGCGAAAGATGATGACCAACCTATGCGTGCTGTTGTGGCACTTGACAATTGCTTGTAACTACCTCTGTACAGAAAAATAAAGAATAAAAAAAAAAAAATGCAGGTACTTTCAAGACGAGTATGACTTTATTTTTTTAATGCACCATCTACATAATAAATGCAAAATCTAAATCCACAAAAAAAAAAAAAAAAAAAAATTGCAATTTTTGGCTTTTAATTTCATTCAACTACAAAATCTGTTACTTAACAGCCAGTCTATGCAATCTATGAATGTCATGGATACATTTAAGTAAAATGATGTTTCTAAAATCTAAACTGTAGAATTAAGTCATTGTACATGATCTAGACAGATTCAATAAAAGTAGAAAACAGACTAAAACGTGTAGAACTATCATTGAAACAAGGAAGTTTACTGTAAGTGAATTTTACTCTTCAATAATACATGATTAAATAATTCGATTGTTTTTCTTCCTCTCATTGTATTCTTTTATCATACATGCCTGGCAGCCTTCAGGCACTGTCCGCAAGGCATTTCTCAGGCAATATTCACAATGTTTGACTACACTCTTTTGCTGTTAGAATATAGTGTATAAAACTACTACGGAGCACCTAAAATTTCTAACTGAGAATACATTTTATTTAAAATGGACTTCAATTCTGGCTTATAAGACCTACACAAATAATTATCCAACTCCCTATTGATATTTTAATCTGTTTAGGCTAATCTTGAGAAGAAATACACAAAGATCAACCATTTTAAAATGCTGTAGTACTTGCTTTGACCCCCATAAGCCACATACAGAATTTGCCTTTGTAGCCAACAGTTCTAAACCACTAACACGCTGCTAAGACTAATAGGGTCTTCCCAGGAATTCAAAGAGAGTACAAAGGGAATTCCAGAATGTAGGCCAAAATAACCAAATTGGAAAAAAATAAATAAATTAAATAATCTTTAAGTCACTTCTATTTTTAGCTTGCCTATTTTGGCCGTAAAATTGAAATTCACTTTGAATTCACTTATGTTGATAAGAGCCACGGTTAATTTGGATCGCACAGATTGTACCTGCACACGAAGAGGTTTAAAATGAAGACTGTCCTGGTAAGCAGAATAATTCTAATTAGTAGAACTGGTATATGGAATTAACGGACGTACTGCATAGAAAGGCAAGGAGCAGGCAGCAATTCCATGATATATGGCTGTAAATACTAATCATGTATAACATATACAACACCACGCGTGTGCAAAGAGGATATTTGTTATACAAAGCAGTAAAAAAAATAAAAATAAAAAAAAATAAAAGTATATTTTCACTACCAAAATAGAAGTAATAGCAATTCATACCAGACACTCTTCAGATACTTTCAACAAATAAATACACTCGAGTTGACAGCTAAAAAATAAAAAAATCACCCAATAAAATCACCAGGATATTTGTTTAATCCAATGTGGAACGGTCAACGTTTTGACCCACTATGGGGTCTTTCATAAGAGCAAGTCACTAAGCAAAGAAAAAGTTTTAATAGAATCCATACATCAATGTCAAAAAAGTAAACACAATTACTACGCGGGGCGTGTGAGGACAGTATCAGATGTTAATTCACAGAGATGTGCGATGTTGTATACACAATTGTCATAAAACTATTTAAATAAATGACGACAGCTAACATTTAGAGTAATAAAGTAAAAATGAGATGTCTCAAAAAGGCAGCTGACAGTAATCACAGACATGCCACAAAACACGGCACGGTCGATTGACTCAACCGAGCCATCATTAAAATCAAACTAACCCCAAGATGACCTCCAGTTTACTAGATTTTATCAATTACTATTCATATTACCAGCCAAGAAGCAGATATGAATTGAAGTTCAACAGCTGATTACCCATACGTTTTACATTCCTGGATGTGAGTGACATACAAAAAGAAAAAAAAAATTAAAGGCAAGCACAAAAAAAGGACAAAATCATTATGATCATAAAATGTGTGAAGCGATTATAATCACAAAACATCTGAACGGTTCTTTCAATATTGTCTTCATTTTAAAAGATTTTGGTTTGCCTACCTATGGTTACTTTAAGCGGTCTTCTATTTTCTGCCATAGTTCAGAAATGATCCTATGATTAAAGACCCTAAGCAGTAGTTGCTACAGTTTTATTAAGGGATTCAGGACTTAAAGCTTACAAATTAAAGAGCGACTTACAAGGAGCATTTAAGAATGTCTGAGAGACAAAAGAAATACCCAGAGATGGATCAAGTTCCTTCATTAGATTGGACGTCAGATGCAATTTAATCATGTCTCCCTGTTGATTTAACTCCTGAACTCCTTTAGAAGCTTTCTAAAAAAACTATTGTATCAGTCTATGGGCAAAGTTGTAATAATATACTTTTTTATTCTACTTACGTCTACTAGAGGAACACACCAAAATGGACAGATATAAAATCCTCAAGGTGATTTAACAATAAACTGCAATATCTCAAAACATTTCTAAAAAAAATAAAAATGAAAGCGAAAACTCAAAGCTAGCTTACCAATTTGACCAAGTTTCATGTGCGGAGGGGCCACAATGCTCCCTCCAATCCACAAAAATTCCTCAGCCAACCATGAAATTCCTGATTTTTTTTGTTGCAAGGGTGGCTTGGAGGTCTCCATTTTAATAGCGTAGGCCGTGGCAGTATTTGTCCCACAATACAAGTAACACCAGAAAAAAACAAATACGAAATTGGACAAGTCAGCATGCACTCCAGAGAAGTGAGAAAGTCCAAATATTTTGATCGCTTCAGTGAAATCCTTCAAAGCTCTAGACCGATAAAAAGAAACAGCTGTCTTTGAAACTGATCTGCAGCGTTCTACTGCGCAGTTTGGCACCATTAGTCTTGCACGCTGCAAAAACACGTTTTGCAACAAGTTAACTTAAAATTTTAATCAAAAACGTGTAGTATTTCAGACGACCGCACATAGGATAGAAGTCACTCTTTTTTATATCAGAGAATATTAAAAAAAAAAAAAATACATGTAAAAGTATAGAGAACAAGGCAAAGAGTTTCAGTGCTTGTTACAGGCTCCGATGTAGACGAAGATGTTCATAAAAATAGAATTAGATAAAGTCACCTGTAGAATGTCAACATGCTTGCTAGTATCGTTAAGTTATCACTGGCCCCAGAATGCATAAGAAAACACTTTGGAAAATAATTCCTCGTTTTGTGCTCCATTGAAGAAGGTAACTAGCAACCCATTTTCCTCGGGGCCCAGCAACGTTTTTTTTTTTTATCTGCAGCTACATGGAACCATAAAGACAATACAAAAAAAACACACACACACGGATCTGATCTCTGCCATGCGTTCTATTGGGTTTCTAAATCTGTCACATGTAATAATCCAGACAACAGGTCCCAGCTCTCTCTAGTCAGAGGATTAACATCCTACAAAAGGGAATAGAAAAAAATAAAATAAATCCTAGGTTTATTTTTTATTTTTTTTTATAACAGTTGGAATTAGTCACAGTCCCTCGAGTGAATAGCAACCTGTTAAATGAGAGCAGGTTGCTATATGAAATTAACTATTCATGGTAACCGTCTGATGCTTAAGGGGAAAGAAAAGAAACGTCATGGTCCCAAGAGGTCAATAACATACACACGACATTCCAAATGGAAACTTAAAGCATCATAATGCTCTCGAGATTTACTGTGCTGCACTGGCTTTGACACAGCACTGAATGAATGTGTGCTATTGTTTGCTTTTTGAACAGATAATCATCCACTACAGCCGGTTAAAATATTGCTAAATATGATTTATTTTATTATTTTGGATTTATTCTGCTAATCCTTGCATATAGCTAATAGGAGGGATTTAACGTAGACAATCCACGACATCTGAAACAGAAGACCGCATAGTAGTGGAATGTTACCATTGTAAGATTCTTAATTGCTTAAAGGGACACTCCAGGCACCCAGACCACTTCTGCTCATTGAAGTGGTCTGGGTGCCAACTCCCACTACCCTTAACCCTGCAAGTGTAATTATTGCAGTTTTTCATAACTCCACCTCTAGTGGCTGTCTATTAGACAGCCACTAGAGGTCACTTCCTGGGTTCTAGCACAGGTTTCCTGTGCTAGAGCGTCGCTGGACGTCCTCACGCTGTGTGAGGACCTCCAGCGTCGCTCAAAACCCCATAGGAAAGCATTGAAATGATTTTTCAATGCTTTCCTATGGGGAGACGTAATGCGCATGCGCGGAATTTCCGCGCATGCGCATTAGGTCTCCTCGGCCGGTGAGCGAGATTAGTCTCGCCCACCAGCCGACGTAATCACTAGGAGGAGCGTCGCGGAGGCGGAGACAGCGGCGAGGGACATCGCCGCTGTCCCAGGTAAGTGACTGAAGGGGTTTTCACCCCTTCAGTAACCGGGGATTGGTGGGTGGGAGGGAGAGGGACCCTCCAGTGCCAGAAAAACGGATCGTTTTTCTGGCACTGGAGTTTCCCTTTAAGATCTTACCTCCTAACTGTCCCAGATTCAGCGTAACAGTCCTGTTTTTGTGTCCCTGTTACACCATTTCAAATGGGACCACAGAGACCCCCAATGAGCACAATGTAGGTGAACATGGGACTTTCTGCCCTCACATAGGAGCCATAATAGCACTCTAGACACAGGCTACTCTGAGTGAGGCCAGCCAGTGTTTCTGTCAATTAGCATCAAATGCATTCAAAACAGGCTTACACGTTGGAAAGTTATGATGTCCCCCAGTAACAAACCAAAAAGTCCATTCTTACACCCCAATATCAGATGCTTCAGATTGGGCAAGCAATTTCTATATGAATGCTACAAATATTTACAGCCATGTTGGTAAAAATAAAGTTATAGCCAAATTATATTCAATTGGAAGCTAGTTTAACCCCTGAAGACATAGTTCACTATTCAATGTTAATAAAGGCAATTAGGTATATTTGCTTAGTCAGGAGTTCCTTTAATGCCTTTATAAATAACACTACTAAATAATTGCACTATATTACAATTTCAAGAGTAATTTACAAGCTATGCAAAAATAAGCATGAATATCCATCAAAGCAGAAAAGCTGAACAAAACGGAATCATTGGTACTAAGTGAATTATATGCACAAACTTGCATGCGAGATGCATAAAACACATATTTAAAAGCAAAATACGGACCTGTATATAGCAAGTCACTGTTTGTATAAGTATCCATTGCCTGCCTTCAACTCCTCCGGGACTTGCTAACTTGAACCTTACTGAACACGCTCCACTAGGGGTTAAATGCGAGAAAATCCTTGTAGCTCCTGCTACCGAAACATACTGAGCAGAGGTGCTTAGGAACTAATCTTATTAGAATGTTTCTATTCTTGCATCCCATCCACATTAAGACAAACCTCTGATGGAGCAGAAAACAAAATCTGCACTAAAGTTCTATTCTATTCGCTTACAACATAGACATTCACATTAAAAGCATTAACAAAAAAAACTTTTGCATTTAAAAAATATATATTTTTGAAGTTGGTCTGTATAAAATAAGACATCTTTATGATAAGACCATAGGCATATGCAGCCTGAGGCCGAAGAGGTTTAAGACGATTCCCACCAACAGTAAGGGGGGCATATCCCACTATGTACCTTACATCTCTCTATTTATGTCTTCTCATAATTATTATAACTAAGCTCAGTGCTCAGAAAGTCCCAGTGTTTACCTTGGGTACGGAAGATTGAAAGGTAAACTACTCAACAATTAAGGGTTTTGTTTCACTGGTGAAATCGCCAGTATTTGTGGCCCTTCCACTGCGATAGGAAGAGGGGAGATCAAATTTAGAGTCTTTACCAAATCAGCTGTCCAACTGGTGGAGGAGGAGGCTAGGCCTAAAATGCAAAATAAGAAGTAAATATATACTGCATGACTAACTTATTAAATACAGTGTTACTAAATGTTGTGTGTTCTAACGTAAATAAGCCTGTGTCTTCTTTCAATGTCTAACACTGCAGAACAATGAACCTCGTAGGTTTGGAGGCCAAATGATTTGGAAGACCAGATACTACATCCTTAGGAATTAAACCTGCCTAGAGAAGTTAATATGTAAAGAATAGGATTGTAACCCAGCACAATTTGCTCTCACATAAAAAATAAAAAAAATCTGAGGGTTTTCAGCACAAATCTAGGGGGGGGGGGGGGGGGGGAGGGGGGGGATTTACAAGGAATACAGACTGCATGTGATCAATACTGTCCAGGTTGTTGAATATGGTACAAAAATGAAGAGAAAAGAAGATATAGGAAAGATGGTATCAGATATCTTATTTACCCGTAGCCAAATTATATCACTGCAGTCCACAGCAATCACCTGATATTTGTGAAGTAATTATGTAATATTGGAGCCCCATCCACTCCCTTGTGTTGTATTGGTTTGTCTATGACAGTGATAGGCAACCTTCGGCACTCCAGATGTTGTGGACTACACCCCCCAGATTGTACTGCGCTGTGGAATATGTGGTCGCTTTATTTTTTTATTAATTAAGATTTTTATTGGTCACAGTGTTTGTAGTAAAACAAGAGCGGAGTAAACAGAAATACAGTTAAACCGTTTTTTCCCCCCAATAAATGACATATAAAAGCTGACAGCCACACAAGTGTTGTCGCTTTATCTATGCCAGTAGTGACTCATTTTTATTCAGAGGAAAGCATAGTTATACACTTCTAGTTAAAGCAGCTATGTCACTTTGCAGGTTTTGCCTTTAAATAATCCTTTTTTGTTCCTTCTTGTCACTTTGGTTTTATTTTTCTGAAATTCATCTTAGTTTTCATGTATACATAAGACAAGGTAGGGACTACTTTTTCTCAGGGGAATGTGATCTTTGGCAAATGTTTTCAATGGACAGAGCTCAAGCAAAGTTCCATTTCAGTTGCTAAGCTATTTTACCCACAATCCATTAGTTAAAAGAACCGCGTAGCAGGGCAGGACAAAATGGTTGTGGGCAGAACAAAATGGAGGTGGGCAGGACAAAATGGAGGTGGGCAGGACAAAATGGAGGTGGGCAGGACAAAATGGAGGGGGCCAGGTATTGAGATCCGGCACAAGAAAGAAAAGACTATAAATATAAACTAAGGCAAGTGGCAATGAGAGGAGTGTATTTTTTATAATACTGGATGCATAAGGAAAGGGAAATGAAAAGAACAAAAAAAATTGAAATAACAGTACTGCTTTAACTGGAAAATAACAGTAATTTTTTTTAAATTTTAACAGGAAATTCCACGAAAGTGAGAATTCAAAGTGAATTTCAAATATGGAAAAGTGTATCCAAGTCAAACAGGTTTCCAGTTCAGCTACTTTTTCCCCCAAATGTTAAATTTACTTTGAATTCACTTTGTATTCTCGCTAGTGACGCTGAAGGTTTTAAGTGCTGTAATAATTGAGCAGTTTCCGTCTGCTATAATGTTTATGCAATGTCAGCCTCCTTAATGAACCAGTTAGTGGTACACTGTAATGTAGAACAGACCAGGAGAAAGGGAGCTGTCCAGTGCTGAAATCCTATACACAAGTTTCTGAAATATAGAATTTCTCTTCAAAACAAAATGAAAGCAAGCAGGTATCATGTATTTAAACACGCTATGATCTAGGCCAGGGGTGAGCAATCTTCAGCCTTCCAGATGTTTTGGACTACATCTTCCATAATGCTAGCAAAGCATCAAGCGAGATGTAGTCCATAACATCTGGAGGGCCAAAGATTGCAAAACAGAGACTTCACACATTTTAAGAGACTAATGACTGCTTCAAACATGCCTCCAAACTGCCCTGTTTTGTGTACCATGATGTTGTCGTCTTATTGGTGCGATTACTACAAAAACTGCAATCTCTCATTAATGCTAAACGAAGCATTTAAGTTGACTTTGGGAAAGTGGTTCCTGCTAATGAGGTTATAATCATTTATGCATTTTACTTTAAATCCTTCCACCAATTGCTGAACAGTCTGTGACAGTGCAATTGATGTGGGAATGCGTATCCCATCAGCCTTTAGTGTCATAAAACCCGCTTTGGAATCCCAAGTAACTCAAATCGACGATTTCAGATTTCCAACATATTTATTAAAATATTGGGCATGATCCTGCATCCAATGAGGAACAATAAAATAATATTAAACATTGTGGAATTGTGATCTAATTAGATATAATTAGCTTTTGGCTTCCCATTCCACATTATGAAAATATATATACTTGGAGTGCCAGACTGCTGAAAAATATAAATTTCTTTCTGAAACAAAAATGAGCACATATGTATTTAAAATGTAATGTGATATTGGCAAAGTAGAGAATTGAAGCATTTTAAAGGGGCACTATAGTCACCAGAACTATTTGATGTAGTAGTTCTGGTGTCTACAGCATGTCTCCGCAGTCTTAGTACTGTAAACGCTGCCTTTTCAGAGAAAGGACAATGTTTACATTGCTGGCTAGTAATGCCTCTTGTGCCAGTCACTCAGCTGACCACTAGTGGTACTTCCCATCTTCCTATACCTGGAGACGCTGAACATTACCCATAGAAATGCAGATTGGTGCAGCGCTGCATTTTTTGCTGTGCATGCACAATAGCCTACAATTGTTTTCCTATGGGACCAAGACTGACGATTTCAGCCATGGAAGTGGAGGCAGGATGGGCCAGCCACGGCGAGACCAGCATGGTGGAGGAGAAAACCTAAGTAAATATCCCTCTAAACGGCCCTGTTTTATACAAGATGATGAAGCAGTGTTTTTGGTGCTCTCTCTTATTGCTAAACTAAACATCAATGTCAATCTTGGAACAGGGGTTTATGCTAATTGGGTAACAATTATTAACTAAATCTACATACCCATGGCTGAGAATGCTACAGTTCAATTGATGTAGGAATGAACATCCCATCAGCCCTCAGTCTCATAAAACCCACTTTGGAATTCCAAGTAACTTAACAATCTCAGAATTTCGACCCATTTCTTAAAATATTGGGCATGATCCAGCATCAAATGAGGAACATTAAAATAATATTAAATAACGCGTAATTGTGATCCAATTATGTACAATTAGGTATAATTAGCTTTTGGTTTTCCACTACTAAACGTGAAGTGCCAGATGTGGGAAGATACGACAACTGACAAAGAAAGAGTTAAAGTGAGCCAGTGGGCAAAAATCAGAACTCGGAATCATTTAATATGCAGCTTAAAACAACACCTGGAATCCCCAGACAGGCTGGGTACAGTCAGCATTAAGTACACCATAACCATTTGTGTGTACGGTGAAAATATACTAAAATATTCCAAGTGCTGCTAGAACTATTTTGCAATCAGGGAAATGTAAATGTATCCCAATTACCCTTTCAAATATTTATATTAAATTTATGGTAATCATAAAATGTAATTTTTCAGCACCAGAAACCATGCACATACTACATTAAGTACAAGCACAGTATTTTTGGGGATACAGCAGTAGTTTTGTACACAGTGCAGGATACATTAAAATGATGAACTGCCGGTCAGGATAAGTTCATCTGTCAGGGAATGTTTTGCTTGACTAAATTCATTGTTAATAGTAATATGTGAAACAAGAACTGCATTTATTTGCTAGAATAGTTAAATTTCAAACAACCTTTGCAATATGAGCCATGATAAACAAAAGGATTGTACTTGAACGCAGGTGAAAAACATGCCTTTAAACCAATGATAACAGAAGAGAAATTGATCTGTCATCTGCAAATGAGGGTATGATTTAGCCACTGTCTAGTAACCAGCTCTAATTTTGGGGCACATGCCTGGAGGTGTCCACGATCACATTAATGAATTGTGACTGAATGTGTTAATTCAGCTATTGTAACTGCCATAGCTGTATGCAGCTTTCACTATGAGTGACATGTGCATCCCTCATACCAGTAGGAAAACAAACCCGATGGGGTAAATATTGCATGGTGGGATTTTAACGAAATAAGAGGTTTACGTATCGGTGACCACTATGGAATAACAAAATCATACATTAATTTGACTGGTGAAATTTAGGACAATTTACCCACGATCAGCCTGAAGGCTGGATTAAAACACGAGCTAAAATTCAATGCAGCCCCAGGCCCAATACCTTGAAAAATACATAAATAAATATGTGTGTTCTCTATAACACTGAGCAGAGTGGGGGGAAATGTGGGTACTCTATGAGTCAGGAAGTGACCTCTAGTGGCTGTCC
The DNA here is from genome assembly GCF_036172605.1 of Pelobates fuscus. Classification (NCBI taxonomy): domain Eukaryota; kingdom Metazoa; phylum Chordata; class Amphibia; order Anura; family Pelobatidae; genus Pelobates; species Pelobates fuscus. The sequence goes on along the minus strand of NC_086327.1, from coordinate 111,037,233 downwards.
AATACCTTGAAAAATACATAAATAAATATGCGTTTTCTCTATAATACTGAGCAGAGTGGGGGAAAATGTGGGTACTCTATGAGTCAGGAAGTGACCTCTAGTGGCTGTCCAATACCTTGAAAAATACATGAATAAATATGTGTTTTCTCTATAATACTGAGCAGAGTGGGGGAAAATGTGGGTACTCTATGAGTCAGGAAGTGACCTCTAGTGGCTGTCCAATACCTTGAAAAATACATGAATAAATATGCGTTTTCTCTATAATACTGAGCAGAGTGGGGGAAAAATGTGGGTACTCAGAAGTATTCATGGGAGCAAATCTACAGAGGACTGGCGGACCATAATATTGATAATTTTAAGGGATACGTCAGACCCCTAAAACACTTCAGCTTGCTGAATAGTGTAAATAGTGTGTCCTCTTCTTTTTTTTTTCCATTTTACAAAAAGTATAGATTTGAATAGAAATTGGCACACAATTGGTCCTGTTACTTCCTGGTTTGTTTAGCTCAGTGGAGCTAAACTCAAGAGGCAGCAATTGCTCAGAGCACCTGCCTTGCAAAAACCTCTCAGTGAGTAGCATTGGGAAGTCTATGATTGGACAGCCACAGAAAGTCTGGCGAGGTTAGAAGGGGAGGCCTTGTAAAGCATGCAGGCAAGAGATCTGCAGGTTTTGACAGCTGTTTTTATATTTACCCCCAATGAAAAAAATAAATACATAATTAGATGCATGCTTTCATTGGAGACATATCTACTAAACAGTGAATTTTTATTTGCGCAGTGAAGTGTCCCTTTAACACTGACTCTCTACCACTGTTACAGCATGTGGTGTGGCATGTTCTCTTTCTGCTACCTTTACTACATTCACATATTTCTATGTCCCAGGCTGCACAACACGAGCAAACTTCTGTCTGCTAGTATGAAGTGCAGGGGAGATGTGGATGAATGAATCCTGAGAAGGGAGGATTCAGAATTTGGGCTTAGCGAGAGAGAGGTTAAGACCTGCGGGGCTTGTAATTCTGGTACAGGTAGATTGTGTTGAGACCTAGCAGACTGATACTGGCAGGTCTGGCCTGTCTGTCAGGTGTAAAGGCCCTGGGGATGCATGATTGGCAATGTCACATTGACAACGTGCTAAAAATAACATATTAAGGAAGAAAATGGAGAGAACAAGAGAAAAAGCTTAATAACCAACTAGAATGAGACACTAAGGAATAAATAATAAAAAAAAAAGGGAGATGGAGGAGGCAGTCAAGGAAAATGAAAACTATAGTTCTGCATTAACCTCATGTGAACCATCCTGTCAAAACAATCTGGCCTTTAATTATTCTGTTTTAGGGGAAAGGCTGGCAAGACGGGCCAACAGCACCCGCAGGCCCCCGGCATGAGGTGCTTGTAGGCAGCAGCTCCATATAACTGCCATAAAAGTAGTAGGGGTAGTGTTGGCCTGCATCCTGGTGGACTACTGCAAGAGTGAGGCCTTAAGGGGGAATTCTACAGTGGCTTGACTAGTCCAGAACTTTATGGTTTTGTGCTTGGACTAGTCTTACACAATCATGTTGCTCTCTGGTTCAGGACTGGCCCACTGGGATAATTACAAGGGCTGACAAGGCTGTCGGTCTATGATGTGTACGTACAGAGATGTTGGAAGTGAATGCATGTTGAGACCATGCTCAGGATATTTATAACATGCACGGATCATCAGGACTATAAACTCAGGGACCTGTGAGTTTTATGTGAGGATAAAACATTTTTTTATATGTACATGCCACCGCAACCCACCCTTCAGGGACAAACAGTTGCCATACCTCCTTTATTTATTCCACAATGGAATGATTGTGACTTAACGAGACCATACAGAAGGATATCCAAATATTCTAAATGAGCAAGACAGGACATTCTGGAATACACAGAGTCACTCACTCGACAGTCAGCTGGTGGTATCTGACCAAGCAACTTCAAAATATAGGCCAAATTACTAAATATAAAAAAAATCTCAAATACGTCCAGCAACGACCTTCTGGCCTAACAATAGGAACCGGATTGTGATGGAGATAAAGAATATCCTTATGGAGTTGAAATCCTTAGAAATTTTGTAGAGGACATTTTTCTTTAAAGAAGGCCATCATCTACGTAACACCTTTGCAACCAAATCATTTTAGTTATAATTTTATTCACTGTAACACTGCACAACAAATTAAACTTCAGCACCAAAACGTTATCTCTGCACCTACACCGCATCGTGGGATGTCTTGGAGATCTTCTGATGCATGTGTGATATAAATTACCCATAGGCATCTGGTGTAAATGAGATGGCATATAGGCAGACTTGTTGGCAGGCCTTTGAGTTTCAGGAGAACTTGATGTGCTTAAAAGGGGGCTACTAATCAACCTAAAAGCTACAACTCACTATAGTGTCCCCTGATTTTGTATCAAATAGTTTATGAAATGGGCTAACCTGCCCCCAATATCCTGAGATAATTAATATCCCCCAGCCGGGTGAAAATGCAGAAGTATTAACTACAGATTATCAATATGGCCATAATATGGGGGTCTCTCCACACTAGGTAAAGTCCCGGTTTATATGAAAACATTCCTTAATAGTTTTATATTCAATCCGAGGATGGCGCCAGGGCACTCCAAGTAACCTAACCATTATAGTAAGCTGTAGCAGTAATGTTGCTTAGAGTGTAGAGTTCCTACTTTTATTTTAAAGTTATCTTCTAACAACACAAGCATAAATAATAAACCGTTTCATATCTAAAAACTGACAAGTGACAAACTTAGTTTTACAAGGGATGTCAGTTGCCCTAAGATATCTTGCTAAAAATCACCTTCCTGGGCATGGAAATATGAAGATAGACCCAAACACTATAAAGCGTCGGAGATATCAAAAAATTAAAATAGTAATACTACAGTCAGTTAAAATCTAGTCTGAATGTTTCTAACACATGGTTCTTTTTTTGTTTTCTTTTAATAATGCCAAGCACAATACTCTGTGAAATACAATGTTAAATGTTCAATGACATCTTCATCCAAGAAATCCTAAAACTGTCAGGATTACCGCTTTCGAGGACATTGTTGAATAGATCGGATATAAATTATGCATCACACAGCTGGCACGGGGAAAGCTTTTGAAAGTGCAGTCTTCTTTAAGCACATCAGTTCCCATTTAAGGAGGTGTCCTAAAGGAAGACTTCTAAAAGGTTCCCAAGATCAGCTCTTCAACAATACAACATTTTTTTTCTCTCTAGAACTCAGGTAAATGTGAGACAAAAACAGTTATTGATGGAACGCCTGTGCCCTGGTCAGAAGATCGCAACATATTGAAATTTCTAAAACACGCGGTCAAAGAGATTCAAGTCCGTGATATGTATGTAGGTGTTTTAACAATGATTTACAGGGGCAGAATTGGAAACCATAGGGTCCTGGTGCAAGAATTGAAGGTTCCCCAAACTTTGGCGGGCGCAACACATTTAGTGCTCCAAGGATTGTTCCATTGTTTGTTTGTCTGGTTTTTATGGTCTTAGACCAGGGGTAGGCAACCTCCAGCACTCCAAAAGTAGTAGACTACATCTCCCCTGAAACTTTGTCAGCATTATGGGAGATGTAGTCCACAACGTCTGGAGTGCAGAAGGATTCCTACCGCAGCCCTAGACAAAAATCTAGTTTATATATTTCCCCGACATCTCTCTTCAGTCTCTTCTCAGCTCAGATAGATTACAAATATATATATATTTTTTTCAGTGTCTTTCCATCTGTCTCATGCTGCATGTATTTCTGTCCCCAACATTGACTGTTTTCCTGTCAGTCTCTCTCCTCTCTGTTTACCCACCAACCGCCCCTCTGCCTCTCCACCGGTCAATGAGTGTGTTGAATACTGCATGTGAGGGCAAATACAGTTTGTGTTATTTTTGGGGATTGGCTGTGTGTTGAAGGGAGGCTGTATGTGTTGAGTATGTGAATGTAGGTTGCACGGGGAAGAGGATGAAAATGTTGTGCTTATGTGGGGAACGTGTGTGTGGATTGGCTATCTGTTGTGAGGGCACATAGGGATTATAATGCCTGACAGTGTGATGGGGATATAACAGGATTCTAGGTGCCGGTACAGATCACAGCGCTCCATCTGATCCGTTAATCCGTGAATGACTCGGGACTAGCATTAATTTAGAATTGCCAGAACCATAAACGAGAACTCTCTCGCTCTAGTGATGGAGTGCAGGGTCTGTCAGAGATATCTTTTGATCTCGTAAGCCAGTTCAGACATAGTGCCCCTCTGAAACCGGACTCTGACACGGTTATTCATGAAAGTGAAATCATAAGTGAATTTCAAATACAAGGTAAAACTAGGCAATCTGGAAACATTCCATAAGTCAGGTTGTGCTTCCAGTTCGGATTTTCTATGAATTCTCCCTTTAGTGAATAACCCTTTAAGTGAATGTTTGATTCTTTGTATGTCAATGTCAGCTCGAGGCCCCCCCCATTTACAGGTAGAACTCCAGACCAGTGATGGCTAACCTTGACACAAATTGTTTCTGGACTACATTTACCATGATGCTCAGCTACCATTTAGAGTCTAAAAGCCAGCTGAGCATCATGGGAAATGTAATCCAGAAACAATATTTGGTGTCAAGGTTAGCCATCACTGGCCCAGACCATTTCCACCCTTGTAGTTCTACCACTGATGTAGCACTTGTAGAAACATCTTACATACAATGATGTATTCACTATACAATAAACTGAAAGCAGCATTTTAAAATTTAGGCCAAAATAAAAAAAATTGTAAAATCCAAGTGAACTCTAGTTAAAGCATGGATATTGTATCCCTAATATTTCAATCCACCATAATTCACTGGATTTAGTTGGGCTATTAAGGCCCAAATCCTGACTGGATCATTTTGTAAACCATGAACTTCCAGAGAATGTAACGCATGTCAAAACAGCCGAATGGAAAGCAATCTCAAAATGAGTTCTGATTGTAGGTTGGATCTATTCACATACAATCTGTAATTCTATGGTGAACATGCACCAATTAATGTTTTAGTGATGAACCCTGACACTAACCCTATTCACTGCATCATAGTGAACTGAAATTCAAACTCCCAAATCAAGGCTAAAATATCCAGTTTGTGTAATTGATCTGTTCTGTAATTTTTTTTTTTTTTTTTTTTGTATGCAAACACTTGTTACATAAATAGAGAATTAAAGGATCACTATAGGGTCGGGAACACAAACATTTATTCCTGATCCTATAGTGCACAACCCACCATTTAGGTGGCTTACCGCTCCACCCCCCCCCTCCCCCCCTTTGGGCCCCTCAGAATGAGTTAATACTCACCTTATTTTCAGCTCTCTACGGCACAGTAAGCAGCCCTGGGCCAGAAAGCCCCTCTAGTGGCCATCTAAGGAGTGGCCACTTGGAGATGTCCCTAGGGGCAAAGTAAACACTGCCCTTTCTATGAAAAGGCAGTGTTGAAATGAAAATGCCTGAAGGGAACTATTATACTCACCAGAACAACTAAATTAATCAGTAGTTGTTCTGGTGACTATAGTGTCCCTTTAAAAAAAAAAAAAAAAAAAAATCTATTCTTCCCGATTATCTAGCATAGCACTCTATGCATAAATAGCAAAAATCTATTCCTGATTTCCATTCTTTGAATTGTGGAATGGCAACATTTAGGATAAAATATGCGGTTATTGTGCGATTCTTAAACTCTTTTGGAATTGAATTCACTACAATTCTGACATCAGTAAATAAACCCATAGTACAGGATGGACACACTGAGTGCATTTGTCTTTTACTGAATGTCCAATGGAAAGAAGCAAAAATTACGATAGTGAATACATTATCTGTTCTGCCATACGGATTATAGGATTATGACATAACACAGGAAGCAGTGTTACATCTCCTCTAGTGGCCTGGAGGATAATTGCATCAGAATCATTGCAACCTTACTGTTACTTTAAATATACTACACTATATCAACCAAAAACAAGTTTAATCAGTTTATATCACAAGCATGTTTATAAGAAAGACATTAAATGGAAATTACCCTAAGTAGGCAAAGTACTACACATAAAATAACACTGATTCTGTTACTTCATGTAACAAAAAGCACTCAGTAAGTTTAAATATTTAATCAAAGTTCACTTTTGCAAATCTAATATTCTCAAGTGTTTTTTTCCCCCCTTTAATACGTAATCGATGCAATATTTATCACCGATTTAGAAACCGAACAAAAATAAATAAAGTTCCCAGGTATATATATATTGCTTTTTCCTCCAGTTTGTAAAATATCTGAAAAATCATTTTAGGTTTACAATCAAAATAAATCACAATTGCTCATGCCGTTTAATTTCAGATGGGTGTACACACATACCGTTTAGAGTATTTTTTAAATAAGCCATGCCAATGTGAACTTTTGCCAAAACATAATTAAGAGTTGCAAATTTAGTCCTATATGTAAATTTTACAACGTAAACCGCTGACGCTTAAAGCAGTGGGGAAAAAAAATCAATTGAAATCAATGTAATGCTTTCTGTTGATTGGTACACATTTAGCAATTTCATGCCAGAATAGCCCCAGCTTTAAACTAACAAATCATCTAAAAATCTAATTCCGTACAGCAAAGAATAATTTTCAAGGTTTTACCTTGCCCGCTGGAACGTTTTTTGACTCGCAAAAAGCCCAAACACACAGAAAATTGGACCATGCTGTCATGTAGACCAGACCTCTGAAACACAAACCCATTTTCCTGCAATCACCACTTCCTGGGACAGCTGGTGTTAGCCATCAAAAAAGTTAAAATGGTTTAAAGAGACAGTGCTAGGTGATTTTATTTTCTTGTTTTGTTTCAGTCTAACCTGTCAGTTATGTTTGAAGAACTTCATAAAAGTGGGACAGGCACTGTATTTTATTTCATTTTGTTAACAAGTGCACAACAGCATAAAAAGTGTTTGGGATAGTAGACTATTATTGCGGAAAGCTAAATGCTTTTATCATCGTTATAGCACTCTTCCTTTTGATAAAAGCCTGAAAGTCACTCAGAAAGTGATTGAAAGATATTCTGCATCAGTTTGACTTCATAGAGTGATATTTTTATGAACTGGAAACTGCAGCAATGTTGAAAATGTTCTGCTCCGGTGTGGGAAAGCTATCTCAGTTTTAATGGGGACTGTTTGTACATAATTGCAGTAACATTTATGGCAATCCGCTTAAAGGAACTCTGTAGGTACTATAACAACCTCATTGCTATTCTTGAAGTTGTTATAGTACGTATAGTAGTTCCCACCTTCTTAATGGCTTTACAGTAGTATAGATGTAGTAGTTAGAATGCTTTAAGCCTCCAAGCTCTCTGGATACTTTATGATATTTTATGGCTCTAATACCCAGGAGGGCCGTGACTTTAAGCAGGGATGCGCAGCGCTGCCATGGTCCGTCATAGAGAATCATTGCATGCAGCAGTTAATTTTATACAGAAGTTACAGCTATACATACTTTCTAGCCCTGTCTAACAGAATGTAGAAGTGAACGTGTCCTTATGTAATTAAGCAACTTTATCTGCGACTTACAAAACCAAAGAACACTCTTAGCACCAAAAACGCTTTGTCTGAACCACTTGCTTTGACTTTACCATATGCAATAAAAATACAAATTTTGGACCAGAGTTTCTCTAACATTTCCGGTATTATTCAATTAACTATCAGACAGTGGAGGTAAATATTGCATCATTCAGTCGTACAATCCTTCGGTTCTTATGGTAATATACACCCATTTTAAAACCCCACAAGTATTTAAAATACTCTGGAAATTAGTTGGGTTTTTTTTTACCCTAAATGCACCATGCAAGTCTGAGGCATTGGTCTAAACCAGGCTTCCCCAAACTCCGGCCCTCTAGATGTTGCTGAACTACAACTCCCATGGTTCTATGAATGAAATAGATAGGCTGAGAATCATGGGAGTTGTAGTTTAGGAACATCTGGAGAGCCGGAGTTTGGGGAAGCCTGCTTTAAGAGTTCATCTATCAGACGAATCCGGTTTCTTTTTTTTGTAATCCAAGAAAATAAAGTAGCAAATATGTTGTAGTTTAGAAAGGAAATATCCTAATTTTTCTGGTTTACTTTTTACTATTTCTCTACCGTCATAACAGATTATTGACACCTGAACTACTATAGAAGAAGCAGATATATCTGTGTTTATTCTTTTAGCAAATATGCCCCCACATCCAGTTACCATAGTACCATGTTTCTATAGGACCCTAGGACCCTGTGATTCATTTTCAGGCGGTGGGTCTGTGGATGAAAAGTGCTCCTGGCATTAGACTGCAATGTGTTTATTTATTGTAGGAGTGAAATCAATTAATTAAACATGGCATGGTTTGTAAAACAACTGCAACTAATTAATTACTTGCAGTCATCCAGCAGAAACTGACAACCCGACTGAGTGAAGCATTTAAAGAAAATAGTCACATTTTACACCACCGACCTGTGGAACTGTACATGAATACCTGGAGATAGAATAGGCTGGCTAGTTAGGCCATTATTATATATCCAAGGTTGTGGGGTCCACCTCTCGTGTGCAGTAACGGGCAAGAGATCAGAGGAACCAATCATGTTGCGCATGCACTATTTTAATTGTTAAAGGGTTACTCCAATGACCATGACCACTTCAGTGTTTTGAAGTGGTCATGGTGGTAGGAGTCGGTATGTGCAGTATTCCTTTCCTTTTGAAACACTGTGCATACAGAGATATATATAATTGTGTGCTCGGGGATAGTTGCACCCCCCCCCCCCCCCCCCCCAGCACATGTGACTTTGGCAACCCAGAACTCGACAGCAATTCTGTGCATAAGAAAAGCCTGTCATCAGCGCATGCTGCACTCTGCTGACAGACGTTATGCTGACATGTCCTCTCACCACCCTCAATTGTAGGCTTTTTAAAAATATACATATATAGCATACCTCACTTTCTCCACCTCCCTCCTATGCAGGTCCGGAGCACTCGCATAAGCTCTGAGCCACAAATCACAGGCTTGTCTATAAGCCCCAGTGACGTGAGGATGGGACATGGAATTCAGGTAAGTAAAAAAATATATTTTTTTTTCAGACTTTATTGCAATCGGAGCGGGGGGCACTTTACACAGAGAAGGTCCCCCTACTCCAAAGGGTTAAAGTAACCCTTTAATTTATGAGGACAGCCAAGGGAGGCCATTCCTCAATTAATAATGCCTGGAAGTGGTTGAATTTCCTATGTTTCCTATGTGGGGTCTTATGTCGAACTGAAAAATAAAATTTACAAAAAAGGATCATTAGATCCAGAACCCTTGCAATTAACTATCAGACCCTGAACCCTTAGAGAGCCCCTAGGTATATCTGCTACTGCCTTTTTTTTAGGCTTCATCAGGAGCATGTCAAGGTCACCTATGTGCACGTTTGATCTGGTATTCAGCATTTTTGCAAGGCCACTTAAATCTAAAACATATAATATTTCAGCCTTTGCTTTTTTTTCTGTTAAACCATTTCCATCCCATTTTATTTAGGCAAATACAACCTGCTAAACTCTCAAAGTGATAAATGAATATATTAAAAAAAAACATTCAAAAAGAAGATTTTTAACATTTTTTAAATGGAAACCGATAAAGGTGCCGGTATATTAAAATGATGACATAGATTTTCTCATATCTATGATGCTCTTTTAATAACTAAAATGTATTTTGACTCTGTCTTGAAATGCTAAACTGACATCTGCCACATTTAGGTTGGATTATGCATACCGGGCTTTTAAATTTGTTCATTTATATGATGTAATTGCCAAGATTATTTTAATTCTTACAATCAAATGAGTTATTAAATCAAGCTTTTTTATCAGTAAGACAATGTTGGCTCATCTTTTAATGCATTTACTAGATCTTGCCTTTCGTCAATTTTATTGTATATAGAAACAGCTGGTCTAGGAGTAGATCTGTTTGCCAACATTTGCACGTGAGGTTGAACCATTCATGATTTTCTTTTTATTAAATATAATTTTCCATTAAAAAAAAGTATTTGATTTAGATAATAGGCAGCCAGGCGCTGCAGCAGACCCAGAATGTAAACACTTGTATGTTCAGCCAGTCTCATGATGAACTGCCAGAGACAGGTTAGACAAAAAGGGAATTGGGGGACAATCAGAACATGCGTTTTTCAGGAATGGTGCTGCCTAGTGACCAAAATGTATACATAACACAAATTAAGGAACAGTGCATAGCCTTACATTTATAAGGCTAAATAAAATCATTCATCTCAACAAACAAATATCGGGATTCAGTTCACCATATGGCCATATTGTGTTAAGCCCCAAGTTAGATACTTACTATGTGAGTGCTTACTAAATTAGATTACTGTTCAAATATATCTAAACGCTGAAAAATGACATCTTTACTCTGCAGCAATGCTTAAAAAGTGTTGCTAGAACTACTAAAAAGGGATTTGTTCATGGAACATAGTATTAGCAAGAACTGAGACACTCACGTATCATGAAATTAATGTCTATGTCTCGCCATTGAGGGGTATGACACCTAGATGAGGTCTGCTTAGAGTAAAGGGAATTAGTGAGGGTGACTGCTCCCCAAGTTGACACTTAGTCTTATATACCTTCCAGATAGTGTTGTCCATACACAAGTGCTGTTCTTAACCTGTTCACTACACCAATTGTGTATTTGTGATTCCCAGGGTATGTTACTATATCCATGACTCATGTATACATGATTTTAACAATTGAAATGAAAATTGTTTATTGCTGGCGATACCATTATAGTGTTGGTTCTGCTGAGCCCCCATCAGCTGCATGGGCCGGTGGAGAGCTCTCCCTTCCCAGTCCTGCTCTGCTCACACAACAAGTCTGCACCTCTGGCTCGGAGCAGTTCTCTGCCAATATTCCCTCCTGTTTAGAGACTGTGAGTGCGCATTCAGAGGGGTCTACTCCCAGCCAGAGATGCAGACCTGTTTGACACCCCACCAAACCACCATAGAATCCACTACCAGGAAATTAGGAGGTTGCCCCCTTGCAGAACAAAAGGTGAACGGGAGAAAATTATTACAAAAAGCATTGGACTGTGTTGGGAGGTTAACAGAAAAACAAACCTCCCCAATGTCACAAATTTGGATAAAATCACAGATTGATTTAACTGAATGGCAGACAAAAGCTTAAAAATGTGCCAATAAACTTATAGATGCTTCTATTTTTTTTGGTTTTATTGCATAGTTGTTACATCCAATTTTCCCTAATATAAGACGGTAATAACCTCTTGCTTAGGTGTCCCTTTAAATTGAAAACTATGTATTGGATCTTTGCCTTTTAAAAAAAAGTTAATTACAGGGCAGCAATGTCTTCTGTTTGTAAATACTAGCCTATTGGAAACAATTGGTTTTCAGTTGAGAAATTATATTTCTTTACATTTTATAAATAATTTGTTAAAGGGACACTCCAAGCACCATAACTACTTCATCTACTACCTTTACCAACACCAGAGAGCTGGATATTTGTAAGCAGGAACTTCCATGAGCTCTCCTGAGCTAAACCCTGCAATAGGGAGCTTAGGGTCATTGGTTGAGAGCAATGAAGTGACACTCCGAAGAGCTAACAGAAGTTCCTGCTTTCTGACATTAATGGTGGAGTTAATGTTGTGCCCTGTTGTCTCATGTAATAATCAGAACTGTTAGTGTGTCTCTGAATTCTCAAAATTTATACTGTACATAAACAGCACAATCCCTTTAATATACATCATTTCCCTGACACGTTCCTTCCACTGCACAGTATCATGAGAACCTTTTGACATAATCACGTGTGATGTCACAATCTTGTGTGATGTCATTTACATCAGTTCTGAGAGCTGACTGTGTTCTCGGCGAGTTGAAGGAAGGCAGGCGAAAGATGAAGAGACAAGCAATGATTCTGAGTCTGACAATGCTAACATTTTTAATTAGGGCGCAAAAGAAAAGAGAAAGAAGTGAAGGTGTGAAGGGGAAAAAGGACAACAATAGAGGAGGAGGGGAAAAAAAGAAAAAAAGCTGTACAAAAAGTGTGCAGACTTTGAAAACAAAAGCAATTTGCAAAGCAGTGCAGACCGACAAAGTACTGCTTCGCTCATGTGCCCTACAAACCGATAGTCCTCACGTCCGTGCAGCTTCCGTTCAAGTAAATATGAAATTTAGAGAAAACAAGAAAGAAAATGGAGAACCCATGGACGTGGTCGAGCAGGGAAAATAGTATTATAAACCACGACCTAAAGACGACGATATGGATACAAGCTAAAACTTAGAGGAGTTTACAGCCTGAGAATATTGTATTTTTAAAAAGATTTTCCACCCTTAAATCTTTCCAGCATTTCAGCCATCCCCCCATTAATATACCTCTGATCGAGCCCAGCGCTACAGCACCAGATTCCCATCGAAGTAATCTTTACCAGGTTCTGGGCAAAACTACTGGACCGCACACGACATGCAGGAACTCAGCGACTGACACACAAGGGAGCACAAGATGGCAGTGCCGGGAAGAGTGGGGAACCCCTCAAGGGCGCACACATGTCCCCAGCTTCCACTACCAACACAAGCCGCCCAGCTGGGCTGAGAGCCAAGAAGGTCTCGACCAGAAGGTACCGACCACACAAGCGGAGGGTTACGAAAAACCATTGGGGACCCACACTACATACAAGCAACACCCACCGCAACATCCCTCACGGGAAACCCTGGACTGCACAGGGCTCCAGGAAATTGGCTGACCGTCAAGAGTACAGGCTGGAGGGGCGAGCCTGATTTTCTGCAGCACTGGACAGAGCAAGACTTTATTGCCAAGTCCTCCCAAAGATGGTGTCCACCCAGGAGCAATAATAGGAGGCAAATGGCGCAAGTCCGGACGGACTATCATGTGACGAACCCATACACTGTAATTTCGTTGTTCTATTATGTTGTGTTTTCTTATTATTTCCATATCTAATTTGCCAGAATATATTTACATGCATTTACTCTACCTAGAGCCACTACTAATGGACGCATCCTGCAATGTGATTGCACTGACACACCTAGCCTGGTCAGATAGTAGACTTAACCGCCAACTACTCTGGCCGTCACAACAATGGCACAGGCAAAATTCACGTACACAGGCTCAGCACCACTAACGCCAAATTAATGCTCAGCCTATATCACTGTCTAGCCTTCCACCTTGTAGGGGCCACTCAGAGACATACGCCTGCTGACCTTCCTAAATCAATCGTTGTACATGTGACATATTATATGGCTAACCAGTCACCTAACTTAAACACGACTGGGCACTTAGTGGCACAAGATGCAAGCCTTAACCATGCCTTATTTTTCTTGCTTCTCATGTTGATATACTTCTGAAGTAAAGGCACCACACTTGTCTTATATAATAACTAGAATATGTTACTCTTGTTAAATCTTTTCCTAATTATAGAATTGTGCAAGATTTCTCATATACCTCAATGGCTACACCGTGCTAGAGGATTGCCGTTGGGGTACCTCATAAGCGACTGATATCTGCATATGCACTGCAAAAAAATTAAATAAAAAATGTACATGTGACTATGTCCCCTCATGTCCTATTTCTATTTTTCCAAGTAGAAATCTATTTTAAATTAAATAAAGTTTTTGTTTAAAGTTAAATAGATCTCTTCAAGGTTATGTTGTTATTTAAGGTATAGTAGAAAGCAGCTACAATCCATGCTGCCATAATAGATCATACCATGCTAGCATTACATTTTCAGTGACCAAGTTGTGATGCTGGTAACAAATGTCATTGGCCTTTAAAAGGTAATTGTGGGGTAACATTTGCAGACCACGACTCTGATCACTAAACAGTGAAGCAGGAGGAAAAATACCTGATAGTAGCTGTGTATACATAAATGAGTGTATGTGGGATAACATATATTTTACATGATTATGGCCTCTTTATAACTTTTTTATTTGATAAATAATTTTTTAATATAATAATAAAATATTTAAAGATTACTTTCCAGGACACGCAAAATACTCTGGTGGTGTTTTTTCCCACAAACTGTTTGATAGTGGAGGGTTTAATTGAGATGTTTATCTAGTGCCTTCAAATTAGCCACCACAGAGAACAAAATTGGGACTGGGACTCGACTATTGCTCTACACCTCAGACGTTTGTGAGGTATCACTAATACAGTGTCCCCGTTTTGTGACCCAGATCCCTCTTTCCTGCTTTTATAAAAGGCCAGAATTTTGTTGTGTATAACTTTATCACTGCAATAGAATACATTTCCATGACATAAATCAGTTAGTTATGAAATCAAGCAAACTGCAGTTGAGCAGAACCACCCACTTCCTGTCCACACATCCATACACAACCATTAAAACATGAAAGGTCAACAAGAAGGACTCCATCTATTTCAAACTATAATTTCCATATTGCTTTAAAAGCTGCCTGCCAAAAAAGCGTTAAAGGTGTATCATGCCCACCCCTGCCCTAAAAGTTCTAGAGTTCTCCTCCTTTGCCAATTTAAATGTTTAAAGATATATAAATGAGATAATTATGCAACTCTGGGGCAAACAACTGCAAATGCCAGGCTTCCTCAAGATTAGTGTAAGAAGGGGGGCCCAAATGTTGTAGAACGACAACTCCCATGATGCTTTGCACGCCTCTAGAATGCTGTTAGAATGACAATGCATTAAGTTGTAATTTTAAAACATCTGGTGGTCTACCCTTTGGGCAAACCTGATGTAAGACCTATAAAAGTCTTTTCAATTCAATTGAAAAGGTTTTTCAATTCAGTTTTTAGTGAATAAATCCCTGGAAGTCATAACAAGGAGAGTGCCTACATAATCCCCTGGCAGACATCATATAATGAGCACAAATATTTTCCATTTTAAAAATAATTGGAATAGCACACAGGTATCAAAAAAACTAAACAAAAGGGTGATTTAGAGATTTGCAAGGGTTGGATTTGATGTAATGTACATTATTTTGAAGCTTTTATTCCTCATGCAAGACACCAAGAATCGCTGTAACGCAGATGAACATAAATGCCTCCTTTTTTTTTCTACTCGATAATTATTTTCCAAGATTTGTGGATTTAGAAATTGTAAACATTAATGCTATTCCTCTGGGTAACAAAAGAGATTAACTATTCATTGTCATTGTGATTTTCTTTCTTAGCCCTTTATACCATTATTTTCTGACAGTGGCGTCACTAGGGGGGGGGGGGGGGCAGAGGGGGCCATGGCCCCCCCTAGATCAGGCTGTGCCCCCTTTTGTGCCCCCCCAATTGAAAGTGAACTTACTGCTGGCTGGGCTCCCTCCATGTTACTGAGAGCCCAGCCCCTGAGCAGATGGATCCTGCAGGCAGGGGAATCCCCCTGCCTGTAAACAGAGAGACACTGGAGGGAGGAGGAAGCAGGCTGTGCTCACTGTGCACCGCTCTCCTGCTCCCCCAGCAGAAACAAAGGGGAGACTTCCTGCAGGCTGGAGAATGGTTCCTCCTCCACAGCACTAGAAGTCTCCCCTTCACTGAGACAGCCTGCTTCCTGCTCCCTCCTCCCTCCACTGTCTGCCCCTGTGTACAGGGGGATTCCCCTGCCTGCAGGATCTGCTCAGAGGCTGGGCTCTCAGTAACATGGAGGGAGCCCAGCCAGCAGTAAGTTCAGAATGGTCCCTCCTCCACAGCACAAGCACAGGTATGGCCCACATGGAGCCCAAGGGGGCTGATTTTGTGTATGTTTGTGTGTGTATAAAGTGTGACTAAACTGGTGTGAGTGACATTGTGTGTGTATAGTTCAGTAAGAGTGTGTGTTAGTGAGAGTGTGAGACATTGTGTGTGTGTGTATACTGAATAGTGTGTGTTAGTGAGAGTGTGAGACATTGTGTGTGTGTGTATACTGAATAGTGTGTGTTAGTGAGAGTGTGAGACATTGTGTGTGTGTGTATACTGAATAGTGTGTTAGTGAGAGTGTGAGGCATTGTGTGTGTGTATACTGAATAGTGTGTGTTAGTGAGTGTGAGACATTGTGTGTGTGTATACTGAATAGTGTGTGTTAGTGAGAGTGTGAGACATTGTGTGTGTGTATACTGAATACTGTGTGTTAGTGAGATTGTGGCACATTGTGTGTATACTTAATAATAGTGAGTGTTAGTGGGAGTGTGTGACATTGTGTGTATACTTAATAGTGTGTGTCAGTGACGTTGTGTGTATACGTAATAATAATGTGTTAGTATGTGACATTGTATGTATACTTAATAATAGTGTGTGTTAGTGAGAGTGTGTCAGTGACATTGTGTATATACTTAATAAATGTGTGTTAGTGAGAGTGTGTGACGTGTGTATACTTCAGTAAGAGTGTATGTTAGAGTGTGTAAGTGACATTGTGTGCGAGTGACTATGCGACCAATTATATTCATAATACATTTGATAGATTATAATGAAAACATTTTTTCTTACAGTGAACCTGTCAGACAGGTTCACTGTAACATTAACGTAAACCCATTACTATAAATTAAATCCCACAATATTATAAATAAAATCCCACCAAATGAATGAAAATTTTATTATCACAGCTATAAATTATATATTTCATGTAAAATGTATGTATTACAGACATCCCAACATGCAAAAATGCATTTCAGGGAGGTGGCTTCACAAGTTACTACGCCACCCCCGTGCACATGTGCGGTCACTCCAACTCCCCCTGACATGCTTGCGCTCACTCTCTCCCTCTCCACCAACACACACAGACACACAGATACGCGTACTGGCACATACACACACTATGGCACATACACACTGACACACAGATACACACATTGAAACGCACACTGGCACATACATTCAGATACACACACTGAAACACACACAGATACACACACATATTGACATGCACAGAAGTCATACTTTATAGATTTGATTGTGTGTGTGATTTCCGGGATATTGTGTATGATCTGCGGGTGTCAGGGAACCGCATTCAACATGCGAGAGTCTCCCTGAACTACCGGGAGACTTGGGATGTCTGGTATTTGGCAGTATGTGTGTATGGATGTATGTATTAGGCAGTGTGCGTGTATGGGTGTATGTATTAGGCAATATATGTATTGTGCAATATGTGTGTGCAGATGGATGTATTAGGCAGTATGTGTGTATGGATGTAAGTATTCAGTGAGCATGTATTAGGCAGTGTGCGTTTATGGGTGTATGTATTAGGCAATATGTGTGTATAAATGTATGGATGGATGTATTAGGCAGTGTGTGTGTATATGTATCAGGCAATATGTGTGTATAAATGTATGGATGGATGTATTAGGCAGTGTGTGTGTATGGGTGTGTATGTATTAGGCAATATGTGTGCAGGAGCAGAGCAAACAGAGAGGAGCAGAACAAGCAGAGAAGAGGCAGCGCAGAGCAAGTAGACAGGAGCAGAGAGGACAAGAGCAGAGCAAGCAGAGAGAGGCAGAGCAAGCAGAGAGGAGCAGAGCAAGTAGAGAGGAGAAAAGCAGAGCAAGTAGAGAGGAGAAAAGCAGAGCAAGCAGAGAGAGGCAGAGCAAGCAGAGAGAGGCAGAGCAAGCAGAGAGGAGCAGAGCAAGTAGAGAGGAGCGGAGCAGAGCAAGTAGAGAAAAGCAGAGCAAGTCGAGAGTAGCGGAGCAGAGCAAGCAGAGAGGAGTAAAAGCAGACCATGCAAATAGAAGCACAGCATGCAGAGAGGAGGCAGAGCAGAGCAATCAGAGAGGAGGCAGAGTAGAGAGCAGCACCGCTGAGCAAGCAGAGAGATGCAGAGCTAGTCGAGAGTAGCGGAGCAGAGCAAGCAGAGAGGAGTGGAGCAGAGCATGCAAATAGAAGCACAGCATACAGAGAGGAGGCAGAGCAGAGCAAGCCAAGAGGAGCAGCGCAAAGGAGGCAGAACAGAGCAAGCAGAGAGGCGCAGGTATTGTGGCCCGCGGCCTCTGCCACATCTAGGTTCTGAGAAAAGTGAATTCATTGCACTGATTACAGTGAGTGGTGTGAGTGTGACAAAGGTTACTTACTCCTGATTGCAGACAGTGAGTGGTATGACAGTGGCACTTACTCCTGAGATTACAGACAGTGTTGTGACAGTGTCACCTTACTTACCAAAGATTGCAAACAGTTTGCAGTGCGGCCCCACATAAGGTGTGAAACCTTACCTACCTGAGAGTGCAATTTGCAGAGGGACTGAGCGAGCGGAGCAGACACTCCAGACAGTGGCACTACTACTGTAAGTAACGTGAACTTTAATTGCAGCTTTTGACTAAATGATATGTATGTAACCAGGATTCCATATTGTGAGCATGAAAATGAAACAAGTAATTTTAGTTTGTGTTGGTATAGTATTCACCAACTATAGGTCAGGGCACAAACTTTAGTGCCAACCATTTTTAATTGTTCATGGAAGTAGAGCTAAATCTGCTCTTCTTACAGGAAAAATTCATTTGAATTAGCCTCTCAAAATATAACTTTGTGTCACTTTAAAATGCTTAAACTGTAGCGTAGAGAATACACTGTTAAGTGACCATTTTCCATGTACCGTATGTGAAATATTTATATAGAAGTGTTAATTTAAATTCCCTTCAAATTGCATGTTGTATATTATTTAAAAAATAAATATTTAAAAAAAACAAAAAACTAGTTTTGTAACAATTCTGGCATCATAAGATAGTGTTACAATTGCATATCTAAAGCAGGCTTTAGCATATTTATCAAGGTGCTGGAAATCTGAATTTTGTTAACTTTTAAATGTTCTCCACGTGTATGTGTGTGTACACACACACACACGTTTTGTAATTGCCCCCCTACTTCTGTCCCTGGCCCCCCATGTGCCCCCCCTAAATATGAATGCTGGGGACGCCACTGATGGTAACGCTTACTGCTTGTATACA
Source organism: Pelobates fuscus (assembly GCF_036172605.1). Lineage (NCBI taxonomy): Eukaryota > Metazoa > Chordata > Amphibia > Anura > Pelobatidae > Pelobates > Pelobates fuscus. Next base: position 111,018,339 of record NC_086327.1, on the reverse strand, counting down.
TTTATAGCGCGTATTCTGTCGCAGGGAGCAGAATAGAGAGAAATGTATCTCTCCTGTTCGGTACAGCCAAGGGCATTAATTAAAAGCACTGCACGATGGCGTGGAAAGAACTTCCTATAAATAGCCACATGACAGTAAGAGGTAGCCTAAAGTAAATCACCTGTGAATGTTTACAATATTTTTGCATTTTTTTTTTAATAGGAGCTGTTTAATCCACCTGATTAAAATATCCCAATTTTATAAATGAAAACAGACGCCACCTTTATCCCAACAACCATATTTTTTGGAGACATACAAGACTTTTTGTTCTGTAGTTGCAGCCCCACTGAGTACTGGAGAGTAGCAGATACTATTTTTTTCCAGCTGTAGACAGTACTGGAATATTTATTCCCAGTAATAAATCAGTGCCTTAACACAGTGAAAAAAATACTTAACTAGAGATAATCACTTGCCCACTCTGGCCTATAAACCCTCTATACTAAACGCTCACACTAGTATGGACTGTTATGCAACAATGTTAATGATTGAACCATGCCCAGTTTTGTTCATGAAATATTCACCCACATGGCTTAGAAATTTGTGGGAAATTGGGTTTGTTAGAACATTAAAGGACCACTATAGGCAACCAGACCACTTCAGCTTAATGAAGTGGTCTGGGTGCCTGGTCCATCTAGGGTTAACCCTTTTTTTTATAAACATAGCAGTTTCAGAGAATCTGCTATGTTTATAAATTGGTTAATTCAGCCTCTAGTGGCTGTCTCATTGACAGCCGCTAGAGGGCTTGCGTGCTTCTCACTGTGAAAATCACAGTGAGAAGACCCCAGCGTCCATAGGGAAGCATTGATAATGCTTTCCTATGAGACTGGCTGAATGCGCGCGCGGCTCTTGCCGCGCATACGCATTCAGCCGAAGAGGAGGAGAGAAGGCGGAGAGGAGGAGGAGAGCTCCCCGCCCGGCGCTGGAGAAAGAGGTAAGTTTAACCCCTTCCTCCCCCCAGAGCCCGGCGGGAGGGGGACCCTGAGGGTGGGGGCACCCTCAGGGCACTATAAGTGCCAGGAAACGAGTATGTTTTCCTGGCACTATAGCGGTCCTTTAAAGAGGCGATGTTCCATGCGCAATGATGTAACAGTTAGAAAGAGCTGGGTATTGATCATTCTATAAGCAGCTTTCAGAACTTCTACTTACCCAATAGCTGTTTTCGAGCAATAAATTGAGCCCTGGTGAGTAGATAACAATTACTGGTGAATTTGCCATTGACACTCCAGGTTCGCAGTGGCAAATAACTTTTAGGCCCGGCTAGTAATATGGGATTTGAAATCTCGAGCCTTGCTGTAAGAGGTCTATGTCATCATATCTATGATGCTCTTTTAACAACTAAATTGTATTTTGACTCTGTCTTGAAATGCTAAACTGACATCTGCCACATTTAGGTTGGATTATGCATACCGGGCCTTTAAATTTGTTCAAGGGCGCACACATGTCCCCAGCTTCCACTACCAACACAAGCCGCCCAGCTGGGCTGAGAGCCAAGAAGGTCTCGACCAGAAGGTACCGACCACACAAGCGGAGGGTTACGAAAAACCATTGGGGACCCACACTACATACAAGCAACACCCACCGCAACATCCCTCACGGGAAACCCTGGACCGCACAGGGCTCCAGGAAATTGGCTGACCGTCAAGATGTAATAATCAGAACTGTTAGTGTGTCTCTGAATTCTCAAAATTTATACTGTACATAAGCAGCACAATCCCTTTAATATACATCATTTCCATGACACGTTCCTTCCACTGCACAGTATCATGAGAACCTTTTGTCATAATCACATGTGATGTCACAATCTTGTGTGATGTCATTTACATCAGTTCTGAGAGCTGACTGTGTTCTCGGCGAGTTGAAGGAAGGCAGGCGAAAGATGAAGAGACAAGCAATGATTCTGAGTCTGACAATGCTAACATTTTTAATTAGGGCGCAAAAGAAAAGAGAAAGAAGTGAAGGTGTGAAGGGGAAAAAGGACAACAATAGAGGAGGAGGGAAAAAAAAGAAAAAAAGTGTGCAGACTTTGAAAACAAAAGCAATTTGCAAAGCAGTGCAGACCGACAAAGTACTGCTTCGCTCATGTGCCCTACAAACCGATAGTCCTCGCGTCCGTGCAGCTTCCGTCCAAGTAAATATGAAATTTAGAGAAAACAAGAAAGAAAATGGAGAACCCATGGAAGTGGTCGAGCAGGGAAAATATTATTATAAACCACGACCTAAAGACGACAATATGGATACAAGCTAAAACTTAGAGGAGTTTACAGCCTGAGAATATTGTATTTTTAAAAATATTTTCCACCCTTAAATCTTTCCAGCATTTCAGCCATCCCCCCATTAATATACCTCTGATCGAGCCCAGCGCTACAGCACCAGATTCCCTCGAAATAATCTTTACCAGGTTCTGGGCAAAACTACTGGACCGCACACGACATGCAGGAACTCAGCGACTGACACACATGGGAGCACAAGATGGCAGTGCCGGGAAGAGTGGGGAACCCCTCAAGGGCGCACACATGTCCCCAGCTTCCACTACCAACACAAGCCGCCCAGCTGGGCTGAGAGCCAAGAAGGTCTCGACCAGAAGGTACCGACCACACAAGCGGAGGGTTACGAAAAACCCACACTACATACAAGCAACACCCACCGCAACATCCCTCACGGGAAACCCTGGACCGCACAGGTCTCCAGGAAATTGGCTGACAGTCAAGAGTACAGGCTGGAGGGGCGAGCCTGATTTTCCGCAGCACTGGACAGAGCAAGACTTTATTGCCAAGCCCTCCCAAAGATGGTGTCGACCCAGGAGCAATAATAGGAGGCAAATGGCGCAAGTCCGGACGGACTATCATGTGACGAACCCATGCACTGTAATTTCGTTGCTCTATTATGTTGTGTTTTCTCTTGTATACTCTTATTATTTCCATATCTAATTTGCCAGAATATATTTACATGCATTTACTCTACCTAGAGCCACTACTAATGGACGCACCCTGCAATGTGATTGCACTGACACACCTAGCCTGGTCAGATAGCAGACTTAACCGCCAACTACTCTGGCCGTCACAACAATGGCACAGGCAACATTCACGTACACAGGCTCAGCACCACTAACGCCAAATTAACGCTCAGCCTATATCACTGTCTAGCCTTCCACCTTGTAGGGGCCACTCAGAGACATACGCCTGCTGACCTTCCTAAATCAATCGTTGTACATGTGGCATATTATATGTCTAACCAGTCACCTAACTTAATCACGACTGGGCACTCACCATGCCTTATATTTCTTGCTTTTCATGTTGATATACTTCTGAAGTAAAGGCACCACACTTGTCTTATATAATAACTAGAATATGTTACTCTTGTTTAATCTTTTCCTAATTATAGAATTGTGCAAGATTTCTCATATACCTACACCGCACTAGAGGATTGCCGTTGGGGTACCTCCTAAGCGACTGATATCTGCATATGCACTGCAAAAAAATTAAATAAAAAATTTACATGTGACTATGTCCCCTCGTGTCCTATTTCCATTTTTCCAAGTAGAAATCTATTTTAAATTAAATAAAGTTTTTTTTAAAGTTAAATAGATCTCTTCAAGGTTATGTTGTTATTTAAGGTATAGTAGAAAGCAGATACAATCCATGCTGCCATAATAGATCATACCATGCTAGCATTACATTTTCAGTGACCAAGTTGTGATGCTGGTAACAAATGTCATTGGCCTATAACCCCTTAAGGACACATGACATGTGTGGCATGTCATGATTCCCTTTTATTCCAGAAGTTTGGTCCTTAAGGGGTTAAAAGGTAATTGTGAGGTAACATTTGCAGACCACGACTCTGATCACTAAACAGTGAAGCAGGAGGAAAATTACCTGATAGTAGCTGTGTATACATGAATGAGTGTATGTGGGATAACATATATTTTACATGATTATGGCCTCTTTATAACTTTATTATTTGATAAATAATTTTTTTTTAAAATTATTTATTTTGTTTGTGCAAAGTTGAAACATGTGGTTTGGCACTGCCACAACAGCAGGTGCAACCCGGTGATATACATAATATAACATATAGCAATAGAGATAAACATTGCACATTTGTTTTTTAAAGGTAGATTAGCAAACAGGTTTATGTCTAAATCGTTAATAAATGAGAGATATGCATGTATGTACAGTTGATGTATGCAATACAGCAATGATGAGATTTGCACACATTTTTAAATGAGAAGGTATTGTTGTAAGTTGATTTTTACACGGGTAGGCTATTTTGCTTTTGTCGTTACTAAGAGTTTAGCGTGCACAATTTTAAGGAGGAAAGCATGCTAGTTAGGCATAAAAGTCATGAGTTTTTCAAGCTTAATTAAATAGTTGCATCAATAGATTGACATTAGATAGGTAACAGTTAACCCTACTAGATCAATTTTGCGAGCATATCTGTGTTATGATATTCTGATATTCAGTGCACTTTTATTCCAGAGGTTAGTAAGTATGGTTATGGCTAGCAGGTTTCTCGCTCTGGCTTTTAATGCTGATCTTACATCTAACAATGAGGACTAAATCATACTATGATAATGTTAGGAGGTAAACCATGTTAAGTCATGAGAAACATCAAAATACGGTTTATGATTATTGCTGCCTAGCGACTATACAGTACATCCTTTATATGGTGCATTAGACTTAAGTATAGATTTAAGCATACGATTCCAAGGATACAATAGTGCTTAGTTTTTGTCATAGATAACAGCAATGTATATGGATTGATAGGCACCAGCACCTCCATGTAGGCAGGTAGTGACGGCGAGCGGCAAAGGGCCTTACTCACAGCTCAGTCCTGGCTCCCCATTTAGCCTATGCCAACCGGAGGTACCGCACAGTCCCAACTCAAGCAGTCACACTGCAGGACAATGCTCGTAATTGCAGGCAGGTAGGTTGATTCCGTGGTCGCTTGTGGGGTCCCCTTCTGTATCTCGGGCTGCGGTTGCGAGCGTGTTTGGCGCCCTTTGAGTGGCTTCCGTGGTGCCGCTTTGCGTTTCGGTGAAGAGCGGTATTTGGTCCGCCGCCATGTTGGGGATTTCCCCGCTGGTGGAGGGGTACGTCGCGGTATGCAGTGGGTACTCGTTGGTGGAGAGGCTGGGCAGCGCATCAGCCGTTTCAATCGCCACCAAAAATTAGTGAAGTGCCGGTCCAGCCTGGAGAGGATGTCATCTAGGCCAGCACTGGATCGTGGAGACCACGCGGCGTCCGCCATGTTAGGTAAGGTGCTGCTGTCTCCTATCGCCCATCGCGCCTCTGTTTGAGCTGGGCTATCCTCTTGGGGTGGACCGGGATCACCCCCCCGGTCCGGGGGGGGGGGGAGCAACAGGGCACTTGTATTTGACATGCAGCCTTCTGGCTTCTCCGGTCCAGGGGTTCGGCCGCGACCCCCGCCCGGCGTACACCAGGCCGCATCTGCCACGGTGGAGCAACAATTCCCCCAACGGGTCTCTGGTCGCTTCGCAGCTTAGCTTAGTCGGTGAGTTAAAGGTAAGGGACTCCGTTTTGTTTGCTCTATCTTGAGCAATATCAGGCTTATTTGTGCTTTTAGTCGTGAGACCATGGAGGAGCTCATCCGAGGCACGTCTGTTCTCCATGGCAGTCAGGCCCCGCCCCCCTGATAAATAATTTTTTAATATAATAATAAAATATTTAAAGATTACTTTCCAGGACACGCAAAATACTCTGGTGGTGTTTTTTCCACAAACTGTTTGATAGTGGAGGGTTTAATTGAGATGTTTATCTAGTGCCTTCAAATTAGCCACCACAGAGAAAAAAATTGGGACTGGGACTCGACTGTTGCTCTACACCTCAGACGTTTGTGAGGTACCACTAATACAGTGTCCCCGTTTTGTGACCCAGATCCCTCTTTCCTCCTTTTATAAAAAGTCTGAATTTTGTTGTGTATAACTTTATCACTGCAATAGAATACATTTCCATGACATAAATCAGTTAGTTATGAAATCAAGCAAACTGCAGTTGAGCAGAACTACCCACTTCCTGTCCACACATCCATACACAACCATTAAAACATGAAAGGTCAACAAGAAGGACTCCATTTATTTCAAACTATAATTTCCATATTGCTTTAAAAGCTGCCTGCCAAAAAAGCGTTAAAGGGGTATCATGGCCACCCCTGCCCTAAAAGTTCTAGAGTTCTCCTCCTTTGACAATTTAAATGTTTAAAGATATATAAATGAGATAATTATGCAACTCTGGGGCAAACAACTGCAAATGCCAGGCTTCCTCAAGATTAGTGTAAGAAGGGGGGCCCAAATGTTGTAGAACGACAACTCCCATGATGCTTTGCACGCCTCTAGAATGCTGTTAGAATGACAATGCATTAAGTTGTAATTTTAAAACATCTGGTGGTCTACCCTTTGGGCAAACCTGATGTAAGACCTATAAAAGTAAAACACACAGGGTTTTATTCAATTCAGTTTTTAGTGAATAAATCCCTGGAAGTCATAACAAGGAGAGAGCCTACATAATCCCCTGGCAGACATCATATAATGAGCAAAAATATTTTCCATTTTAAAAATAATTGGAATAGCACACAGGTATCAAATAAAAAAACTAAACAAAAGGGTGATTTAGAGATTTGCAAGGGTTAGATTTGATGTAATGTACATTATTTTGAAGCTTTTATTCCTCATGCAAGACACCAAGAATCGCTGTAACGCAGATGAACATAAATGCCTCTTTTTTTTTTCTACTCGATAATTATTTTCCAAGATTTGTGGATTTAGAAATTGGAAACATTAATGCTATTCCTCTGGGTAACAAAAGAGATTAACTATTCATTGTCATTGTGATTTTCTTTCTTAGCCCTTTATACCATTATTTTCTGATAGCAAATGAGTTTTAGATTATACGTAGGTGAACGGCAATGGATAGTAAATCGGGATTAATTTTTTATTACAGCACCCGTCTCCCACCCTCCTCGGTACTTGCTATCTAATTTAGGTGAAGTATTAGTGAAACATTTTTTCTGGGCCAGTAGAGACAATTTTTTTCACAATTATTGATGTCTATTTATGCCTAAAATCGATATACAGTGTACACATACAAGTACCATAAAAAAATTACTGCTATTGTACTTGTGGTTAAACTCCAACAAATAGAAACACTTATCCCAGGCTACCAAAAATTATTTATTTTGGAAATATAAATATTTTTTCAAATCTTATATTTATGTATACGAGGTTCTAAATGAGTACATTGTTTTAAAGGAAACCTCAAAGCATCTTAATTGAATCTCCTCCATCCATGAGGATGCCTGCAACAAGCTCAATACCCTGACCTTTTTATTAAGCTTATATTGCAGATGCTACATGCACCGCCACTGACGATATAAGTTATTTTACAACCACCACAAACAACACCAAGGAACCTACGTCCTTATACCTAAATAGCTTACACAGTCTTATAACTTTATATAGTTACATAGACTGAAAAGAAGCATGTGTCTATCAAGCTTATTCTTTCTCACATCTGTTATTTGCTGTTGATCCAAAAGAATTTTACAACAAACTAGGAACATTTTCTGACTTCTGGTTACTTCTGGAAACCTCAGCTGACTTCTGGTTACTGCAGAAACTGTAGATCTGCCGCAAATGATGGAAATTAAGAGGTGAAAATATATTTGTATTAATTTTATAAATTGTATCCATAATCTATTAACACGTGTGTTTTGGAATCAGCTTTAACCTAGAATGTTCCTTTAATGGAACGTCAACTGCCACACCAATCCCGGAGTGCTGTTTCCGATTTACTACACATATCATGCAGGATGTAAATGTTAATGTATTGTACAGGTGTGAATTCCTATATTTAGAAAGCGTGCCAGAGTTTGGATACATCCCAAAGAGAGTATATAATTACAAGAGGCCAGATCTGCCGTGGCCTTGCCCCATGGAGTCATGGTAACGCTTACAGCTTGTATACATTTATAGCGCGGATTCTGTCGCAGGGAGCAGAATAGAGAGAAATTTATCTCTCCTGTTTGGTACAGCCAAGGGCATTAATTAAAAGCACTGCACGATGGCGTGGAAAGAACTTCCTATAAATAGCCACATGACAGTAAGAGGTAGCCTAAAGTAAATCACCTGCGAATGTTTACAATATTTTTGCATTTTTTTTTTTTAATAGGAGCTGTTTAATCCACCTGATTAAAATATCCCAATTTTATAAATGAAAACAGACGCCACCTTTATCCCAACAACCATATTTTTTGGAGACATACAAGACTTTTTGTTCTGTAGTTGCAGCCCCACTGAGTACTGGAGAGTAGCAGATACTATTTTTTTCCAGCTGTAGACAGTACTGGAATATGTATTCCCAGTAATAAATCAGTGCCTTAACACAGCGAAAAAAATACTTAACTAGAGATAATCACTTGCCCACTCTGGCCTATAAACCCTCTATACTACAGGGAGTGCAGAATTATTAGGCAAGTTGTATTTTTGAGGATTAATTTTATTATTGAACAACAACCATGTTCTCAATGAACCCAAAAAACTCATTAATATCAAAGCTGAATATTTTTGGAAGTAGTTTTTAGTTTGTTTTTAGTTATAGCTATTTTAGGGGGATATCTGTGTGTGCAGGTGACTATTACTGTGCATAATTATTAGGCAACTTAACAAAAAACAAATATATACCCATTTCAATTATTTATTTTTACCAGTGAAACCAATATAACATCTTAACATTCACAAATATACATTTCTGACATTCAAAAACATAACAAAAACAAATCAGTGACCAATATAGCCACCTTTCTTTGCAAGGACACTCAAAAGCCTGCCATCCATAGATTCTGTCAGTGTTTTGATCTGTTCACCATCAACATTGCGTGCAGCAGCAACCACAGCCTCCCAGACACTGTTCAGAGAGGTGTACTGTTTTCCCTCCTTGTAAATCTCACATTTGATGATGGACCACAGGTTCTCAATGGGGTTCAGATCAGGTGAACAAGGAGGCCATGTCATTAGATTTTCTTCTTTTATACCCTTTCTTGCCAGCCACGCTGTGGAGTACTTGGACGCGTGTGATGGAGCATTGTCCTGCATGAAAATCATGTTTTTCTTGAAGGATGCAGACTTCTTCCTGTACCACTGCTTGAAGAAGGTGTCTTCCAGAAACTGGGAGTTGAGCTTGACTCCATCCTCAACCCGAAAAGGCCCCACAAGCTCATCTTTAATGATACCAGCCCAAACCAGTACTCCACCTCCACCTTGCTGGCGTCTGAGTCGGACTGGAGCTCTCTGCCCTTTACCAATCCATCCATCTGGCCCATCAAGACTCACTTTCATTTCATCAGTCCATAAAACCTTAGAAAAATCAGTCTTGAGATATTTCTTGGCCCAGTCTTGACGTTTCAGCTTGTGTGTCTTGTTCAGTGGTGGTCGTCTTTCAGCCTTTCTTACCTTGGCCATGTCTCTGAGTATTGCACACCTTGTGCTTTCGGGCACTCCAGTGATGTTGCAGCTCTGAAATATGGCCAAACTGGTGGCAAGTGGCATCTTGGCAGCTGCACGCTTGACTTTTCTCAGTTCATGGGCAGTTATTTTGCGCCTTGGTTTATCCACACGCTTCTTGCGACCCTGTTGACTATTTTGAATGAAACGCTTGATTGTTCGATGATCACGCTTCAGAAGCTTTGCAATTTTAAGAGTGCTGCATCCCTCTGCAAGATATCTCACTATTTTTGACTTTTCTGAGCCTGTCAAGTCCTTCTTTTGACCCATTTTGCCAAAGGAAAGGAAGTTGCCTAATAATTATGCACACCTGATATAGGGTGTTGATGTCATTAGACCACACCCCTTCTCATTACAGAGATGCACATCACCTAATATGCTTAATTGGTAGTAGGCTTTCGAGCCTATACAGCTTGGAGTAAGACAACATGCATAAAGAGGATGATGTGGTCAAAATACTCATTTGCCTAATAATTCTGCACACAGTGTAAACGCTCACACTGGTATGGACTGTTATGCAACAATGTTAATGATTGAACCATGCCCAGTTTTGTTCATGAAATATTCACCCACATGGCTTAGAAATTTGTGGGAAATTGGGTTTGTTAGAACATTAAAGGACCACTATAGGCAACCAGACCACTTCAGCTTAATGAAGTGGTCTGGGTGCCTGGTCCATCTAGGGTTAACCCTTTTTTTTATAAACATAGCAGTTTCAGAGAATCTGCTATGTTTATAAATTGGTTAATTCAGCCTCTAGTGGCTGTCTCATTGACAGCCGCTAGAGGGCTTGCGTGCTTCTCACTGTGAAAATCACAGTGAGAAGACCCCAGCGTCCATAGGGAAGCATTGATAATGCTTTCCTATGAGACTGGCTGAATGCGCGCGCGGCTCTTGCCGCGCATACGCATTCAGCCGAAGAGGAGGAGAGAAGGCGGAGAGGAGGAGGAGAGCTCCCCGCCCGGCGCTGGAGAAAGAGGTAAGTTTAACCCCTTCCTCCCCCCAGAGCCCGGCGGGAGGGGGACCCTGAGGGTGGGGGCACCCTCAGGGCACTATAAGTGCCAGGAAATGAGTATGTTTTCCTGGCACTATAGCGGTCCTTTAACCCCTTAAGGACACATGACATGTGTGACATGTCATGATTCCCTTTTATTCCAGAAGTTTGGTCCTTAAGGGGTTAAAGAGGCGATGTTCCATGCGCAATGATGTAACAGTTAGAAAGAGCTGGGTATTGATCATTCTGTAAGCAGCTTTCAGAACTTCTACTTACCCAATAGCTGTTTTCGAGCAATAAATTGAGCCCTGGTGAGTAGATAACAATTACTGGTGAATGTGCCATTGACACTCCAGGTTCGCAGTGGCAAATAACTTTTAGGCCCGGCTAGTAATATGGGATTTGAAATCTCGAGCCTTGCTGTAAGAGGTCTATGGGGCCCTGAGCACTGCACACATATTACTGCGGTGTAGCAGAAGGGAACAAATAGAACTGAGCATCTGCAAACAAAGTATAGACTGGGGATACAGGCTGGCAACATTCTTTAAATATTGTCTCTAAAAACCTCAATATTTCACCAGGCTTGTATATCTCTAGCAGCCAATATCATTTAGCCACTTATGAAAGACAGATAAAAAATGTCTAAGAGTTTAGGAGACATAAAGCTATACTGAGTGTATTAGAAAGTCATTAAACAAGGAGCTATACAGAGACAGGATTAGTCAGTCTGAAACATGTTATTACATTCATATTGCCGTTTTCATTTGTGAACTAATCATGTCTAGCAATTCCAGTTAAATGGATTATATGAAAGAGTTATTGTGGTGAAACTCTGAAGCAAAGATGACCATATGGGGGATGGACAGTGACAGATCACCGATCCTAATGATAGCTCATGGGAAGTATAGGGGTATTAGGATCTCTGATACTAAAGAGGGTGTAATGGATATATTGAGCTGGCACCATTTATACCCGTTATAATAAAATCAGCACATTTTGCATCGCTCAGAATTAAATATATTCAGCTTGCCAGTCTGCCATATATGCATTTTTTCTAAAAACAGGGCAATAAAATGTAAATTCTCCTGAGAGGTCTATAAAGAATGCCATGCATTTTTCAGATATGGGACTGCACCAGCTTGGATTTTTGCTAATGTGGAATTAATAAGATTTATACCTGTTCAGTACAGAGGTTAAATGCTCATTGGTTGTTGCACTGTTAGTAAGGATGAGCTAAATTAAATAAAAAAATCTTAGCATCCAAATATTTAAATTAGTATTACTATGTAGAAGGCTTAGAAAGCCATCCATGAAATGGTCCAGTAAGGGCATTTTAGGACAAAATTATGTGTTTAATATGCAGAGCTTAGCGCCAATCCATCCGTCTGTACAGAGAAGAGGGTTGAGACCTTGAGGTCCAGCAATCAGCTGTCAGACCCAGGGTCTCCAGGTCAAAACAAGCAATGTATAAACCTCACTGGAAAGCATAGCGATATGATCTATGACACCAGGCAAAATATCTCTTGCTTCCACTGCTATATTGTAAGGGAAAGATACGGAATTGCTCAAAGAAGACTCAAATGTCATCATATATGAGCGCAAACTGTTAGTTATTGGAGAGCATTGACAATAAGAAAGGATGGGGAGCTTTATCACCTGAGCTGAGGCACATACCTCGCATTCCACAACCTCCAGCTTCCCCACCATCGAAGGCATGGCTAGGTTGAAAAATTAATTACTGCTGGTAAACTCTGATGGGACCATCCACCACCCTGTTATGCTCCTGGTGTTGAAAGGTTTATGTACATGGTTTTATTCCCAGTATGTTTTGCTGATATGTTAATGGAGTGATTTAATGCTTGCTAATGGAAAACAGACTGAGTCAGACCTTGAAATGTAGTGTCAGCTTTGATATTGTATCCTATAAAGAGATGAATAAAGATACAACGTGACAGGATAGTAAATGGTAATGTATTAGGGCAGGGGGAAGAATAGTATGTCATAGATCATCAGGCTGGGAGTGAGATATAAACACCTTGACAAATAGGAGTTATAGAAAATGTCAATAACAAAGAAAGTGACCCTGCGCGCTGACGCCAATAGCATAATCACAGAAAAAAGGGTACCTGACTACCTATCAACAAAACCACTATATTAATCAACAGAACAGGAACATGTGTCTGTATGTTGCGTTAACATTTGTTTTAATAGTAAAGGCCTTCCTAAATGAGTTGGCTGTGATTTCTCCCACAGAAGCTAGTCAGAAGTTATCAATTTGCATGAGATGGAGCTGCATCCCGTCTTCTGAGGAACCCGAGACAAATGTAACCCTTGATTTAACCCTGACAGGTTTATTCACGAACATGAGAATTATTGGGAATTTCAAATATAAGGCCAAAATAGCCACAACGGAAGTATAGCTGACTGAATTATCTAATTCAGCTATTTTATCCTTAAATCTGAAATAAATCTATCTATCTATCTATATATCTATCTATCTGTCTGTCTGTCTATCTAGCTATCTTTCTGTGTGTCTGATATACAGATGTATACATACTGTAAATATCTTTTACTCTGATTTTTCTATTTATGAAAACACATAGCTAGATACAAATACATGAATTGCTGGAAAACATGACTTGCACTTTAAATCCTACATTTGTTGCCAGACAGTTCTTGTGCGATATTGGTAAAGGTCTGGGGCGTGAATGAAATGCCAGCCTTACAAAGCATACATTTTGCATCGCGCTTGCTGAGAGTTCACATGAGATTTTAAAGTGTTGATTGTTCTGTTTATTTCCAGGCAAAAAAAAATAATTTTTGTGAATTTATGTTTACTGAAGGAGAATTTTTCCAATATAGGACAATGTAAGTGAGATCATAGTGAAACATGCAAGTCTCATGTAGTGTAAGCATGTGTTTCAGAACAATGAGATATGAAGATGATCATATGATCTACCAACGTATAAACGTATATGAGACGCGCAGGTCTCGAGTCAAATATGGCATAAGTATTTAGCATAACAATATAATATGTGCAATACGTATCTTATGCATGTAATTGTTTCCTCGTTATTCAAAACAACATGATGTAGCGTGTTAAGGTCGATACAAGGCTGTAAGGATCTGAGGCAATTAGATGTAAAACATAAATACCGTTGCATGCATAAATGATAAATAGACTGTCATCCTAACTCCAGAGTTACATAGTAATATATGTATTTTTCATCTTAGTAAGCATCTACCCTATCCGTATCCTTCCTCCTCTCCCCCTCGGTCTCCTTCTCTATGGAAGAACAGACATATCAAGTGTTTACGAAAGCGATATTGTTCAAGATTTATATTAACATAATCAAGCAGTAGTATTTATACGTGAGATTTGCAGATCTCTAGGTAGATAGCGCAGTGTAAGACGCGCAGGTCTTAAATCTATCAGACATGAAATAAAACTATAACAAAACTATTAATGAACAGTCATTTATGAATATTTACACATCCCAAGTAACTTAGCACATATAACACTAAGATTAGGATACCTGTGTCTCTAGGCTAGCTAGGATAGAATGCCAAATCAATGTAATCTATCTCCCAATACTAGGTTTGGTGTTTTGTCCATGTCTCTTCATGTTTGACACCCAGAATAACCCTTTAATGGTAGGTCGTGGCCCCGAAGCAAATGGGTAAAAGAGAGGAGTAGAGGGCAAGTGAGAGAAGAAAAAAACAAACAAACACAAAAGGGGGAGTGGGGGGTAGGTTGGGGGGGGAGTAGTTAAGTGTGGTTGGGAATATCCCTATGCTGGACCCCTGGAAAGCCAGCGTCTTCACCTTCCATGCCCAACCCAGAGATCGGACGTGGGGAGATCGGAAGGAAGGGACCCCCTCCCCCCCGTTCCTGTTCATCACAATCAGTGAGTGTGTGTCTGCATGGGTCAGTGAGTGTGTGTCTGCATGGATCAGTGAGTGTGCATATTCACACATTTCTTTCAATGAATTTAAAGGTAAAATCAAGGTTATGTCTTATATAGTGACAACAAATTTTGCATTGCTGTACAATGGGTACATACCTCCCAAGTGTCCATATTTAGGAGGGACAGCCCCTATTTTGGGCACAAATCGCTCTTCCCTCTTTTATAGGAGTTCAGTATTTCTGGTGTTTCTGAATTTATACCAGTGTTCAACAGCAATAATACTCACACTTTCATATTTTTTTTTATTTAAATAAAGGTACCGTATATACTCGAGTATAAGCCGACCCGAATATAAGCCGAGGCCCCTAATTTTACCCCCAAAAACTGGGAAAACTTATTGACTCGAGTATAAGACTAGGGTGGGAAATGCAGCAGCTGCTGGTAAATTTCTAAATAAAATTAGATCCTTAAAAAATTATATTAATTGAATATTTATTTACAGTGTGTGTATATAATGAATGCAGTGTGTGTATGAGAATACAGTGTGTGTATGAGAATGCAGTGTGTATGTATGAGAATGCAGTGTGTGTGTATGAGAATGCAGTGTGTATGAGTGCAGTGTGTGTATATGAATGCAGTGTGTGTATATGAATGCCGTGTGTGTGTATGAGAATGCTGTGTATGAGTGCAGTGTGTGTGTATGAATGCAGTGTGTGTATGAATGCTGTGTGTGTGTATGAATGCTGTGTGTATGAGTGCAGTGTGTGTGTATGAGAATGCTGTGTGTATGAGTGCAGTGTGTGTGTATGAATGCAGTGTGTGTGTATGAGTGCAGTGTGTGTGTATGAATGCTGTGTGTATGAGTGCAGTGTGTGTGTATGAATGCTGTGTGTATGAGTGCAGTGTGTGTGTATGAGAATGCTGTGTGTATGAGTGCAGTGTGTGTGTATGAGAATGCTGTGTGTATGAGTGCAGTGTGTGTGTATGAATGCAGTGCGTGTGTGTATGAGTGCAGTGTGTGTGTATGAGTGCAGTGTGTGTATGAGTGCTGTGTGTGTGTATGAATGCAGTGTGTGTGCATGAATGCAGTGTGTGTGCATGATGCAGTGTGTGTGCATGAATGCAGTGTGTATGAATGCAGTGTGTGTGTGTATGAATGCAGTGTGTATGTGTATGAATGCAGTGTGTGTGTATGAATGCAGTGTGTGTATGTGTGTGTGTAATGCAGAGTGTGATGCAGAGCCTTGGTGGGGGGGTGGGCATTTTTATTTTTTAATTATTATTTTAATATTTTTTTTGTTTCATTACATTTTTTTATTATTATTATTTTTGTATTTTATTATTATTTTTGTATTTTATTATTATTTTTATTTTATTATTTTTATTTTTTTTTATTATTATTAATATATATATATACACATTTTTTCGTCCCCCCTCCCTGCTTGCTAGCTGGCCAGGGAGGGGGGCTCTCCTTCCCTGGTGGTCCAGTGGATGGGCACTGTGTAGGAGGGGGCTGTGGGGGCTGCAGAGAGATGTTACTTACCTTTCCTGCAGCTCCTGTCAGCTCTCTCCTCCTCTGCCGGTCCGTTCAGCACCTCGGTCAGCTCCCAGTGTAAATCTCGCGAGAGCCGCGGCTCTCGCGAGATTTACACTGTGAGCTGACAGAAGAGCTGAATGGACCGGCAGAGGAGGAGAGAGCTGACAGGAGCTGCAGGAAAGGTAAGTAACATCTCTCTGCAGCCCCCACAGCCCCCAGTCTGTATTATGGCAATGCAAATTGCCATAATACAGACAATTGACTCGAGTATAAGCCGAGTTGGGGTTTTTCAGCACAAAAAATGTGCTGAAAAACTCGGCTTATACTCGAGTATATACGGTATTTATAAATGAATCCGTGTAAACAAGATAAATTGTTTGTGTTCAAAATTTTATTTTGGTTTCATAAGTATTAGTAAGTCATTTAAACATTTTCAAACAGCCCCACCCCTGGCCACACCCCGACTTACACCTTTAAAATTAAAGTGTCCCTCCTTGTCCATCTTAAATGCTGGCAGTCTGATGTCATGTGTGTCTGTATTTTCGCATACAGTATAGTCTTGCTGAGCAACAGTTAATATAGAATTGTACAGCTCTTACATGAAAACACATACAATGATCAGGATTGGCTGGAAGATGTCAGATATTTCCAGATCTACGAGGGAATCGCTGGAGAAGGATATGAGCCTGATCATTTGGTTAAAAATGGTATATTCACAGATAACTAGCACATTCTAACGTTTGTATTATTTCTATTGTACAAATGATTGTACATACCAACTAAGTACATTTACCAATATCGCTCTGTTTGTTTATTACACACATCAAATACGGTTTGATGTATTAGCTCAGCAGTGCTTTATTTTATTTATTTATATTTTTTTTACAAGTTTTTGATGTTCCGTTGCTCCCTGGGCAGTTGAAAAGGAGACTATAGTTGCCATAGTAACATTCTGTCTGTTTAACTTAGTCCAGTATTGGTGTATTTATATAATACCACTATTACGTGATTCTGGGAAAAGTGCCAGGATATTCAATAGTTTTCATGGTAAAAACATCTCTAGATTGTATCTGTCGTAGATTGTGTAGAGATTCTTTAGTTAATAATCCATAATAGTAAACTAATGATAGATATAGCATGTATATTAAGTAAGCAACTGACAATTCAATCTTAAATGGGTCATGAAAGCTATGAGAATTGTTCCGGTGACACCAAGGATATTTGCTACTATCAGGGTAATCACTAGCGCGTGAAGTAGTGAATTCAAGGTGAATTGTAAGTGAATTTCAAAGTTTACCACAATTTAGCCTCGATGGAAACATAGCCGACTTGGTGAATTATTTCAAATTTAGTTTTTTTGGGCCTAAAACTCACAATTTGTTTTGAATTTCTGACAATTCACAGTCCAAGTGTTTTATGCAATAAAATCTGCACATCAAACTGAAATTTAGACAGGTAGGGCGGTTCTAAAACAATCTCCCAATCAGTTATAGTTAGTGTTTGTGATTCAGATTTTAATTTGCTGCAATTATGGGGGTTAAGCGAATAACCCTGTGATTATCTTGTGTATAATGTCTGCACGGATGAAACAAGAAACATGCCCGGTTATTCTAATAATAGTGAAATGGCTACAATTACTTTAGTGGAATATAAGGTCACACAATAGGCCAGGCTTCCCCAAACTCCGGCCATCCAGATGTTGCTGAGCTACAACTCCCATGATTCTCAGCCTATCTATTTAATTCATAGAATCGTGGGAGTTGTAGTTCAGCAACAACTGGAGGGCCGGAGTTTGGGGAAGCCTGCAATAGGCAGTAGCACCTTTTTTAGGGACCCAAAGCAAAATATATATGGAAACTTTTTTAACATTAGTCAAATGCAGTTGTACGTGGTATATGTGAGCAGCTTAATAGACAACACATGTGTACATGCAGTTTTCCCCATTGCAGATCATTCCCCATGATCTCATCCAAGACCATATATATAGCACTTTTACTTGAATGATTTGAACAAAGGGAATTCAGTAGAATGATGCCAGTTATTTTCCAAGTAATCTGCAAGTTGATAGGTATAACCTGAACTCATGCCAATACAAAAATTGAGGTCAGAGATAGCTAACCATCTTTTTGTTTATTATAGTCCTGCTTTGCTCAAACAGCCTTAATTACTTAAAGGGACACTATATAGTTTATAATATAGAGAGATAATACATTAAAACATATATGAAATAATAATAATAATACTAAATTAAATTTGCTAAAATTTGAGAAAACATCAATCCTGTATTTATTGCACAACTTAAATATTTGGAGAATCTGCAATAAACTCTCCCCAGACCAGGAAGTGACAGAGCTAGCCAAGCTCACTTCATTTTTATAGCAATGCAGAACTAATACAATAAATATAAATTAGGGGCTCAGCAACAGAAACATACTAAGCTTGCCCAGAGCCCTAGCAGAATGTCAGATTGGGGGCCCTTCCTGGTCTGTGAATCGGTGTGTGGGTGGTTGCGTGTTGTGTGTGTGAGAGCCATATTAAGATTGTGTGGGTGCGGGTGGTTGCGTGTTGTGTGTGTGAGAGACATATTAAGATTGTGTGAGTGTGGTTGGTTGTGTGTTGTGTGTGTGAGAGCCACATTAAGATTGTGTGGGTGTGGGTGGTTGTGTGTTGTGTGTGTGAGAGCCACATTAAGATTGTGTGTGGGTGGGTGGTTGTGTGTTGTATGTGTGAGAGCCATATTAAGATTGTGTGGGTGGTTGCGTGTTGTGGGGGTGGTTGCGTGTTGTGTGTGTGAGAGCCATATTAAGGTTGTGTGGGTGCAGGTGGTTGTGTGTTGTATGTGTGAGAGCCATATTAAGATTGTGTGGGTGTGGGTGGTTGCGTGTTGTGTGTGTGAGAGCCATATTAAGATTGTGTGGGTGTTGGTGGTTGTGTGTTGTGTGTGTGAGAGTCATATTAAGATTGTGTGGGTGTGGGTGGTTGCGTGTTGTGTGGGTGGTTGCGTGTTGTGTGTGTGAGAGCCATATTAAGATTGTGTGGGTGTGGGTGGTTGCGTGTTGTGTGTGTGAGAGCCATATTAAGATTGTGTAGGTGTGGGTGGTTGCGTGTTGTGTGTGTGAGAGCCATATTAAGATTGTGTGGGTGTTGGTGGTTGCGTGTTGTGTGTGTGAGAGTCATATTAAGATTGTGTGGGTGTGGGTGGTTGCGTGTTGTGTGTGTGAGAGCCACATTAAGATTGTGTGGGTGGGTGGTTGTGTGTTGTATGTGTGAGAGCCATATTAAGATTGTGTGGGTGTGGGTGGTTGCGTGTTGTGTGGGTGGTTGCGTGTTGTGTGTGTGAGAGCCATATTAAGATTGTGCGGGTGGTTGTGTGTTGTATGTGTGAGAGCCATATTAAGATTGTGTGGGTGTGGGTGGTTGCGTGTTGTGTGTGTGAGAGCCATATTAAGATTGTGTGGGTGCGGGTGGTTGCGTGTTGTGTGTGTGAGAGACATATTAAGATTGTGTGAGTGTGGTTGGTTGTGTGTTGTGTGTGTGAGAGCCACATTAAGATTGTGTGGGTGTGGGTGGTTGTGTGTTGTGTGTGTGAGAGCCACATTAAGATTGTGTGTGGGTGGGTGGTTGTGTGTTGTATGTGTGAGAGCCATATTAAGATTGTGTGGGTGGTTGCGTGTTGTGGGGGTGGTTGCGTGTTGTGTGTGTGAGAGCCATATTAAGGTTGTGTGGGTGCAGGTGGTTGTGTGTTGTATGTGTGAGAGCCATATTAAGATTGTGTGGGTGTGGGTGGTTGCGTGTTGTGTGTGTGAGAGCCATATTAAGATTGTGTGGGTGTTGGTGGTTGTGTGTTGTGTGTGTGAGAGTCATATTAAGATTGTGTGGGTGTGGGTGGTTGCGTGTTGTGTGGGTGGTTGCGTGTTGTGTGTGTGAGAGCCATATTAAGATTGTGTGGGTGCGGGTGGTTGCGTGTTGTGTGTGTGAGAGCCATATTAAGATTGTGTGGGTGTGGGTGGTTGCGTGTTGTGTGTGTGAGAGCCATATTAAGATTGTGTGGGTGTTGGTGGTGGCGTGTTGTGTGTGTGAGAGTCATATTAAGATTGTGTGGGTGTGGGTGGTTGCGTGTTGTGTGGGTGGTTGCGTGTTGTGTGTGTGAGAGCCACATTAAGATTGTGTGTGGGTGGGTGGTTGTGTGTTGTATGTGTGAGAGCCATATTAAGATTGTGTGGGTGTGGGTGGTTGCGTGTTGTGTGGGTGGTTGCGTGTTGTGTGTGTGAGAGCCATATTAAGATTGTGTGGGTGCGGGTGGTTGTGTGTTGTATGTGTGAGAGCCATATTAAGATTGTGTGGGTGTGGGTGGTTGCGTGTTGTGTGTGTGAGAGACATATTAAGATTGTGTGGGTGCGGGTGGTTGCGTGTTGTGTGTGTGAGAGCCATATTAAGATCGTGTGGGTGTGGGTGGTTGCGTGTTGTGTGTGTGAGAGCCACATTAAGATTGCTTAGAGCTCTAGGAGAATGCCAGATTAGAGGGCCATTTTGTTCTGTGAATCGGTGTGGATGGTTGTGTGTGAGAGTGCTGAAAGTTGTATGCGTGGAGGAACTCTGCATGGCAAGGGTTTTTAGATTTGCAGTTCAACGGCAGGGTTTCTGCTGTAAAAATGTACCAGTTTAACTACAACACCCAGAAACCTTAGTCATGACATTGTGTACAGTAGTATTTTTGAAACCCTAGGGGCAGAAAGGATGGATAATGATTATTATTATTATTAAAAAAAATTAAAAAGATAATATACTGTAATCTAACCAAAATATTAAACCTGTGTGTATGTATGCTCGCAGATCTCCTTAAAGTTCTAGGGTAGCTGCGGCTTCCCTTAACACTGCAGATGTGTTTGGCAGACGGAGATAATCTAAACCGGCATTTGGATCGGGGACTGTAATTTAGGTCTTGGAATGTTTTCGGTGTACCTGTATGTTCCAAGGAGGTTAACGTGCCCTCTTTACCTACCCACCTGCACAGGTTGTCCATAGAAAATAATATTTTGTGAAATAGAGGGCTTTTCTAAATACACATGAGTTGAGGATTAACTACAAATCTGCCAGCTGGTGTATTAATGGATAAACAGAAAATAGGCTGAGCTACAGTAGCATTGCTTAGTTCCTTCTAGGAAGAAATCATGTATAACACAACCATTGATTAAACATGAACGTGCAGTGTAATACAGAGAGCAGGCTTTCAACACACTGCTGTGCACACTTTATTTTTTTTTTAACAAAGCACTCATATTATGAAATATTAAACAAACACTGTACTTTTTCTTTTTCTTTTTTCATTTTGCTTCTTAAATGGGATTAAAAGTAAAAAAAAAATAAAAAATCACAGTCTGCTAAAAATGGTATGTGTCCTTAAGGGGTTAAAGATGTACATTTTTGTATTTTGAGCATAGAAGGAACAATGTTTTACACATACTTTCTCATTTCCCGATAGTTCGTAATTCTGTGCCCCCTTAAAGGAACACTATAATGTTATGAATACAAAACTGTATTCCCAACGCTATAGTGTCCCTCTGCCTCTGTGTCCTCCCCAACAAGTGATAACTTACCTGGTTCGGTGACGTCATACTGATGGAGGAACCTAATGCGCATTGGATCACTGCTTTCGTATGGGTATTTTGAAGTCGCTGGATGTCCTCATGCAAAACTCAGGGTTAAGGGGACGTGGATACTGCACTCAAACCACTTCAATAAGATGAAGATGAGTGTGTGTAGTGTCTCTTTAACACATAGCCCAGAGCCAAAGGACCCTAAACATCAGTGCCGGGTTTATTCTTCAAATTTGCTTACAATTTGAGATGAGAACATAAGGAGCTGTTGCTTTTAGTACTTCTGCATAGATACAGAAGCTTAGAATTGGACCCTGCCAAAGCAATTTATCTCTGTATCGGTAGAAAAATATAATTCTGAATAACGGAGGTGGGTTAGAGGGATTTTATGGGTTACATTTAATTTTGCATTGCTTTGCAACTTGTGTCCACATAACTGGAAGACAGGGGTTAGTGGGCATAAAGAGCTAGTACTCACAGAAGATACATGCCTGGGCACACTGGTTCAATGCTAAAGTTCAATGCATCCATTGCCCCCTCATACTTTGTAGAATACACAGAATTTCATGGAACAGATGGGTTAGAGCAACACAAGCTCTAGCAGCACTTAATCGTAAGCAAAGTCCTTGTTTATAAAGACACCCTGTATCAGCTGGCATTTCCCTGTGAAATCCTAGAGCCTGAGTCCCTGTTTTTGATCTCCAGAAAAAAATAAATCTCTAAAACTGGTATATACTGTACTTTTAACAATGCTTGCTACAAATAGAATGAGATAGATGTTTATTTATCATGACACCTGACTTGTCTCCCTGTTTTCATAGAACTTCAACCTTTGTAGCTATTTTATATTTTTTATATTTATTCATATTTTCTCTACTAAAAACAACTGTTGGCTGCATTGTTTCATTTTTGTTTTTTAATTAATTAAACTGTCTGCTGTACTTATAGAATGCTAACAAGGTCAATAAAAATCTAAATAAATTGCAGTACATGTTATTATCAATGTGTTTAATTAAATTCTTGCTCTATGTCAATAAGCTTTTAGAATGAGTTAATTACTTAATTGCAAAGCATTTTTTTTTATTAAATCATAGTTTCTAGATGCTTTAGTAAGATTCCCTTTAAAATGACCTTATTCAGAGAAAGAAGCTGCTTAAGAACTGAAACTGGTGATGTACTGGTGATGTACCTAAAGTTGTCAATATGATTTATTAGATATAGCACTGAAAGGAAGTGGTAGGAGTTACAAATGTAATCAGTTACTACAGCCGATGAGATCCGAGAATAATTGTCTATGTCATAGGAGCCATGTTCTCCCACTAGACAATCAATAAAAAGACAGATTCTAGCGGGCTCCCAGTGGAGGCTGGTCCATGGGCTTAGATGTGGTAGCGATCTCCAATTTTTCTTACTATGAAAATAAAAAATCAATTCTATTTGCATGGGCTAGTGTGAAGTATGTTCGAAATAAAAATTTAAAGGTCCAGCATTCCAATATTTATTTTCAGTGATCAGCACTCCAATTTATTTGCTTAAAGCACACACAAGGGCAATATTTTGACCCATGCAATGGTCAAAACATTGCCCTTGTATGTGCTGTTAGCAAATACATTGGATGTCTGGACGCTTTTTTATGTTATGGACTTCTGGTTGTTTTTTATGAATGTGCAATGAAGCTTAATCAGTTTATGTGATATAAAATGCCCATAGACAGGCAGACTGATAGATAGATAGATAGATAGATAGACGGACGGATGGACGGACACATTCGTAAAATAGACAAATACACATTATTCATAGTTATCAACACACAAAATTAAATGTATATTAAAAAAGAATACTTTAGAAGCATTGTTACTTGAGTGAACATCATTGGACATATTGACAAGTGTGTCTGTTGATCAATTACTCCTACACTAACACAAACACATCAGCACAACAAGCCACAAATCAATGTATATAAATAATCATATTATCTTGAGCCTGTGGCAGAGCTATTATTAATTTACAACAATCAATGCTACTCTGTATTTAAAAAGGACATCCGCATAAGAGTCTGTGGTGTTCCATTACAAAATAGAATAGTTAAATAAATGCCTAAACATTATCAGCATTAATCTGATGTTAATATAAATGAAAAAAATCTGCATTAGAATTTAAAATATGTGTGACAGTATCTTTTTGTCTAAAGACATGGTAGAATTTACAGATGAAGACAGTGCAAATTCATTTCTATGTACACATCTGGTACTCAAATGGTTACATTAATTAACTGCATTGTAATTTCAGACATGGCACATGTACATACCCTGAAAAATGTGAAAGTATAAAACAGAGTGAAACAGCCGAGTGTATAATTTCATCTTTAGTCCTAAGTCTGCATCAATCAAATTGGATAGGTATTCTTGGGCAACAAAAATATAATCAATATGGCTACATGAGGCATGGGTTTGTGAGAAGAAAGTGTATTCTCACTGGATTTTTTGCTTGCCAGCAGTCCACTAACCCCCTCTCCCGGAGCACCTTCCTAATTCTGCGTGTGTGCCATAGGGGAAACAAGCATCTACCCTTAGATGTGTCCGTCTCTGGGTGTAACAATGCATTTAAGTCCCCAACCATGATCAGTGTTCCCTCCCTAAAATTCTCTAGCTGGGCCAACACCCTTCCCAGAAAGGAATGTTATCCCGTCTTGGGGGTCATAGTTTGAAGCAACAGTAAAAGCGTGTTCAGCTTTACAAATAAGAACCTCTCCTGCGGGTCCTTACTGGAAGCTTTTGTGATAAAGAGAACACTTCTAGCAATTAGTATAGCAACTCCTGTTCTCTTGGATTTACTGTTATGTGGAAAAAAAACTCAATCAGCTACTTAGTGTTCTGCAGGATCGCGTGTGACCCTTCCTTAAAATGGGTCTCATGGAGGAACGCAACTGAAACTTGTCTCACCCACTTATCCCTCAGCAACCTAGTCCTCTGATCCAGGACATTTGGTGTTCTCTGTTATTAAATTTTCAGACAGGGACAGGGTGTATGCATAAAAAACAATTCATTAGGTTATTTTGGTGCTTAGAATGTCCCTTTAAGTTTCTTTAATATGGCTTCCATGAGGTCTGATATTAATATTATGTCATGTAAGAGCTTGCACGTCTTTACATATAATCTATATCATGTACTATTAGAGGGTTAAGATTTTGAAGATTCTCAATGTTACCAACTTTTGTAACTTCTCATGTATGATTATATAAACAGTTTTCCATATCACAGTCGCTGTTTGTGACAGATATTCCCTGTGTAACTCAGCCACTGTTTTCCCAATAACTGATAAGAATAATGTATGCAGTGTCTGAAGTTACCGCAAAAAAAGGGAGATAAAAGTTTTTATGAGACTAAAAAAATGGACCGTTTTAATCACGGAATAATTTTCGGTGTATTTTTGTTATCATTGTCTAGCACACATTTCAAGCTGGCATAAGCTGTTTGTTGTTTAAAGAGGGACATCTCAGCATATGTTAAATGACACGGAGACTATAAATGGTGTTACCCTTTGCCAAGGCCAATTTCTAAGCATCCTATGTGCTATGATAAGTGTTCTACACATTTCATTTTCTAATACAACTGAGAATTGAGTCATTCTCAAAAAGCAGGATCAATTCTTAAACATATTTTGTACCATTGTCAACGTTATCAGAATGAAATCTTACATTGTGATTACTAAGTCAGTCATTAGCCCAAGACCTTACCTGGGGACAGTTCTCTTGGTGCAATGACCTCCGTAGTACTCATTGAAGCACAGTAAAGTGTAAAGAGATTCAAAGTGATTAAACTTGGAAACAACTCAATGATCTACTTGTGTTTTTTCATATGTCCTGCTCTATGATGTCGATACCACAAAACTTCAGTTTTCAACCCTGCTCTTTCTAACAGTTAGAAAGATTCAATTTTGTTTTGTTTTTTGGGGGAAAGTTTTTATTGGAGGGGTGTTGCACATTCAAAAATACACTACAATGTGGAAATAGCACCTATATGACATGAGCAAAATAAAAGCATGACTTTTAAAAAACTGGAAAAGTTTACACACAGGACCCGAAGGAGCGCTGCCGATATCGATAAAAAACATTAAACTCAACTGATGAGTTATCCACTTAAATGAATAAAACACAGGCACGTGCAGTTGGTTTTTGGACATTCAATCTATGCGACTATGGCTTTCTCAAGTATGATAGATATTTACAGACAGACGTCTAGTCCGGACTTTCAATTTGGGGGTCAAAAGTAAAAAGTTACAAGTTTTAGTTAAGTGTTTTACATGATAACCTTAAATTGAAGGTCCAATAGAGCAATTCCAATGGCTGAGTACCTTGAGGTCATTGCGTAGTAATTGTGGAATAAATGAGACAATGACAAAAAATAAATTATAAGAATGTGAATGAATAAAAAATAAATAACAATTATATAATCTTAGAAGTAAAGATGATGTGAAGATTGACATATAGGGTATCACTGTGAATGCAAGCTGAGATGATGTGTGTGGTCGAATGGATAAATTAACGAATGAGCAATTGAATGAATGATTTAATTAATACACGAATGACCATTTAGAGCGAAATCTGTCCTGATTACAAATATGACCCTTTTACTAAAAAGGTTAAATTAGATATTCAACCAGTCGTGTATTCCTGTCGTGTATTCCTAGTGTCAAATCTAAATAGGTGCTGAAAGGAGGGGTGTAAGGGTTTCTTGTTTACACTGATTGGCAGGCAACATAGGGCTTTGTCCTAACTTCAACATTAGTCATTTATTTGCTGAATCCACCTTTTCCAATGGCATGAGTCTTTCTGCAACGTGTAATAACATATAGCTAATGAGAATGTGTATGTGTCTATCTTTAAATAGTAGCAGTCCATACCCCAGACTAGCATTAATTTTGCTTTACGACAGAAATCAGGGAGAACAGTCAGCCAGCCATGATGAGAGTGACCATATTAAATTTAAAGACATTAAAGATATTTTAATGTCTTTAAAATGTACCTATTAAGGTAAAGATTTTCCCAGACATTGATAGACAGACAGGCAAGCAAGCAAGCAGTATTCTCAGATTGTTTAAGTAAAGACTAGAAACACACTAATTTATAGACACAGGTTTCAATATTTGTTGGTACTTCAAAGTGTGGGAAAATATTATTAAAGTAAAAAAAAATAAAGTTAATTGGATCAGATAAAATAATGTAAAATCATAGTTAAAGATCTATTGATAGCTGCCATTCCTTACTGCGGTGTACAATCTGAAAACAGTAAATTCACTTAATCCTGATACATACATCTAAATATTTTTTTTAATTGAATATGGCTTTAAAAAGAAGATTTCTGATTACGAATGTTTTTTTTCCTACATAACCACAGCTGTGCTTATTCTCTCAAAAAGTTGAACTCCATCAGTCTACAAAATACTAACCTGAAGTTTATCTTTTTTTTTAATTTAAAATCGTACCGAAATAAAACTCATCAGATTAAGTCTCCCATCTGGGGCAGTGTAATCTTTAATTAACTGTAGCATTTCATGGAGGTCTTCCGTAGATGGTAGAATCAATCATTATTCACAGACAAGAATCTCTCATTTCATGTTTAGTTAAACATTTCTTCTACAAAATTTTAATTAAGGAGTTGTCATTTTGTACTCTAGGGAGAAGGAATCCAATTCAGTATCAATCCAGAAATTAGCACACTATTCATGATCCTCAATAGCCTCATCTCTATCCTAATCCTGTCCAGTTATAGAACGCATCAATATACCAAAAAATGGGGAAAATAAAACGCTAGAATACAAAAGTAATGACATTTGTTTCTGTCAAAGTATCCAACACTGTGGAAATATACAACCGCTATATGGTTACATTATATTGAAATGAGAATAGCAATAGCTGATGGAAAATATGGGATTACAATGTATACAGCAGGAAGCTTTCTGTAGTGCAAGTAGGTGGGTTCTCTAATGTGTGTGTGCTATTGTCAGGATCGGGACAGGGATCCAACACGCAGAGTACAAAGAGTAGCAGATACGTATACCGGACCTTAGAATGGCCGGACTTAACGTAATACTACGTATAGAATGGTCAGGGACAAGCCGAGGTCGAGGGAACGAGAAGACAGGTAAGCGAGAGACAAGCCGGGTCAAGGATAACAGAGAAGACAGGTAAGTAATAACAAAGCCGGGTCAGAACCAAAAGACAAGAGAATACAAGAGCACTGTGTGACTAGGCTGGCTAGAACCACGACAGGGCAATGAGCAAATGCTGAGAGCTCCCTTAAATACCCTGGTTCTAGAGACTAATCACGCCTCCGCCGAGACCTGATTCGTGTCCGGGATTTGACTGACAGGTTGGGCTAGAATAGTGTCATGACGTCGACTATTGAGCGTCACGTTACAAAAAGGCATAGTTCTCTCGCGGCCGGCGTTTACATGCGCGAGGGGACCGCGAGGAACGGGAGAATCATGCCGTCTGGATGGAAAAACGTCTAAGTCTCTACCCGTCTCAGGGGTAGAGACTACAGGTACCCTGACAGTACGCCCCCTCTCAGAAACGCCCACCGGGCGGAAGGAACCGGGACGAGATGGAAAGCGGGAATGAAAAGCCCTGCGAAGACGAGGAGCATGGACATCCTCCTGTGGTACCCAGGTCCTCTCTTCTGGACTATATCCCTTCCAGTCAACCAGGTATTGAATTTTCCCCCGGGAGATTCGAGAATCGATGATGGAGTTGATTTCGTACTCCTCCTGACCCTCAACCTGAACAGAGTGAGGAGAGGAGACCTTGGAGGAGAATCTGTTACAGATCAGGGGTTTTAGCAAGGAAACATGAAAGGAATTAGAAATACGTAAGGCAGAGGGGAGCGCTAGGCGATACGCAACAGGATTAATTCGATTCAGGATCCTATAGGGTCCAATGTAGCGAGGAGCGAATTTCATAGACGGTACTTTCAAACGAATGTTTCTAGTACTCAACCATACCCTATCACCAGGGACAAAACTAGAAGCCGGCCTTCTGCGTTTGTCAGCGTGTTTCTTATACAGTATAGAATTATGTAGGAGAATTTGTCGAGTCTGATCCCACAACTTCTTCAGATTGGCAACATGAGTATCAACCGACGGTACCCCCTGGGAAGAAGGAACCGATGGAAGAATGGAAGGATGAAAACCATAATTCATGAAAAAGGGGCTAGAGCGAGTTGAATCGCAAAGAAGATTATTGTGTGCGAACTCTGCCCAAGGAATCAGACCGAC
Organism: Pelobates fuscus; assembly: GCF_036172605.1. NCBI lineage: Eukaryota > Metazoa > Chordata > Amphibia > Anura > Pelobatidae > Pelobates > Pelobates fuscus. Next base: position 110,989,475 of record NC_086327.1, on the reverse strand, counting down.
CCAATCGTCCTGGTGTTCAGAAACAAAACAACGCAGATATTGTTCAATCTTTTGATTGGTACGTTCAGCGGCTCCGTTAGACTGAGGGTGATAAGCAGAAGAAAAATTCAATTTAATGCCTAGTTGAGAACAGAATGATCTCCAGAAACGTGAAACAAACTGGGAACCTCTATCAGAAGTAATCTCGGAAGGTATCCCATGTAAGCGAAAGATCTCTTTAGCAAAAATCTCCGCTAATTCAGGTGAAGTCGGAAGTTTAGGTAAAGGCACGAAATGAGCCATCTTGGTAAACCTATCCACCACTGTGAGAATAACAGTGTGCTTTTTCGAAACAGGCAAATCCACAATAAAATCCATCGCCAAACAGGACCAAGGTTTTTCTGGAACTTCCAGGGGATGTAAGAGACCACAAGGAAGCGAATGAGGTAGTTTAGTCTTAGTACAGACCTCACAGGCTCCGATAAAATCCTTAATATCCCTCCTTAAAGAAGGCCACCAGAAATCCTTAGAGATCAAGGAATATGTTTTGCGAACGCCCGGATGACCAGCCACCTTACTCTCGTGAAGACACTGTAAGAGCTCCAGTTGGAGTTCAGGAGGAACGAAGTGTCTAGACGCAGGAGTCAGTCTAGGTGCCAGATGCTGCAAGCTCCTGATCTGATCCAGAAGCGGAGAATGGATTTTGAGAGTTGTGTTAGCGATGATATTACACTTAGGTACTATAGAGGATAAAACCGGCTCAGATATGGCAGAAGGTTCATGTTGGCGAGACAAGGCATCAGCTTTAGAATTCTTAGAACCAGGCCTATATGTGAGTATGTAATTGAAGTGAGTGAGGAATATAGACCAACGGGCCTGTCTCGATGATAATCGTTTAGCCTCCCCAATATAGGATAAGTTTTTATGATCCGTCAAAATGGTAACAGGATGCAAAGTCCCCTCCAATAGATGTATCCACTCCTTTAAAGCCATGATAACCGCTAGGAGTTCCCTGTCACCAATGTCATATCTGCTCTCAGTACCCGATAATTTTTTGGAAAAATACCCACATGGATGTAATGGTTTATCCACACCCAACCTTTGGGACAGGATGGCACCTATACCCGTCTCAGAAGCGTCAACTTCGAGTAGGAAAGGTAGAGTAGTATCAGGGTGAACTAAAATTGGTGCGGAAGCAAACAGCTCCTTGAGAGTCTTAAAAGCCAGAAGTGCTTCAGTAGACCAATTCTTAGTGTCAACCCCTTGTCTGGTCATATTGGTGATAGGAGCAATAATAGAGGAGTAACCCTTAATGAAACGTCTGTAATAATTAGAGAAACCAATAAATCTCTGAATGGCCTTGAGACCCTTAGGTAAAGGCCAATCTAAAATGGATTGGAGTTTCTCCGGATCCATTTCAAACCCCTCTCCAGAAATCACGTAACCAAGAAAGGTAGTCTGGGATTGGTCAAAGCTACATTTCTCTAATTTGCAGTACAAGCCATGTTGAAGAAGTTTGTGCAAAACCCTTCTGACCTGTCCGTGGTGAGTCTCAATATCCCTGGAATGTATAAGTATATCATCGAGGTATACAATAACACAGTCCTGCTGAAACTCCCTAAGAACCTCATTAATAAGATCCTGAAATACCGCCGGGGCATTACAGAGACCAAAAGGCATTACAGTATACTCATAGTGCCCATAACGAGTATTGAACGCAGTCTTCCACTCGTGTCCCTGCTGAATTCTCACCAAGTTATAAGCACCTCTGAGGTCTAACTTAGTGAAAATCTTGGAACCCTTTAATCGATCAAAAAGCTCGGTGATCAAGGGGATCGTATAGGCATTTCTAATGGTTATCTTGTTCAAACCTCGGTAGTCAATGCAAGGTCTTAAAGAACCATCCTTCTTTTTAACAAAAAAAAATCCAGCCCCAGCAGGGGAGGAGGATCTCCTAATGAACCCTTTGTCTAGGTTTTCACGAATATACTCTTCTAAGACTAAGTTCTCATTCGTAGACAAAGGGTATACATGGCCCCTGGGAGGCATAGTATCAGGAAGTAAATTAATTTTGCAATCAAAAGGTCTGTGTGGTGGTAAGGTATCAGCCTTTCCTTTGTCAAATACCGCCTTTAAATCTAGATACAAGGACGGTATCTGTACTTTAGTAGAGTCGGTAGAGTTATTAAGTGTGTTAACAATACAAAGGGGTGACACTCTCTTTAAACATCTCTCTTGACAATCCTGACCCCACGAGACTATTTCCCCTGATTTCCAATCTATAATGGGGTTATGTCTCTTCAGCCAGGAGTATCCCAGGACTATGGGAACAGAAGGAGATGAAATGAGTAGTAGAGATATCTCCTCCTTGTGTAGAATACCAGTAGTTAAGTTAAGAGGTGTGGTCTCCCGGAAAATCACAGGCTCAACTAAAGGTCTACCATCTATGGCCTCAACAGCCAAAGGTGTCTTCCTTAACTGGGATGGGATAGCGTGTTTGGTGAGAAAAACTTGGTCGATAAAGCTCTCAGCAGCTCCGGAGTCTATTAATGCCACAGTCTCTAAAGTTCCCTTCTCCCAAGTTAAAGAGACGGGTAATAGAAGCCTGTGTTCTTTGTAGTTATGAGTAGAGGACAAAATAGAAACACCCAAGGCCTGTCCTCTAGAGAAACTTAGGTGCGAGCGTTTCCCGGGCGATTGGGACAATTCAAACGTAAGTGACCTCTGACTCCACAATACATACACAGTCCCTCCCTTCTCCTGTACTGTCTCTCCTCTTCTGAGAGGCGAGTAAGGCCTATCTGCATAGGTTCTGGAAACTGTGGAGTTTTGGTTTCAGGACTTTGAAATGAAGGAGCTAGTCTAAAGGAAGGTCTACCGGTTCTATCTCGAGTGTTCTGCCTCTCTCTTAGACGTTCGTCAATGCGAGAGATAAAGGAAATTAAGTCCTCCAAATTCTCGGGAAGCTCTCTCGTCGCTACCTCATCAAGTATTACATCGGATAATCCGTTTAAAAATACGTCTATATAAGCCTGTTCATTCCACTTAACCTCTGCCGCCAAAGACCTGAACTCTAGTGCGTAATCCACAAGTGTTCGGTTCTCTTGTCTAAGGCGCAACAGTAATCTAGCTGCATTGACCTTTCTGCCAGGGGGGTCAAAAGTTCTTCTAAAAGCAGCTACAAAGGCATTATAGTTATAGACTAATGGATTATCATTCTCCCACAACGGATTAGCCCATCTCAGAGACTTCTCAATGAGTAAGGTGATAATAAATCCCACCTTTGCCCTATCAGTAGGGTAGGAACGGGGTTGTAGCTCGAAATGGATACTGATCTGGTTCAAAAAGCCACGACACCTTTCAGGAGAACCAGCATAACGTACAGGTGGGGTAACTCGGGAAGAAGCACCTACAGTGGCTACCTCTAGCCCTGAACTCACAGGAGGAATAGAAGTATTACGCATCTCCTCAGGTGGATTATTAGGACGTGATAGTAACGCCTGTAGTGCTAGTGCCATCTGATCCATTCTATGATCCATGGCGTCAAACCTAGGATCAGGAGAACCAAGCTGACAGTTTGTACCTGCAGGATCCATTGGCCCTGTCGTAATGTCAGGATCGGGACAGGGATCCAACACGCAGAGTACAAAGAGTAGCAGATACGTATACCGGACCTTAGAATGGCCGGACTTAACGTAATACTACGTATAGAATGGTCAGGGACAAGCCGAGGTCGAGGGAACGAGAAGACAGGTAAGCGAGAGACAAGCCGGGTCAAGGATAACAGAGAAGACAGGTAAGTAATAACAAAGCCGGGTCAGAACCAAAAGACAAGAGAATACAAGAGCACTGTGTGACTAGGCTGGCTAGAACCACGACAGGGCAATGAGCAAATGCTGAGAGCTCCCTTAAATACCCTGGTTCTAGAGACTAATCCCGCCTCCGCCGAGACCTGATTCGTGTCCGGGATTTGACTGACAGGTCAGGCTAGAATAGCGTCATGACGTCGACTATTGAGCGTCACGTTACAAAAAGGCATAGTTCTCTCGCGGCCGGCGTTTACATGCGCGAGGGGACCGCGAGGAACGGGAGAATCATGCCGTCTGGATGGAAAAATGTCTAAGTCTCTACCCGTCTCAGGGGTAGAGACTACAGGTACCCTGACAGCTATCAATATAATATACTCCTGATTGTTTTTACAGGTCAGTCAAATATTTTTTCTACTCCAGCAATCTTTATTGCTAGAGATTGAAGCCCCACCCCCAGTTAAAATAATAATAATAATAAGAATAATAATAAAAAAAACAATACATTTCCATAAAACGTACCCGAAATCCAGAAGAAGTCATCAATCTTGATGACCTTTTGTTCAATCAGATGCTTCTCAAGGGAGGACAAATGTGACAATCCAATGCTTCTTTTAGAGAATCCACTTAATACAATTATTCATTGCCAATATTCTGTGTGTAATGATTCTAAAAGTTATTTTAAAACAATGAAGACCTTAAGGAGGAAGTGCCTGTAGTGGTATTCTGTCTTACAGCCTTCTGGCGCGTTTTTGGACAAACGTAAACACTGCCATTTCTCGGGAACAACCAACGTTTTGCATTTTCTGAGAAATGGGGCAGCATCTATGCTCCCAAAGCACTACATTAAGACAAAGTCGTTTTTGTGCTTAGAGTGGATCTTTATTTAATATCAACCAGTGAGTCTACCATCTGCTTCTCAACTTAAGCATATAACACTAAAGGGCAAACATTATGTTTAATCCAATAATCCATATTTAATAAAATGCTGGATTATAAACGATCGAGGTGTTCGTCCAATTTTACAGCACAAGTAAACTTTTCCTTTGAGGATTTCATAAGCCAGATGAATACGAGGAAAAGTGCAGAGTTTTCAGAATGCAATAATATTCAGAACCACAGTTACTTGGTTTATATCTTTACTCTGTGTGTACTACTCCCTCCAGAGCAATAATTAAAATATTAGGAACATATTTACAGGAACATTAATAGTATACGTAAGAAATCATCTTATAAGCAAGAATATTTAATAAAAATGCAAAGCTGCTCTATTGCATATCACTGGGGGCCACTTAATTTTTTTCAGATTATTATTATTTGTATTATATACTATTTCATTAATATTTATAAAGTGCAGTGCCCAATGCTGCGCAATGGGTGGACGAGGCATCCTGGCAAATAAATTTGCTGTAAAAGATAAATGTTTTTTTGTTTTGTTTTGTTTTTTGTCTACATGTGTTTTTGCAATGCATGTAAAGAGAGAAGGAGTTAATGAAATATACATTGAATAAAAGAAAAAAATGTGAGGATGACAGACTATTCTTCAATTCTCGAAAAATTCAACATGGAGTCACCCCCAAGTGTTACACAACTCATATATCAATTTCTTTTTTTTCATTTAATATCTAACGCGCATTTTGAAAAGTAAAGCAGATAAATGCAATTTACGCACTGATCTTTAAACAATATGTAAATACACCTGGAGTTTGATTGACGCATTCATTCATTCAGTATCATAAATTCACAATTTAATCACCGCACATACTGATAAGATTTACGATGGTTTTCGGATTTTTTTTTTTTCCTTGAAACACCAATGGCTTGGGCTGCCTGCAGATATATCACAGTGGGATGCCTAACACTATTTATCGAGCACATTTCTGATTCTCCAAGTATAATTCCGCTGTGAAGATTCATATCACAAGAAGAACAATTTATACAATTTGCCAGTGGCACAGGGTTCATTCACGAATACGGTTCTTCCACACAAAGCTTTGCTACTCCCAAGATTCGAATGTGTTGATAGAATATATAACTTAATAATCTCACACTATTACCATTTACTGTGTTCCGTGTCCCCGAGAAGCAGTTATTATTGTATACAGATATAGAGGAGAAGCTGAGTTTTTTTATTTCAGAAAAATGTAAATGATATTAACTATGGATATTTTTTTAAAACTAGGAAATAAGCTATGATTTAGTACAAGAAACAAAGGTGTATGTACAATATATGCACTTTTGGAAGGTATCTCCTAAGTGGTTTATTAGCCTTACTACTGCAATGATTATTTTATTTTTCTGTTTGTAGCTTGCATCAATTTTATCTTCACAACTACTATTATTCACATTCTACTGTTCTATTTTTTTTTTTTTTTTTGTCCAATGGTGGTGGTGCTTCAGTCAACTAGAAGTATTCAGTGTTTGCTGTTATTCTACTTTTTACATTATGTAGGCTTATTACAGTGAGCTATTTCTTTGTAAGAGTTACTTTTTTCAAGAGATTCCCTGGACTGCCAAGGAAGGGAAGCATGACTTCTGCCCAAGAAAGGGGGCGGATAAAAGGGGGAAATAATGTTGCAGTAAGGAGGGACAGATATAAGGGAGTCTGGGGGTGGGCACTTACCACTTCAAAGGAAGGAGTATAATGCTATGATCTGGGCCGGGTGAGGATGATTGACTTGATTCACTCCATAAAGGACGATGTGTATGGCGTTGTTTCGGGACGTTACAGTGGTGTGGTTAGAGGTGGTTGCCAGGCCGTGTTGGCAGCACCTGCCTCATGCAAAAGGGCTCAAGCTCAGTAGGTGGAAACTTGACATGACCATTGCTAGGTTTGTCCGGTGGCTTGAGGGTATCGTGGTCAGGCATGTCAAATTGGAGGGTGACAACAGCAACTTGATGCAGAAGGATGGGGTACACTTAAATCTGATAGGTCTGGATATATTTAATGTTGGGCTGCAAGTGGTGCGCTGGCGGTGGGGGGGTGGGGCGCGATGCGGGGGGAGGCCGGCATCGCGGTTGCAGGATACCTGGCCAGCGCATGTGAAGGCAAGTGCCAATTCGGATTGGGGAGTTGCAGCCTGCTTGGGCTGAAGGCGGAAGGCAGGCTGCTTTGGACTCTGGGAACTGGAAGCGATATCTGTCTGGTGGTATAATCACCCCCATTTCTGACAGTTGGAAGTTAATGCTGGTTCAAAAGTTAATAAAGCTGTGGCCGTGGCCTTTACCCACTATACAGGTGTCTATGTATTTATTGGGCAGCGGGAAGGTCAGCAGTCATGCTTGCTGTTAGTATTGAAATGTCTTCAGAAACCAGCCACCATGTGCAGTCTTTTTTTTAGTTGACCGCCTTACTAAGGCCTGCTCACTGAGGGCGGACCATGTTGGGAGCACTGTTTCACTGCTCTCTGAAGGGCTCTAGTGCCCCGAGTGTAGCGAGAGAGTGTCCCCATAGGTGGGATACCAGGAAACAAAGTAAGGAAGGCAGGACAGGACTTTCAGGGCAGTCACCATTACTGGGGATGGAAGACAGACACTATGTGTGGGTCCCTAGATTCCTCTTGTGTTTTGGCACCCTGTGCCCAGTATTGGCACAGTGTATGTTGGCCTCTCGCCCTCCCCCCTTTTCCCTGTCCTATTGTTTCCCCAGCAGGGCGTTGTCCCAGGGACACTGGCAGAGGTACTCGGTCGAGATACTGGAGCTCCGTCACAAGGACCCAAAAATTGGGAATTTACCACCAAAATCTGGATTGTTGGGAGCCATGCAATTGTCTGTTGAGGGAGATGTAGGTCAGTGTCCCTAGTGTTCTCCCGAACTCCATGTAAATGCTGCATTGCAAGCTGATGGTACCAAAATATATCATCAACTAGCAGTCTTTCTAAAAGCAGAGTGCATTAAAAGGTAGAGTGAAAAGATAGCTGTGCCACTAGGATAGTTGGAAGTAATATATTCCAGAACAACATTAACAACCATATACATAACACACACAACCATGTTCATAACATTACACAACTGAAAAACAGGGGGAAAAAATAATAAATGCAATTCTTAGCTGGAATGAACAATTACAATTAATCTGCCATCCGTGCCACCACAAAACCTTTAATAATTTTGATTCCAGGAAAATGTCCCTTTCAATGCTCAATCGATGATTTCCAGGCCTTTATATATTAACTAAGATGACCTTGTGCTTCCCAATATAATTCTTCCCTAACTCTTGTATCTTCTACTTTATGTACCCAATCCTGTATATTTGGAGTCTCAGACCAAAATCTAGGTATTAAATCACTGGCCTTATTTAAAAGAAACCATAGAATATTCTGTCGCGATTTAGACATAAAATCCCTGGTCCAACCCAATAAAATTTGTGAAGGGGTGAGATTCCCTATTAGATGCAAAATGTTCCCAATCATATCTAACACCTCATTCTAAAACTTCTATATTTTTATGCAAAACCACCAGGTATGTTTTTATTTCAAAAAGATTTACTATTTTTATTAATTTGAAAAATCTTTTCCAAAAATGTTAAATGAAGGCCAAAATTGTAGCTTTTTTTTCACAACCTGTTTACGAGATATATTTCAGAAACAAATACTATTTTACTTGTTAGAGTTCTTTTTTTTTGCCTTGCGACACCTTTATCTGAAGACCTATATTATCATTAACTCATTCATCCCGCACCTTCTGGAAAAAAAAATATGAATGGGGAGAAATAATTGTGAAAGCAAAGACAAAAATATCCACAAAGATCCCTAAATTTAATACAGAGAAAATAAATCAATGGAAAAAAAAAAAAATTTGGTTGCCCAGAAAAAAAAAAAAAATAAATAAAAGTTCACACTCTGCATTTTTGCCGTCCCTTTTTTTTTAATTATCCAGGACCAAGAGCAAAACATATATTAGTTCACTTAAGCCTGATACCCGACTGTCACGCCAAAGAGATTGGTGGCATTTAAATTGAGCAGAAGCAGGTCTCAATGAAGAAGAACACATTATAATGGTGATATACCTGAGCTGCCTGCAATTCCTATTTCACGATGGCAATATAAAATTACATTTGATTCAATAGGATTCACTCAGTTTGAATTGTCACAAGCTGAACATCTTTGGCATGAAGTAATTTGTGGTGCATTTATTTCGTCTAATACAGTGAAATCACTTTTGTAAATGTTTGGCCTTCCTGTCAGCTAATCTAATTGGCAGTGGTTATATAGGGGACTAATGTTGATGGATGTACAGATTTTAATGATACCTAATACTTTCGGCATATTTAGTTGCGAGATCTGTACAATGTGTCAATTAATATAAGACAAGTGCCGATGGTAAATGATGCTAAGGGTTTAAATGTAAAACTCTTAACAGAGAAGGTGTATGTTTATTTTTAAATCTCAACTTTTGCCACTTGCCTTTTGAGTTATGGGGATCTTCATTAGATGAGTTAAATGGGACATGCTTTGGGAATTATGGCTCAATGCTTTCCTATGAGGTTTTAGAAGACACTAAGCATCCTCATGCAAAGTATTCTTTAAAACTGCAGTGTTACACATTGCATGGCTAAGTGGGACAGGAACACTGCTCCCAGACCTCTTCAATGAGATGAAGTGGTCAGGGTGCCTATAGTGTCCCTTTAACCCCTTAAGGACCAAACTTCTGGAATAAAAGGGAATCATGACATGTCACACATGTCATGTGTCCTTAAGGGGTTAAGGTGCGCACTTAGATAAAATGATCAAGTTTATGTTATTTAAAATTACAAAACTGAAAATGAAATGTGAAATAGACAATTTTGCCCAAGAACCAAGTATTTAGAGAACTAATTATTTTTCAAAAACATAACAAGGAAACCTAAATTAATGTAAAAGATCCCAGTTAGACCTAAATAGGGGTCAAGTAAGACCATTTGACCATGCATTAGGATGTACATTGGCATATCTTGCACACCACTTGCATATGAGCATGTACCTCCATGGAAACAAAGTTACTATTATCATATAAGACTTGTATAGAAATAAACAGGGCTGTAGCTTTTGGGACCCTGAGTATGACCTATTACCGGTAAAACACCTATCCTTTCCCATCACTTCCATTTCTGGAATGAACCAGGGTGTCCTAACACAGGAGCAGAACACCTGAGCCCCCTGTGGCACAGATCTATCTTTGTTGATCTTCTTGTGATCATGTTCTATGCCCTTTCTCTTTTACCACATTCAAAAAAGGGGTTCTAGATCCTTTTGGAGCACTGACATCACTTATATGTTTTTCCCCACATACTTACAAGTGTTGACCATGGGATAAGTCCACTTTGCACAACTATGAATCTCTCATGTGGTTGACACAATAATTAATTTTATATGTTCAACAATGACAACCTAAGAGGATGCATTCAAAGAATGTTCATAGTGAACAAGAGGTCAAATAAGACACATATCAAACTCTAACAAGTACAAGTAAAATACATATGATTAGATAAAAGATGGATATATATACCTCTCTGGTACTATGGCTCAGCTCTTTAAGACCCTCTTGATGATTCAGAGTTCATTTATAAACCGAGTTATCCAAATTAAGAAGAAGTCAACAAGCGCAAAACTCCTAGTTAAACAAGATTTTTCAAAAATATCAATAACAGTAACTCTATGAGTCTGATCATTCTACTTGGAACCTGAAGAGGGCAGTCAAACACTGAAACTCCCAGTCAAACCCTCAGAATACATGGGCATGATAATTAACATTCTTGGGATTTTGCCCGGTTTGGTTTAGAGGCTCTGGGTCTGACTGCTCAATGTTGGGCCTTCAGGGAAAACCTTCCTTTGAGAAGTGGGATGGACCCTTTATATCCATCTTTGTCCTATCCACTATATTTTAAATATAAAGGTTAACCAGTAGTTATCATATTACAATGCTTTAATCGCATGGTACATTTTACTGAATAATCTAAATACAAATGTCTGTTTTTTCATAAATATGGACTCCTGGAAATTAAGTAATAAAATTTACAAGTCTACGAAGGCTCATCATCTACAATAAACAGAACTACATAATCAACATTGTATCTATGAAGGAAAATGATATATTGTCTTGATACATCTAGTACAGTCCATTTACCCTGCCTTAGCACATGAAACTTCTTGATAAGTGAAGCATGTTGGGAGCAGATACTTTAAAATGTAATGCCACTTATAATGAACTATTTAATTGTATCATGACATCTATGGTTCCATATGAACACATTAATCAAAGGAAAGCTGTTGCACACTCCATCTATCATACAGCGCGTGTTAATGCTATGCAGTATCTTTATTCAGTGTGATAGGTATCAGACTACATTAGTATAGATGTATGGCCTACATTCTGCATGATAAATGGCTACTTTCATGTATGTTGATGGAGAAAGATTGGTTTAGAAATATAAAATGCTAGACTCCGGTAGACCTATTTAGGTGTATTACATTGCTTTTGTGTTAACTGAGCTGTGTTGATGAAACGTTATACCAGGAGAATACAATAATGAGTGGCACTGATGGAAAAAGCTATTTATTATAAGTTCACCAAGTCTCACCTTAACGTCAGGTCAAAAATATCAAAATATGTTATGTACTGTTATATAGCATATATATATATATATATATATACACGTGTACAAGTTATAGGATTTGCCTATGTTGCATGTTTCTGTACTGTGAATCACTGCATTCTATACACATGTACAAGTTATAGGATTTGCCTATGTTGCATGTTTCTGTACTGTGAATCACTGCAATTTAGAGAAAGCTGTTAAAGAGAGCTTGAGCTGATAAGTGGATACAAAAGGACACATATTTCTATACCAAGCTATTGTAAATATCTGCTTATGGTTGGCAACCTATACATGGGCTAATGTTTGGCCCCATGAACAGTACTGGTCATAATTGCACCCCTGTACATGGCTGAACATGGTTGTCCCTGTACCGTGTTGGCCCCCTTATAAAGGCCCCCTTTCTAAGACATAGTTGCCCCTCTACACAGGGTTGATCTTTATTGTCACCCTGTATAAGACTGATCGTGGTTGCCCCCCTGTACAGTGCTGATCGTGGTTGCCCCCCCTGTACAGTGCTGATCATGGTTGCCCCCCTGTACAGTGCTGATCATGGTTGGCCACCTGTACAGTGCTGATCATGGTAGCCCTCCCTCTACAGTGCTGATTATGGTTGCCTCCTGTACAGGGCTGATCATTGTTGCCCGCCTGTACAGTGCTGATCATGGTAGCCCTCCCTGTACAGTGCTGATTATGGTTGCCTCCTGTACAGTGCTGATCATGGTTGGTCCCCTGTACAGTGCTGATCATGGTTGGCCACCTGTACAGTGCTGACCATGGTAGCCCTCCCTGTACAGTGCTGATTATGGTTGCCTCCTGTACAGTGCTGATCATGGTTGGTCCCCTGTACAGTGCTGATCATGGTTGGCCACCTGTACAGTGCTGATCATGGTAGCTCTCCCTGTACAGTGCTGATCATGGTAGGCCCCCCTATACAGTGCTGATCATGGTTGCCCCACTGTACAATGTTGATCATGGTTGCCTCCTGTACAGTGCTGATCATGGTTGCCTTCTGTACATGGCTGATCATGGTTGCCTTCTGTACATGGCTGGTCATGGTCGGTCCCCTGTACAGTGCTGATCATGGATGGCCCCCTGTACAAGGCTGGTCGTGGTTGGCCCCTGTACAGTGCTCATCATGGTTGGCCCCCTGTACAGGGCTGATTGTGGTAGGACTCTGTACAGTGCTCATCATGACTGACCCCCTGTACAGTGTTAATCATGGTTTGCCCCCTGTACAGTGTTAATAATGGTTAGCCCCCTGTACAGTGCTGATCATGGTTGCCACACAAGCAGGATCTCACATATCAAACCCAGAAAAGTGTGGCATAGGGGACTGAACTTAATTGAACTCAATACCTGCTATATTTTGGCAAAACAAGGTGTAGAGCAGATACCAGATTACCAGCTGTCTTTCAATGGCAACTGGACTCTGACTCCCATCACCCACAATCAGAGGCTGTCTGATGATAATGGGATCTGTAACAAACCACTGGAGGGCCACTTTATTTCTGACCTAGATGCAAAACAGTATAAATCTATTTTAGTCTATTTCAGTGCTATCGAAATGTACGCATGTTTATGCAAAAGGTAACCGTCTGTGGCAAGCTCGCTACATCTCTTCATGCTATTTCAAGTGCAGGAGAACCTTGTTTCCAAATTAAGGTTGGAAGCACCCCCAACTGCTTCCATTAATCATCTCTGACATTCACATCGGGGCCATCTCCACTGTATTAATAATCCATTTCACAGGTATGTTCACTCTAAGCTTCCTTACATTAATTAACCTCAAGTGGGTTCTTCTGTCACAGTCATCAGTTTCATTTACTTCTGCAGGTATCAGGTGAGCCAGTATCTCTGCAAATGACACAGCTTTACAGTAACAGGACTCTGGCATGCCACGCATGATGTAAGGCAATTTAAATATGTCACTTCTGTAGAACACAGTGTCTTTGAACCACGAGCATTTGACCCTTACATTCAACAAAGCAAAGGAGTTCGCTGTAGGACACGATCTTTGACATCACGACTGTGGCTGAGGTAAGTTGGGATAATGAAAAAAACAAAAAAAAATTCAGCATCAGCTTAACTCCCTCCCTTCTCCCTTATGTCACCTCCCCTCCCTTCTTTCTTTACTTTTTTCTTTTTTAATTATTTTTAAAGTAAAAAAAAAGATAAAAAGTAATGCATACTTACATAGAAACATAGAATGTGACGGCAGATAAGAACCATTCGGACCATCTAGTCTGCCCAGTTTTCTAAATACTTTCATTAGTCCCTGGCCTTATCTTATAGTTAGGATAGCCTTATGCCTATCCCACGCATGCTTAAACTCCTTTACTGTGTTAACCTCTACCACTTCAGCTGGAATAACTGCAGTGTTTTGTTTTTTTGTTTGTTTAGTCATCTATTTATTTTTCTATTTTTTTTTGTGTTGTCCACATGTTTATAATGTCTACTTATAACCTCTCAAATTATTTAATATAGAGAACACTTCAGTCCAAGTGGATTATGGTTGCGTTTTATAAATTAAGGGTGTTAGGTTCATCTGCTATAGACAAATTTAGCATGAGTATATTGTATATTCCACAACATCAAAACACAGTAAGGTGAAGCTCCACAACAGTAAAACACAATTTATATTTATGATTAGGAACATATGCAGTATCTTTTTTTTTTTTTATCCAGTCTCAGTCAGTGGTGTATCCTGGTTTTGTGCTGCCGTAGGCAGGACAAAACTCAGGCGCCCCCCCCCCCCCCCTCAACCTTTCCACCCGCCAAGCATTCTAAATACACACACACACATCCACTGACAGATACGCAAACACTAGCGTACGCATACAGAAACACACACTCGCTAACAGAAACACACACACACTAACAGACAAACACACTCACTAACAGACACACACTAACAGACACACACTCACTCACTAGCAGACACAAACTAGCAGACATACACACACACACACACTCACTAACATACACACTCACAGGCAAACACACACACTAACAGACACACACAGTCAGACACACACACTCAGACACACACACTCACTAACAGACACACACACTCACAGGCAAACACACTAACAGACACACGCACTAACAGACACACACACTAACAGACACACGCACTAACAGACACACACACTAACAGACACACACTAACAGACACAGACACACACACTAACAGACACAGACACACACTAACAGACACACACTAACAGACACAGACACACACACTAACAGACACACACACTAACAGACACACACACACACTAACAGACACAGACACACACACTAACAGACACAGACACTAACACACACACACACACACTAACAGACACACACACACACTAACAGACACACACTCGCCCACCCACATTAACACATTTTTTTAAAATTTATTTAACCCCCCCCTCCCCCCAGCCTCCTTACCTTTGGGAATGCTGAGGGGGGAGAGGGGGGTGTCTCTTCCTCCCTGGTGGTCCAGTGGCTGCTGGGCGATCGGGCGGCACTGCCTGGTGGGAGGCCGGCAAGGGAGCACTTCCCCTGAGCTGTCTGCTCAGCTCCTTCGTGCGCCTCAGAATGAGGCTGGGAGGCGCAGCCGGAATATGACATCATATTCCGGCTCCCAGCCTCACTCTGAGGCGCGCGAGGGAGCTGAGCAGACAGCTCAGGGGAAGTGCTCCCTCGCCGGCCGCCCACCAGGCAGTGCCGCCCGATCGCCCAGCAGCCCAGCATGTCTGTTAGCCGCAAGGCTAACAAGACATTTGCCTTGGGCATTTGGGGGCGGCTTTTTTGCCGCCCCCTGGAAAATGCCGCCCAAGGCAAATGCCTTGTTTGCCTCACGGCTAATACGCCCCTGGTCTCAGTGACCCATCATTGGTATTGTTTTTTTTAAAGAAAAATGTAATACAAATTAGTATTTTCCTAATTTTTCTCTGGAGGAGATCTCCAAATTTGGATGTGAATGTTTCCAAGCATGCAACTATTCACTGTGTGTATTGTATGTGGTTGGTAATAAAGTTGTCGAGACCTCTCACCCATCACAAGTATTGGCCAACAATAACCACAGCCCGCACATGAGATGGCTACCCGTGTAATATTTCAGACCAAGTTAGATCACGGCTGCTCTAGTAACCTTTATGTGGCTTTATGCTCTACTGACAGCAAATTATGTAACTAATGAGTAATTTTAAGCACATTAATGTAGTTTGAACATGTACTATCGCAAGTTTAAACAATAATGCAGGTTTAGTTTCTGCACAGCTATACATTCACTCTCAAATGAGTCTCAAATATCTACTGCCACTATTGATAATGACCTTTAGGAAGTACACAATGTTTGAAGAATAAACTTAGGGGCTTTTTCACTAAACTGCAAAATGTCGGAAAGAGAAATCCAATTCAGGCAATGTATCTGCGGCTAAACTGGACAATTTCTCGAGATCAGAAATGTTAACCTACATTTTGCCATTTTGATTTTAGTTATGTGCTGTTTTGCTTTAAGTATTCAGTTTAAACAGAAATGTATTTTCATGCCAAGCTGTGTTTATTAATTTTGTCCGTCAGCCCATTCATCCATCTGTCAGTCCATCCATATATTTATATTATCTAAACAAGTATTTTTATACAGTTAAGTAGTGCCTAAAGCAGTCGACCCTGTGGGATCAATTCCATGCATAATTATTTTTGGTCACACATAAATGAGTCCGGACAGCCATATGGTAATATTGTAATTGAGGATTAGAAAAATAAAATGTATACATTCATTAAGCAAACCAATGATATAAATGTTGCTAGATTTATTTTCATAATACGTCTGCAGAGATGACTGCAAATCCACTTTTCCTGACTGCCTGCCTAATCCCAAGATTTAAAAAAAATAAAAAGTAAATAAATAAAATAAAAATCAAAGCCATGAAATAAATCTTTGAAGAAAATAGAGAATCACATTAAAACATTTCTGTTGTTGTTCAGATAACTAGTGTTACGAAATCCACAATCCCTTTAATTTATATTGTACAGTAAAAGAAGGATTAATCTTAATGAGTGCAACCATGTTATTCTCGATCTTTGAAAAATGACGAAATAAATAGCAGTACACTAAAAACAGCTTAAAGGGAAACGGTCCTGTTTTATTGGCCTCTTAATGGTATCTATTTATTCTGCTCAACAACATGGCTGGATTTGCCTGTGGACACAGAAAGCACATGGCTCCATGCACATACCTCCTTGGGCTGCTTGTATTGATCGCTAAAAGGCATTATTAATATTTTTCATCATTATTGTCTCAACCATAAGAGATAATGTTTAAGGGAGGGAGAAATGCTAAAGTGAATATTGGTTGGCATTGATGCTTTCACATAGGACGCACGGATTGCAGAGTAGAGAATAGAGTGTTAATGGTACAAGTATGCGCCCATATTTCACGATGCTTTTGGAAGCTTTTGCCATAAACTCTCAAGGGCCAAAGAGGCAGCTGACCCATAAATACATAAAATGATGTCAATGGCCAATGGAATGTAGAGTGGCAATGGTTAGCTGCATTAAGACATTCCTCTTTTAAAACGCGTTGGGTAACCTTGTTAGCGGTGGAGCTAAGTAGTTGGTGGGGTGAATAGTTTCAGTCAGTTAGTGCAGGCATTTGGCATGTTTGTCCTACTGTTGTTACAGTAAGATATACTTGTTTTCTGAAATAATAATGAATAAATCTGTAATTGTATATGGTACTTATCCCGTCTATTAACCAAATTGTATATGGTACTTATCCCATCTATTAACTACAATTAAACATAAGAGATTGAACCTTCAGAAGCTTTGACAGTGCCTGTTTCATTATGTGTTAATTGGGCAGGGCAAAAAAAATCAGCATGCAACATTTTTATCCAATCATTGATTTCAAGTTTTATTTAATTTTCCCTTCACTCATTTTTCTTTTAAAAATTAATTTAATTGGTGAAATTTGGGCAAGGTTATTTTTACCAATGAGTATACCTCGCTATCAATTTGTGGAGCGCACCACGTTTTTTTATAAATACTTTTCCAGTCACTCATATTGATATATTGCTGCCCATTGTCGACCGTCATTGTGTGCTATTTTACTAGTTACCCACATATGTGATCTGGTGTTTTTCTCAATGAGATTCTCAAAGCCAAAATTTGACAGAATGGAATTGAAGGATTGCTAAAAAAAAAAATCAGAACAGATGATTTGATTGAACCTAATGAAGTCTAACTATAAAAGTATTAGAAAAAAACATTATTTTATAGAATTTTTTTTAAAGTTTAGTGGTACTTTAACATCTATCCTGCTACTGTATTTAAGAACATGCTGAGTACCAATTGCTTTCAACCAGGATTTGTCGATTTTGGCTACGTGTGTTGTAGAATGTAAAAACAAAAATATGCCATCCATAAATTCATTAAATGCAATAGAGTTCTCAGACAGCCTCGAGGATGTCCCAAGGCCCTGCTTGGCCCGAATCCAGTCACAGGACAGTTAATGTGCAGCTCTGGGCTAGGAATTAATGTCAATCAATAGCTCAGAAGCTACATTAGGTTACAGTAATAGAAGCCAACCATAATTTAGTCAGCCTTGCTTTGCTTCAATTAAAAATATTACCCTACATTCTAAGGTTCTAACACACCTACTATTATTTCCTGCCTTATTGCAAATGTTCAATTTCTGTTCCTGTCTAGTAACAGTGATTAACTCAGTCCTTCAGGATAAGAGTTAATATGCATTCGTTTTAATACATCACATTGATAATTATTTTTTAAAACGCATTTATTTAAAAAATAATGAATTATATGTACAAGAAAATGACAAACGGCCTTGGGAGAGCTTCAATAAAGAAGATTATTTAAATAGTTTTTATTAAAGGACCACTATAGGCACCCAGACCACTTCAGCTCAATGAAGTGGTCTGGGTGCCAGGTCTATCCAGGGCTAACCCTGCAGCTGAAAACATAGCAGTTTCAGAGAAACTGCTATGTTTCACTGAGGGTTAATCCAGCCTCTAGTGGCTTTCTCACTGACAGCCGCTAGAGGCGCGTCTACGATTCTCAATAGTGAGTAGATTCTGGACGTCCATAGAAAAGCATTGCATAATGATTTCATATGGGCTGTTTGAATGCGTGCATGGCTCTTGCCGCGCATGCACATTCGGATCTGACGTCTGCAGAGGGAGGAGAGTTCCCCAGCACAGAGAGAGCCCAGCGCTGGAGGAAGGTAAGTGGCTGAAGGGGTTTTAACCCATTCAGCCCAGCGGGAGGGGGGCCCTGAGGGTGGGTGGGACCTAATGACCGTATAGTGTTTTCCTGGCACTATAGTGCTCCTTTAAGCCCGGCTGGACATCAATATCAATTAAACTGTAACAGAGTAGCCATTACTAAGTTGTTATTGTCGGACATGATACACAGGGCAAACAACCTGCATCTCTTGAGCCTTTGATAAATAAACCCCTCAATCTTCTGCCATCTATGATTATGCCATTAGAGTATCCTCAAAATTGTATTTCATCAATTGCCTAAAAAACGCAGGTGGGATAGGAGAGCAACTTCAAAATAAATCAACAGTTCAGACAGAATGTTGGCCAGGTAACATACGTGTAAAAATTGGCTGTGTAAAACAAGTACCCTTTAATCATCGGAAAACCTGTGTTGAAAGAATTATAAGAAATTATGTTGACATACCTGGTCAAAATCTTTGATTGCTTTCTCGCCTACTTAAAATAATTATTGTATTTGTTTCAAATGTGCTTCATCACGTATCTTGCATTTGCAATGTTGCATAAATTCTTCAAGAACATCATATATGTTTACAAAATAACAAGGTGGAATAACATTTGCAAACAGTAAATGTATTAAGACAACCTATGAAAAGAAATAACTGAATAAACATTATAATTAATAATTGGTAACATTTGTGATACCCGTGAAGGTGAGATATTTAGGGTCAAGCAGAAGTGAGATGATACGGAGTGGTTTTTAAAACCTTTGGCTATATTTCTGCACTGCTCTGTAATTCATATTCTTAGTGGTCTGGTTGTACGTCCAATATATTGGAGGCCACATGGGCACTCCAATAAATAGATTATGTTTCTGCTGCTACAGGTGATTACGTCTTTTATATTGTATATTTTACCAGTAATATTCGATTTAAATGTGGTACTCTTTTTTTTCTGCAAGCTAATCAGCAGTTACACTTATAAAAAACATTTTTTTCTCTATCATAATATTTTGGTTCTTGTTTGGACTATTGTTGGTGTAGTTTTTTTTTTTTTGAGGAACATTTTTAGACTGGGTGCACGACTAAATACTATTTTGGGTCTATTTTAATTCTTTCTGGAATTATTTTTTTTTAGTATCTCGTCTTCTTTCAGTAAATGCCAGTGTTTATTCAGGATCTTTTTTAGTTGTCTATTTTTATTATTGTAGTCCAACACAGTGGGTAGTGAGAAATTCTGTTTCCTTTGGGTGTTTTCTCTATGTATAAGATCTTTTTGGTTTAATAGTAATGTTTGATTTATAGTGGATTATGTTTGTGTTCTCATATCCTTTTTGTGTGAATCTTTTTTTTTATATATCCTTCCCCCTTTTTTTTTAAATAGGGGTCTCTGAGCAGTTCATTCATAGTCTTGTTAGTTGGATTTTGGGTATGCTGTCTAACCACACTTTTTTTTGTGACAGCTCTTAGTATCTATGTAGTTGTTAACATGTACATCTTTAAAGTGTGTCTTTGTATTTATTTTATTATCTTTTATGTAAATATTGAGATCCAAATATGTGACTTCAGTGTGGTCAATCTGTGGTCAAAACCATATATTTTTCATTAGAGTTTACCTTCTTCAAAAAGAGATATGAGCTTGTGCTGATGTAGTAGATCCTCTCCAAATAAATAGATCATCTATATATCTTGAGTAGGACACCAGGTTTTTCACCCAGCCATGCCCCCCTTCCCCAAACATATCGTTCTTCCCATTCTGCCATGTAGAGGTTGGCATAGCTGGGTGCCCATAGCTGTACCCCTTCTTTCTAGATAAAAAACATCTTTAAACCCCCAAAAATATGTTTTAAGATCATGTTTATGCCTTCAATTAAAATATTGATTTGATCCTGCATAATGGAGCCCTCTTTTACTAATATAGATCTTACTGCTTGGCATCCTTTGTCATGTTGGATAATAGTGTACAGTGACTGTACATCACAAGTAATTAATGAAAGATTATCTTCCCAAACAATAGTTTCTAGTTTTTTAAGTAGGTCCATTGTATCTTTCAGGTATGATTTTGATTTTGTTTTTGGTTGCAATAGGATGTCAATATATTCTGATAAATTAGAGAGAAGAGACCCAATACCAGAGAAGATGGGTCGTCCTGGGGGGTTTGTAAGGTTTTGGTGAATCTTGGACAGGAAGTAGATAACGGGGATCCTAGGGTGTAGAACATTGATGTAATGAAATTATTTTTGATCCAGGATCCCCGCATCTAATGCCTTGTCCAAGTAATTCTTACATTTCTGTTTCATGTTTGAGGTAGGGTTATTGGCCAATTTGACGTACATATTTGGGTCATTTCGTTGTTTGTAGACCTCTTCTTCATATTGTTCATTAGATAGGATTACAAGGCCTCCACATTTGTCAGCGGGTTTTATTACTATTGATGTATCATTATATAAATCTTTTAATATCTGTCTATCATTTAGATTTGATTTGTCTCCAATTTTGTTTTCTAAGGTTTTGAGTTCTTTGCAAACTTTTTTCTCGAACATATCTAGAGAATTAGATTTGTAGTGTGCCATAAGTGTACAAACTGTACTGCACTATTATAATTTTCTGTATTTTTTTTATCTTTGAGGTCAGCTGTGTATACCACCCTAAAGACCTGTGTACGTATAACATTTTGTACATAATTTGTGGGTGCGGTTTCCCCTACTCTTTCTATACTACCAATGAAAAGACAGCAAAAAGCCTGACAGGACTGACTATACTTACCAGAAGAACTACATTAAGCTATTCTGGTGACTATAGTGTCCCTTTAATATACGTTATTGGTGATTTTCACAATATTATTAATATTTTTGGATGAACTTTTGAAATTTATAGATATCACAAAATTTCATATCTAAAAAAAAATCTCAAACTATTAAATCATTTGAAAAGCGTATCCAAAAATTTTCAATCGAAGACTAAATGTGATTGGCAATACTGAGGTTCAAAGAGCCAAGCCATGACTATAGCTAGGTTGGAGAAAGATTTGGTCTTAGTTTTCCCATTCAGATTTAATTTGTTGAAATTCAGCGTTTGTTGTTACTATTATTATTATTATTATTATTATTATTATTATTAGTGTTGTTAACTAAACCACCTTAATTGATTCATAAACCAGAGACAAACATGGTTAGATAACAACTGGTTTATTTTCTATAAACACAAATCCAGAGGATCATTTTTTGTTGTTGATTGTACTGTTTGGATGGCAAGCAAACACAAGGATACAAATCAATTTGTTTAGGGATGACCTGAACCTACAACCAGTTTTAAACCAGTTTTAAACTGGTGCACATCCATCAATCCTGGAAAAAATCCTCTAACGCACAAGACACATACAACAAAACAAGTTTCAACATATGTCAGGTGCCATACAATGTACCAAAAAACATCAATTGAATTGTCACAATAAATAATACAAGAATTTCTTTTAAGCAAATTTAAAAATGCTAAAAAAAAATTTGGTTTCATGCGTTGTTTTTTTTTTTTTTTTTTTTTAGTAAAACCAGGATATGTATTCATGTGATATATTTATTTGTATACACATTCTCTCAAAATTCTTTAAACAATCCATTCGCAAACACCCAAGGCAAGTACTTCATTATTAATGCAGTCAGTCAACAACAGTTGCGAGCCTTGTGTTTGCTATCAGGATTTTCTGAACACAGAAGTGCCCAAGAGGCTTTAATATGCCTTCCCCAAAATCCATGACTTTCCTTCATCTCTGAGGATTTCTAAATACCATTTTTATTCCTGCAAGTAACATGCATTTTGCTGCACAGATGTGATTTTTTATATTTATAGAGATTTTTAGCTAAGGTTAACAAAATTGCTCTGTAACATATATATTCCTAAAAGCACTAGGGATGCAAACTGTATATATATTGATTATACAGAGACTTATGTGGTGTTTTTTTTTTTTTTTTACTTATTTACCAGTCCTGCTTGAATTTAGCACTTTACTGCATAAAAATACAGTAACAACAACTGCAGGGTTTTTACAGTATCGAAATTTTGTGATAGTGTAAGTGGCCCATGATGGGGTATATGAGCATACGGCAAAATGGAAGGGATGCCCAAACGTGCATGAGCTTTTTTGGCATTATCCAATGCTTTTCATATTTATTTCACCTGCACACATCACCTTAGGGGGACACTGTAGGCTTTATCATACTGAAATAGTTCAGCTGCCTAGAATCCCCTGGAACCATCCTTGCTCAGTGTTAAATCATTTTTAATGGTTTAATACTTAACAGGAGTCCGCAGCAGCCCTTCCCCTCTGTGCTGCTTGTGCTAATGAGGAAGTATTAGCCCGAACATCAGTGCTAGACTGTGATTGGCTGCGAGTGTCATGTGACCACTTGCAGCCTACCACAGTGTCTATTGCTGGTATGAATTTGTAGGACTTGTAGGAGGTGTGAAATCTCTACATTATCCATCCCTCCAGTAGGAGCCGGTTGATGAGTAGCCTGATTTAGAGTTAACATGATCGAAATTGGTTTAATTCTGAATGAAGGGACAGCACCAGCAGATCAGGCACTGTAACAATTCAATTAGATGAAATACTTATGGTGTCTACAGTGTCCCTTGAAGTAAATGCAACAATAAAGTATATTAAATTAAGGCACGACAAAAATATATTCACCTCAGGAGTGGATGTCCCCCTTTAAAGTCTATGTTTTAGCTATTGGTATGAATCTGGGATACATAATAAATAACATATCTATGGGTACCTTCACATATCTGAAGGTGCACTCTCATAACCCTCGGAATTAGGGACTCCCGAAGGCCAAAAATTCAGGTCTTACACATGGCTATTCATTAACGTCTGAATTATAGCATATTAACATCCAAATAGCAAAATGTAGGCAAAAATAGTTGATCTGGAAAAAATTACAAACTCGAATACAGGCACAGCATGACTATTTTATCCTCAGATTTTAATTTGAGACAATTAGGAGTTTATTGAATAATCCTGACACATACCCCAAGTGTCCTACTTTGTGTCCCTACTTTTGTTCAGGAATTTTATGGAAGTCACATTTTGACCGACCGCATGCATGGTCCCATGCCCAAAACAGTTCCAGAGAATCAAGCTGTGCAGTCGGTCTACTTCAGGGATTCTAAGTGAAATATAAAATACCGAACGTATAGCTTCGGGAGTAGTCTCAGTTCATGTCTTTTGCTTGGGAGTTTAGTCTTACCGAACATTGTTCAACTCCTGTTCGAATAGCTGAACATCCGTGGAAGGTAATAGTTAGCGGTGTTTGTGCCATCGAGTGTCCTATTTGAGTTCCATGTACTCGATGACCAAACACCACTCATGGTGCTTGCAGCTTAAGATGGCTGCCGCCACGTGTTTGAAGTGCTTCTTCGAACCACTTCGAGCTTTCAGGAGTTCAAAGTGACGCTTCAAACCACTTCGGGAGTTCGAAGTGCTGCTTCACAAACAGTTTATTACAGAGGCCATAGTCACAGGGCAGGAGGCTGACAAGTAGGGTCCTCCAGGAGCTCGTGACAAACTAATGTAAAAAGGGGAGTTTGTCACAGCTAGAATTTCAGTTAATTTTTGGTAGTTACAGGTCACAAAATACAAGGAGTTATATAAAATATTTTTTTTTAGCTATCTTAAAATGTGATATGTTTGTCTAGTAAGCTTAAAGGGACACTATAGGTACCCACACCACTTGAGCTCTTTTAAGTTATCTGGGCGCACTGTCCCTCTTCACCTTAGTGTTTACCTTGCTGTACTAAGACAGCCACTAGAGGCGCTTCCAGGAGTTTACCAGACTCTAGGTCCCCTAAATGACGCTGGACGTCCTCATGCTCTGCATGAGAATATCCAGCGTCAGTGAAATCCCCATCGGAAAGCATTGAGTCCTTAGCTGGCTATATTACATTTTAGTTAAATCGAATTGTTATTAGTACAATTTCTCAGCACAGCCTGTGGCCTCACCCCCACTCAGACCCCTAAAATGAAAGTGTCCCTCTTTGTCCAATTGCAATGTTGGGAGGTATGCACTAAGGAGTCTATTCATAGCAATAAATAGTAGCACAAAAAAATAAAATCTTAATAGCAGATTTCAGGGTAATATAGCCAAGCTATGACTAATAAATCAAATGGTAATTGGCTTCTATTGTTACTACTGTTACTACTATTACTTTGTTACTATTATTGTTACTACGGTTACTACTATGATTACTTAATAACCCATTGTCATTATGTAAATTTGTAATTAGAGGCCAAAACTGCCAATTTGGAAACATAACTAAGTTTTCATCTATTTTGACTTAAAATTTTAAAATCACCTTTTGCATTAACTTTGAATTCTCCACTAGTCGCCTTTTAGTGATGGTTAGAATGCTTTAAGAGCTTAACGCCCTTGCTAGGCAGGGCCATGTAGGACAACGCTTACTGGCTGAGAGTGTCAGCTTAGTGTTCCCGGCCAATGAGCAATGGATTGGCCAGACTTAGCTCAACAAAGTCCTCTCCTGCAGGAAAACACTAGAAGTGGTGCGTGCAACCGGAGGAGCCAGGTAAATGGTTAAACTATTTTAAAATGGTTTGACGCATTACACTGGGAAAGCACCTTGGCACTGCAGGCACCATACAACAACAGCGGGCTGCAGTGTTTATGGTGCTTGGAGCGTTAAATTATCACTGTTTGAGTATAACGGCAATCACCCTTATCCTTCATGAACAAAAAACCTTAGAAATACATACATCCCCTTTACTCTGTACACACACTCTTTTTGACAATTTGCAATTAACTTTTATATCTATATTTAACTGGCTGCAGAAACGTTCCCGATTCAAGTTTATCTCCTTACAAAAATAGCTGATAATTAAATGAAATACCATACAGGCTAAATATTGCAAATATTTGCAATTTTACAAAGAGCCAATTGGAACCTCAGGTTTCGCTGTACGATAATATTTTATTGTATGATTTTTACAGTGTGTTTGTAGATTCACATTGCGGAAAATATACTTTGTCAAAGTATCAGCAAGGTGAGATAACAGAGAATATTGTTCCCCAGCTTGAAACAGATTACAGGATGTGCCTGGTATTGTTCGCTGTTGCCAATTCTCCCAGAAAAATTCCCTCCTGCTTCTCAGAACGTACTTAGAATTTAATGAATGAAGCACCATCTCTGCTTCCACATTATAAACATTCACAAGTTAAGGGCTTATTATTTAAAAAAAGGTTACACCTTTTGTTACTGTGCCGCTTCAATCTTTCCTTTACTCTTATACTTTCGCATTGACAAAGTAATGAGCCAGAAAGACATTTCCGTTTTTTTAAAGCTCCTGCCTGTTAAACCGCTGACCTGGATACAGCAGGTTGATATTGTTTCAAGTTTATTCAGCCTTTAATCTGGTAGAGGTAACTTTTCACATAATTTAAAAAGGCAGCAGAGGCTGTAACTGTACGGCAATGATTTCTTAGCTCAATCTAAAGTCATTTTTTAATTTCACCCCGAAAAATTGCATTTTACTGTACAGCCAAATGAAACCCCTCGCTGGGAGTGTTAAGAGTTAAATCTAGTGTGCTAGATACTATTAGTATCTAGGATAGAATATAGCTGATTTAATATTAACATGTCCCTTAAGTGCAGATGAAAGGCTTTGAGTAATTTACTAATATGCTTTGTACATAGAGGGTGGGACATAGATTAGTTAAGTATCGTCCCAGTGGACATGTACAGGCAGACACAAAAAGGAATCTGTAACATGCAGAGGTTTCATACACTAAAACTGAAAACTGAATTAGGCAAAAATAGACGATTTGGAAAAATTATCTAAGTCAGCTATAGTCGTATCCTCGCTATGGTAGCCTATATGTTGCAGTACGATTCTAGTTCACCACGAATTGAGGTTTAGGGAACAGAAGAAGTCATATAGAATATGACTGTGGCCATCCCTTAAAAATATGTATAAGTACTCAAAGAGGGCATTAGTTGGGGGCATAAATAAGCTGTGCTCATAATGTATAAACCTTAAAGGTACTCAAAGAGGGCATTAGTTGGGGACATAAATAAGCTGTGCTCATAATGTATAAACCTTAAAGGGACACTATAGGCATCCAGACCCCTTCATCTCATTGTCTGGGTGCATGGACTGGGTGCAGTGTCCCTGCCCCCCTAGTCCTGCAATGTAAGTCAATGCAGTTTTTGAGAAACTGCAATGTTCACAATGCAGCACTAAGTATGTATACCAGACAGCCACGAGAGGCACCTCCGGGAGTTTACCGGACTCATGGTCCCATAAATGACACACGCTATGCAAGAGGACATCCAGCGTCAGTGAAATCCTCCATGGGAATATTGATTCAATGCTTACCTTTGGGGAGGGCCTAATGTGCGCATGGCATTTGCAGCGCATGTGCAATAGGTCCCCTCCATCGGATGATGCTGGAGGAGGCGGAGTGCTGACCCAGCGCAGAAGAATGTTGGTGCTGGAATCTGGCAAGTAATTAAAGGGTTTTTAACCATGTGCCATTGGGTAGGAGAGGGGGGCATGGGAAGTGTGCATCAAAGAGTAAGATATGGGAAATGTGACAGTCTGAATGATGAGGACCTGGAACTCCCAAGATTCTTTGTCAGCTAAAATTATTAAGCATAATAGGAGATGTAATCTGGTGGAAACAGCTGCAGGATGCCCACACAGGCTATAAACTATGAAAAGTGCACAGTATGCCATGTAACAAAATGAAAAAAGTATTTGATCCCCTGCTGATTTTGAACGTTTGCCCACTGACAAAGACATGATCAGTCTATAATTTTTATGGTAGGTGTATTTTAACAGTGAGAGACAGAATAACAAAAACAAATCCAGAAGAACGCATGTCAAAAAAGTTATCAATTGATTTGCATGTCAAAATCAGCAGGGGATCATATACTTTTTTCCCTTATAAGCACTACTGATCCAACTTAATTCTGAATACATGAATAGTTTTTTACCTTTTTTTCAATGATCCAAATTAAGTACAGGGCAAAAGCTGAGTAACCCATTCCTTAATTGTACTATTGATTCTGTTATCCATGTTAAGATTTTAACATAATATAAAGCAAAATAAATCCAACAAAGCGCCTTCATTAGAGACTCCTCACAGTACCAAAAGGAATTCTCCATTAGCAATGCCGTTACGGCAGCCATTTTGTTGTGGGCAGCTATCTGATGAACATGATGTGTCTGTTCCAGCAAATAAGATCCAATAAAACCACATGGAGAATTAGTGTGGGGTTCAGAACTCCTGAGATAAATGAAGAATCCTCTCAGTTCTAGGAGATGTATCATATAAATGTCAGAAGTGATGACAGGTCACTTACTCCCCCCCTCGTTTAGATTTTTATAAATGTGTATATACAGCATAATATCCTACTCCGTTGACAGCTTTTCACATGTATCCTCACAGTACGTATGAGATACAGTGTTTCTCACCTCTGTTTAACTTATCCAGAAACATAACATGAAAAATATATCTATTTTATTCAACCCTGAGAATCAGGTTAATTTGGAACTAAATCCCGGAGGTGTTACCGTGATATAAATATAACATTAGTGCTTAGTGGCACCTGGAAGGAAGCTCCAAGACTATGTGTTTTATTAAATCTGCTTTTCAAGGGTCACATTATAGACAATACAAGTGTCAAGGTCATTTTGTATAGCACTGTGTGAATGCAAAACAAAATTCGATATACACTGCAATAATTTGTATCTGCGATGTACACAGTGCCCTGGGCTTAATTACATAGGTTAGAAATATAAATGCTACAGGTTACAATAATGCAAATTGCGCGTAATTTGCTTTGTAGCTGCTCTGCACTAATCATTTATTGCCACATGTCATCAAGTACTGATTGCCAAACATTCCCCTCTGCTGGCCTGCAATGACACCCGCTGGCTGAAAGATACACACGCATTGCAAGAAACATCTCCAATAGTACATCCAGGCTACACAGGTGCACCTGCATCAGAGCAAACTTAATTATTACAGACTTCAATATGTGGTGGCTTTTTTTTTTCTTAGGTAGTATCAGAGCAGCCTCAAACTAGAATACAAGTCTAACACGCAAACTATAATACAATTATATATTACAAACCATAACAAAATTCTATAATACAAAAGAAATAATATTGCAATTCTACTCAGGATAATCTTTAACATCTGCTTTATACATTTGAGAAAAGCCAAATTTAGCTATGTATTAAAAAAATTAAAATACTATTTTTGTTAATATCATCAGCATAGAAGCATATTAAGGGGCATCACATGATACCATAATAATGTGACATCTTCATCTATTAATTGGAAACGTGGGTTGGGTCACATGACGTGACAGTAAAGAGATATAACTGTGATAAAACACATGGGCTTTTTGGGGAAGCAAAGGGAGATTGATTGGTACTGTACTGCTCTTTCCTCGAGAGGCTTAGTATTGTTTTATTGTTTAATTTTATCTCTTTTGTATAACTGTTAGGATAGTGCAACCTGACACACAAACATAGGTCAAAACTCACTGAATAATGATAATTGAGGAAAAACTTTAGAAATAAATCAGCCATGAGTCTTAGAAAAGAGTGGTAGAAAAGGAATCCAGGCACTCCAAGTATCTTCTATTGTATTTATTAGAATAAGTGGAACACAGCAACCGCAAGCTTGAGAAAGACCCTTTCAGGGGTCGAAACATTGTGATGTCCCACTTATCCTAATAAATACAATTGGAAATACATGGAGTGCCTGGATCTCCTTTCTACCACTGATATCTACTCACTGGGGCTGGGGCTGGCCCTCGGTCCAGTTTAGCACCCGGATCTTCACATGATTGGAGTGCGGTTCGTTTTTTCTCTTTTTGCAACTATGAATCTTAGAAAAGGCTGGGCTTAACCAGATATCTCTAGAGAGGGGAAAGTATAATATGAGAAAAAACAACATTGAAATTCTCACCAGATTAGGATACTAGAAATCATTGGAAATAATGTTAAATCCCCCAAAAAATTATTTTAAGACCCTCAAAAGAGCAATATTATGCCATTAGTTCTGGCAAGTTATGGCAAATTTAGTTAGAATTAGGTATCAGCTCAGCTGTGACAGAAAATGTGACAGTGAATAGTAGATTAGTATGTCCAAATAAGTGTGGACTGGACTCATTATAAAACTGCTTGGGTAATTTACTAAACGGAGAGTTGTTGGGAATTCAACATGAATTCAAAGTAGCTGAACTGGACGTATAGCGGACTTAGAGAATGTTTGGCCTTGAAATTCACTTTGAATTCATGACAATTATCACTTTAGTGAATAACTCTGTGTGGATTAAAAGAGGGACCAGGCAAACATTCAACAGTGGCCCCTTTTCCCATATACATATTGTTGTACACTAATGCATGGAGCAAATTTCAAAGACTGCAGAAAAGCCAGAATTCTAACAAACTCAGAGTTCCGAAAGCTGGTTCTCTTGTATTTAAACTCTCTAAACACATTGATACAATTACAAATATTGAACGGCTTTTCATTTCTATCAAACATACTTTGCCATTGTTGTTATAAGCCCGGTGGCGTGTTCATCGCACATATTGATATCTACCAGGATGTATGGAATATATCTGTTACCAGGTGATACAATTGTGAATATTACTTTATTCTGCTGACTTTAACTACATACAAAGTGAAAGTCCTGCTCTACAACCATGGCTTATCCTTGGTATGGATGTCGTGTCGGTTCGGATGTTTTATATCACTGGCCATTATCTCTCGATAATATTTTCATTGTTTTTAATGTATATTATTGGCAATAAATGTCCATGAAAATGCTTGTAGGTAAAATTATTTGAAAACAATGTAAGACTTACTGGGTTATTCATAACAGTGAGAATTGTCAGGAATTCAAAAAGGCCTAAGTAGTTAACCCCTTAATGACACAACTTCTGGAATAAAAGGGAATCATGACGGAATATATCCGTCGTCTGTCCTTAAGGGGTTAATCTAGGAACATTCTACACGTCAGCTATGCTTCTAGTTTGATTATTTTGACTTTACATTTGAAATTCATGGTGCAATGCCCTGACACTATGTACCATAATAAACAACTCTATTTTGTAAATGGTGCAGAGAGGGTCCCTTTAAAAACTTTTAAATAAAGAATAAAAAAAAAGTATAGAAAACTATTCTACCAATTCAAAGGAAAACAAAAGCATTGATATTATCAGTTTGATGTATAGTCTTCTATTATTTTTGTATCACTTCTATGATCTCTGCAAACATAAACAATATATTTTGAACTGAGCTTGTCTGGTCTACGTATAGTTGTCTAAATGAAACTGTACCTTCAAAGTTATTTCTACCACCAAGTGGTTAATAAGATAGTAATTATTGCTTAGTACATCTTTATTAAACTGTGAGAGACTTGGGGATTCAGGGGGTGGGTAGCGTGATCTTGTAGGTGTTTTACAAATATTATCAAATTAATAAGCAGTACCAATGCCAATTTAACAATGTAAGAATATAAGTCTATTAAAGTTGCTTGGAAGTGTACTTGCAGACATGTTAGTAAACAACATAGAACATATTTTTTATAGCCAACAGACCTGTCTGCCAAATTGACCTTTAAATCTACTAAATAGCACTAACTCTCTGGGCATCCTGGAGCTTTGGGAAATGTAACCTCCACTGGATGCAAGATACATGTATCACTCGGAAGGCATCTTGTGATTTGTAAAATAATTCAGATTATACAGTGATATAAGCAGTTAATGGAAAACTCAACGGAAAATAAAAATAAAATTTGCCTGCCAATACCAATGCCAAACAGAGCTAATTATACTAAACTAGACCATTCCATTTGTATGCTGTATGCTCCTACCATAACAAACATAAAAACCAATGGCTTGCCATAAAGGGAAGCTCTATTTGGGGGAAAATTACCAAACAAGGAGCAATCACTATGGAAACCGGTAGACTGTCTAACAACGTTTAGCACTTGTACCCAAAAATTCTCTATTTTGTCTTGAAAAATCTACCAAAAAGTATGATAGTAATGATTACAAAACAAACTATTGCATTCAGTATGTAGACACTATAGAGTCTATTCTACTTTTGTTGAATTGCAAATGTTTGACCACAACCACCAGAATCGAAGAATCCAAGAGTTCGACTGCTTTCCATGCCAGCTACTCCGGTTTTAATTTTGCAACTCCTTTGGCAATTTTTCCTAATTCTTAATTTAGCGAACCAGCCCATATGTGCCACGCAGCTCTTTCTACAAAAATATGAGATCAAAATGATATTATTTAAAGCATTTTTTGGGCTCACGCTTATTATATTTTCAAAAGTTGTATCACATTAATCAATAAATATGAAAATATTGTGATCACAATTGCCGAGCTTTTGTGAATAAAGTCAATGGAGTGTACCGTGTACCATAAACTTGTTGGAACCATTCCCTCGAGCAGGGTTCCTATATGTCTGTAGTTATTATCTCGCTAGTTTATTATATTTTTTGACTGCCCGTTGTACAGCCCCAGGGAAGGAGCTCTATAAATACACATTCAATGACAATAATTATTATTACATCACCATATTAAAACAACTTTATAAGCTGTAACATTCCTTTTTTTTTTTTTGCTTCTGTAATATTAAAATTCCATCGTTGTGCAAGATATGGTTCCTTTAACATTTCTTCTTTGGAACCCCTTAAATTCTAAGTCTACTCTTAGAAGAAGCGTTTTCTATATATAAATGTATCCATTTAAATGAAAGCAGACATTTACAATGCAATGGCAAGGAGATCTCTTTGTGACTTCCCAGTGTACCTGCACTGTGTTTCCCTAAAGACGTCATGTTTACATATCTGTCATCCTAGTACTATTTATAACAACTTGGTTAGAATATGGATTGCATTAGCACAATGCCTTACACAATAAGTAACCCAATTAAACATCTTCCCTTCGGCGAGATTTATATACAGTAATCCATTTCAGTTTAAAGTGACAATAAATGAGTTTAAAGAACTTTCGAAAAGCACATATTACCTCTTAATTGCAGGATGCACAATATGAGTTCAAACTTAACTTCTTATATAAATTAAACTAAGGGAAAAAAAACCTGCAACAAAAATGACATTTTCAGCTGAACCGAACAAGTAAGATATCGTTATCTAAACCTGTGACCGAACTTTGGTTCATCCATTTCACCTTTCTCATCTCTTTTTCCGAAAATAGAATGTATTTTCATTCCTATGCCCTCATTTGTGTTCATTGTTATCTTATTCTGTAGAAGATACTGTGCACCAATTTATTCAGATCTATCTGAGTTCTTCCATAGAGCATATCACCCAGAGCTGTGATCATGCAGGTCTTAAGAGAACACAGTGTTCAAATGCTGAATCAGAAATCGTCTCCTGATGCGTATCTATTCTCTTACCTTCATCAGGGCTCAGACATCGGATGTTAACCCAGTCTTCCATATTGTAGCAGAAGCTATAAAAGGCAACACCACTAGGAAACGGTGAAGATCAAATTAATACTCATCTCTAGGCTTCTCATTGCTTTGCTAACTTAGATCCAAATGTAACAAAGAAAGTTCTTGTAGATGAAACATTTAGAGTAATAGGGATATGCTATTACTGACAGGTGGGAGCTAAACAGAACAGGAGGTAAATGAAATGTACAGTATCAGTCTTTCACTGCTGCTATAACACCAGACCACCTGGGATAATCCCGTCGTTAACTCTTTATTTTCAGCCAGCTCTGTGTATTGTCTCCTGTGGGTGATCGCTGTTTTTTTTTTCTTCCCTTTTACTCTCTGATGGAGAGTTCAGGAAAATATACGCAAACAGAAAGCAGGTTACTTGTGGTGAGAATTCCGATGGGACCCATTTTATTCAAGAGACAGCTGCTGGCTATATAGGCTAACACCAGAGGGATGCCGGATCATGTCAAACAAAACCAGCCTCGTACCTCCTACAGCACTCTCTCTGTTTTGATAATTGTGAAAAAAAACTTGCAATAATTGCATTTATGCTACAAAAAAACTTCATGCAAATAAAAGGCAAAGGCCTTGGATTCAAATCAAAATTAGAAATTACATTTCTGTAAAATTGTAATTCAGTTGCTAGCGCAAGCCAGCACGATCATTTTATAGTCTTGCACAGGAGGAGTGAAAATGCTGTATTCCCTGTCATTTATTTCACTTATTTATGACATGTTTCAGAGATGGTTACAGGTAGTGTCTGCTTTGAGATATAGTCATGGTTTGATGACTGTGTGTATGCTACTCAAAAAGAAGAGGATACTTCACTCATTGTCAGCCTTTGTGTAATTATTATCATTATTATTTATATAGCACCAACAAGTTCTGTAGTGCTGTACAATGGGTGGACTAAAAGACACGTATTTGTAACCAGACACATGGGAACAGAGGGATTCAGGGGCCCTGCTCGATGAGCTTACATGCTAGAGGGAGTGGGGTATAGTGACACAAAAGGTAAGGGTAGGGGTAGAAAGTAGGTTGATAGAATAGTATTCACTGAAGATAGTGTATTTTTTTTTAAATGACAGAGGAGGAATTAAGGTGTGTGGGTAGTGATGTCGCGAACATAAAATTTTCCGTTCGCAAACGCCGAACGCGAACTTCCGCAAATGTTTGCGAACGGGCGAACCGTCATAGACTTCAATAGGCAGGCGAATTTTAAAACCCACAGGGACTCTTTCTGGCCACAATAGTGATGGAAAAGTTGTTTCAAGGGGACTATCACCTGGACTGTGGCATGCCGGAGGGGGATCCATGGCAAAACTCCCATGGAAAATTACATAGTTGATGCAGAGTCTGGTTTTAATCCATAAAGGGCATAAATCACCTAACATTCCTAAATTGTTTGGAATAACATGCTTTAAAACATCAGGTATGATGTTGTATCGATCAGGTAGTGTAAGGGTTATGCCCGCTTCACAGTGACAGACCAAACTCCCCGTTTAACGCAACGCAAACAACCGCAAACAGTCCATTTGCACAACCGCAAACTCCCCATTTGCACATGGTTGGATATCAAGCTAGCCATGTCCCTTTCCTTGTCCTCACTGATGTCATTGAAGGTCTCTTCCTCCACCCAGCCACGTACAACACCAAGGGTCCCCAAAAGGTGACAACAAGCCCCCTGTATTTTTTTTTTTAAATGTACACTACTGTTACACCAGATATGAGTTGCACTGGTGTGACACTATGCCCTGGCAGGCCCTGAAATGCACACGTGTGAAGGAAACTGACTGCTATTATTTCACAGTCAAATTTCTAGTTTTCTTTTTAATGTACACCTCTGTTACACCAGGTATGAGTTGCACTGGTGTGACACTGTGCCCTGGCAGGCCCTGAAACGCACACCTGTGAAGGAAACTGACTGCTATTATTTCACAGTCAAATTTCTATTTTTTTTTTAATGTACACTACTGTTACACCAGATATGAGTTGCACTGGTGTGACACTGTGCCTTGGCAGGCCCTGAAACGCACACCTGTGAAGGAAACTGACTGCTATTATTTCACAGTCAAATTTCTAGTTGTGTTTTTAATGTACACTACTGTTACACTAGATATGAGTTGCACTGTGCCCTCGCAGGCCCTGAAATGCACACGTGTGAAGGAAACTGACTGCTATTATATTACTGTCAAAAAAGTGTTTGTTTTTCTAAATGCAAGCTATTGTGACACCAGATATGAGTGGTGGCACTGGGCAAGTGGGCACAGTATACGCTGTGAGCCTGACACACACGCTGGCAGGCAGGCAACTGCAATTAGATTACACAGGAAAAAAAAAAGCAGACTGATGTTCTTACCCTAAAAAGGGCTTTTTGGGGTGCTGTCCTTACAGCAGAGATCAGATGAGTCCTTCAGGACTGTAGTGGACACTGAATACACTAGCCTAGCTATCGATTTCCCTATTAAATCAGCAGCAGCTACACTGTCCCTCCTCTCACTAAGAATGGAGCTTCCGGGGGGCGGGGCCTAGCTGTCATGGAGGAAAGACGCACTTCGTGTGAGCTCCCTCAATATCTCACTTTAAGCAGCTATCAACAAGCGAATTTCACCCCAGAAGAGGATGACCCAGCAATGTTGCTCCTACCTGACCGACCCGCCATGCTTAATAGTGGTCAGCAACTCGACAGAGTCTTACTTACCTCCGCGTGGCAAGTGTGGCCTGGTGCTCACCGGGCGGGAGAGGCGGACGATCTCCCGATCCTGGGATGCCCAGGAGCAGCTACTTCCCGGCAGGAGCTCCGTTACCCCCCTCGGACCAGTGGGGGTTATCCCGGTCCACCCCTGAGAGGCTGTCTGGAGCTAATGGACGCACAGAGCACAGCCGTCCAGGCTGAAATACTAATCTGCGACTCTCCCAATATGGCGGCAGCTGCGTGTCCTCCTGGTACCAGCAAAGCATGACAGGATATTGAGTCTAAGCTGGACAAACTCTTTAATCAATTTTGGAAGCAAATAACAAGCAGGAAGCCCCAACAAGCTCCACCACAGCCCCAACAAGCTCCACCACAGCTAAGCGAAGCAGTCCCCATTAGAATCCACCAACGCAAAAGGCGTCGAAGACGGGACCGGAGGCACAAACAGAAATGCAGAGCCTGCCCTGCGTCAAACACTCACCTCCACCTTAAGCCACCACAATCCCGCACCGGACGTGAAGCACCACCGGGACAGATCCGACCACCCGACAAAACAAGCTTCCACCACCTCAAGCCGTGAACCCGGCACTCAGCCAGAGACTTGCCTTTGTTGTTCCAGGTATCAGGGACTCCCAGGGTCTGCACCTGGCGCCCAGAAGGGATCGGATGAGCACAAACAGTAAACAGCAGCCTGCCAAGCATGTCCCAGTATAGCCGATCCTCCACACCATGCCTTTGATCATGAACTGCTCTCTGCATATTAACTAATCGTAAAGTAGCAAGCGTTTAAACGTGTCATTATTTCACCTCCTAAAGAGTTTATTGTCGTAGTTCCTTACATGCCTTTACCTTAATCGTTCATGTATTATGTTATTCACTAGTCTCATCTCATGGGGCGACTCACACTTGATTTATAACTAGTGGTAGAGCTGCTGATATAAATACACAGTTGATAACGTGCAAGCTATACCCTAAACATGACAGCCACCTTTCACAACAATGTACTGCTATATACTCATACCCTCAGTGCAACTAGCCATGATATACGCACGTTCAGCCTAGCATGCTCAAATATAACACACTTCTGTCTAAAAAAAAAAAAAATAATAAAAAAAAAAAGAATGCAGCTTCCGAATGAATCTAAAATGGATGCTGTCCAGGAGGTGGGAGCGTCTTGGAGGGAGGGTCTGCTGCTGATTGGCTGGAATGTGTCCGCTGACTGTGAGGTACAGGGTCAAAGTTTACTCAATGATGACGAATAGGGGGCAGACCGAACATTGCATATGTTCGCCATCCGTGGCGAACGCGAACAAGCTATGCTCGCCAGGAACTATTCGCCAGCGAACCGTTCGGGACATCACTATGTGTGGGTGCTATTAACGGTTTAATTGATACGCATTTTTGAAGAAATTAGTTTTCAATGAGTTTTCAATTATTTCAGGGAGTGGAGACTGGGTTAGCGTCTAACAGAGAAGGGAAGGTAGTTCCACAGGAACGGTGCAGCCATAAAGAAGTCTTGAAGGCGAGCATCAGAGGTGAGAGTACAAAAAGAGGGTACGCGTAGGCCTTCGGAAGAGCTTAGATGCCTAAACGGCACATACGTGTGTATTAGAGAGGATACCTAAGGTTGGAGTTGCATTGTGTAGAGATTTGCAAGCAAGAATAATGCTTAATGACCCCTTATAAATGTCGGGCGGAATATAAAGCACATCCACACTTTTGACAAAGCCCAAACCAGGGCGAAACGCGTCAAGTGAAGGATTGGAAGCTGTATTTTATATTTGATATTGTTTTTTTTAGCAATAAAGTTTAGTTTTTTATCCATTCCTTTTAATTTTATCATCCTTTCTGGTGCTGTTGGATTCCTGCTACATCCACATATCCTTTGGTGGGGATTATACCACCACAAGCCACTACCACCAGAGCAAATTATTGCTCTGGAAATTTACCTTTTATTATTCCAAATTTGGGCTTTCGTACTGTACAATTGGAGTTTGTATTCTGTTTTTCTTCCCACATATGGTGGCTGTGTTTGGATATCCCATACCATCAACATCTACATATCCTAAGACGGGGATTGTACCGTCCAGGCGATATACAGCAGAGCTCTTAGCAGCTCTGTAAAGTGTGAGTTTGCCTTTTATCTAAAATTCCACACATATGTGTATCTACTTATTATAGCATATTGCACTATTGTTTGTACCTTTTGTGTTTCCCTTGAGGTTTTTTACTATGCTGTATTAATCAAGATCAATATGTATGACTATATTTGACTATGTATGACTTTTGAGCAGTATTTTGGTGCGGTTTACCACCTTTTTTATTTCGCATTTCTGTTCACTACAAGCAGGCATTGGGAAATCCTGCTGGTTCACTGCTGCCTCACCCCTTTTGGCTATATAGAGAGCACCTAACCCTCCTTATTATTATCTTTTTTACAATGACTGATATCTAAACACATTTATTGCAGCTTAAAGACCAATTACTGTGAGTATCATGGCTGTCACTCTGTTATACACTCAGAAACACCAACAATATGGAGTTTCTTCAAAAGAAGGACATTAGAATAGAAAAGAGGGATTGATAATTATAAAGCTAATAAAGCTTTAAGTCCTAAAACTTTTTTTAGTGATTTATTGGAGCACATAGAGATTTATTCACTAAAGTGAGTATTGTCAGTAGTTCAAATCGAAGTAAAAGCGAATTTTAAATATGATGTCTAAATAGCCAAACTGAAATCATTGACTTAAATGTTTGTTTCTAATTCAGATAGCTTTGCTAAAATTTTGAAACTCACTTTAAATTCATTATAAATCACCACTTTAAAGCATAACCCCTTTTAAACCTTAAAAAATGGCATCTATTCATTGAAAATACTACAGCATTGTAGAAAAACTGTTCTAAATATGTAACAGAAATCTTCAATTTGCACACATACATCGCAATGACTCTACTTTGCAGTTAACCCCTTGAAATCCATGTTACTGTGGATAGCTAGCCCCATGGCTACTAGGCCATGGATAGGCAACCTTCGGCATTCCAGATGTTTTGGACTACATCTTCCCTGATGCTTTACCAGTATGATGTCTGCAAGAGCATTATGGGTGATGTAGTCCACAACATTTGGAATCCTGAAGGTTGCCTACCCCTGACCTAGGCTGAGGCTAAATGTGCAAAGTAGCTCTCTTTCGTTGTCATTAATTCATTGAAAAGAAGGCGTTCGTGGTAGATTTATTAAATGTTGTGTCTTTTTTAGACAGTGTAATCAGGATAGTCTCTGCTTGCATGTGCTCCTTGAAATGACAGATGAAAGTAATCCTTTTTATTTGAGAAGAATAGAAAGCAGAAGATGCAGCTAATAGCTATGAGACAACTCTGCTGGTATAAACTATTACAATTAAATATCAGGTTCACAAATTGGGAGCCATGAATCACACTTCATTAATATTGCCACGGAAAATCAAGCATTAACCAATTAGACTTAGAAATCGCTCAAAAAGAATACAGTCAAGAACATTTGTTTTCAAACATAAAGTGCAGTTATAACGTTATTCACATTTATATAAATAACTTTCAACATTACATGATGTGCCTGTTATTGCAATGGCCCGGTCACATTTTAGAATCCCGTATTTCATTGCTGCCCTTATAGAAGTCTTCCTCTTAACCCCTTCCCTACCCTAACACACTACACTACACATTAACACTGTAATTACCATGACACACTACACTATCATTGAACATTGACCATTACACAATTCTAACACACTAGTCTGCCCATTAACACTTTCATTACCCTACCTAACACACTACACTATCACTGAACACTAACCCTTACAATACCCTTACACACTACACTCGACTATCAGTCTAGCGGTTTAGTATGATGTCTCCAGAACCCTTCACTGGCATTAATTTTCCATAATACATGATCCACAGTGACGTATACTCTCTCTCTCTGTCTGTATCAATCAATGAATATGGAAAAAACATAAGGAACAAAACTTTTTTTTTAAATAAAGTATATGTATAACAGGAACCAGAAAATGTCATGGGACAATAATGCCATTGAGGGGTTCCGAAGTCGTCTATAAACCATCGAACTTCAGTCTCTTGGATTATGATGTCTCTAGAACCCCACAATGATAATATTTCTTATAGTACTTTGTTTACCATTCCTTATCTTCTACATCTACACACATTTAGAAATGTTTTGCAGAAGGGTAATGCAGTTTTATTATGTTAACCCCTTAAGGACACATGACCGAAATCTTCCGTCATGCTGTTGTTTTACTTCTGAAGCTCTGTCCTTAAGGGGTTAAAGATGATAATGTCATGATAATACACATAAAGTTTGAAAGTGCCAAATAAAATGTTCTTACACACATTAAGCTTCATTTAGCTTCTGTTTATATTTTCTTGTTAACATCCAGAGCATTCTCAAACCAATGTTTTATCACAATAGCAACATAACATCCGTTAACTATTAGCTTCACCACTTGAGCACAAACAAGTCTTGATAAGTATGAATGTTCTTGTACTTGCATGCTGCGTAGATCATTCTCGGTCGAATTTATTCCCAGTATGGAGCGAGGTAAAGTTTCCAAACGGTATGTGGGAAGTAAGCACGCAAATCCTGTTATTTGTTAACAGGATTTGAGGGCATGCCTCCTATGCACCGCATTGGAAAAGTCACATCAGCAGAATCCTTGTTTTTTGGGGGAACAAAAATTGATGTGTTCGAGTTCAGCCATCTTCTTGGAAAATGTCCTTTAACGAATACTCTGTTGATTACCATTTCTTAAAACCCACATATGACTCTGTAATTTAGTACATGAGAGGTTTGAAGAACTGATATATCGCTCTTGGAATCTTAAAGGAATAGTTTGCCCTACTGACATCACTAAATAGTTACATGGTTATAAAATTATGACATTGATACCACTACATTATCTTGCATCTTTCACACATTTTGGCATCTACTGGTGATCCACAAGAAGATGAGAAACTAACTTTGAAAATATTCCTTCTAGACTCCAAAGTGACAATCTGATTTCTCCTAGAATGTTTAAAATGCGGATTTGATCTTTTATAGCTATGGATATTCTTTTTTTTTTTGCCACAAGACATGCAGATCATTTTAAAGAGGTTCACAGAATTTGATAATTTAACCTCCCTAAGCAGATAATATCCTATCTTTTCTGCTAAGAACTCTCTAAGAAAAATCTATTTTCCTCAAGTTTTAGTGGTGACCTATTATCCTTTGTTTAGTCAGAATAACCAACTTCATTTTTTCTATAACTGTTGCCCACAAATCCTATACTTTAAAGGCATGACACAGCCTAAATCAGTTGGGAGAAAAAAGTTTGTCTATATGGCACAAATGGAATACTTGTATATTTCACAAGGAATCATGCTTGTTTTGTTAGGTAAGTGTGATGGATTGACCCGACCACTTGAACAACTCCACAAAGAGCTTTTATCACCATGTTTGCCCCTACATGATGTGCCATGACTTTACAGGACATAACGAAGCCTAGCCTTGGCCTAACTAGCCCCCACAGACCTTCAAGTTGCTCCTTAGGGCTAGTTGCTAAACTTAGTTGCTCCTTAGGGCTCGGAGAAGCCATTATGTGACACCAGGACTTGGTACCAATCAGTCTTGAACCCTGCATGAGATGGGAAGATGGTTGAGGACCGGTCAAAATTCAACTGGTGATTACTCAGGCCAGACACCTCCGTTCCAAGCACTTTGTGGACAGGTAGCACTTCTAAACCAGAGCTCTCTGAACTATCTTGAGGATAACTTATGGGCCATTATCCATTTTGAGGACATTATTGTAAGACACCCTGGTGTCTAGTAGTGGAATTAGATTGTTTGGGTTGCTGACCCCCAAATGAGAATGACTGTATAAATATGTGCAAGTTATTAATTAAAGTGTCTGTTTTACCCTTCATCGTGACTCGGATGATGCTATTTAACTGGGCTATAATTACTCTTGCTGAACTGTTCTTGGTGGAGATACCGACTATTGGCACTTGGTCACAGCAAGGTAACCAAAAAGTAACCAAAAAATAGACGTGAGAGAGAAATACTCTGTAATAATTTCTGAAGAATATATCCCCCACTAGCTTGAGCAAATAGACTCTCTATAGGATTGTCACTGCAGAAGTAGAGTGTGCAAAAAGGAAATGTGGATTTTCTGTACATCTTAGAATGCATTCAGATATTTGTTGCTATAAATAATTTTAAAACATTTTCCATTAGCCTAGAAAATAGGATTCATAGCTGTTAGCAAGGTAATATTTTAGCATTACAAAGTCTCTGGCAGGTTGTCCTCATCATCATTAATAAATCATGAGATGCATACATTGACTATGAAGTGGTTATTGTATAGAAAGTGTAAATTAAGTTATTCACTACAACAAAGGTGGCCAAAGCAAGATCCCCAGGACTTGCCTGGAGGCTGGAAAAGCACTGAACAGAGAAACTAGAAATATTGTTATCATTATTATAAAGCGACAACAAATTCCACAGTGCTGTACGATGGGTGGACTAACAGACAATTATTTGTTGGATGCACAGGAACAGAGAGGTTGAGGGCCATGCTCCATGAGCTTACATTCTAGAGAGAGTGGGTTATAGTGACACAAAAGGTAAGGGTAGGATTAGACAAATAGGTTGCTAGAACAGTTTTCACTGAGGGCTTAGTGTTTTTTTTTTTTTTTTGGATGACACTTATAAGTAAGGAACCAAGGTGTGGAGAGAGAAGACCTATTAACAGTTTAACTGATATGCTCTCCTGAAAAAGTGAGTTTTTAATGAGTTTTTGAAGGAATGGAAACTGGAGAGTCTAGCGGAGCAGGAAAGGGAGTTCCTAGAAGTCTTGAAGGTGAGCATCAGAGGTAGGAGTATGGGCAGAGGATAGATGCAGGTCTTCAGTAGAGAGTAGGGGCCTAGACGGGACATACTTGTGTATTATGGAGGATAGGTATGAAGGAGAGGTTATGCAGAGATTTGTAAGCAAGTTCAGAATTTTAAACTGAGTAAATATAAAACAGTTCTTACGCTTTTTTTTTCTCCGAGAAACCATAGATGATTTTGGAATCTGCATCATGCCTGACTTATAAGGGTAAACATAATCAGTTCTTTAGAAAACAACAAGTTTCCAAAAGGAATATTCCCAAATACTCTACAACTACCCATGATGCTTTGCCAACCTTTAGAATAGCAAAGCATCATTGAAGTTGTACATTTTAAACACATGGGGATCTACCTTTTTGGGCAAACCTGCTCTAAAATTAGCTTAAAAAGGAAAAAAACAAACAATTATAATACAAATTGCTAATTTGTTGTATTCACATTTTTAAATCAAGCCTGTAGTTTCTAAAGTACTGTAGTTTCTAAAGTAGTTTTTACTAAACTGGAAGTTGTTGAGTTTTTCTTGCCGAATATGGCCTGTAACGTTGTTATAAGTCACAAAGGTCAAATGCTCAATTTCCATCTGGTCCTTTTAATGTTTATACTGAACTATAAATCGATTGATGTTCCCATAAATGACTATGCAAACCGGGTTTAATGGATTAATTACGTATAAATTGCAGTAATAAATATTTAGCCATCTTCCTTTCTAACAAGATGAACAAGTCTCACCTCATTATGCATTCAGGATGAACTAAATTTCAGTAAGGTATAATGATCGTCTAAAATGTATCACCCATCGCATGCTGAAGATATATCTTCTCTAGCATCTAGACCCTAATTAAAGGAATAGTATATATCATGTTACTTGAAAATAAAAAACATTTTCATTTTTTTTAATTTAGCTTTCATTTATCAAAGCTCTTTCAATGCTAGGTTCTAAATATTAGTTTATATATGAGATTTTTTTAAAGTTCTAACTTTTTTTAGTCTCACTAAAAGCCAACTACAAAGCAGATCAATGTCCAATAAAGTCAAATTTAATTTCCAAGTTCACTGACTTATATGTTGATGCAATTAGAAGAATGTCTGCATAATTAAAAATTTGTCAGGTATGTAAATCATCAGCTGAAAAGTCCCATGCAGCCTGCATACAGCAGTCTAATTCCAGTTAAAAGCTAAAGAAGAAGTTTTTAATTTCGAGGACAGTAAACCAAGAAAAGTTGATGGTCACTTACCTCGCCACTTCCTCAGACATGACTTATTAATTTCTCACAATGAACGCTCTAAGTTGAGGACGACTGCTGAGGACATATACTCATATCTCTGAGCTTCAACAAGTCAACGCATGCACTGAGCGAATGCATGTGAATGCTCCTAATGTAAACCCTATGTCTAGATGCAAGTATCAAACCATTCTGCACCACATCTATGAAAATACATTGAACCCTGTTAGATAGGCTATAGTGCCATCGCATGAAAAAGGAACGAGGTGGAGACTATGTAAATGTTCTATTACGAGAACTACAAAAGAGTCATAAAGCAGTGGACATGAAGCAAAATTGCATCTGCCGTTCACCTCCATCAACACTGTATCTACCAATCTTTACTTGTTGCTTTGAACTCATTGCAGATTCTAGAGGTTAATAGTTTGACTAGGTTGTTGAAATCTTGTTATGTCATCAGATCTCCTGTTGTCCTACACCAATTCCATAGTACATTTTCTTTGTTTAGAAAGGTTTTAAGCACCCCATCATAACATTGTGGATATCACTGCTCCACAGCAAGATCATTTAAGAGGTTACTGTCTAATGATTGTCGTACTACAAATCTATGGACCTAAGCTAACTTTGCTGTGTGAGAATAATAGAAGCAATTATTCAACTTCTGGTGAATAGCTACCTGTTGGCTAAGCGTGATCCAGAGTTCATTGCCATAAAGACAGTCAAGTGTACATTTGGAACTTTGGAAAAATCCTTGAACATAATAGCATCTATTCTATTTCCTATCAGGAGAAGGACAGAGTTGGTCATAGGTTGGAACTGGGCATCTAGACCCGAGCGCGCTTACTTCTAAGTCAGGCAAATAGCTGTCCTTTGAGTTTGTTCCGTATGTCTTTCCCTGCTTTTTCAGAGTGGTGTAGTCACCTAAATTTGAAGACTGGCCAGAGAATTACATTTACAGAAAAGGGATATAATGTGTTTTAATGTGTTTAAAGGAACAAAAG
The DNA here is from genome assembly GCF_036172605.1 of Pelobates fuscus. Lineage (NCBI taxonomy): Eukaryota > Metazoa > Chordata > Amphibia > Anura > Pelobatidae > Pelobates > Pelobates fuscus. Next base: position 110,944,522 of record NC_086327.1, on the reverse strand, counting down.
CACTCAGAGGATGAATCAAATAGAGAGTCTCAAAACCATTAATTACTGGTGTGAATCCCAACAAAAATTCAATATCTGGTTCGTGCTTCAACAAGGAGAATGTCTCAAGGACAGGAATCAGAAGGACCGACGGGAATGCATGTTCAGATAATTCTATCATGTTTGCAATATTTAAACAAATGAAGTGCTAGCAGGTTAAAAAGAAAACAGAGATCAAATATAACAGTACATTTGCATATAATAAAAAAAAAAATTATAAGTAGAGAAATGTATGAATAAATACAGTAACTGAATATAATTTGCAGAATTACAAGTTACCACAGCTGTGGGGATAAAAAAAAAACCTTTTGAATTTAAGCTTATGTGCACTAGATTTCCCAATTATCATCCTAGCGTTTGACTAAGCATCATGGGAAATGTAGTGCACATGCAGCCATAGATAAAGGGCCATTGTGCAAAATTCACTTGTGTAGGTATGCGTAAATGTTTCTTTAATTTGATTATATTTAATAAATTAGAAGTTACATTCACTGTGCTCTGCAGTACTTGGTGAAGAAGATTTATTCTGTGGTTTTCATACCCCGCAGCATCGTACTACAACGTCCTGCTCAAAAATCTCTCTCTCGAGCAAACAGTTTTCCCATCTATAAAATGATACATGCTATTGGCTACGAGTTCCATAGTTATTCTGAAAATACAGACAGCTGTGTATTCCGCAAGATATACAAGAACCAAGGCAGAAGATGCCTGCATTTCAGTCCAGGGTGCTACCAGTCAGCCAATCACGTTTGCAGTTACGTCCCACTGACTTACTTGTATCGCCCTGGGCTGCTGGCAAGTCATCAGACAGTCTGCCTGCTCACAGTTAACTTGCTCATATAAACGATGCAAATTCATTAGTAAAAAAAATAAAATTGAAAGACAAAAGACGTCTACTGTGAGGTATGAACATCTGACTGACAGCAGAGTGGTCGATGATGTTTCCTTGTGCAACTTGCTTGGGTTTCAGACAGTGTAGGGGTTTACATCATTTAAATGGCTAATAACATTTTTACTGACATTTAATAGGCAATAAAAAAACATTTAGATAACAGTTGTATGGTATTCTATGCTTAATAATCTATGCAGAGTTATTTAACCCATTAAATATGAACTTTGCTCTTGATATGCATGATTAAGGCTCCGCTGAGCCGAACGTCGCACTTTCTATGGGGTGGTTCACCTATCAATAAATATACCATTCTTACTATTGGAGTGTTGCCTGCGTTTATTCATTTTGAATCTTGGTCTATGTCAGGGGTGGCTAAACTTGTCAAAATGCAATTAATTCCCATGCACCCTCTGCGATAACTAGATTTATTACTCAATCCAATCTGTACCCAATGCATGCCAGTGGTATGAAAGCATAATAGATTAGGATACCGTGACGTAGAATTGGGAGAAAGCAGAGACAATACAAAGTTTCTCGTATGTAATTTATGTAACAGCCAATAAGCACTGAACATGAATCAATCTTGTGTTTGACCTTACTGTACTTTTAATATTTTATTTGTGCTCAGCAGATGTACCTACCTAGCAAGGCTTTGAATTTAGTCAACGATAATTAGTTAATTCCAGAATTTATGTAGAATAAATACAGAAACAAAATATTAAAACCTTTCTTCGAATTATCAATAACGATTTGCTGCAATTTGTTTTCCCTTACCAGTTTTAGCATGCCATTGTGAAAACGTGGCCATTAAAGGGGAATAGTTATGGTAGTGCAGTAAAGGTAAGTATAAAATAAAATATTTACCTCTGCAGAACCTATGTGTTCAGGGAGCTATCACTGCCGAATGTATTAGTCCTTACAAATGGCACTGTGAGGTTACATTTATTTGCATGGTATGCCCTGGCCGTGCCAGGATAGCTAGGTGTACACTTAAAGGCTAAAGTGCTTAGAGGTATGGACTTCCGCTATAGGATGGTTCAGGATTGTGGGAAATCATAAATGTAGTTAATATCTGCATTTTTTAACGTTAGTCTTCACAGTTAGCTAGATCTTTTGAACATCCTGTTCCTACATTAAACATAGCTCTGATTGTGCATAGGTGTTGATAAATAATCAGAATCCTCAATGTCTGCATTGGGTTTTTTGGGACTCACATTATGAAGCAAGCAGTCTGTATTAATTAAAACCAAATTTAGCATAATTATATCTTAAATTGTACTTCCCATTTAATTATAGTGCGAGCATCAGAAAGGAAAGCTGATTTCATTTAGCGCTAAATGTTTAAATCCCTGTAATATAAGCTTTTAGAGTATATTGTAAAAAAAAGAAAGAAGTCCTGCCTCTTCGTTACAAATTAACTGTTAAAGGGCACTGCGAGTGTAATCTGCTATTGTCTCCTACTAAGCCACTTTACTGAGTGTACCTTTTTATTCATTTAATTCACACACTGAAAGAATGTGCTCCAGATTCAATCACTATTTGTAGAGCATCTCCGAGCTCCACCGTGTTTGCTCCACTTGAAGCCCCATTGACCAAAGAGGTCAGACGCACAGTGCAACCAAAGGAACATAGGTCTTGGGTGACTGCTGAACATCTACTAATTATATAACAACGCAAGTGGAAGTCTTCAGTGCATTTTACGCAAGGGGTCAAAATGTTTCTAAACCAAGCTTTTTTTTTTGTCCTGAAATAAACACTATTTTTTTCTAGGTTAGAGAATGCCAGAAGATGACAATTCTGATGATTAGCTATTGTGAATTAATCAATCAGGCTTTGCTAATTATCAAGGATGGAGTGCAACTATTAATTAAACAACATCATCTGGCTTAGTCAGCAGCCTTAACACTAGAAATGTCATAATTCATGACCAGTAAATAAATCATAAAAAATATTTCTTCAATGTACTGTTTGTCTAAATCATGTTTTGTTAAAGGCTGCTTGGTGTAATTTGCTTCAACCAAAAACAGAAAATTAATACTTGCTTCCTGTAAATGACAAACACGTTGAGTGGCGCTATCTAAGGTCATCATCATCCAAAGAAATGGTGTTGATATAGTCCAGAGACATCATTGATAATATATACCTTTGTCACTACATCTGTCTTTAAATACCAACTGAATTGTCGGGCATCAGGAGAAATATAGCAGACAATCCCTGGAGTGGCTAAACTATGTCTGGAAATGGGAAGATGATGCATGTCATATGTCACTTCGACTGCTGGATACTCAAAAAAAAAATATGAAGAACGCTAGGAAAACCTGGTGGGGGTGCAGAAGCAGAACTATCGACCCTTTGTAACACTGGCCATTTTGCACCCCTATATTCTTTTCATACTTTTGGGTTAGAGAACATAGCTAGCGAGTAAGGAAGGACAATGTCTACCTCTAGGACAACCTCAAAATCATGCATGAATGTCTTCACTGATGCCTCCAAGGTAATTTAGGACATTTCCACGAAAGAAAGGATGATTGCAGGAACAGCCCTTCCCTGTTACTAATACCCAATGGCAAGCATAGTTTATTTGAATGCAGAGACATAATCTACTGTACCTCCGACTACATTATTATTTCTTCACCCTAGACATAGCCTACACCACCATTCTCTATGGGATGTAAACACAGGTTACATTTTATGAAATACCAGTATAAAACAGTACTCTTGTCTTATCACTATGTAGATAGTTATGTATAATTAGGTTAATTTATATGTGTAATCAGCTTTCACAGTGATATAAGATTTCCAGAGGGGTCAGTGTTTGGGTAGAGCGAGGTGGAAGTTTTCGTTTCGAGGGGAACCAGCCCACTGTCTACCCATCACAATAGGATGTCATATATGTAGTGAGGTCCTAACCCAGGGAAGACGACTTTCTGCACTCCAGATGTTGAAGGCTAATCCCATAATTCTCTTATAATGCTAGCAAAGCATCAGAGACGATGTAGTCCGCAACATCTGGAGTACCAAAGTTTGCCTGCCGCATCCATAAATCCAGCTAATATCCCCAAAATGCCAGTTCTAACCCAGTAGCTCTATCGGCAGAAGTGGTGGTGTTTGTTCTGATGCAGGAAATACATCTTTGGAGTTCTTTTTCTTTTACTTCAAACTTAATTATTTAGGTCACTTTATTTTTTCATTTTATACTGTACATTACATTTAACGTAGCATTTTAAAAAACACAAAACAAAAATAGTTTGTATTGATTATATATCAGTACATCCCAATATAAATAGTGCACAGTGATGAATGAGCTTTTAGAGTAGAATAAACTTGTTCTTTTTAATGGATGAGTAACTGGAAGGAAATTCTCTTTGGCCAAATGTTGAATCAATTTTTAAAATGCTAAATTTAGCTTCCGATATATTGGGTATAAGAGCATTGCCAAGAATATAAGGCATGACTTTAAGGCATGCATTTATTGCATTTTAACAAACTGCTAAACAGTCGATAACACATATAATGCAATTTATGAGAAATATTATAAAAAGTACTGCTTTCCTTTATAGGACAATGGTTACTTAAAGGCGCACTCCATTATCCAAGTACAAAATAAAACAAACAAAAAAAAACGACAATATATTTTTCAATGAAAACATTCATGCATTTAATTATGCATTTTTTTTAATTGGGGGGTATAGCTAAAAGCAGTCTGCAAAAGCTGTAGATTTCTTGTCTGCAGCCTTTACAAGCCCTCCCCTTGTAACCCCGCCCAGACTTCCTGTGGCTGTCCAATCACAAACTTCCCAATGCAGCTCAATGAGAAGTCTTTGCAAAGCAGTTGCTCTGAGCAATAGCTGCCTCTTGAGTTTAGCTCCACTGAGTTAAAAAACCAGGAAATAAAAGGAATGTTTGTCTGATTGCCAGCCAGCAGATGTAACAAGGTTAATTTACAAGAGTGCCAAGTTCTTTTGAAATCTGCTCCTTGTTTTGTCAAATAAAAAAGAGGGCACACTCTTTACACATAAACACATAAAGCTCTTACACATAAAGTGTCATTTAAAGGAAAACTATCGCACCACAGGATTTGTAATATTATGTCTACTTATAGCCTATATTTAACAAATACTTGAAATACTGAAATCTGTAAAAGAAAATTAAATGTAGAAATTGACACCACTGTATTTATCTTTATTCTGTAAGTGAACACCTCCATCTGAGTTGAAAGATGTCTGCCTCCATAGTAGTAAGCCAGGATGGCCACTGCTATTAACTATTTATTAATTACCAAATAATGCATTCAGAGCCTATATTACATATAATCTTTTACTTTAAATATTCTAAAAAAAAAAAAAATGATTGGGAAAAATTGACAAAGGAATTGTAATTTTTAAGTCAAAGTATCTGAGCAGGGAATAAAGTCAGTGAGATTTTTTGAATCTTCAAAGTTAGCTATTTTGACCTACGTTTGCAATTTACAGTTTTCCGAATAAAACAAAACCCAGATCATCTTTTATAAATTTGCTTGCTGACCTTGACCTACTGATCAGGAGCAAATCTATATTATGAAATGTAGCCCTTGAAATTGGGTACCTGTATTTTGCACATCTTATTTCCAGACTGTGGGGAAAAACAGTAGTTTGCTCAGAAAATGTAAAATACGTGTTTCAGTTTTCATTTTCGCTACGCCTTTAATTTTGTTGTTGAGTCTAGAAACTGTAGAACTAAAGAATCATCTCTCTAATGGCCTGCCTGTCACACAAGTATAAAATTGTCAGCAAGAAGTCAAAAGAAGGATCTGGTCCAGTTAGCCAGACATGAACCCATCAAGACGTTTAAATCTGTTTTACGAGTCAGAAGCACTTCTCAGACTTGTTTCACCAGCAGGGCCGCCATCAGGGGGTGACAACCATGACTGTTGTCATGGGCCCAGCGGTCCTGGGGGCCCAGGCACCCAGGCCCCCCCATTCCCAATGTGCATACAATGGGCATATCTCTAAAGGGGCCCGATCAGTGCCATGGATTTTTAATAGCTAGTCCGGGCCCCTTTAAGGATCCTGGCACTGGCAGTGCTGGGAGGAAGTGATCTCACTTTCTCCCAGCTAACACCCGCGCGGGAGGAAGCACGGGGAGTGTGAAGAGGAGAGGAGAACAGAGTCAGACCCACACTCACATCAGCCCCAGCCAGCAGAGTCCACCCTCCTGCAGCCTAAAGATAAGAAACATGAGGGTGGGAGGAAGCACTGGGGAGTGTGAAGAGGAGAGGAGGACAGAGTCATACCCACACTCACATCGGCCCCAGCCAGCAGAGTCCACCCTCCTGCAGGTAAGAAACAGGAGGGTGGTTAGAAAAAGTGTGTCAGTGTGTCTGTATCTATGTGTACCTAAGTGTGTGTGTGTCTGTCTGTATCTGTGTATCTATCAGTGTGTGTATCTATGTGTACCTAAGTGTGTGTGTGTCTGTGTGTATCTATGTGTACCTAAGTGTGTGTGTGTGTCTGTATCTGTGTATCTATCAGTGTGTGTATCTATGTGTACCTAAGTGTGTGTGTGTCTGTGTGTATCTATGTGTACCTAAGTGTGTGTGTGTGTCTGTATCTGTGTATCTATCAGTGTGTGTATCTATGTGTACCTAAGTGTGTGTGTCTGTCTGTATCTGTGTATCTATCAGTGTGTGTATCTATGTGTACCTGAGTGTGTGTGTGTGTCTGTCTGTATCTGTGTATCTATCAGGGTGTGTATCTATGTGTACCTAAGTGTGTGTGTGTGTCTGTCTGTATCTGTGTATCTATCAGGGTGTGTATCTATGTGTACCTGAGTGTGTGTGTCTGTCTGTATCTGTGTATCTATCAGGGTGTGTATCTATGTGTACCTAAGTGTGTGTGTCTGTCTGTATCTGTGTATCTATCAGGGTGTGTATCTATGTGTACCTGAGTGTGTGTGTGTGTCTGTCTGTATCTTTGTATCTATCAGTGTGTGTATCTATGTGTACCTGATAGTGTGGGTGTCTGTCTGTATCTATGTATCTATCAGTGTGTGTATCTATGTGTACCTGATAGTGTGGGTGTCTGTCTGTATCTATGTATCTATCAGTGTGTGTATCTATGTGTACCTGAGAGTGTGGGTGTCTGTCTGTATCTATGTATCTATCAGTGTGTGTATCTATGTGTACCTGAGAGTGTGGGTGTCTGTCTGTATCTGTGTATCTATCAGGGTGTGTATCTATGTGTACCTGAGAGTGTGGGTGTCTGTCTGTATCTGTGTATCTATCAGTGTGTGTGTATCTATGTGTACCTGATAGTGTGGGTGTCTGTCTGTATCTATGTATCTATCAGTGTGTGTATCTATGTGTACCTGAGAGTGTGGGTGTCTGTCTGTATCTATGTATCTATCAGTGTGTGTATCTATGTGTACCTGAGAGTGTGGGTGTCTGTCTGTATCTGTGTATCTATCAGGGTGTGTATCTATGTGTACCTGAGAGTGTGGGTGTCTGTCTGTATCTGTGTATCTATCAGTGTGTGTATCTATGTGTACCTGAGAGTGTGGGTGTCTGTCTGTATCTGTGTATCTATCAGGGTGTGTATCTATGTGTACCTGAGAGTGTGGGTGTCTGTCTGTATTTATGTATCTATCAGTGTGTGTATCTATGTGTACCTGAGAGTGTGGGTGTCTGTCTGTATCTGTGTATCTATCAGGGTGTGTATCTATGTGTACCTGAGAGTGTGGGTGTCTGTCTGTATCTGTGTATCTATCAGTGTGTGTATCTATGTGTACCTGAGAGTGTGGGTGTCTGTCTGTATCTGTGTATCTATCAGTGTGTGTATCTATGTGTACCTGAGAGTGTGGGTGTCTGTCTGTATTTATGTATCTATCAGGGTGTGTATCTATGTGTACCTGAGAGTGTGGGTGTCTGTCTGTATCTGTGTATCTATCAGTGTGTGTATCTATGTGTTTGTTTGTATCTGGTTGGTAGTATGCACCTGAGTGTATGTTTTTGTTGTTTTATTCTTTGATTTTTTTTATAGCAGTGCTGCAGCGTTTATGTTCATGGTTTTCTAGTGTCTGTGCTTTTGATTTTTATGTACACTTTTTGTCCACAATCATTTTCACTACTTAGTTGATATTCCCCATTTATTTTAGTTTTAGTTGTGGCTCTATTTAAATGTTTAAACAGATTCTTAGTTTGTTTTGGTAACTTTGTTGTAATGTATATCTTTTCTATTTGGCGCTGCCTGTCCATGTTGTGTACGTTTTATCTTGCATAGCCTGTCTTATATTTTATTAGGTGCACGGCCCATTTTCTGTCGTTTGCATTTATTTTTTAAAGTGTGTTTATAAATATATATATATATTGCTGGAGCGCTCACGCTTTCTTAGTTTTCTGAGATTCTCAACTAAAGCTGTGTTTTTGGTGTTAACCCCTTAAGGACCGGCCTGTTTTTGCGATGTTTGTACGTTAAGGACCAGAGCAGTTTTAACACTTTTGTGGTGTTTGTGTTTAGCTGTAATTTTCCGCTCTCTCATTTACGGTTCCCATACAAGTTATATATTGGTTTTTTCACGACAAGAAGGGCTTTCTTTACATACCAGTATTTATATTATGTCATATATTGTATTTCAAAAAAATAATAAAATATGGTGAAAAATAAAAAAAAAACATGTTTTTGGACTTTTACTTGAAAAATCTTTTACTTATCTACAAAAGCTAATGAAAAAAACTGCTAAATAGATTAAAAATGTTGTCCCGAGTTTAAAAACACCCAGTGTTTACATGCTTTATTGCTTTTTTTTGCAAGTTATAGGCCTATAAATACAAGTAGGAAATTGCGGTTTCAATATATATATATATTAAATGTATCAATAGTGACATTGTTACACCGTTATCTGTCATAAATCCCCGAAACACACCTAACATGTACATATTTTTTAAAGTAGACAACCCAGTGTATTCAAAATGGGGTATGTCCAGTCTTTTTTAGTAGCCACCTAGTCACAAACACTGGCCAAAGTTAGCATTTATATTTGTTTGTGTGTTAAAAATGCAAAAAACGCTAACTTTGGCCGGTGTTTGTAACTAAGTGGCTACTAAAAAAGGCTGAACATACCTCATTTGCAATACCTTGGGTTGTCTTCTTTTGCAAATGGTATGCCATCATGGGGCTAATTCTCATTCCTTGGCTACCATACGCTCTCAAAGGCAACCTAACCAATCTGATAAATTTCAATTAAAAAAAAAAAAGTAAAATCAAGCCTTATATTTGACCCTGTAACTTTCACAAACACTATAAAACCTCTACATGTGGGGTACTGTTATACTCAGTAAACTTCGCTGAACACAAATATTAGTGTATCAGAACAGTAAAATATATCACAGCAATAATATCCTCAGTGAAAGAGCTGTTTGTGTGTGAAAAATGCAAAAAACTTCACTTTCACTGACAATATCATCGCTGTGATATGTTTTACTGTTTTGAAACACTAATATTTGTGTTCAGCGAAGTCTCCCGAGTAAAACAGTACCCCCATGTACAGGATTTAGGGTGTCATAGAAAGTTACAGGGTTAAACACAGTGCTAGCAAATTAAATTATCTGGACTTTTGGCCTGGGTTGGCAGGCAGGTCCCTCAAAATTACTTAATTAGGTAAAAATATTACATAAATATGCACGTAGAATTTTAATATATATACATATTTATATATTTGACGTCTACGTGTATATTTATGAAATTATTTATGTAATTATGTATGTGGACATATGTATATTTCGTATTATTTTTATTTATTTATTTATACATAGATATATATATCATTACATTCTAAGTGTATTTTGATATAAATATATATATATATCAATATCAAAATACTGTTAGAATAAAATTGCATATATATATATAATTTTTTTTTAATTATTAAAAATTATTTTTATTTTTTGTTATTTATTTTTATTAACATATTATTTGTATTTTATAATAATATATATATACCATATATATAGTTATTATATATATTGTATATATTCGTGTGTAATATAAATATAAGTGTATTTTTATATTAATATACGTATATATAAATATAAAAATACACTTAGTGTGACATTATATATATGATATATATATACATATATTATATATAGGTATATATAGATATAATACATGTATATATATCATATATATATATATACACATATTATTATTTTTTTTACACTGATTGTTTTTTTTTTACACTTTATTTTGGATTTTACACTTGCAGGGAGACTGCCTGTCAGCACAGACAGTCCCCCTGCAGGCAGACACATGGACCCCTATTGCGGTCATGTGATCGAGTGATCACATGGCCGTGGGGTCCTGATCTGCCGAGGGGGGACTGCCCGGGCAGACAGGCAGTCCCCCTGGACCGGGAGGAGCACTGATCGCCGCCGTGGGACCGACGGCGATCAGGTAAGTAGCCCTTGACCGTTATGACGGTTCAGGACCGTCAGCGGTCCAAACGCACATTTTACCGCTGACGGTCCTGAACCGTCAGCGGTCCTTAAGGGGTTAATCTGCCCATAGAATTGATTACTTTATTATTGTTTCTCTACATTTTTACATATATATTTTATTTACATTTAGTTTTTACGTGTAGCAAGCATGTGTAAGAAACATGTATGTCAGTGTGTTTGTATGTATCAGAGTGTTAGTGTGTGCATGTTTGTATCTGTGTATATATGGGTGTCAGATTGTACCTGAGTGTGTATCTCTGTGTGCGTGTATCTGGGTGTCAGTGTGCACGTGAATGTATGTGTGTGTGTGTGTAACCGTGTCTGTATATTTCCATGTATGTCAATGCATGTGCCTGTATCTCTTATGTGTGTGCATGTATGTATATCAGTATGTGTCTGTATGTATCTGTGTGTCAGTTTGCACCTGAGTGTGTCTGTGTATATGTGTGTATGTCTATGTATCTGTGTCAGTGTGAACCTGAGTGTATATGTGTGTGTAACTATGTGCCAATATGTGTAACTGTGTGTCTGTGTATTTGCATGTATGTCAGGGTGTGTATCTGTATGTGGGTGTGTGTATACACTACAGACAAATGCACGCTTGCATTCAAACAACAACATTCAAATACACATATGCTCCATCCAATACCATGTTTATATTCAAACACACATACACTGCTGAGTGCTAAATACAACCCTGCAAAATGTAGATCCCTATCTAGCAAAGCATTCTGGGACTTACAACAGATTCCGAACTACATTTGGCCACTTTACACACACTGCATCCACTAAACACACACTGTGCATTGACTGCACACACACAGAGAGACTCTGCATTAACTCTACACACATAATGCATCCTTGTGGGCAGATTCAAGGATGGCCCTGTGGGCGGACTCGTGAGAGGGCTCTGGGGGCACAGACCTTGAACTTTGTCAGGGGCCCTAAAATTTCTGATGTCAGCCCTGTTCACCAGCTTAAAAATATCACCATTTTAACAAATGTTTTCAATCTAAAATTAACTGTGTATAGAAAACACGCACCATTGAATGAATGCCAAAACATAGGCAATGATTAAGCGAACTTATGTATTGAATAATAAAGGTATAAAGGTTATTTAAAGATTTCTCAGTAAAAGCTTTAAAAGCAACGCTGTGTGGTCTGTCAGATTTTGAATCACCTTTCTTTTCTAAAGTTGACTTCTATTCATACAAAAAGTGAGGAGGATGAATTGAGCATTAGAAATTGTACAGCATCTTCTAAAGCCGCCATGTATACATTTTAAACACTTTTTTGTATACTCCTTTCTAGAGACAAAAGGACACTTAGGTCACTATGTTGTCACTTATAATCAGTTACAGATGTTCAGTGATGGCCGAATGGTTCTTATCTGCCGTCACATTCTATGTTTCTATAGAGCAGCAGGAAATGCTAGCAGAATGCTTGGTTGTATAGGGAGAGGTATTAGCAGTAGAAAGAGGGAAGTGCTCATGCCATTGTACAGAACACTGGTGAGACCTCACTTGGAGTACTGTACACAGTACTGGAGACCCTATCTTCAGAAGGATATTGATACCTTAGAGAGAGTTCAAAGAAGGGCTACTAAACTGGTTCATGGATTGCAGGATAAAACTTACCAGGAAAGGTTAAAGGATCTTAACATGTATAGCTTGGAGGAAAGACGAGACAGGGGGGATATGATAGAAACATTTAAATACATAAAGGGAATCAACACAGTAAAGGAGGAGACTATATTTAAAAGAAGAAAAACTACCACAACAAGAGGACATAGTCTTAAATTAGAGGGACAAAGGTTTAAAAATAATATCAGGAAGTATTACTTTACTGAGAGGGTAGTTGATGCATGGAATAGCCTTCCAGCTGAAGTGGTAGAGGTTAACACAGTAAAGGAGTTTAAGCATGCGTGGGATAGGCATAAGGCTATCCTAACTATAAGATAAGGCCAGGGACTAATGAAAGTATTTAGAAAACTGGGCAGACTAGATGGGCCGAATGGTTCTTATCTGCCGTCACATTCTATGTTTCTATGTCACTGGATCCGTGCTGTATGGACTCTGGTTTACATTGGCACACATACATACACCCATACATTGCATTTTTTCCCAAAAATAAGACTGGGTCTTATATTAATTTTTGCCCCAAAAAAGGCACTAGGGTTTATTTTTGGGGATGTCTTGATTTTCGGGGGAAATCGGTAGCAAGCATGTGTAAGAAAGCAGGGCTACGTTAGGTGGGAATTCCCCCGAGCATAGACCAGTTCACTAGGGCATGAAATCCTGCATATCTACATTCGGGGAACTTCCTCTAACATGGATTAGCTTACTAGAGCGTGGAATCCCGTGAATCTATGTTCGGGGAATCTTCCCCGATGATAGATTAGCGAATAATCAATTAGCGAATTAGCAAATGATCTAAACTAGGGCTCCACTCCTTCAAAAAAATCATTAGAAACTCACTTTTTCACAAAAACATATCAATTAAACTGTTAATGGCTCAGAAAAAAAACCACACTAATGCTATTCTATGATTTTACTTCCCTAACACTTCCCTTACCTTTTGTGTCGCTTTACCCCACTCCCTCTAGCATGTAAGCTTTTCGAGCGGGCCCTCAACCCCTCTGTTTCTGTGCATTTAACTTGTCTGGTTACAATTACATGTTTGTTAGTCCACCAATTGTAAAGCGCTACGGAATTTGTTGGTGCTTTATAAATATAATAATATTAATAATAATTTTCAGAGTAGGACTTATATTACAAGCATCTCCCAAAAATAAGCTAGGGCTTATTTTCGAGGGGGTACATTATTATTTGGGGAAAACGGTACTCTATACTTACCGCAATTTCGTGTTTACTTACCACCTCTCCTCTACTACTAAAGCTTCAAATAAGGATTTCACTAATCCTGTCTCTAACAATCTCTCTAGCCTATTCTTATTCCTTGACGATCCTCATGATGATTCCCACATCAGCCTTCCAGCTGTTCTCAGACTACATTTCCCATATTTTATCTACCCCAGTTCAACCTCTCCTCTCTAAAATAGTCCTGATTTTGAGCTCAGAGCATTTTGTCCGCATGAAATCGCTGGTGGTTGATCAGAAGGGCTCTAAATGGACCCTCTTTAAGGTGTTTGCTTCATTGTGCCTTCCAGCTGTAGCAACTGTGCGTATTTGTAGTCTTTATCTCTTTGTCAGTGGCAGAGAGGTAAAGATTAGCTACAGGGGAAAATAGAATTAGCAATAAAATGCAATCATTCCATTTACAATACGAACAATTTAATAAGAACAATGCACAGATGGATTCTTATTCCCTATAAAGTGATACCAAGCCAGTTTTGAATGACAGGTACATTTTAAATCCCATTCTAATGAGAGGTTCAATTACATCACGCACTCATTACTATAAGCAACTGCAAAGGTTGCTCTGTTGTGTTCCGTAATAAAATCTCACATGTCTCCTGGAATTCCAAAGACCGCTGCATGCACAATTTACAGTTTAAATGGTTGATAATTCCGCAGATGTCCTCTTTTGATGTCCTCAACTATGTTCGTGACTGGTGATTCATGCCATGTCAGTGGGATATTGAATAAAAAAGTGTCAGTACACTCACATATCCAAGAAACTACTTTCATTGAAGGTTTACAGAGATTCGACAATGTGTTTTATCTTCTGAATACTGAAGTGACTGAAGGCCAAAAAGGCAGCTGTGATCTCTGAAATTGTGTATTAAAAGCATATAATCGTGAAAGTTATGAGATTTTATAGTGGCACTCTAAGCACCGTAAGTTCTGCAAATTATTGAAATGGTTATGGTTCTGTTAGACTATAGGCACCGTCCTCCGTTTTTTTTTGTCAAACTTTTTTGGAGTGGTACGAAACAAAAACCTGTTGTCCATTGGAACTTTGAAGATAACTCCTAGAACGGGCTTCCCCAAACTCCGGTCCTCCAGATGTTGCTGAACTACACCTCCCATGATTCTATCAATGAAATAGATAGGCTGAGAATCATGGGAGTTGTAGTTCAGCAACATCTGGAGGGCTGGAATTTGGGGAAGCCTGTCCTAGAATCTCATACACAAATTTAAGAGCACTAACATCTGACAGTTGATGATTTTCTTACTAATATGGCATAATGTTAAACCTCTGTTTCAATATAATTGACACAATTAAGGATGTATTTGATTTATTTTGTAGACTTGTAAAGGGCCATTTGGTTAACATGACTGGTTAGTCAACCCATTCAAATTACATGATAAGCTATGATAGAGATGATTTACTGAAAGATTTTGATTTAATTATTTAGAATATTCTATGATATAGGGCTTCTGTAAGGCACATATACATTAAGGTAGGATATTTGTTATTCCTTCAGCGCATGCATGTGATATACTGGTGAGTCCCTGATTATGTACAGATCCAGAACATAACGCATTCATATTTATCCTATAAAAACTCAGTGTTCTGGCAATCTCAACAGACTTGTAGAGTTTTTGGCTAAATTGTAAATTGTGAAAAATTAAAAGTGAAATTTGAATTATGGCTAAATGAGTCAGATTGATATACAAATCTCAAAGTCAGCCTGTGCCTCACGTGATCAGTTTGTTTGTGAATTGTCAGGAATTCAGTGTAAATTGGCATACAATTTGAAATTTACACTGAATTCCTGACAACTCACTCTATAGCAAACAACCCTTGAGAAAATGTTTTGTTTGTCTGTGAAAATCTAACTATTATGAAAAAAAAAGTAATAATGGAAAATAAAAAATTGCTTATATTGTCTAGGGCTAAATGTTATATAAAAAATATTTATAAAATATAAAATTATATATTTATATTCTGTATCCCATGACACACTTTTCTATAACAGTTCTAGAAAGTAAAGAATTAATGTACTCCTCTACAGGACAAATGTCAATTCTGTCTCCACAGGGCAGTGAGTGAAATATTATTTAATTCTGCTGTCAGAAGCAGTGGCCCAGTGGCCAGGTATTGACGAAAACTCACTAGCGTCTTTTTTTTTATTAAAGAACCTTTTCAGTCTTTATTGAAATCTGTCTTTTGTAATAAAATAATGCCCTATGATGGAAGGAACTGGTATGAAACTTGATGTCAATTATTTGTGAGTTTAGGACAGTCAATCACCCTTGCACTTCTTAAAATTGCTTCCAATTACATTCTGGTTGCTGTACCCACAGTATAGTATAGCCCACAATAAAGTTTTTAACACTTACAGGACTTTGCACAACTCTTGTTTTGTCTTTTACCAATAAAATATAAGTAATTGGAAGGCACAGAACAAAGCAATGGTTGAATGCATATAAAGATAGATAATTCATGGCTAATCTTTGTCACTACGCACATATCTTCCAACTGTCCCTACTTAGAAGCGACAATCCCTATTTTGGGCCCAAATCCATCTGTCCCTCTTTTCTATCCTAATGTCCCTCTTTTCTAAGAACTCAATACTGTTGGCGTGTCTGAGTGTGTAAGAGAGCTCCACAGTGATAAAACTGCCAGTAATGTGTCTTTAAACTAAAATAAATATCTTTAGAAACTTAGTCTATGTAAGATACATTGTTCTTGTTCTTAATTACAATTTAGTTGTATACGTTTTTATTAGTAAGTCACCGAAACATTTCTCACACCCCTTGGCAACACCGCCACCCACAGATCGAAAACATCTCACACACCTCCAAATACTGGTGTACAAATAGAAGATTGGAAAAAAACAATACAAAAATAGAAAACGAACACCGTTATTCACTAAACTAACAAAATGTTGAGAATTTACCATCATTTTTAATATTGGTAAAAAAAATAACCAAACTTGACATGTTTTACAATCCAGATGTGTTTCAAATTCAGCTATTCTCGACTAAAATTTAAGTTGATCAATAAACTACCAGTTTAGTGACTAACCTTGCAAGGCCCTATTCAACCCAATTTTTTACGAGAGAAGAACAATGTGAATCGAACAATGTTTACAACTGATTAACTGTCTACTAATATTAAATACATTGTCATTGGGTAAATTACACTTTTCTGAGCACACATTCATTCTCTTTAATTTTTGGATCTATCAAATATCATCATTACCAGTGGAAACATATATATTTACATATATTTAGTGGCCAGACATAATCAGGCAGCAAATAATGTTGTAGCCATGTTAGAGGTAGACTTGTATAAGAATATGTTGGAAAAATTAGAGAATAAGCTCTGTTGATGACTATATTGATATGTCGGTCTGACCATTTTTCAATGTCCTAATATTAATTTGGAGTGCTGTCAAAACGTTTTGTGGCACATACATTTAAGATCATTGCTGGGACCTGTATGATCACTGCTACTTTGTATACGGTACATTTAATTTATATGTAATTTACAGTCACTGACTGACAGTTTACACTGTTGCTAAGTAGAGATGTCGCGAACATAAAATGTTCCGTTCGCGAATGGCGAACACGAACTTCCGCAAATGTTCGCGAACCGGGCGAACCACCATAGACTTCAATAGGCAGGCAAATTTTAAAACCCACAGGGACTCTTTCTGGCCACAATAGTGATGGAAAAGTTGTTTCAAGGGGACTAACACCTGGACTGTGGCATGCCGGAGGGGGATCCATGGCAAAACTCCCATGGAAAATTACATAGTTGATGCAGAGTCTGGTTTTAATCCAGAAAGGGCATAAATCACCTAACATTCCTAAATTGTTTGGAATAACGTGCTTTAAAACATCAGGTATGATGTTGTATCGATCAGGTAGTGTAAGGGTTACGCCCGCTTCACAGTGACAGACCAAACTCCCCTGTTTAACGTACCGCAAACAACCACAAACAGTCCATTTGCACAACCGCAAACTCCCCATTTGCACAAGGTTGGATACCAAGCTAGCCATGTCCCGTTCCTTGTCTTCACTGATGTCATTGAAGGTCTCTTCCTCCACCCAGCCACGTACAACACCAAGGGCCCCCAAAAGGTGACAACAAGCCCCCTGTATTTTTTTTTTTTTTTTTTAAATGTACACTACTGTTACACCAGATATGAGTTGCACTGGTGTGACACTGTGCCCTGGCAGGCCCTGAAACGCACACGTGTGAAGGAAACTGTCTGCTATTATTTCACAGTCAAATTTCTAGTTTTTTTTTTTAATGTACACTACTGTTACACCAGATATGAGTTGCACTGGTGTGACACTGTGCCCTGGCAGGCCCTGAAACGCACACGTGTGAAGGAAACTGACTGCTATTATATTACAGTCAAAAAAGTTTGTTTTTTTTAAATGCAAGCTATTGTGACACCAGATATGAGTGGTGGCACTGGGCAAGTGGGCACAGTATACGCTGTGAGCCTGACACACACGCTGGCAGGCAGGCAACTGCAATTAGATTACACAGGGGAAAAAAAAGCAGACTGATGTTCTAGCCCTAAAACTGGCTTTTTGGGGTGCTGTCCTTACAGCAGAGATCAGATGAGTCCTTCAGGACTGTAGTGGACACTGAATACACTAGCCTAGCTATCGATTTCCCTATTAAATCAGCAGCAACTACACTGTCCCTCCTCTCACTAAGAATGCAGCTTCCGGGGGGCGGGGCCTAGCTGTCATGGAGGAAAGACGCACTTCGTGTGAGCTCCCTCAATATCTCACTTTAAGCAGCTATCAACAAGCGAATTTCACCCCAGAGGGGGATGACCCAGCAATGTTGCTCCTACCTGACCAACCCGACATGCTTAATAGCGGTCGGCAACTCGACAGAGTCTTACTTACCTCAGCGTGGCAAGTGTGGCCTGGTGGTCACCGGGCGGGAGAGGCGGCCAATCTTCCGATCCTGGGATGCCCAGGAGCAGCTACTTCCTGGCAGGAGCTCCATTACCCCCCCCTAGGACCGGTGGGGGTTATCCCGGTCCACCCCTGAGAGGCTGTCTGGAGCTAACATACTCATCCGCCCAGGCTGACATACTCATCTGCGACTCTCCCAATATGGCGGCAGCTGCGTGTCCTCCTGGTACCAGCAAAGCATGGCAGGATATTGAGTCTAAGCTGGACAGACTCTTTAATCAATTTTGGAAGGAAATTACAAGCAGGAAGCCCCAAAAAGCTCCACCACAGCCCCAACAAGCTCCACCAACACAAAAGGCATCGAAGACGGGACCGGAGGCACAAACAGAAATGCAGAGCCTGCCCCACGTCAAGCACTCGCCTCCACCTTAAGCCACCACAATCCCGCACCGGACGTGAAGCACCACCGGGACAGATCCGACCACCCGACAAAACAAGCTTCCACCACCTCAAGCCACGAACCCGGCACTCAGCCAGAGACTTGCCTTTGTTGTTCCAGGTATCAGGGACTCCCAGGGTCTGCACCTGGCGCCCAGAAGGGATCGGATGAGCACAAGCAGTAAACAGCAGCCTGCCAAGCATGTCCCACTATAGCTGATCCTCCACACCATGCCTTTGATCACATGAACTGCTCTCTGCACATTAACTAATCGTAAATTAGCAAGCATTTAAACATGTCATTATTTCACCTCCTAAAGAGTTTATTGTCGTAGTTGCTTACATGCCTTTACCTCAACTGTTCATGTATTATGTTATTCACTAGTCTCATCTCATGGGGCGACTCACACTTGATTTATAACTAGTGGTGGAGCTGCTGATATAAATACACAGTTGATAGCATGCAAGCTACACCCTAAACATGACAGCCATCTTTCACAACAATGTACTGCTAGATACTGATACCCTCAGTGCAACTAGCCATGATATACGCACGTTCAGCCTAGCATGCTCAAATATAACACACTTCTGTCTAAAAAAAAAATAATAATAAAAAAAATGCAGCTTCCGAATGAATCTAAAATGGATGCTGTCCAGGAGGTGGGAGGGTCTGGGAGGGAGGGTCTGCTGCTGATTGGCTGCAATGTGTCTGCTGACTGTGAGGTACAGGGTCAAAGTTTACTCAATGATGATGAATAGGGGGCGGACCGAACATCGCATATGTTCACCGTCTCTGGCGAACGCGAACAAGCTATGTTCGCCAGGAACTATTCGCCAGCGAACCGTTCGGGACATCTCTATTGCTAAGGATGATGTTGAAGTGTTTTTGAATCTCTGATTAATTCGAATTGATGATTTTGAGGGCAGTTCTTATAAAAATTTATTTACTGCTAATTTGTATTTTTTTATATACCTGATATTCCTTACATATGCAAGTTTTATAATAATAATCACATTTGCATAAACATTTTTCAAATAAATATTCATATTGAATTTTAAATGAAATTTGCAAATCTCCAGTGAATTTAGAAATAAACATATCACTCACTGTTATTACCCTCATTGTTGTTCATCAATTGACATTTAAGTTCCTACCCAATTCTAAAAAGACATCCTTTGGTCTATTCATCACTGAACCTATGCAGTAATTTTTCATTTGACCTCCAAGACTGAGATCCAGTATACTGCTATATGCCACAATGTATCATAATAAATTCTTGATATCCTCGTTTAAGAGGCTGTCACAACGAAATAGAAGGTGAACACAAATGTCAAAAATACTATGTGATCCAAGAAGAGATCTAATTTCCATTTTGGTGTCAAAGTGGATTCCCCCCCCACTCCCCATTTTGTGACAGAAATGAAAATCAGTACAAATTGTGCTGATTGTGTTGTTGCCTTATTTTGGATCAACAGCGGAAGCAGATGTGTGTGAAAGGCAGAACGTGCTGGATGCAATAAATCTAAGTACGTGTTTGATTATATGAAAGTATTTCAAACGTAATATATTGGAAAAATTCAACAGAGTATAAAAATAAATACAAACTACTGTATGAGCGTCTTACTACCAGACAAACGTGAGTCTTTGCCTGAAATATGGGTACGTGTATAAGGCAAATATCGGACTGAAAGTGATTACACAGAATATAATAATAAGAAAATTTCAAATAATTATTGCCATTTATTTAGGACCAAAGTATACCACAGTGCTTTACAATAATCACAGAACAAATATTTTTTTTTTCCATTTTACACCAATCTTTTTCTTGCAGATTACTTTTTCTTTTACACAAGATTTTGAAGCGAGTGTAAACATTTGCTTGTTTTCAGCCAAAGAGCAGAAAAATAATTCCACTGCATTAAGAAAACCATAAACCGAGTGAAGTAAGTAAAATCTCATTTTTTTAGCTACAATAGAGTGATTAAATTGTGCTGACCTGTCATTGCAAAAGGGTCACACATTGATTTCCTGGGGTCAAAGGTCAGGGATAAACCTACTCTTCTCAAGCTTGTACTATTCATTTATGTGGGGCATTACACCTCGATATCAGCTTAATTTAGCACCTACCACGACTTATCTTCCCCAACACGCTTGTTATTTTGTAGTGATATAGGGAACCAATCTTATAATAGCTCCTTCACCAAGACTATTACATGACCCTAAACAAAGCAGTTCAACGAACACCTTTAAGCAGAATAGGTTTCCTTGGCATGCATCCCCAAATGCAATGTAGTACAACAAAAATCAAAAAAGACTATAACAGTCACATCCAATTGTTTCCCTGAATTGTCATTTGACAAGAAAATTGCGGGTCGCTCCAAGAATACAATAGAAAGCAAATAGAGTGATAACTGAATCATCTACTTGTTGAAAGTAATAATAGGCTTTTATACCATTCAAAACAGAAGAAATTCACTTACACGGCAAACTGAAAAATGAAACAAACCTTGGTCATCAGAATAATGGCCCCAATCTGGAATTCCAAAAAAGAACTGACTTAGTCAGCAAGGTTGGTTTTGATGCAAAGTTCACTGGGTCTATCGGACTGAATGATTGCTGAAAAGTAATGGTAACTGTAAGAGATTCACATGTTACTGGGAAATAAAACAGCTCTCCTTCTTTCTTTACTGGGATAACTGTTCTGTGATTAGCTTTATTAGACATTCAGTATACGTTATATCACTGCAATATCCCTCCTGGGATAATACCTTCCTGGAATAATTGTTCAGTAATTTGCTTTATTAGATACGTAATATTCCTGATATCACTGCAATATCATAAAATAAATTCCAGCCTTATTTCTTCAAGAGACTGAGCAATGTGAGCAATTTTACAAACCAGCAGCATAACGTACAGATTTTGAGCATTTGTCAAGCCCAGATCTAATTTGTTATTATTATTGTTGTTATTATTATTTTATTAGCTTTTATATAGTGCCAACATGTTCCGCAATGCTTTACGGGTTTTAATGTGGTGATAAAACGGCAATTGAACCAAACTGTTGTAAGTGTTAACAGGACCAAGAGGCTAATAAGGAGTTTGATCCAATACCATAAAAAAGATAGAAAAATAAAATAAAACGAGATAATCTTGCTTTATAATATTGCTTGTAAACATATGTATAAACTGGTTTATTGATCAATTTTTATTTGTTTGTTTGCTTGTTAACACGTTGAATGGAAAGTTAGAAAATATATTATGCCGTATTCTAGATAGTTTGTTTACATTCTGTAAAAATGTTTTACATACCCTACAATTAGGTGTTCAGCGATAGTTCCCAAATTGTTACATCATTTGTTACCCATGTTTTGTTTAAAGGATCACTATAGTGTCAGGAAAACAAACTTGTTTTCCTGACACTATATAATCCTTGGGGGACCCTCACCCTCAGGGTCCCCCTCCCACTGGGCTCAAGGGGTTAAAACCCATTCAGCCACTTACCTTAATCCAGCACCGGGCTTTCTCTGAAACTGCTATGTTTATATGTGAAGGGTTAAAACCTGAGGGACATTGCACCCAGACCACTTCATTGAGCTGAAGTGGTCTGGGTGACTATAGTGTCCCTTTAAGGTCTCTTTAACCCCTTAAGGACCAAACCTCTGGAATAAAAGGGAATCATGACATGTCACACATTGCACCCAGACCACTTCATTGAGCTGAAGTGGTCTGGGTGACTATAGTGTCCCTTTAAGGTCTCTTTAACCCCTTAAGGACCAAACCTCTGGAATAAAAGGGAATCATGACATGTCACACATGTCATGTGTCCTTAAGGGGTTAAAGTAGTTGTCATGGTACACACACGGCTTTGTTTTTTTAAATTTAAATGTAAATTATGCTTCATCTATACATCATGCTGGCAGAATTGCTAGCAAATGTATAGACCGGGAGAAAATCATACTTAAAAATATAAAGTTGGTATAGTATTCAATGCCAACAAATAACTGACATGGGGAAGCAGGAGAACCCTCCAACTAATAGTTCTCCTGCTGTCTGGCACAGTAACCAAATGACTGCTGTGGTTACTCACTAGCCAGAGCTCCCCAGGAGTGACTGATTGAAATATTGTCATGCATTAATGCGCTTGCAATGAAGCCAGTATGACTGTGTCATGGATGAGAATTGCCCATTTTGTGAGAGGGTCCCCCAAACGGGGACAATGCCTTTACAGCACAGGTTGAATTAAGGAAGGATAGTAGTTGGGAGTTTGATAAGTGTAACATACTCAGACCTGGGGACATAGCAGCACTGGCTGAAGGTAAGTTGGGTTAAAATCTAAAAATCGTTCCATTGAAGATATAGTCATGGTTCCAGGGGTTTTAGTTATAGTGAACGTGTCGTGATAAGTTCACTTTAAGAAGTGAGTTGCTCTTGAATTATTCTGTGTCGTTTTTTTCTGTTATAACCTTGACTCCTAGCACAACGAGCAAGATTACAATATGATTGTTTTCATGAATAACAAGTCAGATATATTCTTCTCGGCAAAGTTCAAAACTCTGCAAGAAAAGTATCTTCAAAACAACCCCGAACAAATTGATATTTCTCTCTAGGAGAATCATTCAATTTTCACCTTCCTCTTTAACATATGAGCTTTTTTAGTTTTCTCTGCAGCCTGATATTATTTCATGTCAAGTGCATTTCCTGCTGTATTCCTTTATCTTTTGCAAAGAAACTGATTACATTTCCTTTTGACAATAACAAATTCATGTTTTTACATATCATTACAATCTCATGCTTTTCCTTACTGAGAAAAGTAGATTAAAATATTCAGTGAAATCTGGTTACGTGTATACATAAAATGTGTATTTCTGGAATCGTTCACATTAAAACTTTTGAGGTTACATCTGGAAACATAGACGAAGAGCGGAATCCCCATTCGGCATATTATGGGAATCAGATTTTTACTTTAGGTGGTTCACGCTATCAGGATAGAAATAATCTAAGATAAAAGATTTATTGCTTCTTATATTCATTTTTCTGCAGTTCTCATGGCGTGTTATTTGCTTCATAATGTACCAAACCTGTTTGGAAGTTGGATTTTTATTGACAAAATATATATATATATATATTTTTTAATATTAGTTAAACCAACATGAGTCTCCATGATTTCCTGTTATGCACTAGAGTACAAGGGGTGCAGTTCCAGGTACTCCAGAAACCATATGTGCACCTGTACTTTCCCCCATCCCACATATGGTGGGGCAAGGGTTCTAAACAAATAGTTTTGGATTTCAGAGGAACACCTGTATGTACCTGTACTGTTCAGTGATCCTACCTTTTCCCTCACCCACAATGCTGTGGGAGAGGATTCACAAGTAGTGGTGGGAAGACCGACCCATGTGACAGAAGAGGCTTTCCATTTGTTTTTTCCTTCACCCATTGTGGTAGTTAATGGGGTAATAAAAAAAGCAAATGGGCAGCCTCTCCTCTTGATTTGTCTATGTGCTGACTGAATGTAAGATGAGACTGTGGAGGCATGGTCTATGCACCAAATATTCCAAATATAAAGCCAGGGTAGACAAACTGAGTTGACCATTTTTCCAGTATTTTGCCCTTGAATTTAAATTTTTTATTGAATTCACTTTTAATTCTCCCTTTAGTGAGTAACTCTGTATAAGACAATCTGACAAGTTCTCACTTGTGCCAATTACAGAAAACACTTCTTTCAGTGTGCCAAGTTGACCAACTTGAGCAGATGGCTCAGATCCAAAGCGTCAATGAAAATTCATTCACAATGAGAGCACCAACAACGCAAGATTTAACTTTTACTTTAACTAGCTTCTCCAAAACAAATTAAATTAATTTAAATAAATAAATGGCAAAATTACGTGGCTCACAGATTTAGAAACAAAAGAAAGCAAGAAAACCGCCAGTTGTGATTTTAAACTGTCACGGCAGATCAAAGCAGGAACATTAATTTTAAGAAAAGGAAAGCAGAGAATTAGAAAATCCGCTTCCATTTTCAAAACGTGAAATGATCATCAGAAATAGGATGAGAAAAATCATTCTGATAAGTCTGATCAGATCTAGTGTCTCTTCGAGGCAGGCAAAAAAAATAAAAGAAGTCAAATTTCATCCATTAGATTAAGATTTCAAAATTATATCTTCTCATCTTGGCAATGTGTGCTGAGGGTATCATTATCTTTAATTATTTAAAAGTGAGTGAGAATGTAGCAGTGCTGTTAAGTACTAGATAACTCTACGTTGACCTTTCAGTGTAGAAAAAAAAAAAAGGTGAATTACAACATAATGGATATTGAGACTGTAACAAAATCTTAAACACACATTATCTTCAATACGGTTGGTGTTGTGTTCTGTCACATCACAAGCTGTACGGGGCACACTCATAAATCTGCTCCTTACTTATCCACCATCAGTTGAAGGACGTTTTTGAAATACGCCTCTCACACAAAATGTTCAAGCCTTAACTGCCTAATAAAATATTTGTGTTTAAAAGAATTTTTTGTAAAAACCTATGTGTTACTTTAATGAGAGTGACATTTTGTGGATTTTTTTTCATTTGGCAAGAGATACAATGTGTCACGATACCTTACCTGTCAACCTCGGACCCACGCAGTACAGCATCCTCCTTCACTGAGCGGCACGGCACCTCTGACGCCGGCCGCTCACTCGGAGCGGAATTTCTAACTTCAGCGCATGCGCGCCACTGCCGTCGGCTGGAAGCCGACAGGATCATGACGCAACCACGCACCCGGACCTTTTGGGGGCGTGGTTTTAAAGCAAAACACACCACACTATAAAAGGGCTGTCTTGACAGCAGTAAGACGCCCTAGTGTGGTTCTTGCTGGTTCCCATAGTGCTCTTTATGTTTATTGGTATTCTCTCCTGGTATTTGACTTCTGGCTACTCTATTTGACTATTCTACTCTCTGGTTCCCTGTACTTTGGCTTGTTAATCGTTATTCCGTCTTCTGTCATCCCTTGACCTCTGGCTATCCCATTTGACTACTCTAACGTGAGCCCGGCCATTCTAAGGTCCGGTATACGTTCTATAGTTAGGTTACACTCTGCGTGAAGGGGTCACTGTCGTGACATTACACTAGGGCCATGGACCCTGCAGGTGTTAACCCTCTTGGGCCTGGTGCGGACAATAGGTTTGAGGAGCTGGACCATCGTATGGACCAGATCGCCCTCGCCGTACAGACCTTAATTAACCGCACTGCTTATCTCCAGCCGGAGGAGCAGACTCCTAGTCTGAGACCCCAAGAACATCCCATGGAAGTGCTACCTACGGGCACTTCCAATCAGGCTACAGCACCTCTCAGGTATGGGGGTGATCCTAACGGATGCAGGGGGTTCCTAAATCAGATAAGCATATATTTTGAACTCCATCCTAGAGCTTACCCTACCGATAGAGCTAAAATTGGGTATATTATAACCCTGTTAGTAGATAAGGCTTTAACCTGGGCTAATCCCTTGTGGGAGAATGACAACCCCATAGTCTTTAATTACACTAACTTTGTTGCAGCTTTCAGGAGAACTTTTGATACCCCAGGCAGAAAGACTAACGCTGCCAAATCCTTATTGCGTTTAAGACAAAATACCCGTTCTCTAGTAGATTATGCCTTGGAATTCCGTACTTTAGCTGCAGAAGTCAGATGGAACGAACAAGCATTCGTAGATGTGTTCCTGAATGGAGTATCTGATAGAATCCTAGATGAAGTGGCCACAAGAGATTTACCAGATACTCTAGAGGAGCTAATAACATATTTAGCTCATATTGACGAACGTCTTAGGTACAGGCAGAACACCAGAGAGAGACCTAGGAGAGTACCGGAACGTCTTGCTCTAACCTATCCCTCGTCCGAAACCCCTCCAGAACCCATGCAATTAGGGGCTACAAGATTGTCTGAGACAGAGAGACAATACCGTAGGAGGGAAGGTTTATGTTTGTATTGTGGCAGGAAGGGACATACACGAGTGAATTGTCCTAACCGGCCGGAAAACTCTCGCACCTAAGTTCACAAGGGGGACAGGCCTTGGGTGTTATGTGTATGTCCTCCTTCAATGATAAAAAAGATCTCAGGCTTCTTCTACCTATTACTTTAGAATGGGAGGGAAAGAAAATATCCACCCTTGCTTTAATTGATTCTGGGGCTGCTGAGAATTTTGTAGATCTCTCATTCGGGCAGAAAAATACCCTTCCATTCCAAAAAAGATCGGCACCCTTGGCCGTTGAGGCCATAGATGGTAGACCATTATCGATACCTCTTATTACCCAGGAGACCATTCCTCTAGTATTATCTACAGGTCTTCTTCATAGGGAGGTTATCATTCTGCAACAGATAACATCTCCTATTTTTCCTGTAATACTTGGGTTTCCTTGGTTAGTCCAGCATAATCCGTCGATTGACTGGGAAAAGAAGGAGATCATTAAGTGGGGAGATTCTTGTCACAGCAAATGCATTACTCCGATTAAACCAGTAGGCTTAATCAATATACCTACTATGGAACCATTGACTACCCAAATACCCAACCAATATATTGACCTTAAAGATGTCTTTGAACCTAAAGAGGCAGAAAAATTACCTCCCCATCGTCCCTATGATTGTCCTATTGAATTGTTGCCTGGTACTATGCCTCCTAGAGGTACGGTTTATCCCCTGTCGATGGCCGAGAATAAAGTATTAGAGGAGTACATTGCCGAGAATTTAAAGAAAGGGTTTATCACTAAATCCTCATCGCCCGCGGGTGCGGGGTTTTTCTTTGTATCTAAGAAAGAAGGGGATTTAAGACCCTGTATTGATTACAGAGGGTTGAATAAGATTACTATCCGTAATGCTTATCCTATTCCCTTAGTGACTGAACTATTTGACAGGTTAAAAGGAGCTACTGTCTTTTCTAAACTAGATTTGCGGGGAGCATATAATTTAATCAGAATAAAAGAAGGGCATGAATGGAAAACTGCTTTTAATACTCGTTATGGTCATTATGAGTATCGAGTTATGCCCTTCGGCTTATGCAACGCCCCAGCAGTCTTTCAGGACTTCATCAATGATGTGTTGCGAGACTTTTTACAAATGTTTGTAATCGTATATTTGGATGATATCCTGATTTATTCAAAAAACATAAACGAACACTATGAACATGTCAGATTGGTTCTTTCAAGGTTATTAGAGAATGGTCTCTATTGTAAATTGGAGAAATGTTTGTTCCACAAGGAAGAAGTGCATTTCCTGGGATATATCATTTCTAGTACGGGTTTCCAAATGGAGCCGAAAAAGTTAGAAGCCATTCAGCAATGGCCCTTACCAGTTGGACTCAAAGCAATCCAACGCTTCCTGGGGTTTGCCAATTACTATAGAAAATTCATAAAAGGATTCTCTTCTATAACAGCCCCTATTACTGCTATGACTAAGAAGGGAAGAAATCACAGGGAATGGTGTACCGAAGCTAAAAGAGCTTTTGATTTATTGAAAGAAGCCTTTTCCTCAGCACCAGTATTAAGACACCCTGATCCTTCTTGTCCTTTCATACTGGAAGTAGATGCATCCGAGTCAGGGATAGGAGCAATACTATCTCAAAGACCTTCGGATGATCAACCATTGCATCCTTGTGGGTTTTTTTCCAAAAAATTAACGGAAACTGAGAGGAGATACGATATAGGGGAGAGAGAGTTGTTGGCAATTATTTCTGCCCTTAAAGAATGGCGATACTTGCTTGAAGGGTCACCCATCCCTGTTACCATTTTTACAGATCATAAAAACCTCTCTTACTTCAGTGAAGCCAAGAAAATGTCTGACAGACAAGTACGTTGGTCTTTATACCTCAATCGTTTCAATTATGTTGTTACATACAGGCCAGGGTCAAAAAATACTAAGGCGGATGCTCTATCCCGCCAATATGAACCTGTTACTTCCTCCAATGAAGTTATGTCCTCTTTAATCCCTCATAATCGTATTGTAGCAACTGTCTTTGCTAAAGTCTCATCGGGATTAATAGAGGAGATCTCTACATTCCAAGATCGTACTACCTTGACTGTTCCTCAAGGAAAACTATATGTGCCATTAACCTATCGGAATAAAGTATTATCCCTCATGCATGACTCCAAAATGGCAGGGCATCAAGGGATACATAAAACCACATCATTGCTGGCGGAACGGTTCTGGTGGCCTTCCTACAAAAAGGATGTGCGTGAGTTTGTCCTTGCTTGTAATATTTGTTCCACTACAAAATCGCCTAAGGGTCGTCCTATAGGACTCCTCATGCCCTTACCTATTCCAGAGACTCCATGGTCAAGTATTGCTATGGATTTCGTAGTAGACCTACCCCCTTCTAAGAACTACACTGTCGTATTAACAATAATTGACAGATTCTCCAAGATGTCTCATTTGGTTCCTCTTTATAAATTACCTACATCATCTGAACTGGCGTATATATTTATAAAAGAAGTGGTCCGTTTACATGGAGTACCCCAAGATATTGTCTCTGATAGAGGGCCTCAATTTATTTCTCGTTTCTGGAAATCATTTTGTGGACAGTTAGGTATCAACCTTAATCTTTCCTCTTCTTATCATCCCCAATCTAATGGGGTTACAGAAAGGATGAACCAATGCCTGGAACAATACATCCGTTGTTTCACTTCGGTTCATCAAGATGACTGGGCGGACCTGTTGCCATGGGCAGAATTTGCTCACAATCATCATATCCATGAATCCACTTTACACAGCCCGTTTTTTATTAATTATGGGTTTAATCCTACAACTTTACCGAGTTCCATTCATTCTACCGGAGTGCCAAGTGTAGATGACACCGTTAGGAACATGAGGGAGACTTGGTTAGGGGTTAAACAAATATTGACTCAAAGGGCTAGTGTGTACAAAGCCAATGCGGATAGGCATCGGAAACCTGCTCCCACGTTCATGATCGGGGATAAAGTGTGGTTAAGTACCCGTAACATTAGACTTAAGGTCCCATCTATGAAATTCGCTCCCAGATTCATAGGTCCATTTCAAGTTCTCAAACGTATCAACCCTGTTTGTTACAGTCTTCGTTTGCCCTCTAATATGAAAATACCGAATTCGTTCCATGTCTCACTTCTCAAACCATTAATTTGTAATCGGTTTACTCGTAATACCCCTCCTCCTCTTCCTGAAGTTGTGGAGGGACAAAACGAATATGAGGTGAGGTCTATTTTGGATTCTCGTTTTTCTAGGGGTAAACTTCAATACCTTTTAGACTGGAAGGGTTATGGACCTGAGGATCGTTCGTGGGTGGACGCTTCTGATGTGCACGCCCCCCGTCTGATTCGTTTATTTGAAAGGAGGCGTTCTAACCGCCCTGGGGGCGGTCCTTGTGGGGGGGGTACTGTCACGATACCTTACCTGTCAACCTCGGACCCACGCAGTACAGCATCCTCCTTCACTGAGCGGCACGGCACCTCTGACGCCGGCCGCTCACTCGGAGCGGAATTTCTAACTTCAGCGCATGCGCGCCACTGCCGTCGGCTGGAAGCCGACAGGATCATGACGCAACCACGCACCCGGACCTTTTGGGGGCGTGGTTTTAAAGCAAAACACACCACACTATAAAAGGGCTGTCTTGACAGCAGTAAGACGCCCTAGTGTGGTTCTTGCTGGTTCCCATAGTGCTCTTTATGTTTATTGGTATTCTCTCCTGGTATTTGACTTCTGGCTACTCTATTTGACTATTCTACTCTCTGGTTCCCTGTACTTTGGCTTGTTAATCGTTATTCCGTCTTCTGTCATCCCTTGACCTCTGGCTATCCCATTTGACTACTCTAACGTGAGCCCGGCCATTCTAAGGTCCGGTATACGTTCTATAGTTAGGTTACACTCTGCGTGAAGGGGTCACTGTCGTGACACAATGCTCTGAAAGCAGCCATTACATCATAAGTTTAAGGAACAATATTAAAATGTATGATGAATTAGGAGCACATCTGTAAGGGGAAGTTTGATCTCCCTCCCCTCAATCCTTCAATTAAGCCCTCCCTGCCGTTCCCACCTCAATGTAGCATGCGCTATTTTCCCCCTCCCTCTGTCCATTTCCACTGCCTCCCTCCCCTCCCTGGCACTGAGCATGCGCTTGCAATCTGAGCTGGGAGAACGGTTTGATTGGATCACTGGGAGGGAGTCTGTGACATAGGAGGGGGCATGGAATTCAGCACAGGAATCTTCCCCAAGAGCTGGACTCCAGGTAAGTTTATACTTTATTTTAAAGTGTTTTAGGGGGTGGAGGGCATTATGTATTAAAAAGAAAAAAAAAACTATTTTATGAAAAAGGGCTGGAGTAACCCTTTAAGCCAGGAAATGTGCCGTAGAGAGATATGTATTCATTCATTTCAAAAGATCACACACAGATGCTATGATACATCTAATGTTTAACTTTAACTACGTAAATATGAAGACAGTTTTTCTTTACATTTTTCAAACAGTGACTTCAAGTTCATGTTGATAATCATCTGAATGCTATAGCTTAAAGCAGGACAGACACGATTTGTCTCCTGCAGCTCACTTGGCCCTTTTTTTTTTATCCTATTCAGACCAAACACTGGAGGATGGATACACTTATTCGTAATGACTTTGCACACGTTTGGGCCAAATCATTTGTGGACTGCAGCCCTGCTTATTGGTCGAAATTCTGAGATGCAGTTCAACAACCTCTACAGATATACTCAACTTCATAGAGGTATATACACCTGTGCATCTTAAATAACCATCAAAATTGGTTTCCATCTTCACACCACAAAATTCAACAATAAAAAGTAAATATAAAGTGTGCAAAGTGTAATTAATTATTGTAGAACCCACAATATTATACATTAACCACACAGTTATTACGTTATACTTTCCCTTCAACTTCTTGGGAGCAATCTTTACAGAAATGGTAAAACATAATCCCTACAATGACTATAATAAAAATAAACAAAAAAAAAGATTCATATCGTAATATAGATTTTATATGTTATGTAATACATACAGTGTATGTTACACTGTGTTTATTTCATTTTTAAACCAGTGTTTTATCTTGCAAATGTGTATATACCTATTTTATGAAGAAATCGCTTAGAATATGGCAAAAACCCAACAGATTACTTTTAGAGAAGAAATGAGATCATCGTCTTTCTGTCAGTCCCCCACTACTCATAGCGCGCTGCATATTTTAGGGGTGAGCAGAGCACGCTTATGCAAATCCCAAACGTTTTAAATGACAGACAAAAGCTAAGCTGTTAAATATACAAGGATTACATTACAAATCTGAAACATAAGGGAAATGTAAATACACATATGTTAAAAAAGATAAAACAGATCCAATTATAGTATACAATCTTATTAACAATGCTGTTAAATGCAGGTGGGTGGGCAACCCAATTATACTATCATTCAAACTTCTGACAAGAATGTGTTCATTAAACGTGAAATTATTTTAAACCTTTCAGTGGGTGAAGTGAGAGGTATGTGTCACTGCTTTCTATATAGTAGATTTGCAGTTATTGTTGCAGGATTAAGATGTCTGATACGTATTTGTTCACAGGTCCTGTACAGGAACATTTTTTTGGGTCCCCTAAGCTGGGAATCTCAATACCCCTCAATAAATAGATGTTTTTTGCTTTTGGGAGCGACGGACATGCGAAGAAGCAGTCAGACCAATAGCATTAAAATGCAGGATAAGATATCATATTAGGTGTTCTCAACCTCTAACCAACTGTCCGCCTAAACCATACACCGAAAATAAATTAAGTCCAGGCACTCAGGATTGCTGCAGGAAGGCAGGTTTATTGATAAGCATCTGGATTCCTTGTGTGAGTGCGGTATCCTCCGATTGTGAATTAAACCATACACCTCAACCGTACTGGAGCCCCAACTTGGGCGTTAGACCATTTTCTAGTGATTTAACCCTTGAAGGTAAGAAGATGCCCAAATACTCCTGTCCCCATCACAGAGAGTCTAAGTATTTTTGTATGGCTTTTAAAAGTTTGTTTGTGCCAAGCTAATCAGTTCAGATCATTATTTCTGAGTTCTCATGCATGGTCTTCAGGTGAATCAATCCTACATCAGTATGATTAGTCATTCAGATAAAATAAACTCAGAATTAGTTCTTCAAACTCCTGAAAAGTTCCATCTGACCCACAAAAAAATAGAATTAAAAAAAAGGTTTAGAGCAGTTCTTTGAAAAGCACGAAAAATCACAAATGATGATAATACATTTTCTAAGTCAATATAGCAATATTTCCAGAAAGAAGCTGTCGAGTTGATGGATGTTGATGAAATCCATAGACAGCTGAAGGCAAATAACTTGATACAATAAAGGATGTTATCATTGGCTTAGAATGCTGAGTAATGTGCTTGGGTGATCGGCGTTTTTCACTTATTCTCCTCCATACGAAATTATTGATGTCTTTTTAAAGGCAACAATCTGAAGTTGGTAACTATTTGAGAACCACACCGGTGAATAAGGTAATGCAAACACTAGGCAACTCATTGACCCTCCCCCCCCCAAAAAAAAATACTTTAGTATACCAGATGAGGTTAAATCAGTCAAATATCAACAGAAACAAGTCGGACCTTGCCTCCAGTCCAAGAAAAATGATTCATGAGATGATTGACAGACTCTAATTCATAGAAGGTGTTCATGCTGCTCTGCAACATGCAGAACTCTGAGGTCTATCTAGAAATTCTATGGATTTGATGTTGTTATAAAGGCTGCCGGGGTCAAATGTTTGTATCCAGAAATGTTATGTCTTTTTTTTTTTCAAGGAAACTATTGATTTTTTTTTCTCAGTTGAAGGACAAGGATAGAAGATGACAGACACCAGAGGAGGCCGTTAATTAATCTGGGTACAAATGGATTGCATTCTAGTTTGTATGCCCTTGTACGTGAAACTTTTGAAGCAGTGCAACCTTAAAACCTTGCAAATATAACGCATTAATAGTGAATCGCATAGATTCTGCCTGTTATATCTGGCCTCCTCATGGAAATTCTAGCTTTTCAAGACGTAAATAGATAATGCAGGCTGGAGTTGAGCCCCTCGTTTTTGTTAATGTCTTATTTAGAGGAGTGAGATCCGTGACACCCAGAATCGTGCAACATTCACATTCGATCTCAATCCTTTCATATGGAAAGTATTTCGGCAAGTGCAAAGGTAACATGAGA
The DNA here is from genome assembly GCF_036172605.1 of Pelobates fuscus. Lineage (NCBI taxonomy): Eukaryota > Metazoa > Chordata > Amphibia > Anura > Pelobatidae > Pelobates > Pelobates fuscus. The sequence continues at coordinate 110,910,690 of NC_086327.1, read as the reverse complement.
ACATGAGCTGACCTCAAATTGTAAAACGTGGGAATATTTAACCCCTTAAGGACCAAACTTCGGGAATAAAAGGGAATCATGACATGTCACACGTCATGTGTCCTTAAGGGGTTAAATACGTTCAGGAGGAGCGGAATTCTGTAAACTTTACATTTAAAATTGTTTTATTTATGTTTTGCATAAACTTTTAATAGTGCTTTATGTATGAAGAGTGTATTCTCTCTTTTCATATTACAAAAAAATATCAGAATTCAATAGAAATTGCCACTTTTGTAAATTAACTTTGTCAATCAGCCTGGTTATTTAGCTCAGATTAGGTAAATTCGAGTGGCAGCAATTGCACAGAGCACCTGAGTTGCAAAGACGTATCATTGAGCTGCATTGGGAAGTCTGTGATTGGACAGCCACAGAAAGTCTGGGCGGGGTTAGAAGAGGAGGGCTCGCAAAGGCTGCAGACAAGAGAACTGTTTATAGATACACCACCAATGTATCCACGCATGTTACACTATAAGCAGGTTTGTGAAACGTAAAAATCGAATTCAACATATTAGAATGGAAAAGCATTTCAAGCTAACCTTAGTAAGCTGCATGCTACTCAGAAAGAAAATGCTGCATCTGAATAAAACATTATATTATTAGTTTCTTTGCTGGGAATATTTGGTCTATAAGCAGGAATCACAACAATGTAGACTGTTAGTCTGTTTGCACTCAGTTGATCTAGATACATAATCGGACGGCATCAGTGCATGTAATTGCAGTGCGGGAGTGTATGGGTAGCCAGACTTCTATTAACTGAGTTTGTAAATACATACAAAATCAATAGTTATCTGTCTTTAAATGGGTCTTAAGTGCCTGCAATTAAAGTTTACCATATTTATTTGACTCTTCTGGATCAACACAACTTGTGAAGAGAACTGATATGTGCTTAAATACCACTGCATTATATTGCTATACAATTAAAATAGATTTGTCATAAAACACTTGGTTTAAATATGGCAAACTTTTATCGGCTGAATTAGACGAGGACTGTGATGAACAGACAGTCAAGTTCTAACTCATCTTAAAGTAATATTTTAATTTTATTTCTTTTCCATTTCAATGTATTTTATCAAAGAACCTTCCAAGATAATACCCCAGTGTTTGCTTAATAGTCTATTACCCTGATCCTGAAATTTAAAGACAATCTATAGTCTCTCTGTTTCACTCTAACAATCTGCTTTTTGGAGCTCCTTGATTCAGGTTACAGGATGCTGATATTTGGCAGCTGATCTACATGTAGACATGGAATTCCAGGGACAATTGTCGTGTCTTGTCGGGTTATACACAATAAAATAAGTGGCCAATTTCCCATGTCAATACTTATAATGACCCTATTACTATAGTCAATAAAAGTTTTCCTGATATTTCAACAATTTCCCAGATTTCCAATTATCAGGTAAACAAATCATTTTTATGTTTTCATATATTGATCTGTTTGGATTTTTGTAATTTTTTTTGTCTGTGTTTCTGTCCTCGCTCAATGCTTTCATAAAAACAATGCTTCTGCATTTGTAGGGGCACGAATGTGTCTAATTATAGATATGGTATAAGAAGGAGGCATTATGTCTCTCTAAGCCTCTCTTAATTCCTGTATAGGCTCTTGTTATAAAAGAATAGATAAAGTCCCAATGCAGAACCAAGTGAATTTTCCAACATTCTAAATAATTACATGTTATACTCTATCCAATGGTAGTAGAATACCAGCAATTAGGCTACCAATGAAGGGGATACTTGCAATTAGTTTACTGGTAAAAAGGATAAATGTAATACATTTACTGGTTAAGGGGATAACTGCAATTAGATTACTGGTAAAGGTAAAAGGTCTGTTTTCTGAAGAAAGAGAGAAGTGCTCATGCCACTGTACAGAACACTGGTGAGTCCTCACTTGGAGTATTGTACGCAGTACTGGAGACCGTATCTTCAGAAGATATTGATACCTTAGAGAGAGTTAAGAGAAGGGCTACTAAACTGGTTCATGGATTGCAGGATACAACTTACCAGGAAAGGTTAAAGAAACTTAACATGTATAGCTTGGTGGAAAGATGAGACAGGGGGATTTGATAGAAACATTTAAATACATAAAGGGAATCAACACAGTAAAAGAGGAGACTATATTTAAAAGAAGAAAAACTACCACAACGAGAGGACATAGTCTTAAATTAGAGGGGCAAAGGTTTAAAAATAATTTCAGGAAGTATTACTTTACTGAGAGGGTAGTGGATGCATGGAATAGCCTTCCAGCTGAAGTGGTAGAGGTTAACACAGTGAGGGAGTTTAAGCATGTGTGGGATAGGCATAGGGCTATCCTAGACTTAAGATATTATAATGAAATATGATAGTGTTGGCATGTAAAATAAATAAATAAATAAATAAAAGTTGTTTATCTTATTAAGGAATCCCTTTAAAACGTATAAGCATTGAACATAGCCCCCTTCAGTGATAGGCAGAAAGTCTATATGTAACAAGATAAGTTACAAAAAATGTAATTTTAAACAAGTTGTTGAGTTTGTTTCCTTCTGAATACTAGTTTAACATACCATAGGCACTTTAATGAATCGTTTTTGTATTAGGCAGTAACGTAGACTAAACAGGGCTATGCATCAAAGTGTCGCCAACGGACTTCAGCTGTTTTCCCCATTAATATTAGCCTGTTTCCTGCAGCCTACAGCAAAAACTTAGGTATAATACTATCAGATATCTGATTTGAAGATTTCAACTACCAATTCATCTTATTTAGAGTATTTGAATTAATTACATAACCATTGTATAATGATATGTATTAAATCCTGTCTGAACTTTCACTGAAATGTTTCTTACCTATTTTTTTTTTTAAATTCTTTATTTTGTCAGTGTTGTAGTTTGACAAACAAGTTTGCCCTGTCACAACGGCAGGTGTAAATCAACATCAATACAGATCATACTATCTCATAAGCAAGGGAAGCGTTACATATTATGCGTGTTCAAGGTGAGATAGGTATTCTGTGTCACATGCGGTTCATGGCTGTATTCCGCTTTGCTGTGGTTGTCGTCAACACTATTTTTTGTTTGAGATGTCATGTTGGCATACAGTTTGGTTAGGTCCACAGTCACCTTTGGCGTCAAGGGTTTAGCCCGTCGGTGGTGCCACCTGGTGATGGCTATAAATTGGTTACGCTGTGGTGTGCTGGGGGTCTTGGGTCAGTTGGGGGTGTATCCGTATAGTTGGATTCAGGCTGGTTATCAGTGACCCATCTATATGTGGCGTGTCAGGCTCGGTTACAGTTGTCGCCCGTTTCTCGTTGAGTCTCTGTCAGTGTTTCATGTAGGTCGCTGGGTTCGTGTTAGTCCGGTTGTGTGTTAGCTTGTTGGTGTCGGTGCGGGCGGGTGTTGGGCCCCTGACCTGGAGGAGGACATGGGGGGGGGGGGGGGGGGTAGTAAGACGTCATGTGATTCGTGGGAACCTACCATGGGTCAAGTGGGTCTGCTTGGTTGAACCTCCTGTATTGAGGTGTATGTCATGGGGCTTTACCTGTCAGTCCCCGTACTAGTGGTGCGGTTAAGTATTACATGGGGTCGTCAGGTGAGTGGTGGGGTAGCGGGTGCCGAATAAGCATATATACAAATAAACATAAATATAGGTAAATAACAACATTTTAAAACGAAAAGTGATAAGGTTAAGTGATCTCAATCGAAAGTCCCTTCTTCGTCACTAATGTCCGCATCAGCTCCTGATCAGTACCGTTACTCATCATAGCGTCCTATGTTACAGGTGGTGGTACAGCTTGGGAGCGCGGGGTGAAGGGTATAACAGTGTTCAGGTCCCAGGATCTTGCTGGTTGTTCTGGCGTCACCGGTACGGCTGATATGCCCAGTTTTCGTAGAAATGGTGCTGCTTCTTCCATGGTGTGCAAGGCATGTACGGCACCGGCTTGTGTGACTACTATGGAATTGTCCGCTCCCCATCTATACGGCAGGCCTGCCGAGCGTAGCTGGGTAGTAACGGGTCCGCATGACTTCCTCCACAGTAAGGTAGCCCTTGACAAGTCTTGAAAGAATAGTAAGGTGGAGTCCTCAAAGGTAATTGGCGTCTTGCCTTTAACAGCTTGCAGAATATGTATTTTGTCTTGGACGGTGTGGCATCTTAAAATAACGTCTCTGGCGAGGTTGGATTTCGTGTTGTTTGTCGAGGGGAGACGATATATACTTTCAGCGTTCATTTTGCGGGCCACTGCTGGGGGCAGTATAGTCGCGAGGAGGCGCCTTATATAGTGGGGTAGTTCCTCTGCCGATATCGCGGCCGGGATCCCCCTGATTTTTATGTGGGTTCGGCGGTGTCGGTCCTCCATGACTGCAAGTTTCCCCATTAGGAGTGTTTGGTTCCGTTGGAGTTGGAGTATTGTGTCCTGTACTGCAGTGATCTTAGTGTGTGCGTCTTGTACGTTGTCGGTGACTGCTCCCACTGTCTCCCTGATCTCTCGCATCTCAGATTTGAGCTTTGCGGAATCTGCGTCCAGTAGTTTGTGGATACTGGCAAGGAGTAATTTTAGGTCCCCCTTTGTGGTCGGGGCAGAGTCATCGTCGGCAGCTATATTTAGGGGCGCTGTTGTCACTATGTTTGGTAGTACCTCTGTTTGCCTTCGTTCCGGCGTCTCCGACCTCTCCGGCCTCTCCGGTTCAGATTCGGCCTCACTTTGGGATTCTTCCGGTGGCGGAGGAGGTTCGGGTCGCGCCGGTCTTTGGAGCATGGCCCCGATGTCTCTGTTGGCGGGCCCGGTAGCCGACTTCTGCGATCTGCGGCCCATGGTCGGGTCGTGTGACAGCGGCTCTGCTCCTGGCTGGTCTGGGAAGTTTCTCCACAGGAGTGACTCGAGGTCTGTGGTCGTCAGCGGTCGGTAGGCCTCAACTCGGCGGCGCCGCTTAGGTAGCCTCTGCGGCTGAAAAAAAGGCATCAGCCGGCTCAGCACAACTTGCTGGATCAGGGTGAGTAGGATTGCAAGGTGGATTGTTAGTATTTTTGGCTGGATTTAACGGATTGAGGGTGACTCGGGAGGAGGTCGGGAAAATGGCGTCTTATCAGGTCTGCATGCAAGCTCCGCCCCCTTTCTTACCTATTTTAAACATCTATTGCATTGTATTTTGTGTTTCATATAATTACCATTGGCATTTCATTTTCTGTTTTAATCTTTTTATTAAAAAAAAATAACACACACAAAAAAAACCATGATAAAACTGTTAGTTGAGTTGAAAAGATATTTGTACATATAGTAGACATCATCCGTATAGACAAAAAAAATACTAAATGAGAAAGATAGGAGTTTCTTTTTCAAATTCAGTTAAGTTAATCTACAGTTTGTACATTAGCTATCAGTTCACCATAATTCACACTCTAGTGAATATAACTTCCAACAAATACATATTGCAAATCAAGTGTCCAACTAGTGACCAATGAGGGTATTTTTACCCTGCTTTTTTAAACAACTAAAGCCCTACATTAAAACATAAAGCATATTTTATTTGTGTTTCATTGAACCCTACGATTGGGAAATCACTAGTTGACCTAAAAGTGGTGAAAAATGAACCCCAAGTTACTTAAAAACTCAAAATCATAAAACATGCCAGTTACAGTGATTCCAAATGTCCCCATTTATTGATATTCCCATGGGACCAGACTTGGGAAATGGCTAGATATTGAACCTTTGGGGTGTACAAGAACTAATTGGTGAAACATTGCTCAGGAAATTATAAAATGTTTAAAAAACAAAACAAAAAACAAACAAAAAAATAGATGTCTTAAAACGGAATAGTAAAGAGTATATATTTTATATTTTTGTATATATTTTTTATTTTGAATTTCTTTTCTTTTGAGTGAATAAAAGCTAACTATTCACTGAAACATTATGATTCCCTTTGGGCGTGTATATTTTTTAGTTTTTACTTCTTCATTTTTTAGAAAACACTTGGTTATGCATGAGGCATGTTCTTAACCCCTTAATGACCAAACTTCTGGAATAAAAGGGAATCATGACATGTCACACATGTCATGTGTCCTTAAGGGGTTAAAATGTAATCTGTTAAAAATCTTAGAAAATTGAAGCTTTATTTTCTAGGTGGGACAGAGTTCTAAAATAGAGAGAAAGAGTTCTAAAAGTGCTGCTAGCTCTGCGGGGCACAAAGTTCTGAATGTGGAGCAATCCTGGAAACCAATGGAAACAGCAGAAACATTCGGTTGGTTTCCATAGTGACTGCTTTCCTTGTAGAACCTTGACCTACTTTCACTTTCTAAATCTCCTGCACCATAATGTTATGATTCCCCGCACAGGATAGATCTTCGGTAAGATCCAAGTTACTGCCAAATGGTGGGTGCGATGGGATTATCAAACTTTTAGAAATCTTTTTTTGACTGATTCCCATTTGTGAGTTTACAGCAATCTTTACTCACATAGAAATTCATCCTACGATGCTACATGGTTATCCTATGACAAATATCACCATTTAAGGTTTTGCAGTGTTTCAAATTGTCTATCTGGTTTTAATGTAGCTGCATGATAACAAATGAGATTTATCTTGCCATGTTAAAATGACATTCATTATCAAGGTTGTTGTAAGAGCACAAATAATTTACATGACAGTACAAAGCACAAATCTCTTCAACATTGCTCGTCTAATTTTCTTGGTATACTAGACACATATAGACATAGTTAGATGGCCTGTTTGACCTACTAAAATGCTACTTGACTTTCCCTTTCTATTTAAAAAAAAAATATATATATATATATATTTATATTTTTATTCTAAAGAGAATTTAGGGTGATATGCAATCTATAAAATGTTTGCCATGGGAAATAGGACATAAGATAGATGTTGTTGCTGTGTCAGCAATGCCTTTACTTGTATGTGGAAATAGAAATGAGGCCTGCTAACAGAGTTACAGTATTTAGTAAAGTGAGAATTCTCGGGAATGCAATGTGAATTCAAAGGGAACTTCAAATTTAAGGTCCAAGTAGCCGAACCTGAAGCATAGCTGTCTTGAAGAATTTTTCTAGTTTGTTTATTTTGGCCTTAACTTTGAATTCTCAACAATACTAACTTTATTGAAAAACCAAGTTACTGTCCTTGACTTTACTTCACAACCAGTAAGATGTCGTTGTCAGAACCCCAAAATGGCCTATTTTTTAGGAATATGGGGATCTCCGCTTGGAATAAATTTTAATTTTAATTTTTTTTTAAAATAAGATGCATTTATCTTCCCCTCCACTGCTACACAATTTCTCACGTCTCACAAATTTCTCCATCAATCTCTTTATCTTCTACAAATCTTCTACGTGATGGCACTCATGTTTTTTGAAACCTGCTCAATCTGTACAGCGCTGCCGAAAAACCTAACGTGGGAGAGGAGATGGCGTTAGGAAAGTCTCTGGACAGCAGCATTCTGCCGCATTATTTTAATATAGTTGCTTGGCTTTAGCCAGGTAACTGTGTTTATCACAAGCAGGCATTATGCAGTTAGATCGCATTAATGTACATATTTATGTTAATGTCATGTTAATATTAAATAAACTCTACGTAGGTAAATACCAATTAAATTAGCAGTAAATATAATAATTAACTGGACAAGTGACATTTACTTTGATCTGGTTTCCAAAGATTCCCTAGGGGGATATATAATTTATTTATAAATGTTACATTCATAAATAATCAATAGATGGGCATAAACATATAGTAGTAATAGATAGATGATATATGTGTGTGTAGTTAGATAAATAGATAGACATCTATTTAAAATTTGTGATATCTGGATATTTCATTGATGCTACAAACAATTCAATGGTTACTTACCAAATGGAGGCAAGTCACAAGATTTGGGAAAAAAAAAGATTATTTGGAAATACGAGTCTGTGCTTGAGGCCACCTAAACCACCATCTTCTTTTCCGTTTTTAATCAATTTCCTTTTTTGATCGCATTGAATAGCAGAACACTAATATTATACAATTGGTGATGTAACTTACAGCTGTACATTCGCCAGTCACTTACACCTAGTACAATGAGCAGCAATGCATATAGAAAGGCTATTCACTAAAAAGTGAATTTCATATTTTGGGGATTTTTTTTCTAAACTGGAAATTAAAATCATTAATGTTTTCAGTTTGACTGTTTTGGGTTAAAAATTGAAAATACACTTTGAGTTCTCTTTGGATTCTAAACAATTTACGTTTTAGTTAACAACTTTGCAAAACTTTTCCAGATATGCCATGGAATAATCTCTTTAATAAACCTATTGAAGCTTTAGATTTGGAAGAATTGAAGGCATACTTTTAATCTGTATCGATGACAGCAAGCATTAGAGCTGTCATTAGTCATTTCTCTTTCCACTTTTCAAAATATCTTTAAATATGAGCACATTTAAAAGAAATTTAGGCAGGCGTCTTTTTCCTTCACAGCAGATGGTCTGCTTTGCTTGACTTAGTTTTGATTTTCATATTGAATAAATGTAGTGGATTGACAGATAAATAAAAAAATAAAAAAAACGGGAAGCCCTGACGGGTAAGTTATTCAACTTTGGCACAAACAGTTTATTTTACTTACACTTTGTCAACAATATATGCAGCTCTATGTAGAATCTTAACTCAACGTCAACATTCCAAAAAAGTCCAATCACAAATTCGGAGATTTGAGGCTTTGGAAACTCTCGGTACTGTGAAAAGCCTAAAGCTTTCATAGGATTCATGGAATCTTTTTAACAAAAACAACACAACAATATTTGATAGAAGAAATGTTTTTATTTTAGTTTTTTACGACAGTAAAGTTTAAAAATAACTTTTCTTTCTTTAGCAGAGGCAAAATGTATTTTTACGGTGCAAAAAACATGCATGTCTTCCGGCTGGATGCCAAATTTCCCCAGCAGATCTAAACTGTCAAGGCATTTTGACAACAGCAAACCAGATTCAGTCAATGAACAGAGTACTTTATAGTTTATATACAGACAATTCGAATCTTTAGAATGTAGCAAAAGTTGTGATCGCTCACAAGCTTTTCCTATTATTTTTATGTGAAATTCTAACATAAATGTGTTTTCTTCCTCATTGATTACCTTCTCTTTCCTATTAACTAGCCCCACTGCATATTATTAGTATTATTATATTATTACTATTAGTTTTATATATAACACTACAACATTTTGCACAGCAATGTACAATGGTAACATTAACAAGACTTAATCAAAGACACTACAAACAAACTGGTCCAGAAGGAGAGACGAATCATCCCAGAATGAAATACCATCTCAGATTATAATCTAAAAAAATATTTAATTCATTAAATGATGATGAACTGCTGTGAACTTGCCAATTAACTTCATTAATGTTTTTTTTTTATTCCATGAATGAAGCTGCAGGTGGCTGCATGCACACATCTGCTTTACAGGTTCCGTCATAGAATGTTATGACAGAAGCGTATACGAGTAATTTAGAATTGAAATGGATCAGACACACTAAGATTGCACAGGGACAGGGGTAAACTTTAAGTTGTAGATGGAGTATACGGAATTATGGTGATCCGAATCTTCCAGTCATGTTTAGATTGCTTTCATAAAAATCCAGACAGTTATATCAATGCAATAATAAAAATAAAGGGAATATTTATTGGTGCGATGAACAGCTCCAGATCAGTTGACATTCCATATATCTATATAAAATTTGAAGTAATGTTTCTTTTTTTTTTTTCTTTTTTTAAGAAATAATTACCCGTCAGCAGTAGAAGTGGCTAAACGTCTACTGGCCCTGAAGGCAATATATCATATTGAGTCTGGAAATATAGATACCATTTACAAGCAAACAATTCTCTCCTACATTTCTAACCTTTCGTCTTTGTATTGCTTATTATTCAATGTCAACCGGTTTATTCGCCGTACATTGAATTATTCTTTAGATACAAATGGGTTGCAATAATATGTACATTTTTGCGTGGTTTTAACATTTCCGTCTATTCCTGATAACTGTAACAACAAATGGTGTGAAACCAAAATATATATTTTTTTGTTTTATATTAAGTATTGTTATATATGTATAGGAATATTGTTATTTTGAAGCATAAAGCCTGCTATAGTGGTTATGGTGTCAGGAGTACGTGCTATGTAGTCAAACTGTTTTAGAATAGTGTAACAACTTTACTAGGTACTTCTGGCCATGCGGAACTGCTCTCATTGGCTAGGAGCGTCAGCTCAATGCTCTCAGACAATCCTAAAGGCTTAGCTGTATGGAGACCACTAAGTGCTGCAAGAGAAGAATGGATGACGAGTGGGCACTGGGAGATGCAGTTAAGTTCTTAAACCATCCTGTAATTACTACTTACCATGGGACAGCATCAAGGTACACCTGGGACCATAACCACTACAGTTTGATGGTGTTCATCACCCCTAGACCTGTATGCTGGGAGAAGGGCATTAGCATTACGCTGGGAGTACATTGTTGTGGTGATGTACAAGCATGGAGCTAGCGATTGGTTGACCCTTGGTCAATTCTTTATGGAGAGAAGTTTGAGGGACCATGAACGTACCATGATCAAATTTGTAAGTTAAAGAGAAGAAAGATGGCCGAAATGTTGGAAGCGCACTTTTGGCACCTGAGCTGGCATGCATTACCTTTCACATGAAACTCAGCCAGCCAATAGCAAACACAAAAAAACAAAAAGGTGATAAATCACGGCTGCCGAACTACGACATCAAGAATATTACAGCACACACACTAAAATGTTTTCTTACGCCCTGCAAATAATTTTAAGTTTGCTGAATTTAAAGTAAGTTTTACCAATCCGAAATCATACCCTGACACCTCGCGGCAGTACAAAATGGCAGAATTTATGTTTTACATCTGAGCTCTTTAAAAAGCGATGTGATTATTGAAATAAAGAATAAAGAGTACTCCAGCAGTAGAACTAGTTTTAGATGTTCATTGCCTGACAGATGAGAGCCATTGTTATTCCGATAGGCCTTCCATATTATGATGCGCGTCTCGGGATCCGCCACTTTTGTTTTAAGAGCAGTAGAGCGCGTGATGCACTTTGGTGCTTTTAATGGTTCTGGATTGATTACGGCTTTCCAAGTTTGTGACACTAATCTCTGTGCATTATAGATGCTTTGCTACAGATCCCTTGTAATACTCTGCTTCAGCCCCAAGCTATATCCAATGAACTGCAACCTTTACTTTTATCATGTTCACTTCGGGAAGCCGATGTTGCATTGTGGGCTTCCATCTCTAGATCTCCAAATGCTGCAGGACTACAACTGCAATCACCCACAGCCAGCTGAGGATGATAAGCGTATGATGTGACTGGTGGGTAGTCACAGATTGGAGAGGTATTCTCTAATATCTATAAAACAGCATTTCGAGTACATGTCTGCTATAGTAATGAAAGCTATACTTAGCACTGCGCATGTTTGGGTAGAACATTTCCCACAAGGCACAGCATGTCATTAGGTTAGATGAGTATTGTGGGAAAAAAGTACCATAGCCACTACACCTTGCCCTCACGCCCCCTACCACCATTGTTAGCAGTCAAACTGTTTCTAAATGTACGCCACTCCCCTCCGAGGGCCTCTATTAAAACCACCTGAGAGCCGAAAGCTCCTAAACAAGACTTAGTCTATTGGCTGAGAGAGTAACCCGTTTGTCACCTGACATTACACATCAATGAGAGATTATAAATTTGAATTCCATGTTTCAGAGCGAATTGTGGGCCACTAAATCTCAGCAGCAGTCTCAGAGGTGAAACGAGAGAGAGATACGGTTACTTGCTCTCCCCCAGCATCCAAGTAGGAAGCAACCCACACCACCTAAATGATGGGGGGAAATAAACTCTGGCTCACTAACTGATGCTAAACGATCCCAGAAAATAATAATAATAATAATAATAATAATAAAATATAAACAAATAAATAAATAATTATATAGATATATTAATTCAATAGTCTTTAAGAACTTCAGCCTTGCACATAATGATGTCTCTAATAATTTGCCATTTTCTTTTTATATTTAAATATCCCAATTTCACACAAAACGGAGATTCTCACCAGCTGATGGTTTGTTGATATTTATATCAATATTTATGAATGAGGTATACTATAAATGACACTTTATTATCACAGGAAAGTTACTGAGATTCCTTAGGGCATGGTAACCTACCCACAGCAGTGCCTCAATGATGGGTTTTCAAACAATTCGCTGAGCACAGGCTTACAGTTTAAGCTATTGAAATCTTCCTTTCATTGATACTTTCCCTTAAGCCTAAAGAATGCCACATCAAAGCGGAATATGAAATGTTTTACGAGGAAGGGGGAAAAGTTTCTTATCTGCGCAACAGACAGAATTTTTATTCGCCCATGGGGGACAAGCAGAAACTATGGGGTGCTCAGTCTGTATTGCCTTTATAAATTAGAACATCCACTTTTGAATATATTTCTTTCACCGTTAATTAACTAGTTCACTTCCAAAGGAAGTGTGTCATGATTAAAAATAACGTTGTTGCTTTTCTAACCCACTTTGTTATTGTAGCCCAACTGATAACACTATTTTAGTAAGTATTTAACAACAGACCACACAAATGTATTTTTGGCTCATGTATAACACACTAAAAACATCTTCCACGAAGGATCCATGGTATTCTTTTTTTGTTTTGTTCAGATTCTCACGGGCAGTGACATGGAGTAGTTTGAAAACACTTACAGGATTATATATAAGGCAAAAAAAAAAAGCTAAACTGGAAGACTTGTTTCCATTTAACTTAAATTTGATATTTATTTGAATTCACTTTGAATTCTCACTTTACTAAAAATTCGCAATATACAGAAAAAAAAGTGTTTTCCGAATTATGTTGTAAAACATCCTGGAAAGTGGGATGTGCCTCTTGTTCATGCTTCCCAACAGTCCCAATTTCAGCATGACAGTCCCAATTTTTAGGTTCTATCCCACCGCCCTACTTAGTTCTCTGGTGTCCTGGCTTTTGCGGACCCCAAAGGACTGTTCCCAACTATCATAGCACTAGCGCTATGTTCAGGACCCGGTCTTCCCTCAGTGGGCAGGCCTTGCAAGATTGGCAGACATCCTGGGGTGTATTAACAACAGGCTGTGCTGCCAGTAACTTCCCAGGTGAGTCCGCCCCCTTTACCCATCACTCGCCTGGCCTTTTTTCACCCCTCCCACCAGCGACCCGATTTGTGTACTGCCAAAGTTAAACGTGATAAACGTGTTATTCTAGGCCGGGCATTGATTACACTGAATTTCTACAAATTCAGGCCTGGCACTGCCCAACCTCTAATGGCATCCAAATTGCACATTTTTAGAGTTTGTTGATAAAAATGTTGCTGCACACGGATGAACACAAAACTTAACACTTCTGGCTGGAGTTTGTGTTCTTACATTAAGAATAATTGAGGCAGAGAAAAAATAAACACGAAAAACACTTATTTTTAGAATGCGATTTCCCTGAAAAGTACAGTTTCCTCAAAAAAAAACCATATAAATGAATCTAGATATAGTCTATTAAAACTATTCTCTAGACATGCAGCCTTCGAAGCGTCTCATTAACAGCTTCATTGCTGCAGGAAACGAATTAAATCAATTTTCATTCTATCAGGATAAGAAAGGGAGAGATGGAAAAAATAAATAGAAATCAATGGTAATAAACTTGATCCAACCTTTCTACAAATTGCTGGATATATATTGTGTCGTCAGGATTCATCAGATACAAAGGATCTTCATTTATCATTGTCCAGTACAATATAAAACTTAGTTTCCTTTGACAATAGGCTGTTTATTGCTGAGCTAAATGCTAATTAAAGAAATCAGATTGAAAGACGTTTGGAATGTTCTTTTGGTTTGATAGGGCCAATTTCTTTCGGATGTCAGTGATTTAATTGCGTGTTTCTTGAGCACCGCACTAGGTGGACAAAACTGCTGCCATTCTTGACACTGAGTACATCAACGGTAGATAGAGAAAGACGTACAGAAAACTCCTGAATTAAAGTTGGCCAGCGACAACAGAGAGCATTTTGCTAATAAGCAGGAAAAGGCCTTTTTGCTGTAAGATTTTTTTAAATGTGTTTCTCAGTTTTATTTAGGATTATTTTTAGATATATTATTTATTGAAGGGTTATTAAAGGGTTTATTTTAATCCTTTTGACCTCATCATGCTCTGTTGGGAATTTTTAGCTATGTCCCTCCTACCCTTTAAATGGAGCAAAAAGGTCTTAAAACTTACCTTAAAGGACCACTATAGGCACCCAGACCACATCAGCTCAATAAAGTGGTCTGGGTGCCAGGTCCCTCTAGTTTTAACCCTTGAGCTGAAAACATAGCAGTTTCACAGAAACTGCTATGTTTCACTGAGGGTTAATCCAGCCTCTAGTGGCTATGTCACTGACAGCCGCTAGAGGCGCTTCCACGATTTTCACTGTGAAAATCACAGTGAGAAGATGCTGGATGTCCATAGGAAAGCATTGGGAGGTAAAATATCTCAGTATTTCAAGTAGAAATGCTGCACAACCAGACTTCAAATCACTGAAGTGGCCATGGTGGATGGAAAAACCTTTTACGTTTGTATAAAGCAGTTATGTGGCTCACATTCAATGGCATCTCACATTAAGGCTGTTTTTTTCATTGGTTGATTGGTACATTCAGCCAATCAGAATACAACAAAAATTCTAAACATTGTCAGTTATCAGTCTATGTGCAGAAAAAACATTTCAGAACCTTTTTGAAAAGTATAGACTATAACGAATATTAAAAGTAAAAGTAAGTCTGGTACACAACATTTACGTATAATTTTCAACTTTCCAAATATGCCTCTATTTATAATCTGAATTTTAATTAAACCACTACTGCCAATTTAATAAAAAGTTCAAAGCTAATGGCCACTGAGCTCATTATGAAAAGGCGTAGAAATGCTGCATAACTAACCCCATCTCTGCCTTATTTTCCTCAAATATGTAATTCAAACGGCATCATAAAACCATTGGAGCGTATTAAAAGATCATCAACATATATGCACTTTTCTTTAGGAACAATTGATTAATGTAAGTTAAAGGAACACTTTAGCATAGCAGCTCGGAATTGTCTGATAACGTGCATTTATCGCAACTTGTATTTTCTTGTAAATGCCAACAATTAAATTATTTTATTGCTTTGTTATAGGTTGGATTGACTTTAGTTCCGCTTTATGTCACCCTGCACATTTCACAATCAGTAGAATAATGGATATATTTACCCTGCAGAATGTTGCAATAAAAATTATTGACAGTGTGTACAAGCTTGATGCATTGTGGCATGTAATATAAATTGGTCTCACAGACTTTACCAGGAGCAGCACAGATCTGTTATGATGTATGTGATCAGCGTCTTACATCTGCGTGCGTCTCTCATTCACTCTGACTCTAGCAATGTATATTTATTTATTACAATATATGTCCTTTTTCACATGCATTTTTACCCCAGTGATGCACTTGGTATTGTTTTTAATTGTATTCACAGTATGGGGGGCAGAGAGAAAGACTGTATGGGTCAGAGAGAGACAGTATGGGGCAGAGGAAGAGACAGTATGGGGCAGAGGGAGAGACAGTATGGGGCAGAGAGAGAGACAGTATGGGGCAGAGAGAAAAAGTATGGGGCAGAGGGAGAGACAGTATTTGGCAGAGAGAGAGACAGTATGGGGCAGAAGGAGAGACAGTAGGGGGCAGAGAGAGAACGTATGGGGCAGAGAGAGAACGTATGGGGCAGAGGAAGAGACAGTATGGGGCAGAAAGAGAGACAGTATGGGGCAGAGAGAGATAGTATGGAGCAGAGAGAGACAGTATTGGGGGCATAGAGAGAAACTGTATGGGTCAGAGAGAGAGATACAGTATGATGAAGAGGGAGAGACAGTATGATACAGAGGGAGAGATAGCATAGGGAAGAGGGATAGACAGTATGGGAGAGAAGGAGGGGCAGTATATAGAAAGGGACGTATGAGGTAGAAAGTGGGGCAGTATAAAGGGGTAGAGGGAAAGACAGTATGGGAGCTACTAAACAGAAAAGTAATTTGGTGATGTGGTCTATGTGGCTGGTTCCATGGTTCTAGGCTGTAGTACCAAATTGGCAACATGCGTAGGACCCTGTGGGAACATATTCAGTTTCTAATTGTTTGGTTAGCACCATAAAAAGATTATCTATTCCTCCACTAATCACGCTTCTTCCTGGCCATTGATTACTATCTCTACTTCTATGAAACTATTTGATGAAATGATGATGAGTTCTCTGTGTTAAGCTTAATAATTTACAATAACAAAGATAGAGGTATTCAGTTCTTGGATAGATATTTCTATTTTTTATTTTTTCAAACTTCACAAACACATATGTGTTAAATCTAGGAGATAAACAAACATAAAATGAAAACTCCCAGGAAGTAACAAATCTATTTAATTACCAAGTCGCAGATCCTTGAAACCTAGAACACATCCCTCTTCCAACAAGCAGAGGGTCCCATCACAACAATGAAATTGTTATATATGTTATGCTTTAGAAAACAATTCTAATTAGAGTATTTTTTTGTTTGTGTTGATGTCCTCCGGTGATATTAAGACTTCCCTAGTGCAGACACAGAAAACAATGACAGCAATAGTATTGGAAAAGACATCCAGCTGGGTGATGCTCTACTTTTTCACTGTCTGTTGCAGGGAAAACAATAAAGCACCACATTGTTTAAAGTCTATTTTTTGCACAAGCTAATATTATCCATACATCACATCTATTGGAGTTTAGAGATACATAATTATCAGGAGTATTCTAAACATAATATATCTTGCAATTCAGACTCAAACATTCCGAGCACCAGTGCAAACTGTGACAGAATGATATGGGTACCAGAGAGAGACTGGATTTCTCAAAGTGGGACACTTGGCAGGTATTCAGCATCAGCAGCTAACGTAAACAACATTTTAAAAAACGTACGTTTCCCAGCATCACACAACTTTATACATCACTGTATATTATGTGCAAAGAACACATATTTCTTCGCGGGATTTAAAAGGATACTCTAAGCACCATCTGTCACGAACGCTCCCTACTTCAAGAGTTTGCGTGACGTAGTTGTGGTGGTGAAAAGGTTAAAGTTCAATTTTTGTCTGCTTCCAATGCTATTTTGGGGTTCCAGTCCAGCAGACATTACTGTACATCGGCTGGACATTTGGTATTTAAAGTTCCCACCCTGGGGCCAAAATTATGATTGATGGAAAAAAAGATGTTTGATGCACAGCCACTAAATGTTGATTTTTTTTTTCATAGATCAAATGGCCAATAATATTTTTTTCATTGATCAAGTGACCAATAATGTATTTATATTTTACATATGTATTAAATTAATATAAGAAATTATATAAATATTGTTTTTTTTTACTGCTCCTCCTCTTATTATTATGTAATTTTTTTGTACTTAATCTGTGAACCAAATAGTGGGAAAATACACCTATCAGTGTAATGGAAAATACTAATATTATGTATATATTTAGCAGTATACTGATTAGTACTTTTCTTTTTTTTTTTAAATGTTTCCCAAACCGTCATATGAACGAATGTTGGATGTACTGAATAAAATTATAATTTTGGGAAAAATCATTCGGCCGAACTGAACAATCCCACCACGTACAGCTTATTGGAGTGATCATTGTGAAAAGAGTATTCGGGTGTAGCTCGTCTGATTTATGTCAATCCATTTTCGAGTGCTATGACAAAAAGAAACAGGACTCTTGTGACACCCAAAACTGAAGCCTTCTCCGATTCACTTCTTATTCCACCAACTGCTTAGCATCACTATTCATTTAAAAGTCGACATCACGGAAATGTTTTATCTCTCTGGAAAAATTAACAAGACTTATATACAGGTTTATTTATGAAAGTAAGAAGTGTTGTGAATTCACAGTGAATTTCAAATTTAAGACCAAAATTGAATTGGAAAAAATCTCTAAGTCACTAGGCTCCTAGTTCAGCAATTTTGGTGTAAAATGTAAAATTCAATTAGAACACACTTTGTATTTCAGAGAATTTTAACTTGATTAACTGATTTACAGTTAGTAAGTACCACATTTTAAGAATCCAATACCAATGTGTTCACCTTTAAAGGAAGTGTAAACATTAGATCTCACTTTACAGGAAGTGATTAGGAAGGCTGTGCAAGACACATGCAGGGAGGTGTCACTAGAGGTGTCCCTTTTACTCACTTAAATATATAATGGTATTTGTTCATTAAACCGTTTCCAAGGCTTTTTACTCCATCCTGTGCATAGTGGATTTAGTTCTATTCTGCTGAACAGAACTCAGTAGTAGGGGTTCAATAAACAATTCCCGCAAAAGAATCAAATAGTTTAATGAGTTCATTTATTTAACAATACTACCCCTTTAACTGTAACTTTCTTTCCCAACATTAACTAATTTCTCTTAATCTTTAACACACAGGACATCGCAATTATTTCGCAATTGGATCCATCACAACATATGGAGACGTGAGAAAATAATTTATGGTTTAATTGTGATAATGATTTATTTGTCCAATTCATTTCTCCCTCTCATTCTCTCTGACTCCTAATGAGAGATGTAAACACAGGGGGCATATTCTGTGCTGGATATAAAAATACAATGTTACAAGCTACTGTCCTATTGCTTGTCCAACAAAGACGTAGTAAACTTATTAAGCAAACTACGGCAATTAAAGTACTTTAACAAATGGGATTAAACAATCAAGCTTTTTGTTGCTTTCTTGTAATAACCAACCACATTATGTGCTTCATGCTATTAAAATGTGCTTTCTCACCTGCTTCCTTTATTGAGTTGTTGAGGCCTGGCAGCATATTGCTCCCCTATGTTTAATGCATTCTCAATTACAAATCTCACATCCAAGCTCATTTAGGGAACAAGCGTACAAATAAAATGGGATCTCGTTGCTTAGTTGCAGAGACACAACCAAAATTAATTTTCTTACTAATGGGTTCATTGCTAAACAGGCAATGTATGTAATTGTAAAGTTAAATTCAAAGTTGCCTAAATATATTTTTAACCCCCCCCCCCCCAAAAAAATAAAAATATTACCATTTTGTCATGTTTATTTTCATAATATTATATGTAGATTTATATTGTAGAGTTTTGCATTATTTCAAGTATGTGTTAATTTATTTTTATTAATTGTCTAGCAGAGTTTATAAAAAAATATCCAGATTAAAAAGTTTTATTTTATTTGTTTTACATAATTGCAATGTAATGTCAAGTAGTGCCGTATTGTAGCAAAATGTATTATTTAGTTTTTATTTCCAACCAATTTGTTGACTTGGAGTACTCTATAGATACGAGGCCATGTTGGTTCAATAGGCACCTCCCCCTCATGAAGTGTTGGCTTAGATGCCTAAATCAATTGACTTTATTTGCCCTTTTAAAAAAAAATGCTATCCTTTTATTTTCACAGTGAAAATAAAATAATAATAATTCCTACCTACGCACAAACTGCTTGAGTAACCTCTGTACAGTTTATTCACTCAACATTTAATTGTAATGGAGTAAAAAACAAAAAAAAATAAAAAAAGTTAAATATAGTGAAGCTGGAAAAAATATCCAATTCAACCAGGTTGGCTTTTTAAAAAAAAAAATACATTTTAACCCCTTAAGGACACAACTTCTGGAATAAAAGGGAATCATGATGGAATATATCCATCATCTGTCCTTAAGGGGTTAAAATGAGCAACTTACCTATCAAAACGTAGGCAAAATAGCTAAAACTTGGAAAATGTCTTCAACAAACTAAGACTGGAGATTACTACTTAAGAGATTATATAAACATGGATTTTAAAATTTGAATTTTAGTTTACCTCATGTCATACTTTGGTGAAGAACTCTCAAAATAAATTACTAGGGAGACAAGAGTTGTAAACAGCGACACAAGGAACATTGGGTATTTCTACTGCTGCCACTCGTAATGAGGAAGAAGAGGAACATCAATGTTTGTGTCAAAACTGCAGAGTTTTCTGAAATGTGTTCTCTTATCAGAACTCAACACACTCTTTATTCCTCTGACATTTCAAGAGATGGAAGACTTTATGTCCCGCCTTCTGTCTTTGCCATGACGGAGCAATCTCCTCTCATCCTGTGTAAGAAGTGGTGAGACGTGAGTTTTGCTGCCTCTCAAAATGTTGTACGGAATTATATCCTTGGGATGAATGGAAAATGCTGAACCTTTACTAGAAAACTTGCTTAGTTAGATGAAATACTTGTTTACCGTTTTAAAGAGACATATTTAAATATTACCATAGTTTCTTTTTTCTATTCTCTAATCTTAGACCATGCTGCATTGTCCAAACACGAGACCTCTGTCGTGACATCTAAATGCTAGATTTTGCATTGTGGAGTTTTAGACAAAACTATGTTATCACATAAGTACATTTTGAAAATTATCCTTGTTCCCCACTGCCTGTAAAGGCCAAGAATGGGGGGTTGGGGAGGGAGTGACAGACCAACTTAAAGCAGACACTGTAAGTGCTTCATCTCATTTAGGTGGTTGTGATGTCTGGAGCCCCATGGTGCCATGCTTTAATTTAGTGTAAAACTTTTTTTTTTTTTTTAGTATTTTAATGCTAAACAATAGTTCAAACAAAAATAGTCCAAGGTCTTATCAACAATGGATGGCTGTCATTGGCTGAGAGTGTCAGGTGATCTTTTTTAGCCTATTGCCATGTCCATCGTTGGTAACAATTATTATGGCTAGAAGGAAGTGGGTAATCTCTGCCTTAGCCAGAGATTAGGCAGAAGAAGGGATGTAGATGGCAATGGACCATCATTAAGGGTTTAACATTGAATGCGGGGGACAGTGCCAGTGGACTTCAGGCACTGTAACCAATTCAATGTGCCCCTTTAAATATGTGAGACTTAATGAGCTGAGTCCTGAAGGCTGCAGGTAAAATGAAGGGATGTTTTTGTAGATCATAGTGTTAGAGAGATCTGAGTAATTTTAGACTTGTGCATCAGGTTTCAAACAAATTGAAATTTGTTCGAATTTTGGATGATTGGCAGTTCGGCCGAATTTCAAATCGAAATAAAACTGTTTCTTTTGTTTCATGATTCAGAGTTCTATCCGTGGTGTCAAAAAAGATAATTGATGGTTAGGGGACAGCCAGTAAATATTGATTTTATTCACAGACCATAGTGAGAGGTGACCAGTAGAGAGGAAAAATCAAGAGCACTATTTATATATTATATATTTATTAAAATATAATGTTTAAATATACAAATAGAATATTCTCATTGCTAATCCTCTCATTTCCTCTGATAGTTACTTCTTCTCACTTAATCTGCTAATCAAATAGAGTGAAAATGTACTAATCAGTATACTGCATAATGTAAACATTACATTAATATTCAGCAGTACACTGTTTGGCCAATTTGTCCGCAATTTCAGTTTGTCAGAATCATTTTTCAAGCGACGTTCGCAGGGCCAAAATTCCTTTAAACCAAAATGAATCCTAAATCCTTATTTAAAAAAAAAAATATTTTCCGAACAAATCGATCCTGCTAAAACAAATGTTTCCACTGTGCACAAGTCTAGTTAATATATCACTTTCACTGGATGTAAGCATTTAAGACACCCCAACCACCACATTCTCAAAGGTTTTCTTTCTGTAGGCAAAATAAAAAAATAAAAATAAAAAATCAGTAAAAGAGGAAAGAACATTTGATAAAAAGGATAGCTGAGAACTGGAGTGAGTTAAAACAGGGACATATGATGGGGGGTGACGGGGTGGATCTACTAATGAAAGATTTGCAGAGGACCTTGCTGTCTAATATTACAGGAAAAATAAAATTAAGAAATAGCATTTTGATCGATTCAATGCTCATGCCGTATGCTGTCATATGTCTACCACTTGGGAGGCAATGAGAATATGAAAATTCGATTTTTTTTTAGAGAGAGAAATATGCAACACATTTGTTTGGGAAAAAGCAATTATTTATATGATATCTTGCCAGTCCGGGCTATCAAAAGATTTGCAGTGTAACATGGGAAAATGAAACTTCAAGTCTTTTTCACATAGCAGCAAGTAACAAGAAAGCAAATACAGGTGAGAAAATAAAGTGCTATTTTTAACCCCTTAACACCGTTACGGCGTTCTATGCCGTCGCGGCTTTAAAGGGCTTTAAAGCTGTTGCGGCGGCATAGAACGCCGTAACGGCTTGCAGCCCCTGGAGGAGAGATGTACTCACCTCCGCCGCGATCCTTTTCTGGAGGGCTGCCTGACAGCCCAGGCAGCCCCCCCCCCACAGCAAATCATGGCCCCCTATAGCTGGCTGTGGATCTGCCAGCAGGGGGACTGTCTGAAATATCAGACAGTCCCCCTGCTGGTAGGTAGTGTAAAAAAAAAAAAATTAAACATGTTATAAAATAAATTAAATGCATTTTTATATATATTATATATATGTAACGTCATACGTAATGTATTTTAATATTAATATTATTATATATATTAGTATTAAAATACACTTAGAATGACGTTACATATATAATATATATATATATTATATATATATATAATAGATATATACACATATATTATCTATATATACACGTATAATTAAAATAATAAATAAATAAATAAAATAATTAAATAAATAAATAAAATATTGAAACAAAATTTAAAATAAATTATATATTCATATGTAATTTCATTCTAACTGTATTTTGTTATTAATATATATATTGGTAACAAAATACACTTATAATGACATTCTATATATATCTATCTATATATAAAATACAAATAACCGCAAATATATATATATATATAAAGATAAATACATGTAATTACATAAAAGATTACATTAGTATACATGTAGAATTTAAATACCTATAAATGCATATATATTAAAATTCCATGTGTATATTTAAGTAATTTTTTAACATAATTATGTCATTGGATTAATTAGAATTTGATTGACATGCCTGACAACACAGTGAGAAAGTGCAGAGAATTTAATTCGCAAGCACTATATTTGACCCTGTAACTCTCCAAGACACCATAAAACCTGTACAAAGGGGGTACTGTTTTACTAGGGAGACTTCGCTGAACTCAAATATTAGTGTTTAAAACTGGTAAATTGTGTTACAACGATGATATTTTAAGTAAAAGTGAAGTTTTTTGCATTTTTTACAAACAAACGGCACTTTTATGGACTATATTATTGTTGTAATATGTTTTACTGTTTTAAAACACTAATATTTGTGTTTAGTGAAGTCTCCCGAAAATAACAGTACCCCCCATGTACAGGTTTTATGGTGTTTTGGAAAGTTAGAGAGTCACAAATAAGGCTTGCCTTTCATTTTTTGACATTGAAATTTGCCAGATTGGTTATGTTGCCTTTGAGAGCGCAGGAATGAGAATTACCCCCATGATGGCATACCATTTGCAAAAGTAGACAACCCAAGGTATTGCAAATGGGGTATGTCCAGTCATTTTTAGTAGCCACTTAGTCACAAACACTGGCCAAATATTAGTTTTTTGCTTTTTTCACACAAAAACAAATATGAACGCCAACTTTGGCCAGTGTTTGTGACTAAGTGGCTACTAAAAAAGACTAAACATACCCCACGTTCAATACCGTGGGTTGTCTACTTTTTCAAATGGTATGCCATTATGGGGGTAATTCTCATTCCTGTGCTACCACACCAAGGTAACATTACTAATCTGGAAAATTTCAATTTGAAAATGGAACGTTCTATATTTGACCCTGTAACTTTCCAAAACACCATAAAACCTGTTAATGGGGGGTACTGTTGTACTCGTGAGACATCGCTGATTACAAATATGTGCATTTGTTTGCAGTAAAACCTAACAGTATTATGACATTTACAGCTAAAATGTGAGGCGGAACTACAAATTAAAAAAAATAAATTATAATTCTCACAGTTTTTTTAATTTTATTCATAATAACTTATGTTTCATATATAAATATATGAAATGAAAGCCCTGTTTCTCCTGAATAAAATGATATATAATAAGTGTGGGTGCATTTAATATGAAAGAGGGGAACTACGGTTGAACAGACATATAGCGCAAATTCCAGTTTTTGTTTATGTTTTGTTTTGATCAGAACGTGCACTATTGACTCCGTCTTGAAGGGGTTAATGATGTGCGTTTTCAAAACTCACGTTGCTCCTTTAAACAAAAAATACATATAAATAGAAAAATATTATAAAAGACTTCCATGACCTTGTTTTCTTTCATTCTTGGAATAATAAAGGAGATATTGCATACTTCAGCGAGCAGGCTTCTCACAAGGTTTTCTACCATTTACTGGTTGGTGTTCTAACGGGTTTGTTCATTAAAACGTTGGTTTCGTAACTCATGGGTCATGACCCAAACTTGCAAATATTTTGCGTCACAATTGGATGGACCTGCACATTTTGTTTATTAGACCTCAGATAACAGCCCTCAATAAATTTGCTAGTGTAGCACTTCTGTTTTACTGTGTTTAATGGGGACTCATCTTGTGCTGGAAGAAACTATTGAAGGCACTTTATAGATTCAATTTTGTATTATATCACATAACACTTGACTAATGGGTTATTGTGCTGAGTTATTATTTGACGAATGTGTCACCAAGTAAATGTCATAGACATAATTTGGGTCAAAAAAGTGAACAATCGCTGCATTAAAATATCATTAGTGCAAAGTTTATTCCAGAGTTGAAAATTGAACACATATACTGGATATTAAGAAAAGCAAGAATAGCTATAAGCAGCGGAAGGCTGATATGTTTTTGGTGGTGATTCCAACCAACAGCTAATTTGAACACTCCTCAAAAAACCTACAGGTAACACCATCATAGTCTGTTTAAAGGACCACTATAGGCAACCAGACCACTTCAGCTCAATGAAGTGGTCTGGGTGCCAGGTCCATCTAGGATTAACCCTGCAGTTGTAAACATAGCAGAAAGGTATGTGTTTAACCCCTTAACCCCCTTTTGAGCCCGGCAGGAGTGGGACCATGAGGGTGGGGGGACCTATAAACACTATAGTGCCAGGAAAACAAGTATGTTTTCCTGGCACTATAGTGGTTGTTTAACCCCTTATGACCGGAGGGCGTACTATTACGTCCTTTTAAAAGCGTCTCTAAACGCCCCCCCGCGGCAGATCTTCCTCCTCCGGTCCCTCCCGGTCATGTGAGAGTGAGGTCCTTGCGAGGACCTCACAATCACATGGCCGGTATAGCTGGCTGCAGCAATGCCAGCAGGGGGACTAACTGTAATGACAGTTGGTCCCCCTGCTGGCTGAAAATAAAATTAAAATAATGTTAAAAGTGTAAAAAAAAATATGATATATATATATATATTATATATATATTATATATGTATGATCTATAATATATATTATATATTATATATATATTATATATGTATGATCTAAGTATATATATACACATATACACACATACACATACACCGTCTAGGTGTATTTTAATATTAATATGTATATAATTATATATATATATATTAATATCAAATTACACGTAGACTGATACTGATTAAATATATATATATAATTATTGTTATATATATATTTATAAATAATATAAAAAAATAAATATGTAAATACGTAAAAAAATAAAATAAAAAAATAATTAAAAATAAAATATTAAAAAATATATAGATGTGTTTTATTTTGTTCTAACTGTATTGTGATATTAATATATATATATTTATATCAAAATACACGTAGAACGAAATAATATATATATCTATATACATAAATATATACGTATATATCACTATTTATATACCTATATATAAATAAAAATATTTAAAAATATATATATATATATATACGTATATATACACATATGTATATATATATATATATATATACATATATTAATTCTACACATATATTTATGTAATAATTTTACATAATTAGGTATCCTAATTAATTACAATTAGCGGGACCTGCCTGACCACCCATGCCGAAAGTATAGGGAATTTAATTTGCTAGCACTATATTTAACCCTATAACTTTCCAAGACACCATAAAACCTGTACATGGGGGGTACTGTTTTACTCAGGAGACTTCGCTGAACACAAATATTAGTGTTTCAAAACAGTAAAATGTATTACAACGATGATATCGCCAGTAAAAGTGAAGTTTTTGGCATTTTTCACGCACAAACAGCACTTACACGGACGATATTATTGCTGCAATACTTTTACTGTTTTTGAAACACAAATATTTGTGTTCAGCGAAGTCTCCCGAGTACAACAGTACCCCTCATGTACAGGTTTTATGGTGTTTTCAAAAATTACAGCGTCAAATATAAGGCTTGTGTTTTCATTTTTTCACTTTAAAATTCGCCAGATTGCTTACGTTGCCTTTATGACCCTATGGTAGCCCAAGAATGAAAATTACCCCTATGATGGCATACTATTTGCAATAGTAGACAACCAAAGGTATTGCAAATGGGGTATGTCCAGTCTTTTTTAGTAGCCACTTAGTCACAAACGCTAACTTTGGCCAGTGTTTGTGACCAAATGGCTACTAAATAAGACTGGACATCCCTTATTTGCAATACCTTGGGTCGTCTACTATTGCAAATGGTATGCCATTATGGGTGTAAATTTATTTCCTGGGCTACTATACAGTCTCAAAGGCAACGTAACCAATCTGTCGAATTTCAATTTCAAATGTAACACGCTATATTTGACCCTGTAACTTCCCAAAACACCATAAAACCTGTACATAGGGGGTACTGTTTTACACGTAAGACTTTGCTGAATACAAATATGTGTATTTTATTGCAGTAAAAGCAAACAGTATTATGACATTGACAGTTAAAATGTCATGTAGAACTAAAAAAATCAAAAAAATCTTATTTTCTCCCATTTTTTCCATATTAAATTATGTTTCATAGCTAAATATTTGATATTAAATTAAAGCCCTGTTTCACCTGAATAAAATGATATATAATAAGGGGGGGTGCATTTAATATGAAAGAGGTGAATTACAGTTGGACAGACATATAGCGCAAATTCCAGGTTTTGTTTACGTTTTGTTTCGTTCACCACTTGTACATTTGGCTGCGGTGTTAATGGGTTAAAACTGGATGTTTTTCCCCCATTTTAGGTTCTACATACTATGATAGGACTCCTTGAATAAATATAGCCACGTAGTGTCAAAGTTTATTTACTAAGCTGTAATTTGCAGTGTGTATTGACAATCACATGTTTATTATCCTACAAAACGTAGACTCAATGCAGTGGAAGGAGTCTCTCAGCTTGTGTGTTTAACCCCTTAAGGACACATGACATGTGTGACATGTCATGATTACCTTTTATTCCAGAAGTTTGGTCCTTAAGGGGTTAAAGAAACATTTCCATTTATCTTTCAATTTACAACATTGAACCATTTAGTGAATACATGTTTTAGTTTTACTCTATTTACTCTATCATATGTAAAGGCATTTAAGAAAAATGTAATCTCTAGGCAAAAATGTAAATCTGCTATAGCTAAAGGTATAAAAGAAATCCTGTTTTTGTGCATTTTTATTCATTTTTGCTCCACTTTTGCAGGTATGAAAAAAAATTGTTATTGGATGTGGTACTTTCCATTCTAAATTTGAACTAGTGAATAGTGATATATTTATGTAGCGCTTTACCAAAAAAAAAAAGAGATACGGCTTGTGAAGTGCTTGTGAATTCCAAAATTAGAACAACGGAAAGAGAAAATATCACATTTTAGAGAATTTGTATGAAATTGTACTATAGCCTGGGAACTGTTTTGAAAAAAAATAATTGGGTTGTCACCCTCGGGACTCTGCTCTAGAGATATTTATTCCAGTTCTTCTGTAGCACAAGTGAATACTGTAGAAGTATGCAATTGTTGGACTGTTGGCAAAGCAGTAGATTGTCCTTTGTAGTCCTGTGATGATTGTTTCTTGGAATTCACTTCTCGATCTATGAGACCACAGGGGCTGTGGTGTCATAGTACCATTCTTTTGCAACAGTGGAAACAGTGGAAGGTGAGGTGGGATATCTGTTGGTGTAGTCCTCCAAGTACGGAGATCCTTCAGGGACTAAGCAAGCCAAGTGCTGTATGGGTTGATAGTTTGTATATTTGTCTTTGTTCTCATTTCTCAGTTCTGGACTGGCCCATGGGTATATTTCCCAGCAGATTGCAGAATTTTAGGTCAACCAGACTGTCAACCTATAAAGAATATTTTATATATATATATATTTATTGTCAATAGTGGTGTTTGTATGTGGCCACAGAGCAAGGCAAAAAGTGCTGAAGACATTCAGTAAACCTCTAGTGGCTGTGTCTCCTAAAGTGCCCTTTTTGGAATGTTTTATATCATATTTTTAAATCTTTTGAACAGTGGGCATTGAACATTTATTTTTTCTATTTATTAGACAGACATTTCTCACTTTTGGAGCTTTTTATGTCTGTTACATAGTTACAAAATAGTATGGGTTGAAAAAGAGACTAAAGTCCATCAAGATACGCTTTGAAACCCATTCCTTTATACTGTTGATCCAAAATAGGGCAACAAAAAAATCATATGTAGCCATTTCCAATTATATCAGAAAAAGAGGAAAAAATCCTTATTGACTTCATAATCTGATTTCTCCTTGGTTTAGCCATCGGTTCAATGTAGATCTGACTATGTTGTGCTTACTGTCGTTCGCTGTACTGTTTTGTTTTGTGCATATTCTGTGTTGCTAATCACTAGTTTGCCGAGCCTAAGGATATATGTCAAGGTCATCAGTGAATCGTATAAATTCCCAATACTTAACTTTCTGGGTTTATTATAAGTAAACATTTTAAAGATGAATTTATAATATTTCTCGTTGGAGCTATAAAAAAAGTATTGTTTACTAACCCAGTGTCACAGTAACAAACATTATTTTATTAACATTATGAATAGGGATTTTATATCTTTTTGTTATATAACTCATCGGGACTCATCTGTCACATGTGTTTCTGAAACATTTTCATTTTCAAAGAATATAAGCTGACAATGTGAAACAATGGTAGTTGCATGGTTCAGCTATATTTAGATATAAGTTCTCCTATACTGATTAAATCTGTAGAAGGATGAAATGCTTCTAGACACAAACAAGAATGTGATTAATGGCGAATCTTCATAGTTAAGCTGGACCTGTCACCCGCAACTGTAAGAGTGACAGGGTCCGCTTCAGGTAAGTAATTTAAGATAATTTATTCCTCGTGTCAATGAATTTCAGGCACACGCATAGATTAAACAAAATACTTAACTGTAGCGGTACTTACCCTTTCCAGGGGCCGGCCGGGGTCCTCTGTTCAAGCCGCGCGCGGCCCTGCTGCTGCACGAGCCGCGCGCGGCTCATCCGATGGCTGCAACAGGAAGGCGGGCAGTGACCGCAAGAAGTGGTCACGTGTCCCGCCTGACTCTAAGAGCGCGCCGCGGGTCTCGGGCATGCTCTTAAAGGGACAGTGGGTGTCTAAATTGGCAAAGGCCTCCCACTGGTCCCTGTCATGCCACACTCCCCATACACTTACCTTTTGGGGGCGTGGATGTGACAGGGACCAATCAAAATAGATGTTAAGATATATATACTCACCTTTTTCCCTTAGTTCCTTGCCCTATCGTGGTTTCTGTTTCAGTTCCCTTTAGCACTTGTTGTATTCAGTTTTGTTCCTTCGTACTTGACCTTGGCTTTGTTTTCTGACTACGTTATCTCTTTATCCTTATCTGTTCTGTTTGCCGGCTTGCTGTTTACTGTGTACCAGACCCCGGCTAGTCCTAGTTTACGCTGTCTCTTTGTGCCCTTGACCTCGAATCGCTCCTGACTCTGTACTTCTCCTATATGCGTCGAGTCCGGCCACTCTAAGGTCCGGTAGACGTATCTCCCCTCTGTGTTGTCTTCTGTTTAGTTGAATCCTGCGTGTTGGGGTATATTTTCGTTACATTAACATGATGTATTATATCGTCTCTGTGCCATGGGATTCTGGGACTGGTCGTAGCTCCATAGGCGTAGCTTAAAGAGACACGGTAGGCGCTATAACCACTTCAACTGACTGAATTGATTACGATACTTGGAGTCCGTGAGCGTAATGTTGGCATGGTGTAAAGCGGAACATTGCTTTGCCTTTTCAACTCAGCCATTGGAGGCTGGTCTGCAGGCTGCTGGGGACTGAGAACGTCTGCTCGCCAGTGTGTAAACCAATGTTTTAATGGTGATTTGGCTAGGTTGAATGTATTTCTATGCCACGTGGCGTAGGATGGTAGGGCTCATGTCATTTATGAAAAACATTCCTTTTAGTGTTCCTTTTGAAATTGATGCAATAAGTTTGTCTAAACATGGGTAGAAAGCTATCGCCCACCAGCTCCTGTTACATTAAATGACGCTCAGTCTTTTTGTACTACCTCCAGTTTTTTGCCTTGGTTCCCAAAACGTAAGGTGGACGTTGTGTACAGGACTAAACTGGCTATAATCCCATGAATGTCTATTGGTTAAGTGTACCATAAATTATGATACAAACCAGTTACTTAAATAAAGAATAGTTAGATGTTCTTTGTAATATCATTTACATGGGAACAATAGCTCAGAACATTTTAGCGTTAATGGTGCACATCCATTGAGTTATTTAGTTAGGATAAAGACTCATGTCCTCAAGCACACTTGAAAAAGCTCTTCAAAACCTAATTGATATTTTGTTCATTCCTTGTCTTCTGTCTACGGCAATATTTAACCATGCAGGCCAGACGTTTCAGAGACATCGTATTTAAACCAGCAATACAAATTAATCTTTGTATAATAATTTGCTATGCGCAACATACCTTCAGATTGCTTGTCCTCTAAATTCAATATTTCATGTGTTTTTGAAATATTTAATTTAGCAAAAACATTTTTTATTTTTTTTTTAAATAAAGGTCA
The DNA here is from genome assembly GCF_036172605.1 of Pelobates fuscus. Lineage (NCBI taxonomy): Eukaryota > Metazoa > Chordata > Amphibia > Anura > Pelobatidae > Pelobates > Pelobates fuscus. The sequence goes on along the minus strand of NC_086327.1, from coordinate 110,879,715 downwards.
TGCATTTTGCTGGATGATATTTCTCGTCATGCACGGTTATATATTTTCCTGACCAGTGTGCAGCTTGGGGATGCATGAATTTCTTGATGGATTAGGACAGTTCAATGGTTATGGTCACTTTTTTATAAATTACTGAAATATGGTTACAAAAAAATAGATATCAAATTTAGCTTCTCACCAATGCCTTCTGTTAAACGGACTGTAAAGGCACCTAAACCAGTTAACCACATAATCTCAAAGAAGTGGTCTGGGTGCCAAATCCCCCTCAATTTAACCCTGCAGTGTAAAATATTGCAGTTTTGCATGAACGGCAGCGTTTACACTGCAGGATTAAAATGCTATATTGGCTGACATAATTGCAGCCACTAGAGGTGTTTCCAGAAAAATAGAAAAGTAAATATCAGCTATTTTAACCAGAAAGTTTAATAGAGACCATCATTTTCTGTACATGCGCACTAGCCTCTCAATGATTTCTAATGGGAATTAGATTGTTTGAGATCAACGATCTTGATTATCTCAGTCAATCAGACGGGTCCAGCTGCGGAGATAGCACCGTGGTGTGTGATGAAAAGTAAGTAAACTTCTATTTTGCTTAAGGGGGCGCCGATAACCTAAACGAACGGAGACTAGGGCACTATACCGTTAGGAATTTGTATTCCTAACACTGTAGTGTTCCCTTAATATTCTACAGAACAGTGGCAATTAGATATTCTCAGAATCTCTGATATTGGATAAGGCAAAGTATAAAACATTAAAGGGACAATAAATCCACTCAATCGGGGGAATATTGAAAAAAGAAAACGTGTATAGGCTCAAGCCCAAGTTTTTGTAAGCTGTTCCACTCAAGCATGCATAACAGACATTCTTGCTAATTGGAATGGACACGTGCCCACATACATTCAATTCCGAGCCTGGTATCATGGAGATTGCATTAGAAGTTAGTTCTTCCACACTTTGAATGAATGCGTGCAAATGTTCATTGATCTATTTTTCCCTGTGACGGATGGTTTATTCAGTAATCCAGTGTCTTCAAAGAAGAATTAGGACAAGCATTCAAGAACATTTCTATGTGAAACATCCCCAGGCTGTGCCGTATACTATAATTTATTTCAGAAATAGCAGGGCTATATTTTATTGTCTACACTGTCCCTTTAAAGTACATTTCCAACATGCTTTAAAAGAGAAATTTTGCCCTGACAAGGTTGCATTTAAATATCCAGCGCTCTGCGTCTTAGTATAGTATGAACAGCTTTCGCTTAATAAACTCTACAGATGTGGAATAACGATCCGCAAAACATCAACTCCGCCGTAAGTCCCTATGAACATCTGTCACCATCTATCTTCAATCATAAAACAGCTGCAATAACTATCAACATCTTTTACTGCATGTGTCTCCTGCACCTTGGTGATAGTGTATTGTTCACGCTCTCCAGGATATATTTAAAAACAACAATTAGAGGTATTTTTCTTGGTAAATCACTTAATTTACAAATAAAAAGTTACATAAATATGTAAAAAAAACTAAACAGAATATACCCATATATAACCACAATCTGTATCAATTGATTAGCATTATAGACAAATACGCAATGTATATAGACTTATTGGTTCGTATATTTTGTTATATTCTGTTTCTATATTTTGTGTTCTTTTTTTACTTTTACACTTTGAATGTGTATTCCAGCTTACACGATTGATTTGACCCATCAGCACTAACCTGCCAATGGCTTGAAGGTGCTGCTGTCCTGAAGCAAGGTCTTGAAAGTCCAAAAAAATGACTTGTCTCTGTGATGATTGGTATCACATGTGCATGTGTCACATCACAATCTCTTCGGTCTGAGTTAGAATGAGAGCCAGGAAGCGTAAGGCCTTGATTTATGATTGACAGAGATTCTAGGAGGAGTTAGTGAGCTCACCTTAAATCCCTGTTTTATCACATTGACGATTAAGGGGATTGTGAGAAAGTAGGGATAGTATCGTACCATTAGATATATTAAGCTAAAGTGGTTATGGTGTCTAGAGTACATTTTTAAAGGAACATTCTTGTGACAATTTCTTTATTTTAGATAACTGGCCTACCTTTTTTTTATTGTAGTCATTAAAAAAGTCCTTAAACTTACCTTTATTCCAGCACTGTGACATATTCCTCACCTAGCCTGACATTGGGCATCACCCTTTTGTCCAATCAGATACTTATCGATTATTTATGTCCCGTGAGGACTCAGCGAAGACCGAGCTTAATCCTTATTAAGTTCTTTAACAAACTTGCCTGTCAGAGCACTTACAAGCCAACCAATCAGAACACTCTGACTGATATTGCATATCATGGTAAAGCCCTTATAAATGCTTTTCCCGCTATACAAATTCAGTCTGCACCAAGCCCTTGCGGGATGAAGATGGGTTGTTTATATATGTCCCCCACGGGTTTTTGAATTAGAGCCCCTCACCTGTCATATTGACTCCAATAGGCTTAATTTATTTAATCCCCCTCAACAACAGCGAGTGAGTGAGGGGGAGCATGGCAGGATAGAGGTCAAAATGTAAATTGCATGGACCAAATTTTGTCCAACAAGTAATTCGTTCTTTGTTTGTAATTTACACTTCGACATTCATATTTTGAAGGTTGGGTAAATTACCGAAAATTCGGATAAAAACATATTCGGCCATAAATGAATGCCCACCTCATAAGCATTAATGTGCTAGTCTACCAGAAACAGTTTGAGTCATGTAGTATAAAAAATATGTGTAAATATCTGTTTCACATTAACATTGTGTGCCCAGAACACGGTGAAATAATATATACAGTTTAAGGAACAAATAAACCACAGTGAGCCTAAATTAATGTCCATATTGCAGGTCTGAATACATGCGCAAAATGCTTAAGTGTTATAATAATAACAGCAGGAAAGCTAAATTCAATTGTTTTTCAATTCAGAATCTAATAAAACGTGAACATATTCAAAATCACCGTAAGAATATGCTGTTCAGAACTCAGTGGAATCTTCAGGGAAAGCAAGTGACCCCAAAGATCACCAACAGATTAGTTTCACATTGCATGAATGAAAATAAGTAAACTATACCTCACTTTAAATTGCTTTGGAAACAGGATTAAAATCTACAAAATGCATGTTATCGAGACTCCTATTTAAGTCATGCCACGATTATATGCACTGGTGGAAATTAACTGTATTGTGCAGAATTCCAAAATAAAACTATCTATAGAGAATTGCAAGGAAATATACATTTGCTTTTAAAATTCTGTCTTTGGCGCATTATTGGGCCAATGATTTGGAATAACTCCTCTTCCTTATTAAATTGGAGTCCAAAACCAAGAATATGTAGCGAGTTTAGATTTGTTGACTATGGGCAAGATTGAGCAAACTACAGCAAGAGGATTGACACACTTATGCCAATGTGCAGAAACAAGTCTTTAAGAATCCAAGAAAAGTTCTTAATTTAGGAATGTCTCTTGTTTTCCAGAAGGTATACTGAAAGTACTAACTAAGCTACACTTCAATATCCCTGTCCAATGTATAAGATACTCTAAGGATATATAAATCTATACAGTTGGTGGTCACTAATCATCAGACCCTATCTGTATAAGAATAAAACATGGAGTTTGGGGAATAGCGGAGTATAGAAATCATTTGGCTATTCAATTATATCGTTATATGTCTGCCTGGAATGTATGGGACAATTGGAGTTTATTAACACTCCCAAACCCTTGGGTAAAACCACCATGACCACCCGTTACGAAGACTTCTCCAGAGCAGAATAATGTTTATCTCCTCTGGAACTTTATTCCACCTAGGATTCTTTGGAGTAATATCCTCACTGGAAATTTAAAAGGATCTGATACCAGATCCTTTTAATTTTGGTACGAGATCCTTTTAATTTTCCAGTGAGGATATTACTCCAAAGAATCCTAGGTGGGGATTATACCACTCAAGCCGTATTCATTGAGCAGTCAGCCTGCTCAATTAAATGTGAGTAACCACTTGGTATTTGTATTATTACACCCCTGTTTTTTATACTGTAAGCACTATTGCTGTTTCTTTTATATTTTCATATGGTCCCTACATCAAGTATGACTACAAACACTTCACGTATCCTATAAGTGGGGATAGTACCACGTTACGCCATCCACACTAGAGCTTAGTAGATAGCTCTATTAAACGTGAGTAGGACCATATATATCTTCTATATTGTATCCAGCCCCTACTTGGGACATACTGCACCATTAGTTGTTATCTTTTATCTATTTCATATGTACTTCAAAGATTCACCTATGTCACATTGAGGAATAATCCTACTATCAAGGCTGTGTCCACCTTTCTATAGACAGGTTTTACTTTGGACGTCGCTACCCCATAGACTTTTTCCAGTCTATCTTGGACTTTTTTACTGATTGTGTACTTATTCTGCTATTTTATTTTGTTTTATTTGATACCAGTTTATTATTTAATTTTTCTTTTTTAGTGGCGCTACCTTTCCACCATCTGTTTTCCTCTGTTTATGTTATAGGGTCTGTGAGGGAGCCCTATTTTTAGGTGTGCTGCTTTACCTTGTTTTGTGTTGTCTAGATAAAGAGCGCTGATCCTTTTCTGTACTAATAAAATTAAAGGTGTTTGCCATCTTCCTTGAATTTTTAGCTGACACCTTATACATTGTTATATAAGTATTTATTTTTGTTTAAATAACCGGGTACACCGGGTACTCTATATTTATCATATAACGTCAAACATTCTTATACAAATTTCCTTAAAAATATTATAACATTTTAATATGTGATATTTACAGTTCTACCATGCTCAATGGTGTTTTTTTGACAAATAAAATATTTTGAATGTCAGCTAAATTAAGAACCCGCTCCTTGTTAAAACAAAAGCACAAACAATCTATTGTATATCTTTTTAAAGTTCACAGCAATGAAACTGTGAATGAGTTAGTGATATCAGCTGTCCTCTTTAGAAGCCCATTAAATCTAGCTGTAAATTAGGCTGCAGTTAAAAAAGTTTGAATTCAATGCATCCTTAACATTATTTTTTTAATAAGATCATTAAAATATGTATTTATTATTTTCAAAAGCATATTTTGTTTAGGTTTTCAACAGAGTGAATTAAAACTAGGATAATTTCGTAATATTTTCCCTCTTCCTTTTTTATTTTATATTTTCTACATTACATTAGCGTTAATATTTTTTTTTTTAAATACGTTACTTTTTTTAAGACTTTTGTACAGAGAGAGAAAAAAGGGGGTAATATGTGTAGGAAGTGCCCTCAAGTCAACAACGAAGGAGCAACCACTCAAAGTCCTCCCATGTAAGGACATGTGACATTGGTACATGTTCCCATGACCTTGGAAATTAATACAAATTAGGGGGGGGGGACTATGGGGGACCAACAGGAACAAGGGGACAGGTAGAAGTCCCAAGAGGACCATATCCTTTGGAATTTGCACTAGGAACCAAGGAGCCTATGAGACATCTCTTCATGATTTCTGGTAGGCTGAGGGTCACTTTGTATGGGCTGGATCACAGGAGGGTCTGCAGATTTCCAGTGTCTTGAGAGTTTGTTGTGCATAATTAAGTTCCAAAACCAAAACCAAAAACAAATTCTTAATTTTTCACATTTTTTTATATTTTATTCATATTAAATCATGTTTCATAGCTAAATATTTTATGTTAAATAAAAGCCTTATTTCTCCTGAATAAAATTATATATAATAAGTGTGGGGGGCACTTAATATGAAAGAGGTGAATTACGGTTGAACAGACATATAGTCAAATTCCAAGTTTTGTTTACGTTTTATTTTGATCAAAACGTGTACATTTGTCTCAGTCTTTAAGGGGTTAAGGAAACTTTGGTAGTGGAGAGAGGCTGGGAAGGTGTTGGGCAGAGATTTTTGGACATCCACAACAGCCGATCTAATGTATGGGGTGCTCGGTAGATGTTCTCTAGGGATACCCATGGTTAGGTGTAAGTAGATGAGCAGAACTGCACGGTCTATACCAGGATAGAAGCTAGATAATATATGCATATGCCTGGTATCCCTTATCAGATCACATACATACATTAAGGTGTAGTGCTTCTGGTGACTATCGTGTCCCTTTAATGCCAAGTTGTAAACTGGCATACGTAATTATACCTGCAGTCAAATGTAACCTATCAGTGACTGGCTGAATATTTGCTTTACACTTCAACGTCTGTTCTGGGAAAAGTACAATGATTGAAAATGTACATGCTAAGCAGAGAGATTGACTATAGTCTATGAAAGAAATGAACTTACTAAGGATATAGTCACTCTTATTATCACTGCACCTGTAAGATGTTACCAGAAATTCCCAGTGTATTGTTATCTCATGGCCAGGTTTCAGAAATGTTAATCAGTTGTTCATCATGAACAGATGGTCTTGTTCCATTAGCTTAGAACCCAAAACGTAGCACTTTTGCCATGGCAATTTAATAGTTATGGTTCACTGGGGAAACAAAACTCTTAGCTAACACTGAGCCAATCTTGATTGTTGTACCTAAAACCTTTAAATTATCAGACGGGCGGTCTGTGCCATTTTTCACAAACATCTCAGGTTTAGAAATCACTTTTTATCGTTATTGCTTTCCAAGGAAAAGCCTCTGTGTCTGGCATTATAAAAAATTTATGCTCGTATCTTATTCGGTGACACAGTAACTTATTTACTATGCCCAGATTGTTTAACCTTCCTAATTTATTCTTTAGGTAAGAAACAAGCAATATGGTGCATTTCTCTTTCTGATAAACTTTAATTAGACATTTTGTGAATCTGGGATCAGAAAATTACCCCTTTGGGTATTGACAATAAAACCTGAAAAGAACAGAATTTAAGTCAATCTCTCCTAACTCTCCATAGGTTTTATGACCCTAAATAAAAGCAGGTACTAAAACGTAATGTTGGGTGAATAAAAGGTCTTTGGATGTTTAATTTCTCCTCAGTATAGGATGTATATTGCAGCTTTTTGCATGTGTGACTTGAATGAAATCTAAAAATGTTGAGGTTTATGGCCAACGTTTCTTTTTTTCCTTTTTTTTTTTTATAGAATGTAAAATGTGATATAGAAAACAAAATCATATTATAATATTTCAGGAAGACTAATCTTAATTTAAATTTTGCTGATACATATTCTGTCCATTTAGTTCTACTTCCACAGTAAACCTTGTTATGACCCCTTTTGATCATGTTGGTCCACTATTCCTTCTATCCATTGAGTCCTTACAAAACATAGGGATGGGATAATTATCTGCTTGGTGAAGAGTTTCTAGAGTGTCTGATTAAAATCTGTTTTCTAAATTCTGACTTAAAACATTAGAGATCATATGATGAGTTGTAAATCAATTTGTTACTGTACTTGTAGTCCTTTTCTGTTTTGAAAGATCATTCGTTGGTGGTGTAATTTTAGACTTGAAAGTTAAAAATATGCATTTCTCACCACGTGTCATTATTGCACCTTCCCAACATGTTACTTCTATCCTTAGATCTGATAAGTAGCGTAACAAAGAATAGATGATTAAATAACATAGATGATTAAGCAAATACATAAAATTATATTTTTGTGCATTATACGTGTTGACTATCCATCCACACCTATCACATACAAAGGACTGAATCTCAGCTTGGCCAAAGATAATCCAATACTAAAAAAAAAGTCCTTTTATAACCCAACTTTTAAACTTCCATCTCATTTCACCTCTAAGAATTTTGTTACACGTCCATATGACTAACTCTCTTCATTTAAGTTGTCTGCTTTAATTTGGTTTCCATCCTTAACGCACTGTATGTCAGTGATACTGTTCTTTCTAGTTCATCGTCTTATCTTTCACATCAATCTTTCAGTGTTTGCTTGCTTGGCAAAAACCTTCTTTTTTAGCCTTTTACTTCATGCCACGTCTATAACAATCGGAACTTATGTGGAATTACACCTGTATCCTGAAGACACCCCTACATATCTTTCTTCACCCATTCCTTCTCTTTTAGATATAATCACCAATCTCTCCATTGTATGTCCGCTTCTTGAATCTCAATCCTTCCTAATAATTACTCTACAATGTATCTATACTTTCATAAAAAAATATTGTTCACAAACAATCACAAACAAGCGAAAACCATAGATCTTGTTCGTGCATCCACTATCCCTCTGCTTGCTTACTACAACCTACCGTTCATAGGTCTTGCAAGTAGTGGCATTAACCCATTATGATTAGGAAAACTGCACCCGTTTTTAACTTCCTTCTCAGCCACTTGCACATCCTTCAATAGCCTTATATTAATTTGCAACAAAGTCGCTCTGTATCTTAACATTCAAAATTGTACAATTCCTATAGGCTGTTGTAACTCATCCTATCAGTTTTCTACAAGGTTACCAGTATTTTTAAATATCCCTCAAAACCCACTTCATCAGAGACCAATGCATCATCTCTGGTAACTTGTATCTAGTCTGTGGCAGAACCAGCCTTGCCACTGGGCATTGGAGAAGACTGATTGCCAGCCTCCTGCCCTGTGACTATGGCCCCATGTTGAGATGCTTGATTTTCCCCTGCAGGGGCCCGAAGGCCCGGTCATTCGGTGCTTTCCCTATGTGAGCAGTGTTACCCCAGATAGCTATGCCATGGAGCCCATTCGTATAACGAAAGACTATGTGAAAGACTTTGGCTCCATGGCAATCGAACTGTATGTATGTGATCTGAGTGCCATTCAGTAATAATGTGCGCTCAGATCTAAGCTATCTGGGGATATGCTGAATGTACCTGTTTTATGCAATGGCTGCACAGTTGTATATTTTTATGTATTTTATTGTATTTTGCTACCATGTGGCTAATGGAGTTTTGCCTCTGTCCTTGGAGATAATTGGATTACTTCCCAATTATCTCCAGGATAGAAGACTCTGTGGAACTGGTTTTGGGCAGAAAAGCCATGCTTCATTTTGTCACAAAGGACATTGATCTAACTTTTGACCCACTGGACCAATTTGTATGATTTTGACGTATGTTGGTATTTCGAGTATGCTGATTCTGAAAATGTAAGTGAATATGATGTGAATGTGATGCAAACTGAATATGATGTAATGTAAGTGAATATGATGTGAATGTGATGCATACTTTTAAAGTTATGAATATTGTGTAAAACTGTGTATTTTCCTGCCTGTGATAATTATATTAACCCATTGTGTAAGGTAATTGTATCACAGGCAGAGGGGAGGATTTGTGTCTGAGTGTATTGTATGTGTTGATTGGTTGTTCTTCAAAACCCTGTGTGCAGTACTATGTTTGTAGAATGTGAATAAAAGAGGCTGTATGTGCCAGTACAGTCAGTTCTACTTCACCCTCAATTTGGAGTGCCGTCTCTTATTGGGGGAATCTGCTACAAGGGATTGCTATGCTTGTCATACTCCCTTGCTAAATCACTACTAAGCTCTTCTAAGAGCTTGTTCCTGCCTTGCTCTCTGGAGGAGTCTACGGTGGTTATGGTGTCTGCTGCAGTGCTTGGAGTCCTCAGGAAGCGATAGGAGCATCCTTCAATGGAGGTACCCAGTCGGGGAACCAGGTGATCCGTTACATAGTCCATCCAATCAACTTTGGCCATTTTTCTCTTTTTTTACATTTTCTCTTAATATTGACCACAGTGCGTGATTATAAGAAAATAAATCTTGTTTATGGCTAGATACATCTTATACGCCTTGCAATCTATCTCGCCCGCTGGATTTATTGCAAATTACACTTTGTGTAACGATGTACACCATCATTTAAACTTTATGCTTATTTGATCAAGTCCTTCATCTCCTGTTATTCCTCTTCATCTAAATTTGTATAATTTACCTGTGTTTGTCTACCCATCGAACGCAATTACAGAATGTGTTGGTGTTTTATAAATAACAATAACGTAAATTTTTTATCAGTGGAATTTTATACATTTCACATAGTTTATCCAGATAGTGTATTAAATTTGAATCCAGAGTCATTCTGGCAGCTCTCTGTAAAATGATTGTAAGAGCAATGAATCTCTATCCAGCACATGTCAAATGTTTATGAAGGCAAGTCCGGAAAACATATTAATTCACTTGCCCATTGCACTGAATAATTTGGCAACAGTGACAGAAAAAATTAATATTTAAAGGGGCGATGCAGTATTTGTTTTATCCTTGGAATAAAAAACATGATTTGATTCACTGCCCAGGGTTGTTAAGGGCCAATACACAACTATACAATTGCAATGGGAGTATACGCCACTGCTTTCTGTGTGACAGCACGTCAATACTGGACACATCCAGCAGAACATAATGGAAGTCTGTTAGAAAATGTGGAGACATCATTTGTTGCTACTTGCCAGCCTGCCTGGCCTTAAGAGCCCTTCTAAACTAGGAGAGCCAGATTCTCATTAAAAAAAAACACTGTAGCCTGTAGTGTTAGGAATACGAAAATGTATTGATAACACTAAAGTGTCCTTTTGTCCTAACAGCTCCACTTGTCCATGACAGGGTTAGTTCCAAGCTCAGTCTAATAGTTCACGCTCCTCCTCCAATGTCTCCCGATCGGGGTAACCTGGTGCGCATGCATAGCGAGTACTGCATGCTCATTAGGCCTTCCCCATAGGAAAGCATTGAGTCAATGCTTTCCTGTAGGGTTTTGCTTGACACTGGATGTCCTCACGCAAAGTGTGAGGAGGTCCAGCGTCGTTTCATGGAGTCAAACCCTGTCAAACTGCAGGTAGCACCTCTAGTGGCAGTCTTATTACTTCAATGTAAACATTGCAGTTTCTCTAAAACTGCAATGTATTCTATTGCAGGGCTAAGGGGGACTAGAACACTGACAAATTCAATGAGACGGAGTGGTCTGCTTGCCTATAGTGTCCATATAATTAAATAAAATGTCAGTGAGTTACCATTATATAGTGAATACCACCGTAGTAAAATCTCCATTATACAGTATAGAATTACTTATAATAATTATACGTTACTATAATACTAATTACTATAATAACTTTTTTGTCTAAAAGTGCACAAATATAATATCGATACTGTCCTCTTATGGGCTGTTCGTCTTTAAGGTTCCCAGTGTTCTACAGATTCAGATGAAACATGTTTTTAAATATAATTTTGTCTTCATACAGAGTGCATGGAAAATGTTTGGGCCACACAGGCTTCCTTTAAACTTGAGATTTTATCTCCTGACTGTTTCTGTGATGAAGCTTTATAAGGCAATAGTGGAGACACATGGTGGTACAGGAGTAATTTAATCAAGGGTTCACTTGCCATAAGGTTTACTGTAACTTAAAGAAAGGAGATTTAAGGATCCGAGATTTTACTGACAAAGTGTGCAAGAAATATACATCTGTTTGTTTTAATTGTCATATTTCATTAAAATGTAAGCAGTCTGGGGACCTCTGCAAACCCTATCGCATGGGACAGCTTGGCTGTTTTCCGGTAAACCTTTCAGGTAAATAGCCAGACATATGCTTAATATATAATTTAAGTCACCTTAGCTAAAGAGCATTCATTGAATTGCTTTTCTTTACACCTAGGCTTTTCAGAAACATATATCTGACAGCCAGTGCAATTCACTGAGTTTTCAGCCAGCGTTCACTGTGTGATATGTTACAGGTACTGTCCAGCAAGCATCCAGCTGAAACAAATACACGATGCTTTTTATATCCACGAGCTAGTGCTGAACTAAAACAGGATATGGAAAATAATGCGATCTCTATCCAACACTCAACACATAAAACCAAACTTTATATTTTATTTATCGATTTTTTTTTTTTATATAGATGTTGATTTTCATTTTTGGGGCGAAAATGATTAACTGTCATAAGTGAGTGATACTGGGTAACACTTTTCATTTATTTATTAAGGTAGTATTATAGGAAAAACCAGTGTGTCTAGGTATTTGGAGATATTTTATATCTGGATTTATAGGCTGAATATAACCTGAAGGAAAAGTAAGCCCTTCATGAAACGAGTAGTGGACCGAAACAGGTCACTCACCATTTTTATAGGTGTATAAATCAAAATTGTATTTTGTTGTACGCCCATGAATTATATGGTTCTCAAGAAAAATCAGATGAACTCCAGCACAGAACCTTTCTAAATGAGTTGCTCAGCTGAAGTTTTGATTCCGGTCTTTACTTGTACGACTGCGCATGTGAACACAGCTACCAACAACGATATTCCTTCCATCCCATTGAGAAATAAACGTGTACCCCTCCGTAGCAGACAGGAGAATGTAACTACGTCAATATCATTGAGACTGCATGCTAAGACCAGTACCAGAGAGAGGGTCCAAGCACTTCAATAGCTTCAGGAACGTTTATCAGAACATGTGAAACTTTGCACAGTTATGACTCCTCTCTGGATTGAAACGTTGCCGTGTCTCACATGTTCTAATAAACATCCCTGAAGCTATTGGAGTGCCAGGACTCTCTCTCTGCTACTGTGTCTATCACTGTTGGGCTAGTACTGGCCCATGGTCTAGCTAAGCACCATTTTCTTAATGTGAATTAAGTGTGGTTCCTCTTTCTACTGCAGGCTAAGACATGCTTTCCTAGGATTTGCCTTATCTCTTGTCCTGATGACTTTGAAGGTTCTCAATAAAATAAATATTAAATCTGTAGAGGGGCAAGATTATTTTTTGTGGTTTTACAGTGCACTCATACAATATAAACATTTTAAAGCTACTTTGGGCACAGGGGCAAATGCATAATCCCTCGGCATTTAATATTGAACATCATAAAATGTGGAAACGATACTGATCGTATTTGTCAATGCCCCCCTTCAACTGCTTGTGTTTCCTTAATTATTTTCTGTATGTTTGACTTGTAGTTACATATAGTTAAGTGGAAAATATTGGAGATTCTGCACTTAGCCGAGGTGACCCTGGATGCATGTAAGCTAACAGGAATCTTCCTTTTTAGAGGAAGATGATAATTAATTATTAACATTATTGTAAGGGGTCGCAACAGAGAGAAAGGGAATGCTATAAACAATGTAATTAATGAGAACAAAATAAACAGCTAATCCAACTCTAAAACATTATATAAACATTATATATACATTTTAACCCACAGCTTCTGAAATACACAGCTTCTGAAATAAAAGGGAATTATGACTGAATATTTCCGTCATGTGTCCTTAAGGGGATAAATAAATACATCAGTTTATACATCACGGTATATCATTTATTTATTTTTAGGGTTTCATTAGCAAGAATCAACAAAAGTATTTATCACTCAGTGATATATATACAGAGAGAGAGAGAGAGAGAGAGAGAGAGAGAGAGAGAGAGAGAGAGTATTTAAACATATTACCAGGTTACTGCAAGGTTTATTGCTGTGGAGCTCTGTGATGCACACTTACATGCCCCATTACTGTAAGTAGTACTGCTATAGAGCTCAGAAACCAAACACCAACTTTTAATGTGTTTATTTCTGTTAGTATTGAGATATACTTGTAAATACCGCCGGTGGTGAGGTTTAATCTATTTAAAATATTCTCATAGCGTACTGTCATCAAGGGTACTATAACGTTATTGATATAGTAAACAGGTAATAAAATCAAATAGTAGATAATATATGAGGACATTTTAAAAATGCTAAGAGCTTCTGGAAAAGCGAGACACCGGTGGAGGGATTCGAGCAGCAATAAAGAGTTATCTATCTATTACATGTCACTTGGAGTGTACGTAGTTTGCAAAGCACCGTTGTGCATAATGCAGAATAGGTCAAATATTTTATACTGCAATACAGTTTTATTGAACAGAGTGGTTAACTGTGTATAGTAAATAGATGCATATGCTACTCAAAATAGTTAATTTATCATTAGGTGGGTATAGCAATATAAATAGTAATGGCATACTCATGTGGATGCCAGTTTAAGTAATCACTGAGTAAAAGAAAGGAAAAGAAGAATTAAAAAAAAACCTAAATTTAGAATAGAATGCTGAATGTCTCATAGGTCCTACTAAGTCTGACTGACTGACTGACTGATTGACATGCCTTTTATTTAACTAGTTATATGCTAAGCTTTTATTAGACACATGCTCAGTAGATCCTAAAATTCTGGCAAACTCCATAGCAGCGTTTTGGCAAGTCAATACTTTGATTATAAGTAAGGGTGTATTGTATGACAATAATGTGTGATCCTTCTTCTGGAATCCCTGGTCACAGGAAGAAGTTTTGATGTATCAGTTATAACCTGTAAAGAGCTAGATGGGGAGTATTGTGATTTACCATTAGCCATCGGGAAAAGGAATGAGGGTGGGGGTAACCGAATATCTCCCTCCCTGAATATCTGATGACGTTTTTAAGAACATATGTTTCTCTTTTTAAGAAAGATAAGGAAAACACAGAGTCGGTAATCCCTTGAAGTAATAGACTGCCTTGTGATAATATATAATTAAATAAAATGTCATAAAATTATGAAAGAGTTCCGCTCTCCCCCCCACCCCCCAAAGACTTTGTGATACTTATTCCAAATCATTTGCCTGTCAAAAACATACAAGAAATAAAAACTGTTTTGGCAAACATGCCATTTCTTTAGAAAATGCTACTTCTGCTAACTTTAAGTAATGTATATTTTATGAGTCAATGGATGCAGTCTGCTTTTTAAATGCATTTGGCCGGATCCTTAATTTTATGGAACAGTGTCATCTTCCGCAGTAAGCACAGGTAAGTAACGTGTCAAAACTGTACAGTCACCCCAAGAGCTCAAGTTGTGTTTATTTCTATTATTCTCTTCGTTCAAAGAAAAACTGTAAATTTCTCTGGGTTAGTGAATCTGAGCCCAAGGAAACCGGACTGTTTACTCTACTCTGGTAACTGCGATTCCTCCAGGAACTATTTATTTTGCATTTCTTTGCTTGTCAAGTATAACGAACAGGATAAAAGTGTCACAGAGAGGGCAACCCAGTCAACAGTGCCTTCTTAATGTGAGACGGTCTTGCCAACGTCTCATTAAAAAATACCCTGGGATGGGACGCCGCAGTAAAGTCATTGAATTTTTGGGAAAGATGCCTTATTTTTTTTTCCAAATTGGTATTTTGTTACATCAGTGTGAACTCCATGCACACCTCGTTTTCAGATTTCTACAGGGCTACATATAATTTAATGAGCTCATATAACCTTACTATTAAGAACATTTCATTCAAGACATTATGCATAGTGATGTCCCGAACGGTTCGCTGGCGAATAGTTCCTGGCGAACATAGCTTGTTCGCGTTCACCACGGATGGTGAACATATGCGATGTTCGGTCCGCCCCCTATTCATCATCATTGAGTAAACTTTGACCCTGTACCTCACAGTCAGCAGACACATTCCAGCCAATCAGCAGCAGACTCTCCCTCCCAGACCCTCCCACCTCCTAGACAGCATACAATTTAGACTAATTCTGAAGCTGCATTTTTTTTTTCTTTTTTTTTGTATTATTTTTTTATTTGTTTTGTTTTTTTTAGACAGAAGTGTGTTATATTTGAGCATGCTAGGCTGAACGTGCGTATATCATGGCTAGTTGCACTGAGGGTATTTCTGTTTGTGCCTCCGGTCCCGTCTTCGACGCCTTTTGCGTTGGTGGATTTTAATGTGGACTGCTTCGCTTAGCTGTGGTGGAGCTTGTTGGGGCTGTGGTGGAGCTTGTTGGGGCTTCCTGCTTGTTATTTGCTTCCAAAATTGATTAAAGAGTCTGTCCAGCTTAATATCCTGCCATGCTTTGCTGGTACCAAGAGGACACGCGGCTGTCGCCATATTGGGAGAGTCGCAGATGAGTATGTCAGCCTGGGCGGCTGTGCTCTGTGCGTCCATTAGCTCCAGACAGCCTCTCAGGAGTGGACCGGGATAACCCCCACCGGTCCGAGGGGGGGTAACGGAGCTCCTGCCGGGAAATAGCTACTCCTGGGCATCCCAGGATCGGGAGATCGGCCGCCTCTCCCGCCCGGTGAGCACCAGGCCACACTTGCCACGCGGAGGTAAGTAAGACTCTGTCGAGTTGCTGACCGCTATTAAGCATGTCAGGTCGGTCAGGTAGGAGCAACATTGCTGGGTTATCCCCTTCTGGGGTGAAATTTGCTTGTTGATAGCTGCTTAAAGTGAGATATTGAGGTAGCTCACACGAAGTGCGTCTTTCCTCCATGACAGCTAGGCCCCGCCCCCCTGAAGCTGCATTCTTAGTGAGAGGAGGGACAGTGTAGCTGCTGCTGATTTAATAGGGAAATCGATATCTAGGCTAGTGTATTCAGTGTCCACTACAGTCCTGAAGGACTCATCTGATCTCTGCTGTAAGGACAGCACCCCAAAAAGCCCTTTTTAGGGCTAGAACATCAGTCTGCTTTTTTTTTTTTTTATATGTTTGCGACATCACTAATTATGCATTAAACATCATTCATGTTCTAAAGGTAAATAGTTGAACTAAAAACACCAATATTCCTAAAGTACAATTACAGTATCTTACTGCATTTTTGCTGCGCACACTACAGGGGGCAAAAGGAGGTTCTAATGAAAGTTTGAAGAAGTTCAATATGCAGATTGATTCAATAAAAGTATGACTTGGTAGAAATTCAAAATTAATTCAAAGTAGATATCAAATATTTGGCCAAAATAGCCGGATTGGGTAGACTCTGCATGTCAGTCACTTTAAACTAATTTTGTTTATATTTTAGAAAATAACACAATATCACTGCCTTAAAACTAGGAAAACCATGTTCAAATCGTGACCACCTCACCAAAAACTGTTCTCGGAAAAGATGCATAAAGGTACATATTTGCCTCAAATCCTTATAGTTTGAAAATTTGTTTGAGTAGGGTCTTCTTCTCCTTCAAATATTTCAATTTCTATAACTGTCAAGATTGTCAGTGATATATAACTGCTAATAATAATACAAGTATATATGAATTATCTTTTTTTTATAGGAGTAAACTTTAAGATGAATTATTGAGAGCTTTGTAAGTGTCACGGCTGGCAATAATATCAGATCTCTGACGTACAGTATCTACAGAGGTAATCTGTACAAAATTATTGATTGGTTTCTCTGTAACATGGATGAAAACCTTTCTTTGACGAGTATGATATAGAATTTAAATCTCGGTTCACAGAAGAACAGGTTTTTTTTTCTTTTAATCATCTATAGCCTATTACACTTTGGACAGAAAAAAAGAAAACCAAAAGCCAGATCTTCAATGAATGCATTTCGAAAAGCTTCAGTTTCAAATTGATTTTCTGTAAAAGATGCTCATACCATGAGATGCGGCAAAACCTGCACAATATTCAAACTAATATTCCTCAATTTTACCAATGCAATTTTTAATACTGAAAGAAATGTCCCTTGGCCTAATCTCACTTTTCAGAAAGGACCGTTACCGATAATAAAATATCTTTTATTTATTTTTTTTATCTTTCATTTCTATTATAAAAAAACTGATATAAAAAAAATAATAATAATACTACAAAGTAATTTCTTTTGGTAGAAGAATGTTAGTCATAAATGTATCCAGCCCCAAACATGGGATGTTCTGGTAGTAATTAATCAGTAGCATGTCACAATTAATTTAGAGTAATGGGAAGGGGACACTTGTAACCTGACCAGGCTGTAATAAGTGTAGGTCCTTCACAACCCTGTAATTCCCAGATCTACTAACATACAGTATCAAAGAGAATGAAATCTGTATATCCAAAGGCACTAACCACCCATGATCTGCTTTATTTACGATGTACTAACCAAAATTAAGAAAATGATTTTATGTGTCCTATCAACATGTCCACTTTGCATAGAATCGGAACAAGAAAGAGGGATTGATGTATTTAGGAAAACTATAAGCAGTGTGCACATGATCCATATTATTGTAAGGACAATAACAATATATAGTTTTAATTTATTCTTCTCCTGATAGGATAAGAATATCAATATCATAGTCACCCACTATGTTATTGTCACGATTCTGGGAACCAAAAAACGCTAACACACACACAGAAAAGGTACAGTACCGGACCTTAGAGTGGCCGGGCTAAGCACACAAAAAATAGTCAGGAGACAAGCCAAGTAAGGGGAACCAGAAGACAGAATAACGAGAGACAAGCCGAGGTCAAAGGGTAGGAGAAAGTCACAAGGTCGGATAAACAAGCCAGAGAGTACGTAAACCAGAGAGAACAACAAGTAGAACAGCAATACAAGAAAGCAAAGACCACAACAGGGCAGAGAGAGACAGGAAAGGTAAGTATTTAAACCCTTTGCTTAACTCTGATTGGATAATTTCCAATCAGAGTTAACAATCACACATGGGAGATATCTATACCTCCCACTGTGATTGAGGCACTGTGCCTTTAACGCCGGGTCAGGTGGCTGACCCCGGCGTTTACAAAACTGGGCTGCCGCTGGGGGATGAAGAGGAAGATGCGGGCGGCATCCGAGGCTGGGAGGATGCCGCTCGCCGAGCGCACGAGGAGAAGGGGACTGCGGACGGCTGGAGGGTGAGTGCCGCGAGCGGACTGCAGCCTCCCCTCGCAGCCGCCCGCGGGATCCTGACAGTTATGGTTTCACACTTTTTACTTATTGCTGGGCTGATTGGCAATGTTGACTTGATACAGCTACACCAACAGCCACCAAACTAACTTATCTTCTTACAGGGTTATTCAATAAAGTGAGAATTTAGAGGAAATTCAAAGTAAATCTCAAATACGAGGCCGGAGTAGCCAACATAGCTAACTTAGAGAATTGTTCCTGTTCTACTTTGACCGTAAATTTAAAAATTCCCTTAGAATTTACTTTAGTATAGAACCCTTACAAAAAAGTACCCATTTTGTTAAAAATTCAGGCAAGTATCTTGATTGTTAACTTCTACCAATGTTTTAAAGCGACACACATTGTAAAACACAGGAAGGATTAGGGTAAACTACGTTATAATTTAAAGTAGAAGTGGGTATGTGTTTTGTTCTGTTCAGAAGGAGATTGAATAGAACATAGAGTAGCAAAGACACATGAAAATTTTATAAAATATGTAAGAAAAATTACATATTGTGATCATGTCCCACTGCACTAAATGTTTTATTTAACAAGATTAATGTAAATATATGACCTCCAATCTTTGTGAAGCAGGAATTATTTTTTCCACCATCTAATGTTTTTGTCCATTAGCGAAGCCAGAGCAAAATTCGCAGTCCTGCCACATGGGAAATCGTAGTATGTCTATCATCCTAATTATGCGTAATGTGTTACCCAATTATGGGTCAGTGATTGGCGGCTCTGCTTCCCAAGAGGTTCTGGGACAGCTAAAGTTTCTTAATTCCATAAATAACCTCTTATTTCTCTTGCCTGCAGATTTTCCCAAGCCAAGGTGTTTAAATAATTTGTGTGTCTACAGATTACAATCCATAGGAGAAGGCTGCCCCCTTCCCCCCATTCAATACTTTTCCAGCTAAACCATGGTTTGTAAAACAGTAAAGTCAGCATTTATTAAGTCAAGCATTTTCTGACTTGCCCATTTAATTGCGTTTACCCATAACATTCATCTTAATATATCACCGTAGCATAATGACCTGAAGATGGAAAATGCAATAATGTTTTATCTTGTAAATCACATAATTCACACTCATAAATAGTGCATTAAAATTGCACACTTCCACCAAATCAGGGTTAACGCAACTGTTGATCAGCTGTGCACCAAAGCGTGCTTGGTGTCATATCAACTGGCTGAAAAAAGAAACTATGATTTATGGTCCAATATACAACAGGAGCACACCCCCCCCCCCTCCATATTTCTTCACTGAAAGAAAAATCCAGATAAATTGCAAACACATTATTTGTGGAAATATCACATCAATACAACAGAAAAAAAATGAAAATATGTGTGATTTAGTTAAATTTTAAGGGCTGGAGGATTCCAGGATGCAACAAAAAGAGACAGAATTCTAATGAATGTGTGTTTCTCACAACAAATGACTAAAGGGATGAAATAAAACATACGTTTATGTTCCCTCTAAATGCACACATAAGGTAAGCACTACAGATAATGCTACAGCAATTCGCAAGAGGTCGTAAATCTAGGTCATTCGAGCCCCAGCAGCCGGGTGGAGGAGCCATTATGCTTTTAGAAGGTAATAATACCAGAAGAAAGTTGACAAATTCGGCAACATGGATCCAATTACCGTGAAGGCTTTTTTTGACTTATTCCCAAAGGACTGTGGGTAATGTTGACCTTAAACAGCAAAAATATTGTACTCAAACAACGTTAGGCTGAATTACCTCTAGATGAAAAAGAAAAATGACAGGGTGCAACAGCCCAACATAGTGATACCTTGCATGAAACATAACAAATGTTATAAAAAAAAAAAACATAACATGCAAATTTGAAGAAAATTAACAAAACTTCTTATGGGTTCATGTTGAGATAGAGACATTTTTTAAATGTTTTTTTTGTGAGTAAAAGATTGGGGGGTTTTTTTGTGCACCCATTTTGGTCTGAATTTTACAAGTCAGTTGTCGGTTCACCTGATCTCACTATTTATTTAGCAGTTAACAGATTTCCTGTGGAGTACATTGAGACATACAACAACAAAGAGAAATGTGACTGTTCCATTCTACGGTCTTTTTGATTTATGTTATAATTTCTTTAATTTATAAACTATAAAAAAAAAAGCATTATCAATATTTTCATTTACACTAAAAAAACATTTTTTTCAAAGATATATGTGTTCCCTATAACTATTTATATCTAGAATGTACATTTTTTTCCAATATATATTATATTAATTGATAAACTGATTCATATAACTCCAGTGAACTTTATTCTGTTTCAGAAGTCACCTTTTGTTCACTTTGTCAGCCATCCTGTCTAGAAAAATACCGTACCTTTGGAGTGTATAAGCATCACTTGGGTTCTGTACTGAACTGACCCATCACTGTAAATTCAATACTTATTCAACTATGCACACTGACACATGCACACACTTCATTGTCCTTTTAGACTAATTAATTCAATGTGTCCCTAATACCAGGAGAATGGATGATTATAGCGGGTCTTCTGTTAGCAGAAATGCACTGATTTTAGTAGTGACACAAGTCTCCACAAACAACTTTGGATCAAATATTTGTGAACTAATCCTTATGGTAATAGTTACAGTCTACCTATTCAGAAGTCTGCCAAAAAATATTTATAGGTCGCACCACCATTCTGGAGACTAACCAAACAACAGAGGCAGTTATAAAGTTTAGAAAAGGCTATGATAACTATATTTTTAATGCTACATTGATATACTGTATTATAAGAATGAGGTTTCAATGTTCAAGCCTGGACTGCTAGCTAAGCCTTGAAAGTTACTTGCCACTGCAAACCTGGAAGGTCCTGGCACAATCACCGGGGATACATTCTCATTCACTAATGGTTTGAGGCCTAGTTATAATTTAGAGGCCTGGTCATAATTTAGCAATCAAGCCATGCATTTTTGGCTACATAGGAAAATAATTATTTAGCGCTTTGGATACATATCAAATATTTTATTTTACAATATTTCAAATAATTATTATATTTATTATAATATGTTAAAGTAAGAGATAGGTAAATATTTACACTTGCTAATTGAAAATCTAAGTCCTATTTGAATTGAGGTCAAAAAAGTGTCCTTTTAAATCGTTCCTAAAACTACTTTGAAAATGATGGATGTTGCCCCGTGTTTCTGACTGCAACAAAAAGAGCTTCTATCCTTAAATGAATGTTGTTCACCTACAAACACATTTTCTGAACTGTCTTTTTTGTTTTTTTTGTTTTTGTCAACAAGGCCTGCATGGTTCATTGCATTATAATCTGCAGAAACTCTGCGGTGACATGGATCTGACACATGGCGAGGTGTTTGGAAAATAAAAGTAACCTTAGCTGGCATTACAACGACACATTTAGCTCCGATCAGAATTTATCAACTTGGCAATTTGGTTCAAGGAACTCTTTATTGATTTCAGTCTTGTTGTTTACTTTAATCGCTTAACCCTTTCCAATGGCCTTATTCTTCTGACAAATGCCCTTCGTATTTTCATTTCACATGCTGTATGAAGTTACCTTTCAGCAGAGGCTTGCGTTATATGGTGCATGAAATAAAAACAAAATGTAAAACTGAGAAAAGTTGGCAAAACAAAATGCATAGTGAGAAAGATGGAATTATTAAACATTACAAAGTCAAAAGGGGCAATCCATGAGTTATAAATGAAAGATGAATTAGAAAAGAGCTAGCTTTAACAGAAATGTATTTTTTTTTTTATCAAAACAACAAAACAAAACAAGGAAATTATTAGAATCTATGGATCTATCATTTTTTATTTGTGGAAGATAGACTAAATCTAAAAATTACAAATCTCATCCTGAATACAGGAACAACACAAAAGTGTGTGGCGCAAAAATGAAAGATGCAATGCTTAAAGGGACACTCCAGGCACCAACACTACTTGAATGCATTTGATAGATTTTGGCGTATTGTTCGCATGTCCTAATTTTTATAGTTTTGTATAAAATAAATAAATGTTTTGCAGAATTCGATAATCCTGCCTCTTTAGCCTCTCCCCCTCACTTCAGAAAAAGGCTTCCTTATCAAAAAGGTATGTACACAGGTCAGCCACTGACAGTGCTAAAGTGGTCTGTACAACACAACAACCTGCATTAGAAAGAGAGGACACCCAGGGAGACTTACAGTTATGATAAGACTATTTGTGTGTAGTTTCTCAGACTGTCTAGAGTAAGGTTGTGAATTAAAAACAACTCACTCTGTACTGTTGGGGCTTAGACTGTGTGTACACCTTTTATAAGGATGTCTTTCGGCATTAGCGAGTGTGACTAAAGAGGCAGACTTAAGGTGCAGCATATAGGTGGGAATAATTTTGTTAAGCATTAAATGGCAGCCTACAAGCAGAAATTTATCTTTTGGCACATATAGTTGGTGTGACAAAAATACATTAAAACAAAACAACTTAAATATCCTGATTATGGGCACTAGTAATAGACCAGATGGCATATGTAGCACTATAGCTAATGAAAATGGCAGTAGAATGTAAAATGAATGTCTGTAAATGGTTGCGCATGTATACTAGTATAGTTTCACTAAATAATTTACTATACAGGGGATTCCAAGATGCCATAACATTTAACAAACAATCCATAGTCTGCAGTGATTAATGTCGAGTCCTTTCTCCTAAACCTTATTATTATTAAAAGTGTCACAGAGTAAAGTGTGTGGG
The DNA here is from genome assembly GCF_036172605.1 of Pelobates fuscus. Classification (NCBI taxonomy): domain Eukaryota; kingdom Metazoa; phylum Chordata; class Amphibia; order Anura; family Pelobatidae; genus Pelobates; species Pelobates fuscus. The sequence goes on along the minus strand of NC_086327.1, from coordinate 110,856,490 downwards.
AGGAAGGATGAATGGGTCCCATGTCCAGTCATCTTGATGCATAGGCCAGGATGCTAGATAAATACATTTGATAATATTTATTTAGTTATGAACTGAAAGTCTTGACTGAATATAGAAGAAAAAGTCAGGCTTCATGTGTTAAATTTGTTCTGCATATACTTGCAAGTGTGTATATACAATTTTTAAGTGAAGTATTTGCTGAAGCATTAAAGGAACACTATAAGGCCCGGAACACATTTAGTGTTAAAAACACAATCTAGCCCCCCCTATCCTCCTTTACCCCACACCCACCACCCTAAATATAGTAACATCTTAACTTTATTCCAGTCTGCTGTTGCTGGCTCTGCCCTGATCTGCCTGCTTGGCTGACATAATCAGAAGTGGTGATCTGAGCCAATGAAAATGCTCTCACATAGGAAATCAGGGGCAGAGCCAGCACAAGCCAAACATAGCCCTGGCCAATCAGCATCTCCGCATAGAGATGCATTGAATCAATGCAACTCTACGAGGAAAGTTCAGTGTCTCCATGCAGAGGGTGGGGACGCTGAATTGCAGGGCTGCACGGTGTACAGCACTGCCCCAGGAAGCAACTCCAGTAGCCATCTGAAGAGTGGCAGGGGCGGTATCCCTAGGCTGTAATGTAAACACTGCATTTTCTCTGAAAAGACCATGTTTACTTCAAAAAAGCCTGAAGGCAATGATTCTTCTTACCAGAACAAATACAATAAACTGTAGTTGTTCTGGTGAATATAGTGTCCCTTTAAAATATTAAATCAAACAAGTATTAACTCTGTCACAATTGTAACTTTAACTTCGAAGTGGTTAGCGTCATTTAAATTGCTATAAAAATACATAATTTCTATACGTTTTACAAAATCACGCTTATTTTTAGCCATTTAGTTCATTTCATGTCATATTTCAGGAGTGTTTCTACATTGTGGACCGTCTGCTGAATCCATATGTTTGTTGGGATGAAACTGACCGCCTCTCAGCAATCTGCATGTCCTTGATTTGCACAGATTATGAAAAGAAAGTGTTATATATTATAAAAATCTGCGATCTGGCTTGTTATTTGATTCCTGTCCCTAACCTACATTCTCATATACACACAATATATAATACAGACATAACTGCAAGAGAACAGATTCTGATTTTCTTTAAGAATAGGATTATGTGTTTTGTATAGACTTTCTAAGATATATTGCTTGGCATATTGAAGATCTAATCTGTGAAAAGCTTAAACCGTATACAAGAGCATAATGATATAATAAAAAATTCCAAACAAATGATGTATATATTTCCAGAGATATAGTACGTGCACGCCTCACATTTTAATTCTAATAGACGATTCTGATCCACGTCATTTTCCCACATTAAAAAACTCAAACTGGGAGTCTAGGCAAACGGGACATTTTAAAAAGAGCCATGACGGAAAAATATGCTTCTGTGCCAAAGTTGATATTCATTTTGACAGCCATCCTAGGCAAATCAATGTCAAATCCACACGCACCTGTGTTGTGCACTTGGTTTGTATACTAGTGGGCTGGATATTTGCAATAAAATATATATTTTTCTGAACAGATCTAGATTTCATTCATTTTTCCATTAGTGTCTTAATGCTAGATGGTAGGTTTAGAAATGGAAATGTGCATTTTAATGATCGCATCCATGGCCAATGAACCATAAGAGCCCAAGAGTAAGACCTGGCATCCAACATTCTATTGCCATGGTAACGGTGGAACCATGTGATTGCTATACATTACTGTGAAAGGGTGCAAAAGCTCACGGTTTGTGTAACAGTCCATGACACTAAGAGAATGTGATAGCACTATTCCACTTGAATGCATTCGACATGTCTAACAAACCATTTGCAGTTCTTCTCCTCTCCTCCCATTATATACAAGAGTTTAAAGTGAATCCTTCATACAATACAAAAAACTTTACAGTAATCAATAGAGCATATTGTGTCTTATTTAGCTAGAAACCATTAAATAAATACTTGAAATATTTACATATATATTATTTAAAAAAGAAATGCCACCCTAACTGTTTGGAAAGCCAATTTGTAAGCATGAATCAAACCCTCCCCATATTTGAAGATACTTACAATTTTAGATTGTCTATTTGTACCATGCTTTTTTGCAAAAGGGTTGCATTTTAAAAATAGAGGCGATATGGTTTGCTATAATACATCTATGTCCTTATGCTTGGAGGATTATTTTAGTTTACAATGTCCTTACGTACCCAATTCAGCAGATTTATCAATGGTCCATTTATGTCTCCAGGTATAAAGGAACATTTATTTAAAGGGAAATTGTCAGTACCTCCAGAATTTCCTCCCCGAGCACTGTATTTTAAATGATCCTTAGTCAGGAACTGCACTTAGTCAACCGAAGATCACTCCGTTTTGACTGGATGTGCGAAACATGCCTTCCAGCCTTGAAGAACCTCATGTGGTGTTCAGTAAAGACATCATTAGGTGTTAATAACTCTGACATTAGAAAAACCCAACCTCAAGACAAGTAAACCTGCTACACATTGATAGTCTATTTCCCAATTCCCACACTAGCATCACATCCAGTCTAATGAGCCAACCTGAGTATAAGTGTTATCCCAAACAAAGTGTAGATTTGTTCCCATAAACTTGGCCTCGTCTTTTTAAATGCGATTCTGAAGAAGATAACGTTTTGTTTCCTGCTAGGACACCTAGATTTACTTCAGCTATTCCTCTTTGCTGGGCAGAGAAGTGACACCGCCTGAACTCCTGACAGAGAGATATACATGAAGGTGGATAGAGGGACAGTCAGAAAGACTGATAGACATAGGGACAAATAGACAGATGGAGAGAGAAAGAGAGGGAGAGAGACAGAGAGAGATGGGTGGATTATGGATAGATGGTAAATAGATAGACAGGCAGGAAGGCAGACAGATAGATAGATAGATAGATAGATAGATAGATAGATAGATAGATAGATAGATAGATAAACAGACAGATAGATAGATAGATAGATAGACAGACAGAGAGACCGATAGATAGATAGATAGATAGATAGATAGATAGATAAACAGACAGATAGATAGATACATAGATAGATAGATAGATAGATAGATAGATAGATAGATAGACAGACAGAGAGACCGATAGATAGATAGATAGATAGATAGATAGATATACAGAGAGATATATAGGTAGATAGACAGATAGATAGATAGATAGATAGATAAACAGACAGACAGATAGATAGAGGTATAGATAAACAGACATACAGACAGATAGATAGAGAGATAGAGAGATAGATAAGCAGACAGATAGATAGATAGATAGATAGACAGACAGAGAGACCGATAGATAGAAAGATAGATAGATAGATATACAGAGAGATAGATAGATAGATAGATAGACAGACAGACAGACAGACAGATAGATAGATAGATAGATAGATAGATAAACAGACAGACAGATAGATAGATAGATAGAGATAGAGATAAACAGACATACAGACAGATAGATAGAGAGATATAGAGATAGATAAACAGACAGGCAGATAGATAGATATATAGATAGATAGATAGATAGATAGATAGATAGATAGAGATATAGAGATATAGATAAACAGACAGACAGGCAGACAGACAGATAGATAGATAGACCGACAGAGAGACAGGTAGATAGATAGATAGACAGACAGACAGACAGATAGATAGATAGATAGATAGATAGATAGATAGATAGATAGATAGATAGATAATCAGACAGACAGACAGATAGATAGAGAGATAGATAAACAGACAGACAGATAGATAAACAGACAGATAGATAGATATACAGAGAGATAGATAGATAGATAGATAGATAGACAGACATACAGACAGACAGATAGATAGATAGATATACAGAGAGATAGATAGATAGATAGATAGACAGACATACAGACAGACAGACAGATAGATAGATAGATAGATAGATAGATAGATAGAGATATAGATAAACCGACAGACAGACAGACAGATAGATAGATAGATAGATAGATAGATAGATAGATAGACAGATAAACAGACAGACAAATAAATAGATAGATAGAGATATAGATAAACAGACAGACAGACAGATAGATAGATAATCAGACAGACAGGCAGACAGATAGATAGATAGATAGATAGATTGATAGACCGACAGACAGACAGGTAGATAGATAGATAGACATACAGACAGACAGACAGATAGATAGATAGATAGATAGATAGATAGATAATCAGACAGACAGGCAGACAGATAGATAGAGAGATAGATAGATAAACAGACAGACAGATAGGTAGATAGATAGATAGATAGATAGAGATATAGATAAACAGACAGACAGACAGACAGATAGATAGATAGATAGATAGATAGATAGACAGACAGACAGACAGACCGACAGACAGACAGACAGACAGATAGATAGATAGATAGATAGATAGAGAGATCGATAGATAGATAGATAGATAGATTGATAGATAGATCGATAGATAGATAGATAGATAGACCGACAGACAGACAGGTAGATAGATAGATAGATAGATAGATAGATAGACAGAGAGACCGACCGACAGACAGGTAGATAGATAGATAGATAGATAGATAGATAGACAGAGAGACCGACAGACATGTAGATAGATAGATAGATAGATAGATAGATAGTGATGGAGAGAGTGAGTCTGTGGGCGGATAAGTAAATCTCTAGTGATCAGGGAAAGACAGAAATTAATAATTATGTGTTAGCAAACACAATATGTACAGTGATATTTTATATGCTCGTTCTTTGCAAATGATCTGTGCAGCGGAATACCAGTAGCTATGCTAACTGTACTGTGTGTGTACTTCTGTTCTCAGTTAGACACTGTTTGGATTTCTTGTCTTTTGAAAAGCCTCAGTACCAGTCTGGGATTATTAAAATGAAAATGATGCAAATTCTTTTTTTGACAGTACCTCCCACTGGAGTTGAGGGCTGTTTACTAAAGCGCTTTGCTGTGGCTTATTAACTGCTGCCAGCAAGGATTATAAATGATAGCAGACATTGGACAAATGCCACATTTTTTTTTCATGTTACAATGATAATGATACATTACGTACTTACTACATGTTTCTATTGTAAGGTATAGCAATACCTTTACCAACCTGGCATATTTTTCTTGCTTTACTGGGCCAACTGCCCAGTAAAGCAAGGCTTATGGTGCTAAGTTATGGCTACAAAGGCTTGTAATAGTAAATAGACCCCACGTTCCCAGGTGCCCAGCATTCTAACAGTTTTCAAGCAATTTAAATGATGATTTAGAGCAGTGGTCCCCTGGATGGGATCCGAAGATTGATCCCCAAGTCATACGTTCTCACTGGAAGGAATAGGCTTGTCGAATACATCAGAACCTTGACAATTGTCCCTTGTAAGACGTTACAGGAGCAGAACTGCTTTCTCCAGCATAGCTCATGATAGAGTCATAGAGAGGCATCTTGCCATTGAAATGAGCCCAAGTGTACACATTATTTTTAATGCCATTTATATTACACTTTTAGAGTGACTGAACTAATGTTCCTTTTAAAAAAAAAAGGAAAAAAATGTGAACATGCTAATACCAAGCACACGTTTGGTTATTTAATAAAGAGTCACTGCACTACAGTTTTAGTCAATTGGTGTGAATTGACAACTGATAGTTGAAAATACTAGTATTGGGGGGCAGGGAGCCCTCCTTGGTTCTGCCATCTCAACATTTGCACTACAGAAAAAAATTGTAGCCAGATAATTTGATGTCATAGCCTTCGTTATTTAGTGTTCTACAGAACATGCCAAGGGAACATGGGAATAGCCTGCATGCTAGGACTTGTTGTTAAAAACAACTAGAAAGTGGTTTAAAATAACACTCTAGTCAAGATTGATCTATTCTATGTTATTCTTCTCCCGAGATACAGTTAAGTAAAGTAGTCTGATTTTAGCTGCAATGTTTTTTTTCCCAAATCAGCCCAATGCATTGAATTGAAATGTTGCTAATCTCTGATTTCATATAAAAGTGAAGTACTTTTTTTTTTTTGTAGAAAAAAATTGTTTCAAAATAATAAAAATGCAGTCCTTTCACAATGTTTTACCACTAAAAAAATGTGCAAATGTAGTGAATGTCCAGGACAGACTATTGCCCTACTTTGACACTGATGCAGTCCTTTATATTTGCTCAAATGCCGTAGTGTGTTCCACACCAATAAATTCTACACTTTAACTTCTACACTTCAGAGAGACAGTATTAAATATTTTGAACATGTCTCCACACTGGATCCTGTAACTCTATGACAGGATACAAAAAAATATTACCCACATCATAAGTAATGTTAAAGATGAGAAAGTCATGGATTTTTCATGGTGAAAGTAAGAACATTGCTCTCACCATGAGCTTTGCCTGACACAGATTTTACATCAGTCATGTTATCCGCTTCTAAATACTGAGTATTATATATGATACTGGCACATAAAATACAAAAAAGGTGTGCCAACCACAGATTACCGGTATATGGAAAAGGGCAGAGAGAAAGGGACAAAGGATTGTAAGATAGGAACATAAGTTGCTCTGATGCCAAGACTCTGACTGTATATCCCAAAACACATGATGGAACAAGTAATAGTTGCTACCAGTGATTGTTAATCTTGGCAACGCAAGTTGTCTGTGGACTACATTTCCCAGTGTTAAGGCTAGCTGAGCTTCGTGGAAAATTCAGTTCACAAATATCTAAGATGCCAAGCCTAGCTATCTCGAATCTATATAGTTATTAAAATCTTTTTATATTACCATAAAATGCACTTAGCACCTAGACTATAATCTATTCTATTTAATGAGCTACAAAATGCAGCCTAACACCTTTTTAGCAGAGTTTTGCTCATCATGGGATGTAAGCAAAAAAAAAAACTAATTGGTTACATTATTCCTCTGGTGTAGAAGGAAAGGCTTAATGAGATAATGTTCCTTCTTCATCATCTGCAATAAATATTTTAAATATTAAAGAATCAACTTTCACACAGAACTAATAACAAAATAATGAAACTTCGCAAAGTGGCAAACTGTCATTTCTAATTCATCAAGTGATCCGCATTCTCAAATGTCAACATTCTATTGTCCTAATTCAGCGATTGCCAAAAATAGCTTGGCTCGATATATAGAATGCAAGCTGAAAGGCAGACATTAGACTTCACACAAACCTAAACAAACCTAAATAAGTTGTCAAACTGATAATTAAGATGACTGGAAGTGATTAAGCCTACCGTAATTAAATAAATCACTGGAATCTGGCCTTGTTCCAGATTTGGAAAAACCACGAGAACCACACTAAACATTGTTGTTGTATTATTTAATTAGTATTATTTATTTAAAACAATTTTACAAGTGCATGGTGATCATTTAATGTAGTACACGGGAACGGGACACGGGATTCTTATTTGTCACTATTAGACTCAAAGACTCCAAATATTCACCATGTATTAAACAAGAGAAGGGTTTCCTGTGTGGGAAATGGACAGCAAATAAGGTACAGGTAAATGGGTGGTATATGGTGTAGTGTATTGCCATGAGTGAGTGAAGCATGCGTTGAATTTAACAAAGGAAGCCGCTGGTGATACTGTTGTTTTACCTACAACAAGCCTCTGTTTCCCTTCATACCTCTATACCCCTGAATACTTGAAATTGTCTGGAGGAAGCAGCTTTATGCGTAGGATAGCATCCTATTCTAGATTATAATCTATTATAGAAGGTCTGAAGTTATAACATAACAGTAGTGCATGAGGACAAGGAGCAGGGGAAAGGCTATGGTGTCCCAGGCTTAGATATCCTGCGTGTCAGAAGACAACTGGAGACCCTGGACACCCTCAAATTTATGGATGTAAAGGGAGTCTATTCATCAGCAATGGAGGCCTTCCAGAACATGAGTATATATGACCTCACCATCACTTTGTGACACTCTCATGGCACTCCAAAAAAAGTCTGTCTTCTAGCAGCACGCTGGGTGTCTAATGTGGCCCTCAGACTGCCGTGATAGGAGAATTAAAGGAACACTAGGTACCCAGTCCACTTCAGCTCAGTCTGAAGTGGTCTGGGTGCATAGTTCCAGCACCCTTAAGATAATTATGACAGTTTTTAATAAACTGCAATAATTACCTATGAGGGTTAACTCCACCTCTACTGGCTGCCTACCAGACAGCCACTAGAGGGACTTCCTGGTCGTTAGGTGACTTTTGGTCACCTAAATGACGCTGGAATGTCCTAACGCTGTGCATGAAGACATCCAGCGTCATGTAAAATCCCATAGGAAAGCATTACACTTGCTTTCCTAAGGGTAAAATACTAATTCGAGCGCGACCATTACTGAGCATGCACATTAGGTCACCCCGCCAGCAGTAGCATTGATATCAGTGAAGAGCAGAATTAGTTCATGCAAGGGTTTAAATATATTCCATTCTAGAAGAACAACGTTCATTTTTTTGCTTTATGCAAGCACATCGATGCTGTCTGGTTATGCTCCATTCTCAAATAACGTTGCAGGTCTAGCAGGCCAAGAACAAAATAATAAGACATATCTTAGATATGTAAAACTAATGAACGCGAATCACTAGTTTATCTTTTACTGTGCCAGATTAAAAGCAAAAATGCGCAGTTTATGAATGATCATGCAATTAAAATGTAAAAGTCTCTTGCTTTCATGTACGCCACTAATGCTACAAGAAGCCTATCCCAATTTGCAAAGTATACACTCTATGTCCCAAGAATAACAAGTTTTACACAAATAAAAAAAATAGGCTGCCAAGCATACATCGTATTGTTAGTTTGGAACTAAGAAATGTAACGTGCATTAGAAAGGGTTTTATCTTTTTTCTCTTTTTAGTAAATTCTTCTTATATTCCCTAAAAAAAAGTCCTGATTGTTCATTAATTTACGAACAGAGCTGGCTTCCTTGAGGATACCAATTATTGAATGTGTCAATATCTCTTTCATCCAGTGAGCATTTAAATCATGGCAGACAGCGCTTCCCGCACAGGGGGAAAATACCATTACGACAATGATTTTTATTCACAGAACATTTACCTTGAGTGACAACTTGAGAAGGAAAAATTCTACATTTGCCAATTACTGTCTCCTTAGTATTAAGATTCAGTAGTTGCTTAGACTGGCATTTGACCACTGGAAGCTTGAGAAAAGTCCCAAAACTGTTGGAATGTAATAGGGCTGCCAAGCATTGTTAAAGGTCATTTTACACTTTCCAGAACTTATTATAATAGTAAATTTACATTGTGCCCAATTGACATCCAATTGTGTCTCAACCCTTTATGCTCCAAATTGTATAAGAAAGCATTGCTCACCAATTTTTCACATAGATGGCTAGGTTGTCCTGACACAAAAAAAGGGAAGGTGGACGTATGAGTGTAAGGCTGAGAAACATGTCATTCTCTTGGGAAAATTAGGTGGTATTAAATAGTGAGGTGGCTCTAAGTTTCAAACGTTTCTTTAAAAAATGTTTTTTTTTTTTTTTAAAAAAGCATCTAAAAGTACTGAATTCAATTCTATGTATTATGCGTATGAGTTTGTATGTAAAATATTGACATTATAAGTTCTCCTCTAACCACCTTTTCAACAGCTGCTTAAGTCCCCTATTCGTTAATGCATGGAGCATTGTCAAATTTTCTTGCAGTTGCCCTTAGAGAATCCAAACAAAGAGTGCATCATTGATGGGTTAATAGATCACGTGATTTTTAACATCTTTATATACACTTTAAATTTCATGTTCTAATATGGATATTATGTACTACTTAATTTTCAGTGTAGAACCACTTAGTTCAACTATTTAATTTTGCCCAACACTACACATTCTTCTTCACTTCTCAAGATCGGGTATACCAGGATACTAAATATAGGGGGCCAATTCAGCAAAAGCATAAAAGGTGTCTATTAATATATCGACATTAAGTGAAATGGATAATCAGGAAGAAAATAATATAGGCAGAACACTGTTAGTATAAAATCACAGTTTGAAAGATTTGAGATAGAAGGAGGCCCGTTAAAAAAATGTAAGGACTCTCACTTATTTGGAAATTACACCACGGAATAAAACATTGAATATTATTATTATTATTATTATCATCATCATCATATGATATCACCTATAACTTGTGCTAACCTTTTTTCATGAGCTGATCCAATTTATAGAGTCAGAAGATGACATCACAATCCAGTTCAGGTCAGGCACATGTGGAGGAGAAAAATTAAAATCTTGAAAATTTGGAGAAGTTACGATTCCCTTTTTACTAGAATATCCCATCGTCCTTGGCAGTGTTCCGATATCTCCTGTTGCATCTCCTATCCTGTCTCTGAATTCGAAATGGCAGTTTGTATGGTCGATAGCATGCTGAGGCATCATCTTCATGATGTCATAACATGGACATATTTAAGTTGATGCCATTTAGGGTTATGCAAACGGCACAATAAAGAAGACACCAGGGAACACTATAAGCACAAAATAACTTTAGCTTAATGAAGTAGTTTTGGTGTATAGATCATGCCCCTGCAGCCTCACTGCTCAATTCTCTGCCATTTAGGTGCTAAATCACTGTGTTTATGCAGCCTTAGCCACACCTCCAGCGACTCACACCACCTCCTTAAAAAAACTTCTTGTAAAAATGGATCTAATGTCTAGTCTTTCTTAATTGCACTGTATGTTTGATTTAGAATTTATTCATACCTCAAGCTATAGCATCCTGAGAAACACAATGCCGATGGGAAGGGTGTTTCACAGGATGCCAGTAATGTGGTTTGTGTTGCTGGCTTCACCCAAGAGTGACCGTTCTGCCCATAAAATAGCCAGGTCAACCTTGTGTGAATACACGCCAGGCTGCCTGCCAATCAAGTAGGCTAGCCCACCAAGAAGCAAGACTGTCCTGCCAAAATCAGGATTGTTGGGAGGCTTGTTTCTTATCTTCTGCCTTGTTGATAACCTGCTAGAGCCTACAGGAGACTCCTGTGTGTGATTTAAATTTAAATAGCACCACATGAGACACAATCTTTTAAAGTAAACACACTGTGCTGTAAGATCTCATTGAATTTTTTTTTTCAATCATGCAGTCTATGTTAGTCACAGCCAGGAGAGGTGTAGCAAGGGCTACATAAACAGAAACAAAAGTGATTTAACTCCAAAAATGGCAGAGAATTGACCAGAGAGACTGCAGGGGTATGATCTATGCACCAAAACTACTTCATTAAGATAAATATGTTTTGGTGCTTAGAGCATCAACATAAAGCATTGTCTCATGTTGTCTACGAGTTACAGCCACATGTCACTTTAAATAATGGTTTTCCTTTAGTATGTTAAGGATAAACAACATTTCCCAGTCATAAAACATCTGGGTCCACAGTCTGAATGCCAAATGCCAAAAGCAAGGACATGACTTGTAGACTTGTGTGTGTGTTTAAATGATAAGCTGCAGAGTAACTCCTGGCCAATGCTCGATGCTTTGCCACGTCTTGTAATGCAATATACTTATTTAACCTCTTTGCTGATGGATAGCTATAACAGTTTATTTGTCTGCCTGGGCAGTTGAGTAGTAAAATATCGGACTCCCGTGTAACGAGCTTCTCTCCCTGTCATAAACAAGCTGCCATGAAATGAGACTATGATGGACATTATTTGTGGAGCGATGCGTCCCTCTTGCCTTAAATGCGCACAGAGGTAATTTCCAGCATTCGCTAAACAGGGAAGTCTTTGACAGTTTTGTGCCAATGTTTCTGTTTCTAAATAGAATTTAAATAAATCAAATACATTTCAAGAGGATTTGTAGGATATTTGCAATACTCCTGACATTTCCAACAACTGACAAACGAGAATGACTTTTTTTCTTTAGTGTTTATTTAGAGGAACAAAAACATGTTCAGCGGATACCACTGAAGCACAGAAAACCTCACGCAGAGATCCTACTTTGCAGAACCAATCTGTTAAAATTTAAATGTTCTATTACATGATACTTTGTAGAAGTTTAAACATAAATTTTAGACACTAAAACTGCTTGAGCTCAATTAAGTGGTTATAGTTTCTGGAGTCCCCTGACACTGTCCTTCTTTTCAGCATTAAACTGTTTTAGCCCAAGCAGCAATTGGTGTCTGTGATTGGCTGAATGTCAGCTGATCGCATTCAGCTTATCACAGTACCATTGCAGGTATGAATTGGTATGAGTAGAAGGAAGTGTGCAATCTCCACCTTAGCAATACCTGTAATGGGGGGCTAGTCTACCTGTGACCAGGGCCTCTCATTTAGTGTTAAACTGTTAAAAATATTATTTAACATAGAATGGAGGGACAGCACCAGGGGACTCCAGGCACTATAACCAATTCAATGTGATGCAATGGTTATTATGCCTGCAATGTCCCTTTAAGTACTAAAGAAGTGTGAAGTAGGAATTTATATACACACAGCATATAAGTAAAAAAATTGATAATAGAAGTTTATAGTCTTATCTTTTTTTATTGAACTAGCAGAATTTTGTAACAACGGGATTTTATGAAACCCTCGCTTTTTCAAGCATAAAGCATTTTGAACCAAAATGTCACATGGAATTCAAACCTAATTAGTGATAAAGATGTTAAAGCACTATCATAACAGGTAGTGTACAGGTTTAATCAGAGTAGGAAAAAATCCTGATAATTTTTATGGCACTAGTAATTCCTAAACTAGATGCCAAGGGCCTCGGAATCGTTGGGTGATAAAAGAGAGTAGAGTATCAAAATACAGAATGTCTGGGCACACCTGTGGTTTTCTCATAAGGCAGTCTTTATTACAGGAGCACAGAAAACCGACAACGTTTCGCCACTCTTACGTGCCTTTGTCAATTTAACCACGGGTTTTACACTTCTCCTGTGCCAGTGTTTGATGTCTTATTCCAGACATGACCAATTCCCACACAGCTGTATATGTCAAATAAATTAAATGTACAGTCCTATGAATAGTCATAGTAATGATTGTAGTCCGACAAGTAGAAGATCACAGTACCCCAGCTAATTCCTTTTAATCTGGGTTCTGTTTCATTCATCTGTCTATAACCGAGTCGCATTATTTGGGTCTAAGAGTACTTATTAAAATTTCTCAAATATAAATTGAAAGTTAGTACCCACATAATAAAAGTGTGTCTGTGCATAACTCAGCATATAATGAATAGAATCGCTCAAAGTCAAGACAATAATCCACAATTTAGGACAGCGGCAAAACTGGGACATGATATCAAATATTTCACTCCTTTTACGAAAGAGACTATAAATGGTTTGCCTGCTAACTTTAGAAGTCTAAGCTCAACACTCTGCAAGTCAATTAAAAACTGCTTGGCCTTAAGTTAATAAACCTGTCACTAAAACGCACTATTTCAATCAATGCCTCCTAGCAAAACACAGAACATGTTTGGGGGATTAAGCATAAGAACAACAGTAAAACATGCAACCAGTGGCACTAAAAATGAACATGTCATGCGCAAGTTTGGGGATTAGAAGATGTGCTTCAGGTAAGTAATAAAATGCAATCTGTGTATTGTGGAATCCAGACTGCAAGCAGATACATAGATTATACATCCCGCGCGCACCTAATACCTTGCTGTGGACAAAGCTTCATCTGTACACTTGCATAATGCCTTGCCTTCAGCTAAATGCCAAGGGGATAGTGTACTTTGTGTTGTTGGTACTGTGGGATAGTGTACTTTGTGTTGTTGGTACTGTGGGATAGTGTGCTTTGTGTTGTTGGTACTGTGGGATAGTGTGCTTTGTGTTGTTGGTACTGTGGGATAGTGTGCTTTGTGTTGTTGGTACTGTGGGATAGTGTGCTTTGTGTTGTTGGTACTGTGGGATAGTGTGCTTTGTGTTGTTGGTACTGTGGGATAGTGTGCTTTGTGTTGTTGGTACTGTGGGATAGTGTACTTTGTGTTGTTGGTACTGTGGGATAGTGTGCTTTGTGTCGTGGTTATTGTTAGCAGTTTGAGTAGCACAATCCTTAAAGTTTGTACTTTGCAATATGTTACAATGGCCAAAAAGGGGCAGAGGTCATTTCTGCAGTTAATGAAATTTAAGAGTTTTTAGCTTGGGAATATTTAATTAATGCATATTTTATTTTTTTCAACAATTAATTATTTATATTTAAAAATATATACATTTTTGACAAGGCAGTTTCTGTATAAAACATGGAATAATCCATTGAAAAACTCCATGAAAGCACACGTGGAGAAAAATAGATATAACTGCTGATAGAAAGATGCAACTCTACGTAATTCTGCATTCATTGACTCGTAGACGTTCATTGACTCATAGACTTTCATTGACTAGTAGACTATTATTATGATCCTTCAATGTATCATTTTGTTTCCCTTTGATGTGTAACTTAGATGTTGCACATACTGAGAGATATATCATTATAATCTATCTGGAAGTGGCAGTAAAAATAAAAAATATGTAAATGCTGGAAATCAAACATATAAAATCAATGAATTTGTTAATTTGCCATCATTTAACAATCAGATTGTTAACCTGACATCTGATGATGAAATTTTTGAAGTTTTGATTCGAGCCAAACTAATTGGCACATGAGGTAGACATCTTCCAAGGGCACACATCTATGTGATGTCATGCTTTATTTCCTTAATGCAATTAAGAATTTAGGATACGCAATGACATTATGGTAAGCCTGAAAGGTTGGCATGAATTGTATCAATGGAACAAGCTAGCACCAGATGATGACATATGTCGCATCAGGTGTGGGTTAAAGCAATAATATCCCTGAATCTCTCATCTATTCCCAAATAGTATGACTTAATATGTTGGTCATATTAGTAATTTGGAAATGTGAGGAGGAAGGTGGATAAAAAAACTCAGTTAAATCAGTTTCAAATCCCACCATTGGTGCCAATCATCTCAGAATAATTGTCCATGGCTTTTAAGGAGGAATCTTCTGCCAAGCTTGCTATTCTTCCAAAATTCCACTGAAAAAAACCATTAATAAACTGGGTCTTTTTACTATTAATACTATACTATTTTTTATTAAGCCTCAGGGATATAGATGTAGATGCATTAGTCCCAGAGAGTATTCTTAGTTAGTATTCTTACATAGCTTCTAACAACTATCAATAGACCACCATATTCATAAGGGTCTTTACATCTAAAGAACAGGTCTCTCTTTCGGAGTTAAGACCTATGACATAACAAGGCCTCCATGGAGTAGCTGTTATCTCGACTTTCACCCAACCTCAGATGAGTCCAAATGTTGTTCCTCGACTGCTCAATCTGGTTTATATTACTATTATTATATGTTGGACTGTTTTTGCATTGTATAAAAATGAAAGATGGCAAAGATGTTTTAACTAACATGAAATAACTAATGTTATAATGCATGAAATGACAGTTAAGGTTTGTCATTAGATCTTTATGTCCAACAAAAATAGAAAGCATGACATCCCAACATATAACGATAAGAAATATCACATCAAGGTCAAGCAGCAAATAGTTTTGATATGACAAATGCCCTTTAAGCAAATGGGTTCCAAACATATTTTGTTTTGTTTTTTTCATTTTTGGGTTACTGAAGGCATTAAAATCTAAAATTCTAATTATAGCAATATGGTTTTGAATGTGCAAGAAAATAATTTTTCAATGAAATTTAATTTCCAAGCTACAGGTTTGTCCTTACAGCTAGATGACCTCATGATAGATTATTCCAAAGTGCTACATATGATGTATTCATAACTACAAAGATTTCAAAGGGATGTTGCCCTTCCTGGTGAGTTAAGTAATTTGCCACCATAGTGATGAAATACTTTATTGAAAGTAGGAGAACAATGGAAGATTAAAATTTCTTTACAGTTTGCACGAGTCAAATAGTCTTGGGGACTATCTGAAAATGATGCCTTAGGGCAAATGTGATGGCATGTTTTAAGGAACTAACGTGAACTACAAAGTAATTCTGGAGTGTGTACAAAAGGGAGAAATATACACGCAGTACAGATTAGATGTGGAATTTCCATGTATAAGGGGATGGTCTCATCTTTAATAATACAATACGGACATATTAGTTTGTAGCATAATTTGACATACTGGATTTGTTCCTGATTTATTTATTTTTAAGTGAGATTTGCTCTAAATTGAAGATATGTCCCACAAGCAGTTGTTAGATACTTATGAATGATTTAGTGTTTGATTCATGTACGGCAGTTGAATATTGCCTTATGCCAAGAACACTCTAGGTCCCGCTTACAAGTTGTGAACGTAAGTTAGGATATTCTCAAAATGTGACTGCTCGTCTTCTTAACATTCATTTCAAGTTCCAGATGGCATGGGCATCTGGCTTTTCCCAATAGAAAATCCAAATCTCTGTTAGCAAAACATTGGCAAAGATTTCAAATAAAGTATACTTCTAATGTTATATTACAAGTCAAAATAAAGGGCCCCTTGGTTTTCTGTTTAAGAGTAATATTGTACTGTTATAAATAAAGTTAGAACTATTTAAGGATACACAAAAACAGCAGCCAATCAGATGTGAGGTCTGGTACATGCACAGTAACGCAGTAGGATGGCTAGTGTGTTAAACACAATAGAATAAAAGGCTCCACAGTAGGCACATATAAAACCTGCTGTGCTAGTTAAAGGGACACTCTAAGCAACATTATTACTACAGATTGTCTTTGGTGCCCTGGCACCACATCCTGGTATAATATCAAACTATTTAGGATTGGTTCGATATAAATTGGCCATAGACCTTAACCCATCCTTGGCTGTATTAATAATATGAAATTAATTTGTCCACATTGCCAATGCACAATCTAGTTGATGCTAATCAGCTAAAAGTCCTGTACCTTTAGCCAATCAAAGACACACAGGTTGGACATCACTGACATTGATAATGCGTATCTGATAATTCCACATTATTAATGCATTTGAAATTGGTATAGTCCATGGGAGCTAAGATGAGCGCCAGTTTATTTCAATGTATTCTTAAATGGTTTGATATTTTTACGCCTGTTTATACACAACAAAAAATAAAGAATGTCAAAAAAATAGAAAAAATGGTTTGATATGAAACTGGACTGTTGGTGTTAGGGCGCGCTGATAAATATAAACCAATACCGATAGATATTGTAGCTATAAAAAAGACACAATACAATACTACACTCCATACACTGAATTTGCAAAACAAGTTTATGTTTATTCATGTAACATTGCCGCTAATGGTCAGGTCAGAAGGTATAGAAACAAAAATAAAATGAGCAGGAAAAACTGACCACAAAGAAACATAAATGCTAAAAGTTTAAAATGCCCAGTGCTAAACATACCACTGTGTGTGTATACGTTACATAAAGTGCATCACCTTAAAATACAACATACATAAAAATTAACACTGGTAATATAATACACACAAAAGATAAAGATGTAGCCTGATGCAACTCTTGTAGGATAGTCAAACTAAAGCTCTATAGGCTAGTAGACATGGTAAGAGTTCTTCACTGTAACGGAGTGTTCACAGTATGGTCATGCAGAAAGCTCCTAACAGAAACTGCTGAGTTTGTAGTTGCAAATGTAGATGTACTCCAAAAATACATCAATACACAAAAAATATAAGGCACGAAAAAAAAAAAAAAAAAAAAATCAGCTCTAGTCGATCTGAAAGACTTCTGGTAGACTTCATGTCCTGTGATATCCAATCAAGCGGTAAGGAGGTATCGGGTAAATCCGGTGTGCACTCGGGATGTAAAACCCCTTCTAGGGACCAATGGTTTGTTAGAGTGCAAGCTCACTTCAATATTTTTACTATATCCTAATGGTTTGTTAGAGTACAAGCAATATGTTTTCAATATTGTAGTTATGTTACTTAGAAAATGTTATCTCAAAATATAGATGATTTTTCTGCTCTATTGATTGATGCGATATTGTGTCTCTAAGATAGATCCACTTCATTATTGATCACTCTGGAGACCTCTTTAGCTATTCTAGCCTTTGTTCCAGTATTTCCTCTAAGGCAAACATTCCAGCATTAAGATTCACTGTAAGTCCTCTTTTAAATTTTTCCATGCTGAATTTTTCCCCTTAGAGATGACATTGTTTACCAAATCCCAGTTTGTTCAGCAACTTCATATTTTGATCGTGGACATAGTATAGTTCCATAATTTATAACGTTGGAGTGAAGATTCATACAATATTGCTTCATGCAGGTTCATACGGAGCACCTTCATGAAGCAATATTGTATCACCATCAGTTGTCTACGAGAAAAATCAGAAACCCCCGAAAATAGAAGATATATTTGCCACCTACACGGAGTAGTGGGGATGTTTGTTTTATTCTCTACTACTGCTAAGGGTGTATTGCAGTCAATTATTTGCATCTTTGCCAAGAAAGATTGTAGCATCAAATGTATCAATACACATATTTTTCTAAATGGACATTTCACTGAACAATATTTCCACCTAAACTTTACTGTCCCTTTAATTGTCCTGTCACTAGAGCTAATTAAGGACATTTTCAAAATCTGGCTGCTTTTGCTCTTTGGTGCCTTGGAAACATTACAAACTCAGTACATTTGGTTCTTCTGAAAATTATTTTTAACCGGCTTGACAAAAATTGGGGGTCTACTGACTTTTCTAAGGTTTAGAGTTTGCAGTGATTAACTGTTCATGTAAAAACATTTAATCTGTGTATTGTGCTGCCCAAATTGCTAGCAAATGTGCTAGTCTTTGGTCAGATAAGGGGTCCTTCAGCCAAAAATGACATACACGGTTACTCTAACCATTATAACAACCATAACCAGCTGTATGCACAGAATTGACATTAGTCATTAGCCAGTTACTCCACTCCACCCCCCACACTCACTCCCCGGCAGCAAAGGGGTTTAACTCTGTATTTTCAGTGTTTACAAGTGAAATGTTCCACATACAGATGTCAGGAACCAAGACAACTTTAAATCACTGAAGTAGTCATGGTGCTTGGAGTAAACCTTTAAAGGGGCACTATAGTATCAGGAACACAAACCACCATTTAGGTGGTTGGCCCCCTTACCTCAGCTTAGAAAGGTGATTTACTCATCTTTTTTCAGTGCTGCGTGAGGCTCCTTGCATCTGGCCACGCCCCTGTATGAAAGCATTGGATTGGCTGATATTGTCAATTCTGATGATCTCAGTCAAGGAGCCAATCAGCATCTCCTCATCGATATGCATTGAATCAATGTATCTCTACAAAGAATGTTCAGCGTCTCCATGCAGTACTGACCCAAGAAGCACTTCTAGTGGCTCGTCTGAGAAGTGGCCACTAGAGGTGTTCCTAAGCTGTAATGTAAACACTTCATTTTCTCTGAAAAGACAGTGTTTACTTTAAAAAGCCTGCAGGGACCCAGCGGCTAGTTACCTCAATGGGCCTCAAGAGAAGCTCGGATCTCTCACCAGTGATTTCGGCATTTAGGGTCCACAAGGCAGCTAAAGACACTGCAGCCAGATCCGATATTATGGCCAGATCCAGAACCCTGGGGACGGAACTTTTTGAGGGCTGCTCGGTGGCACTCTATGGAGACTTACCGTTCATGGTCCTAACAGAGAGACAACTACTGGCCACCATTGCAAAGAGGCTAAGAGACCAGTCCACCAGATATTGCTGGAGCATGGAGGGTTCTCTCATACTCCCCCAGGGGGAAGCGCTGCTCACCTTGAACTCTGTTGAAGACAGAAAGCCTTCGAAAGGCTTGTGTTAACTATGATACCACCCAAGACTAGTGGGCCCACGCCAGCAGAGACGGGGTCAATGGATAGCCCTATGGAGGGGACCTCACGGCCCCAGGCTGCTCATTCTGCTACTACTGTCCACCGACTGCAATTTAAACCATAATACATGCTACCAACTAAGATAGCAAAGGCAGTAAATGGCCTTATTGCAAATGTCCACCTCAACAGTGGCCCCAGTGAATACGCCAAGCCTGCTTGGTTTAATCATTTGGCAAAGTTCTTGCTTTAGGTTTAGTTGTGGACTGGTTTGTTATAGTATTATTTATCCCAGCCGGCATATTACCATGCTCAAACCCGGTTTAATAAGTCCTACTCCCCTAGGATGACAGCTAAACATGTCTAACAGTCGCTCTATAAATCCTATGTTTTCTTATTATTACTTTCTTCCTCTTATACTGTTGCATACCAAGAGTCGTTTAAAATGTTCTCTGATACCATGTGATGTTGTAACATATCTTCCGCCAGAATATGACACAGATGTATACTTTGGATTGAAAACTCCAATAAATACAAATGTTAAAAAAAAAAAAAAAGAAAAGCCCTGCAGGTACTGACTATACTCACCAGAACAACTAAATTAAGCTGTAGTTGTTCTGGTGACTATAGTGTCCCTTTAACCCCTTAAGGACCAAACTTCTGGAATAAAAGGGAATCATGACATGTTCCACATGTCGTGTCCTTAAGGGGTTAAACATTTTAAAATAAGGTGTTTTTATATTAAACTGGTTTTGCCTTGATACGTCTCTCTGTATTGCATGTTGGCAATGTTACATCTTGTTATTTTTAAGAATCCTAAAAACTAATGAGAGATTTCAGGTCTGGGCTACAGATCTGGTTTGACTGTGGATGAGTAACATCGTTTTGCCTTCAGCCAGCAGGTTAAGCCTCATTAGTTGATGTCAGTATATTTAATTAAGCTGTTGCAGTAGTTCGAACGTGACTCTTTAACATCTATTCTCTAATTGTGAACTAAAGGAACATTCTAAGCATAA
This sequence comes from Pelobates fuscus, assembly GCF_036172605.1. Taxonomy (NCBI): domain Eukaryota; kingdom Metazoa; phylum Chordata; class Amphibia; order Anura; family Pelobatidae; genus Pelobates; species Pelobates fuscus. Next base: position 110,835,713 of record NC_086327.1, on the reverse strand, counting down.
CAATACTGCTTACTGTAGTAGTTATAGTGAAAAGGCCCTGCCCCTGCACTCTCTGCTTGTAAAACGTATTTTACTTAATATTTTCATAAATGTTTGGAGCTGTTTAGAATGTTCTGTTAAATATTTTAGTGGCAAGACTTTACGTATCGCTAAATAAGTATGGATAACGATTCATTTTTATCAAACTTAGTATTAGAGTAAAACAGTGCAGAGGGCATATACTACTTTGGGCGTAATTACGGTTAGATCTTCTTTTCTTAGCTTTGACACACTAAGAAGGATTAAGCTTAGTTTAGAGCAAACAAAATCGCTGTATGTCATGTATTATTATTATTATTTGCATTTATATAGCTCCAACTTATTTCACAGAGCTTTATAATATTCTGTGCTTAAAGGGACACTGTAGTCACTAATAGCCATTTCATGGAATTGGATTGGTTATAGTGCCTGGACCTCCCCGGCACTGTCCATCCATTAAGTGTTATACGATTATGGAAGAGATTAACAATAAATGAGGGTCCATGACATCCCATAGCTCCACCCCCACTGGTGGTATCACTAAGTTAGAGATTTCATACTTCCTTATAGCCATAGCGATTGATACCAGCAATCTGCACTGTGATAGGCTGAATGTGGTCAGCTGAAACTCCCAGACAATCACAGACATGTTGCTGCTCAGGCTAATAATTCCTCATTAGTCCAAGCAGTGCAGAGGGGGATGAGAATGGGTTGCTGGGAAGTTTTGTTTAGCATTAAAACATTAAATTAATTAAACATTAATGCGGAATGGAAGGACAGCACCAGGGAACTCCAGACACTATAACCAGTTCAATGAGACGAAGAACTTATTGTGCCTGTAATGTCCCTTTAAAATTGCCTACAACTGGGGGGCGTGGCCAACCAAGCGACTGAACAGACATCTAAGAGAGGAGCTCCGCTACAACGGCTCAAAAAAGTGAACTAATATCAATAATCCCGCTCCCAAACTTTGTCACCCCACGGCCCCACACCCAGAGACGACCATGGGGCGAAAAAACAAAAAGACAAACAGCCAGAGACCTCGAAACTGCCAGACATTAGGCTCTCGTTTGAGAGGCCGACTCCGCGCGCGCCAGCTAAGATGGCGCCGGAGGCTCAGAGCGATGAAGAGGCCTCAATGGAATCTAAGGACGAGCAAGAGGAACAAGCTTCCACATCGGGAAGTAGCAGGTACTCGGAATCAGAGGCAGAGGGGGATTCACTACCGGTGACACGGGGTGATATCAGAAACCTCCTGCAGGACTTCAGGAAGGTGTGGAAAGCAGACCTCAAAGAAGCCCAAGCAGATCTGGGTAAACTCACAACCAGAGTAACTGATCTAGAGTCAAGGGAGGCGGCACGAGATACTCGAGGACAGGCCACCCACGATCAGCTGGAGACAATGACCACCCAGATCCAGAAACTCACCCGAATGGTGACCGTGCAGGAGTCCAGGCACAGACGCCGCAATGTCCGAGTCAGAGGGGTTCCTGAGCATATTGGGGGACCAGAACTACTACCCTTCCTGCAACGAATGTTGACAACCATGGGCCTAAAGAGAGGGGAGAACAGCCAGTTGCTGGTGTCAGCGTTCAGGATACGCAAATCGGCATCGGCTCCCACGGAAGCCACCCGAGACCTCAAAGCAGTAACATCGGATGTGGCAGCAAAGTCTGCAATTATGGCATATTCCAGAGACACTGACAACATCAACTTTGAGGGCAGCTCGATTACGATATATGCAGACCTACCGTTCGTGGTACTGGCAGAGAAAAGGAAGCTGGCCCCAACTGGAAAGCGCCTACGAGATGCACAAATTAAATACCGATGGGGGTTGGACGGAACATTAGAGGTCCCAAGAGACAATGTAGTGACAACGCTGGATTCAACAGGGGACCCAGAAGCCTTCTTTCAGAGCCTGCACCAGTCAAGGCCACCACAGAAGACCACACAGCTAACGGGAACAAGAGATCAGGGCACTCCTAGAGTCTCTACCCAAAGACTGCACAAATTTACACCAGGAGAACATGCCCAACGCAGGAGAGGGGAGATAAACCGCCTAGCTCCAATATAGGGGACTTTGCTCACCTTACCTACCTTACAACGACATATAGCATTACAGTGCAATCAGTCCTACACATAGGGACCATAGTCTGCACTTAACCCACACACGACCAACACCAGAATACTTAATGCACAGAGGTCTGTCCCTCCTGATAACCCCGATGAAACTAGCGACACCATACCAAGTTACATAAGTTTACTAAAATGTCATAATGTATATATGTTTGTTAAATGTTATGTTCTATGAGACTCATTGAATGTCATAACCCATACGAGAAGGCACAACAGTGTCGTGATATTAATACTCATATATTGGTAAAGTGTTTTATTGTACATAAAACTCCAATAAAATATAAATTAAAAAAAATAAAATTGCCTACAACTTAAACCTTGCTCCTGAAGCGAATATACTTTTATTTTGCTGCAACTGGAAAAAATATGCCTAAACACAGCATTCGCTTTATCTATATTTTTTTCTTGGAAAGGAATACAAGAGGATGTAAGATTTGGAGATTTAATCTCTTGAGACAGAGATACATTCAGCAGTGAATACTGGCATTAGAAATAGATGCATACTTTTTGTGACCCATTATAGCTGTATTAGCCAAAACTGAGTTTCAGATGCCGGGGTAAAAGAGTAATTTCAGTAGATATGAATTATCAATCAGACATGTAACTTAGACAATATAGAATAGTTGACAGGATAATATGCAACGTAAAACCATTCATATTCCATCATATGCAAGGGAGGAGAATCAGCTGTTCAATCCACAAAGCTATAATATGGATCACCACCATTCTATAAGAGTAAAATTGTTTTCTTCTGAACGATAAAAGCCTTTAAATGAAGTTTAAAGTGAAGCCGCATAGAGACAGCTTTATGGAGATAATTTCAATCAAAAAGCAATGAGATACCACACATGAGGCTACCTAGAGAGTGACTTACCATAGACAATAATGAAAGTCGGCACATGCCGTTTCTAATGTACATCTTTTGAGATATTAAGTTATTACTTGCAGTGAAACTGCCAACCGCAAAATGCGTGGTTGACAAGAACCGCTTTAGATAAGTGTTTAAAACTGAACCTGTACACAGGTTCTACATAATAAAATCTTCAGCAGATGTATACACTAGGGGGAATTTGGCAGAAAAATAATTTCAACTACAACATTTTGACTAAAATACATTTTCTTAGCTGGGTTGGAGCACACTCTCCCAAGCATAGTGGCCTCGTACATGTGCAGGCACTAGGACCATGCAGGGAGATCTTCAGCAAAGCATGGTCCTAAAAGCTGGGGGGGCTGATCAGCAGCCTGCCAGTGGGTGGGCCGGCTCCTTTCCAGATGGGCCGCCTGTTATGGATGTCAGTAGTGACGGTCTACATCATTGGCGATGCTTTCTTGGGTGCCTGACAGCCTGACCCAATTCCTTGGCCAAAATCCTTGAGAAGTATGCTAATCCTTCCCAGGCTACAATGGGCCCCCAAATAAATTGGGGCCATCATTTTGGTAGTCAATCTATTCCCAGCCTCAATTTTCCCTTTAACCTCCACCAATGCCATTCCACCAGAAAAATAAAGAGGTAAGCTAACAAATGCCGTAGGTTGGATAAGTCCCATTAAGATTTGGTTTCAAGTTACTGCCACAAAAGAAATACGAAACCATCACGTATGATCTATTAGATAAACCTTTGATGTCTCTATAGATCAGCATGCTATAGAAGACCTGGATCATGAACCTATAGTGTTACGACCTGAATAATGAACTGTAAATAACTAAAATCAGTTATCTGTTGAATTATATTTTGCGGTAATCATTCTACACTCAGCAGCATCTCCAGAGTGAGAAAAAAATTGAATATACATTTCCATCTACTGCTTTAAAGTGTGCTATTACGATGTATGCATATGAGAAGATACATTATTGATTATAGTCTACAGACTTGTCCACCTGCTGCTACTTAGCTTACTGAATGAATAAAACATGAATAAGCAGGAAAGATCACAGTAAATGCTGTGGAGACTAAAATGATAGAGAAATTTCGTCATATGGAGGAAATGGTCCAATCCCGAAAAGGAAGCCTACTGCCTAATTATAGCCCATTTATCTACGTCTGCATGTGCAACAGGAGGACATGAAGGCTAATGTAATGCAGTACATTCTCCTAGAATCCAGTTGATTATACCTTTAACAAATTAATCCCTCCAGGTCTAATCTTGAAGGGTACCCATGCAAGCTTTGTTTTGTTTTTTTGGGAGGTTTGGAGAGAGGAGGTTTGCACTTCTAGTGTTGCTTATTATTTTTGAGCTTTTTCCTTTTTTTTTTCTTTGCAAGACAACTGAAGAGATTAGAAAACAAACTAAAATCAGAAATCTGCTATTTCCAGCTGGGTGGCCACATAGCAATTTTGTTCAAATATAATAAATAAAATAACGTTAATTGGCACGTCAAAACAAAGCGCTTGTCACTGGTTAAAGTGTATTTTTGGGCTGAGCACCATTTTTTCATATTGTTAGTTTTGTCCCTTTACAGTGACAGCAGGCCTGGGAAGGGGTAGGGGCAGGGGTGGCGTCACACGCCTGCGTGACTGTCATTCATTCAATTTATTTTAATTCTTGATGTGTCATGAATATTAGCAGAGTAGGACTCACCTCTCCGGCATACGAGGTGTTAAATAGTATTACCGTAATATTGGTAGATTAACATAAGACAGCATTCTCAGATGTTGAATTAAGCATGCAGTCCTTTGCATATCACACATTCACAACCAGCAAGAGAGCAGTTATCATGGTCCATGAATTAATTACACTGTAAATAAAGTTATACTATCTTCATAAGGGCATTGATATATACCAGGCACTCTGCATTGTCACATTTATAGCTGTCTGGCACAGTACATTTCTATATTTCTCATGAATAGAGCCATCCAAATACATATTGGTTGTTCCTGTACTATTTCCTGATTGCAATATCGTTACTTGTTTATTGTTATTGTCTAAGACAATATCACTTTCTACGACACTTTTAGAGCAGACGGCTGTGCCTGTGTGCACCATACATGAATCTTGGTGAAATTGTGTTTGTTATTTTAAATTTATGTTTTTTTGCATTATAACTTTGCAAACTTTTTTCTCAACAAAAACACATTCCCCACAAATATAAATCAAAGAAACGCTAATCAGAAAAAAAAAATGGATATTTTTCAAGGAGCAGGTGAGTAGGGTGGGAAAAAATATATAAAAAATAAAAAATAGAAAATTATAAATATATGTTTTCCTTAAATAAATCGATAAAAGTCAAATGGTCAATTAAATTAATCTAAATTGCATCTACGATACTAAAAAATATATACAGTAATATAATATAAATTATGAGAAAAGAGGAATGTAACTAAAATAAATAAAATGTTAAATAGCACAATTTTATTAAGTAGTTTTTTGTCTACTTTTTACCTGCTCTTATAAATATATATCAGTAGTACTGGAATACCCCTACGATTCCATCTAAAGGAGGTTAAATTATTACCACTGTTAATGAAAATAAAGGATACAAATTAACCATTAGACAGTCATCTCCTATTTATGCTCAATTCGGCCAAACATAGGACACATGGGTTCAGGCAATAACGAGACATAATAGATAATATTTATATTAATATTTCTGTATTTCCCTTTTTGTATATTGTAAATACGTTTAGATTTTTGCTCATGGGTCATTATATATATTTATATATATTGTTAGTTGTTTTAACAGCTATTAAAATATAATGGTTATGGATGTGTACAGTTTATATTTACATTAACTGCTCTCATTTTTGTTTCCCTTCCCCTTTTAGGTTTACCCCTTGTAATTTTATTGTATAGGTTTTCAAAAATCTATATTATGTTATGTTTACAATTAATAAGACTTTAAATAAAATAATTTGAGAAGAAAAAGCAATGCTGATTAAGCGATAATGGGCACTGTTAAACATCTACACTTCATGCAGGATGGACTGAGGTTCTGGACTGTCCCATGAATGGAATCCTTCTGATACGCTAATTGTATCGAAGGTCTCTCTGATGTAGAAGCATCACGCAAGAAGTTAGAAGATAGAGTAAATTCTAGTCATTATATGCATCTAAATACAATCTGTACCGTTTATCTATTCAGTGATATAACTATCGCTAACACCATATATTTAAAAGCTAGAGGAGCAATCGACCAAGGACATGTGTTTGAAGTCAGAAGTGCAGGCAGAGACAATATTAATCCAGAGAAGAGTAAATAGTTTATTTGGACATTTGTCTGGAGATCAAATGAGGCTACGAAATGTTTCTACGCTTTGACCTTGTGATTCCAGGGGACATCTTGCATTGCCACTCGGAATGGATCTGACCTTGTCCTCTCTTGGCTGCATGATATCTAATTTGGTACAAGTGCATTACCAAAACAACTTCATACAAAGAGTTATTCAATACCGAAAGAACTACAAACACATTGCTCTATAATGGGTATCTTACAAGCAGGAAAGCGGTAAACACATAATAGAGTATAAAAACCCTGTTTGTAAAAGGATATTCATCTAGTGTTCCAGTAACTTAAAATTAGCTTAACAAAACTGCTTCTTATATGTGATAATGCCTCTAATCAAGTATGTGGGTGTCGTGTGATAAATGATATAATGTATACATTATGCTAACTGTAAAAGAAAGGCAGGTGTATAGATCAAGCAAAACATTGGTTTTAATTGTGAAACCGCCTTGTGTTTAGTGATTTTGTTTTTGTAATAGTTCAATGTAATAGGCAACGTTCGACACTCCAGATGTTGTAGACTACATCTCCCACAATGCTTTCGCAGCCATAGAACTGGCAAAACATCAGTGGAGATGCCGTCCACGACATTTAAAGTGCCGTACATCCATTTAAATGAGCGCATGGACCGATCATGTGATAAAGGGAGTGTGGTCAATTAATTTAAATTCACTTTTCCTGGAGATACATATTTATGGTTACATTTTGCTCCCTACTCCTTAACACGGGAACACTGCTCAGATAATCAGGTCACCGTAAATTAACATCAGTGTGATATCTCAAATCTCTACATTTAATCCATATTTAGAGGATGATCACGATGAGACAAAATAATGAGTGGTCTTTAAAGGGCTGTGGATAACAGAGGAGAAAGTCGGTGCAGAACACGATAGGGTTTAATAAAGATTTAGAAGTAGTAGTCAGAACTTTTTGTAAGTGATCCAGAATAGAAAAAACACCATGTTGCTTTTATTAATATTGTAGGATGTGGCTGTTGTAAAGTTATATTTATTTTTTTATTTTTAATTCTTTTTGGTGCTAGAACACTCGGAAAACATTGGCTATCCGTTGGTTTGGATGTGACACGAATGTTCTTGAGTTGAGCACAGTGTGTTTGGAGAGTTGTTACAAATTGCTTAATACACAGGAATATAAGTTATTTTGTATCCTCTCTATATCTCAAAATGAATTAGCTAAGCCTGCATAATGCTGCTATTATCCAGTAATAATGATAGAACGTGGAAATGAGTTCAAAAGAAATACACTTTAGACATGATGTGGTGAACACTAGGAAACACATTGCATCTTTTCGTTATGCATCCCTCAGCAGGGGTATCTTCAGCGGAAACAAAATCCTATAAAGTATTTATTATTTTTCTTAATTACTAGGAAAGTAAATTTGAGTCCCATTTTTGCAGACTATACAAGACGCGTTCTGCTTGTTATTTGCATATGGAGGATCAGGTGTAAATTATGTATAAGTTAATGTGTAAAATGCAATATACACCTTGAAAGTTGATAGAATTATTTTGAAAGTACATACCAACACTACTTTCATAATTATTTAGCTCTACCATTTACAAGGTATGTGGGAAAATACCTCCACCCAAAATAAAAACCACTGCTAGCGAAAAGGTCTCTTCTCTTTTAAACCTTTTTATCTCATGGGGTGTATGCAAGGTTAGCCATCAACATAGCTCCCAACAGTGAGAGATTTGTATGAAGGATGGAAAAAGGGAAGGGGGGGGGGGTAGGTCCATTCAGTGATAAAGTGGGGCAGGCCTTCCAAAACAAGGGACAGGTGAGTGATCTTCAGGGTTACACATATGCAGAGCATATGAGCCATGAGCTTATTTCACACAACTAGATTTAATGGCAATCAGTATGTGTACTGGAATCAAAAAACAGGAATGTCCCATCAAAATCGGGACAATTGGAGGGTATGCATCAGGGCTTAAAATATAAAAGCCTGGTGCCAGGATTAATTTGATCCAATAGATAGCATGACATTGGGGGATTGGGGGATTGTTGGAGGTAGGATAAAGTTGACTGCTTCCTCCCACATATACGATACATTTAATTATAAGGTTTTACAGTCTTTCAAAAGCTTCAGTTTTTCCAATCTTATATAATTATATGTATACATAAACTTCATATAGCTATGGCAATTAACAAACAATTATAACGACTTATCAACCTGTGAAAAATTAAGTTAATGTATATTTACTAATGCATTAAAGGATCACTATGGGGTCAGCAACACAAACATGTATTCCTGACCCTATAGTGCTAAACCCACCATTTAGGTGGCTTGCCCCTCCCCCCCCTTAGCCCCCTCAGAATAGGTTAAAACTCACCTTATTTCAGCTTTCCATGTGTCCCCCGGCGTCGACCCCGCCCCTTGGTAACATCATCAAAATTGCAGATTTTTTGCCAATCCAATGCTTTCCACTGCTAAAATCCCATTGGCTAAAATCGGCAAGGGGGCGGGGCCAAACACTGTTTTGGCCAATCAGGACCTCCTCATAGAGATGCATTGAGTCAATGCATCTCTATGAGGAAAATTCAGCGTCTCCATGCAGAGCGTGGGGACGCTGAATGGCAGGGCTGCCTACTGTGCAGTGCTGAGCCAGGAAGCCCCTCCAGTGGCCATCTAAGGAGTGGCCACTTGGAGGTGTCCCTAGGGGCAATGTAAACACTGCCTTTTCTCTGAAAATTCGGTGTTTGCATGAAAATGCCTGAAGGGAGCTATTATACTCACTAGAACAACTACATTAAGCTGTAGTTGTTCTGGTGACAATAGTGTCCCTTTAACTTATTCTAAAGTATAATCCTCAGCCTCTCATTGTCATTCGTTGAAAAGTGAAAATGTTATTTGTGTCCTTAAAAAAAAAAAAAATCCAGTATTCTAAATGAATGCATACTTTATAAATATAAGGATGTAGATCGGATAATGAGTGTATTTAATAGGAAACAAACTGAAAAGCTGTATTTTATTTTACCGTTTTAACTATACCTTAGGAATACAGTTCCATTAAAAAAAATCTATTCTATAAAACATTTATATGAATCATCTCAATTATTGTGCATTGCACAAAATTGTCAACCGTTATAGATAAAACAAACGTAATATGAGAAATGTATTCTCATATGCATTAATTAGGCCTCTAAGACTTTGGATTTGGTTCAGAGTTAGCTTGTATAACAGCTAATTATCAGGACTCTGAAGCTGTGTTTTGAAATCTTCCTACCTTCACCTAGAGATTCCTGGCACCAATATGCCCATGTCCCATTTCAGGACAAGCCAGCGAGATATTTTCTCCAACTCATGGCATCCATATTGTGCTTTTAATTACATTTTTCAAGTTAAGGACCGCTCTCTCATATTATATAGAATTGATATTGTAAACAGAAACTTGTTACGTGCAGTGAGTCACTGTCTTGTAAGGCTTGTAATTGAATGTTGGGTCTTATGTTTAAACAGTTATTAATCTAGAGCAATGTTACTTCTCTTTTCTAGTGAAATCTTTAGAATTTGGTGGTCGAAATTGCCTCTTTTGCCCGGGGGTGAGCTTAAAAATTTTATTCTTGTGCTACCTGATTTTATCAGTGGTTGAGCGATATCACTAGTTTGGCAATTACATCCATCTTGAAGTCACACCTAGACTCATGCACGCAAACCTCTTGCATATGTGCAATTCAAATTAGAAACAGAAACTAGGTTAAATCAGAAAGTTGCACAGAACACTCAGGTAGTTAGACAACAGTGCCACATTTAATACTGTTTCAACCAAATTGCGAGAACTAGGATCATGCATTGATGCGTTGATGCATTGATGCGTTGAGGTGATAGCTGCTCAGCCCGATTCATTTCATATATCATCTACCATTGAAGAGAAAATTGATTCGATGTGCAGGAGTTATCTATGCAAGTCACTCACCTAGGCTTGAAATAACAAGAGAAATGTAGATAGATCAATACAAACAAACCCTAACACACGAGACAAAATTAATCAACTTCAAGAAAGTTGATATAAAAATGTATTTGATGATACGCTGTGTACGAATAAACTGCATGGATGGCTAGTTTTAGCACCCTAGATTTTTGTGTAGTAGAGGCCATATCAGGTGAAGAGATGGACGACCAAGAACACTTTTACATTCTATAGAACAGGGACATTAAATATCTTGTTATTAGTAAACTGTAAGGCCCATAATCCTTTGCTAGACACCTGTTGTGTTTGTGTCTAGCTAGTGCGTTATAGTTGATAAAATTGATACAGTTCTGGCATTGTTATAACTCTCAGGTAGTTTCTTTTAGAAATAGTATACTTCTTGCAAATTATATTTAAAAAAATCACTTTTATCGTATTGCCACCTGGTTCATGTTACAGGTATATTGTAAGATAAGATTCATGTTAAAGGTATATTGTAAGATAAGATTCATCTATTAAAGAGGAAAAAACTATTACATCCATTGTATTATGGTGATGTTACGCCTGACTTTATAATATTGATTTTGGATAATGAAAGAATATTGTACACAAAGACAGACAGAAGGCTCAGTTAGCACAGAAAGCGAGTATCATTTTTTAAGTAATTATGACACTAATATCACAGGACATAACAGAAAAGAAAATCAATCAAAATGTGTTCATCTTGGAAACATACACTGATCTTACTGTATCATTAATTATGCAGTGGCTTGTTTGTTTATTTATTTACCAGTTGTTGTCAAATAGTGCTCTTATCCAGAGTGATTTAATATATACAGTATCATGCTGTGATTTTTTGGTTTGAATTTCCAAGAGATACCTTTAATTCAAAGTGCATGACATGGGGCCTGAACTGTTGCAGGTGGAAGCACGGATAATAGATTGTGAAACATACTTTAGCCATTTCTCTGTTTAAAGGGCACTTCACTTCAGTACAGCAAGCATGCTTAATTTAGGATCCAGCTAGATATTCAGATCTCATTTTTCAGCTAACAAATCAAAAGTCAATTTCCATTTCTTTTGGTGAATAAAACAGTCAGTGAGGATTCAGCAAACCCCCTGCTGATAAAAAGCAACTTTTGTGAATCATTAAAATGCATGCTTAAGGCTCTGATTGCTTATACTAATATTGTCTTGGGAAGACACATTTCCCCAAAATACTTTTTTTTCTGCATTTACTTATGCTCGGAGTAAATGCTCATTTAAGCAAATAAACGAACATGGGGTGTATTAAGCAATGCATAAACCTGTGGACTTTTGTTAAATAAATGTATCTGGAAGAGAACACAGGCACATTATAATTTAAAGGGCTTCCCAGATTCACGTTGTTTTATCCCAAACATCCATATGACCCCCTTAGCTCAATGCAGAGAGCCTCCAGCTTTTATGGAGGAGGTGACCGACATCCAGCGGACAATAGTTAAGTTGCCAAACTGTTAGAAAACTGTTTGACTACTAATAAATGTGTCATTGCGCTAGTGGCACCATAACCACTACAGCAAACTGTAGTGGTTATAGTAATTGGAGCATTCCTTGCAAGAAGTATCTATCATGATGGCACAGATTGGTCATTAGGCTACATACTTTATTACTGTATTGGAAAAGAATGTAAAAAATAGTATTTTTATAATCATTTGCCGTTCGACAAGATGCTGTAAATTACCTTTCCCATGATGCTCATATAAGCAAAAGGTATGCATCACAAACACAGACATTACCAAACAGCTCGCACAAAGAATATTTTAAATCCCTACCACTTTAAATGCGAGTTTTCTTCTTTTTTTCTTTTTTTTTTTTTACCAATTATTTCCTATTAAACATAATATATGCCTGAGTACAAATCCACCTCACTGTTCCTTTTTAGTTTTATAAGCGTTCTCACCCCTGCTGTTTTATTTCTTATAATTAAATCTGCAGGAGCGTACCTGTAAAGCAGAAATTCATCTGTTCAATAACTCAATATATCTATGGGCTAATGACATTCGAGAGCAAAATGAATACTATAATATAGAGTACATATTAACGATCATCCCCTTCCACCACTTGCAGGATTAATTATTCTGAATTTATTAATTATTTTTATTTATTTTTTAAACTTGTCGTTTGGAAAGGATCAATAGGTGTGTAAAGTATAAACAGTAAAGAAGACATCAATTAAAAAAGTGTGAAAAATAGACTTTCCTGCTAAAGATTCCCAATCTGCAAAATAAAAGTGGAGTCGAAAATGTTCTTTTCATGGAATAGCAAATATGCATTAAACATATAGTCATTGTATCTTCAATGCAGCAGATTTAACTGCTTTTTAAAGAGTAAGTGGATTCTCTTAATAAATTAAAGTGGCACTCTAACCACCATAACCACTACCACCCATTGCCTATCATCGCAATCCGCTAGTTTATTTAAAAAAAAATTTTTAAAAAAAAACAGGGTTCTCTATGGCATGTTTAAAAACAGTTTGACAACTTACCTGCATCCTATTGGGTGCCAATTTACTGCATCCCTTGCGGCCAGAAGCTCCAACAAGGAGCTCTAGTGAGCTAAGTTCTCAGCCATTGAGTACGCCCTGCCTGACTGGTTGTAGCTCAGTTGCATAGGTTTTTGGCAGTAGGTGAGGTGGTTGTGCTTGACCAGTAGGACAAGGTAAGTTGTTGAACCATTCCTAATCAAGTTGGTTACATTCTCTGGAAGGAAATTAGGGCATTCCTGACACCATAACCACTAAATCAGGCTGTAGTGGTTATGGTGACTGGAGTGTTCCTCTAATCTCAAGTTTTGTTTCAAGTCATTGCATTGTTGAAGGGTGAAGGACTGGTCAATTAGCCACTATCCTGATGGAACAGCAAATTACTATGGCAATCTCTTAACAATAATATAGTATACAGCAGACAGTTTGTAGTGAGATGGGACATATATCAATCTTAATCTTAAAAAGGTGGAGCAGACTTTAGTTACTGATATAACACAGAGCTCTTTGAGATGGTCAAGTTTGAGAACAACATCTGGCCTGTTCGGCTGGACTCTAAGTATGAACATTTGACACATTAGATGTTAATCAATAACTAAACAATCATGATAGCTGACTTGTATCAGACAATATTTCCAGTAATTACTTTTATAACTGATTTTCTGTTTTTATATTTTATAGCTGTGAGCAAAAAAAAAAAATGTTTTCAAAATTGATCCATGAACAATGCACCCTTTGACATTTACAGAAGTAAAGTCGAGTTGCCATTTTAAAAGAAATTAGATCTGTACTGATTGTTTCCCTTTTTTTTTTTACTTGAATGCAGGCTTTGCCTGCGCAGATAGCCTATAAAGTAACATATGTTTGATAACAATTCACATCCATAACAAAATGTAATATTGTAATAAAACACATTTAGCAGGAAGATAGAAGCAAAATGTGAAATGGTTTATTATACTGAAAAAAACCTCAGCATTAAAAAATGCACACACAGACACGTATTTAAAATATATATATTTATATAGAGAATGCAGACAATGTTCTACAGTATTATATGAGCTTATGAGATGCAAGCAAGTTCTTCCAGTTGCTAATGGGGTCATAAGGAACCGTACCTATATAGGACAAGAGTGTTAGTCAATTCGCCTGTCACCTTGTTAGCTTCTGGGATCCAATCCAGAATTTCTGAAATGAAGTCAACTCCTGCCAGTATGTCACTGCCAAGTAAGCGTTCCGAGCAAAAAAAAAAAATTTAAAAAATCTTAGAACGTTACTTCGAGCACAGTCTGAAGAATAATTGGAAAGAAATGTATTAACTTTTTTTGCGGCGCATTTAAGAAATGGCAAATTATCACACCTGACCTTTTTCAATTTCCTCCTAGGACTCCTTGCTATAATCTCAATAAATAATATGAAGCTAGCAAAGTTTAGGTTACAGTTAATAATTCCTAGCTTATAGGTCAGGGTGTAAGAACTCTGAGATCTGGACCGCTGCTGTCAATTGTTTAGGCTGCTACAGATGTTAAAAGCTACATAGCACAAGCAAGTAAATAAAAACACCTCTAAAAATAAATAATGTACGAAATAACTACGTATACTTGGGTTTATCAAGGGATGACATGTTTCTTCCACTGCAAAAATAAAAAGCTTTAAAGCCACTAGCTAATATAATTATACAACATTTCATCAACTCTCAACTTTTATCAAAAATACAAAAATGTTCACTAGTCATAATGAACAAACCAAGGTTGACGTTACGGGAGCCACCCATACATAATAGGATGTGAGCAACTGCCCTTTTGCCAATTTATTAAAATGGTCAAAATGTCCATAACAATTTCTTCAAAGGACAAGATTTAGGATGTATTAATGAATGTGTCCAAGATCAGTATTGTCCTTTATAATTTGCATTTTAATTTTTATTTTAACAACAATTTCCCGGACATTCTAAACTACGAATGTTATTCTTGTTTATCTGTTTTTTTTGGGGGGGGGGGGGGTTTGTGCATCACTATAGTTTATGAGCCCCCCAAGTGTGACGGATCTAGCCATCTGATGTAATCAGCCAATAGTGAGGGACTGTAATCGCAACCCAGATAATCTGTTCTTACAATGTCTGGTTCTGTTCAGCCAAAAGTGCCTTTTTCCCGAAGGTCAAAGTAAAAAACAACTCTCTGTGATTTACAATTGAAAAATAAATTGCCAAAAAACGCTGTCATATCTAATTATGTCCATAAGGCTCTTGAAATAAAATCCAGTTATTATCGTTTATTTTTTGACAATGGACATAAAAATCAATTTCTGGTGTAAAATGATAATAATTAACAATAAGGCATTTTGTAAAAAACGTATGTTATGTGACAGTAGTCTATTTCAGAAAAACAGAAACACAATAACAATATTTCAAGGTTTGTCCTACAAATAACTGGCTTTTCAATAGATAGATTTTTTTTATTGTGTCTAGAGAGTCTTTGAGAGTTCTAAAAACAAAAATTAAATTCAGTGTAATCTAATTATGGAGCCACGGGTACAGCAATCGAATGCACCACAAGATACCGTCTTTTTCCATGGTAGAGGATAAAATGCCATATTTCACTTAATAAAACAAACCACGGATATATTTAATGGAGGAGAATCGCAAAGACTGTGGATAATCACCTTGTTTTGCCATTCAGAACCTCTTCCTCATATTAAAGAAGCAAATACAACTTAAAATAAAAAAGGTAGTGATGAGCCCCCTCCCTTCCTATCAGATTTTACATTTCACAAGCAAAGCCTTTTTCTGCTACATCTAATGGGATAACGCATAGGCTTGCTTTGGTGTTTCACAGAATCCTTATAAAAGCCTTACTTTTCAAATCATTTCAAAGACCACAGCAGATATGAAAGCATCTAAGAACATTTGTGACCTGCAGATTATACACATAGTCTCATTTCCCTTTTTTTTCCTCTGGAGCTCAGCAGAATTCTTGTCTTTGATGGCATCATATAAAATCAAGGCTGAAATATGATGGGTTACTGAGGATGTTCCAAACGATATGAGATTTTTTTTTTAAGGGACCGGTTCCAAAATGTCATAGTGTGCAATGTTAACCTTTATATTTAAAATATTACATAATGGATTTTTTGATTTTAAAGAAAACAAAAAGTATACGTTAAAGATTTATTTAGATGTTTATCTACAAATATCTGTGTTGCCCTCATTTTGCAAGTGACTTGGACCTGGCATGATGAAATAGCCAACTTGTCCCTAAGAACATAGTCCCCAAGTCAGTTCCACCATCCTACATTGACTGACTCTGCTTGACATCTTAGATCAAATTAGTTATTTATTATGGTCTGATGTGTAACTTACTTGTGAAGACAAGCCAAACTAATTGTTGGAGTTGAGGGACTTCTCCTGATGACCAAACACTAACAATTTATTGTCTTGAAATGTTTTAAACGTTTGTTTTTTTGTATTTTTTCAAAGAATAATTTGGAAAAATAGGGAGAGATTTGGAAAAGCTCAAAATATTTATTTTCTCTCATCACCCCGCCCACAATAAAGTGAAACATACTTGTGCTTTAATAATTTAGGGATATTGTTGTTCTCGCTGTTTTTGCTTTGTTCGTCTCAAAAGAATACAGTGCCTTATGGCCAGTAGACCATAATGTCACCCCATCATTAAATATTAAATTTCAATTATTACTATTACAGTAACACAGCACAGTTGGCACTGGTAAATCTGTAATTACACACCTAAAAAAAGTAACTGTGTGCACTGAACAGTAGCATATAAAAAGTGGTATAAAGTGCAATAATGAGGATTATTTTTATTTTTGTAAATTTCAGACTGAATGCAGAACATCTCCATTTTCTACTTGTTTAGACTATACTTAAGAAAAATATCACCTTATTTTACACCAATGAACTAGAGTTTAATTTATTTTGTTCATTTCCTTAAATTATGATAGTGAACCCCACCCCCAGTGCTTGAGGTCTATCATTGCCATCTAAGATTGGGAGACTTTGGATAATCTGAAAGTGCAATGATGGGAACAGTCCCAGTTTTTGGCAAGATACTCAAAAATAGTTTGAGAGCAGACGGGAGGCACCTAAAGACTAATTGCTCAGTAACGACCACAATGAGGTGCAGTGGTTATAGTTCTTGGGCTGTCTCTTTAACACTTATCCATAGAATATGCTGTGTTGGTTTAACTTTTTATTTTGCTTAAGCTTTCATAATCTTGATAAGAAATGTACTGCAGCCCATAAAAAATCATTACCTAAATGTGATGTGTTTCAAAGTGGCAAAATATTTAACTATATTAGAGATTTACCAATGCATGCCATTCCTAAATGTGTTAAAGGATGATGATCCACTCGGCACAGCAGCTTTACAGAGTCAGCACACCTCAAATGCTTTAAACCCGAGCAATCTCATTAATCCTTCAATCTCAACAAACAAATAAAGCCATAAAATGCAGTACAATGTGCAGAATTCGAGGCACCTTTCTGTGCTAAGCAATTCAATTGGGTTAAAGTGCATATAGATCAAGAGAGATTTAGCACTAAAGCTTTTGGCTGAGAAAGAGAGACTGCTCTGCAACAAAATGTAAAAGTTTTTAATTCAAAGAGACGACACGCATAGAAAGAGTCCCCACAACAGCAAGAAGTTGCAAAAAAAAAAAGGCTTCGGAGAGAATGTTGGCCACACATGGCTGTCCATGTAATAGACAGCGGATGCCATGGGTCAAAGGGTTTGCAAAAAAAACATAGATTTGTTTGTGTCTGTGTGCATTGGAGTCTGTGTGTTTGAATGTGTGGTATCTGAGAGTTTGTGTGTATCTGAGTGTGTGTGGCTGTGTGTCTGTGAGTATGTTTCTGAATATGTGTGTCTAGCAGTGTATATCTGTAGGTGAATTTGTGTGCGTGCCTGTGAATTTAAATATTTGTGTTTGTTTGGGAATGCTTATTTGTAGCTGTAAATGTGTGTCTTGGAAAGCTTGTCCATGAATGCATATGCCTGAGAATGTGTATGTGTCTGTTGCGTTTGTATGTCTGTTCATATCTGGGAGTTTGTGCCAGAAGTCCACACAAAATGGTTTTATAAGGGGACTTGCTCGCATACACTCTACAGGAAATTTCTTCACGTACAAACATTGCAGCTCCAATACACGCAAACACATTACAACCCCAATAATTGGCACACCAGAGGCAAGTCACCTGCGAAGACAGCACAAGCATGTCATTAAATTTTAAATTTGCTTGTGCTGCACAAAATGAACCCCCCACACAAGAGCACTTTAGTAGAGCTCTGCACATGGACTGCTCTGGAGGGGCATTGCCCGAACATGCCCACTTTGGCGGGCATGTGCTTGTCACTGCTTATGGCCTCACCCTGTTCTATTGGGATGCTTGACCTTTAAATGCTTTTGCCAAATTTTTGTCCCAGACTTGACTCCTGGTAATACAAATACTATGCTAATACAGAGGGAATTAATTCTTTTTATGAATGTTCCACTCTCAACTTATTTTCTGCTCGTTCAAATGAAAATCAATAAAAATTATTTCTGACAAAGGATTCCTCTTCGGCTGAATTCATAATACATTTACAAAATACAACATGACTATATTCGTATAAAATACCTTTATTCATTTATTTTGACGGCGATCTAAAACTGTGTTTAATGTAAAAAAAAATAATGCATTCATATTTTGGAAACAGAGAAGCCATTGTAGCATGCACATGTTATTGCTGGACATTAATTACTAAAATAGACGTTTCTTTAATGTTGTCCATATTTTGATGTTGCAAACATTTATATTGTTTTTAGCAAATTAATATAAATTTTGTTCAGAATAATCTTCTCTTTCCATCAGAAAATTATTCTCACATTCGACATTAGCAGATGGTAGGATTACTCCAAGATCGTTGAAGATATCTCAGTAGCTACAAATTGCCCCGGTGCATGGTGTTATATTTATGAGAATTGCTGTGCAGAACACAGTCAGATTTATTATGGGACACAGATAAAATGCACAACAGCTCAAAAATAATTCCATCATCTTGTCATGTTGCTATAGTAAAAAGAAAATAATATATATGCAGTTTTTTCCTCCTATTTAATGTCACCAATCTTCTTCTTCATCACCTCCCTTTCATAGTTACACAGTTACATAGTTACATAGCTGAAAAGAGACTTGCGTCCATCAAGTTCAGCCTTCCTCACATTTGTTTTTTGCTGTTGATCCAAAAGAAGGCAAAAAAACCCAGTTTGAAGCACTTCCAATTTTGCAACAAGCTAGGAAAAAAATTCCTTCTTGACCCCAGAATGGCAGTCAGATTTATCCTTGGATCAAGCAGTTATTACCCTACATTGAAAGATTATATCCTTGCATATTCTGTTTTTGCAAGTGTGCATCTAGTAGCTGTTTGAACATCTGTATGGACTCTGATAAAACCACTTCTTCAGGCAGAGAATTCCACATCCTGATTGTTCTTACAGTAAAAAAAACCTTTCCTTTGCCTTAGACGAAATCTTCTTTCTTCTAGTCTAAACACATGACCTCGTGTCCTATGTAAAGTCCGGTTTGTGAATAGATTTCCACACAATGGTTTGTATTGGCCTCGAATATATTTGTATAATGTTATCATATCCCCTCTCAGGCGACGTTTTTCTAATCTAAATAGGTTTAAATTTGTTAACCTTTCTTCATAGCTGATATGTTCCATTCCTTTTATTAATTTTGTACGCCGCCTCTGCACTTTTTCTAGTGCCATAATATTCTTCTTTAGAACAGGTGCCCAAAATTGCACAGCATATTCAATGTGTGGTCTTACCAGTGATTTATAAAGAGGCAAAATTATATTCTTGTCCCGAGAATGAATGCCCTTTTTCATGCATGACAATACCCTACTGGCCTTGGCCACTGCTGATTGACATTGCACATTGTTGCATAGTTTGTTGTCTATAACAATTCCCAAGTCCTTTTCGTGTGTTGTTATCCCTAATTCGCTTCCATTAACCCCTTAAGGACCAAACTTCTGGAATAAAAGGGAATCATGACATGTCAGACACGTCATGTGTCCTTAAGGGGTTAAGGGTATACGTTGCTTGTGTATTCTTTACGCCGAAGTGCATAACTTTGCATTTTTCAACATTAAATTTCATCTGCCATTTGAGTGCCTAGTCCTCCAGTCTATCTAAATCCCTCTGCAGCAAACTAATATCTTGCTCACATTGTATTATTTTACAAAGTTTTGTGTCATCTGCAAACACTGAAACATGACTTTCAATGCTGTCTTCAAGATCATTTATAAACATGTTAAATAGAAGGGGTCCCAGAACAGACCCCTGAGGGACACCACTTGACACCTCTGTCCAGCTTGAAAATTTACCATTAACGACAACTCTTTGTACTCTGTTTTTAAGCCAATGTTCTACCCAAGAACAAGCATTTTCATCTAGACCGATTTGCTTGAGTTTAAACACTAATCTTCTGTGTGGGAAGCACTCGATACATATACAGATTTATAAATCAGTATTTCATCTAGAATTCTCTGGGTACATCCAATCACTTTGCTAAAAAAAAATTGGGAAGATAAATAAAATATATATATTTTTAATTTGTTTTAAGTGAAGTGGGTATTTGCTTAGGTTAGTCTCAGTACTAAGTACCTAAACGTCCCTTCTAAAACACAAGGTACTGTAATAGTATGTAATGCCTTTAAAGTAAGGTTGCGTGTGTGTGCCCTTTTTTTTTAGAATTCTAAGTAATCCTGCACTGGGATTTCGTGAATGATATCATGTGATCCAGATAATAGAAGTTCGATACTCAATTGCCAGACCCAGTCTCCAAATTCTCAAAAGGAATAAATTGTTCATGCGCCTGACAAGCAATAAATACAAAATGCAATGGGATATTTTGTGGGGGGATTATCTTCTCTATTGTTTATAGTGGACTCTGGATTCATCTGCTGAGATTAATTCCTTTTGAAGTTTGCACTACAACCCCTGTGGGATTTGCAGCTTTTTATTGCATCTGGAGTCAGAAATTTGAATCCTTGAGATGAGCCCTCCGTTTAGAGCTAACGAGTAAGTATGCTACACCTTTTCAGAGAAAGTAAAGCAGTACGGATTAATTTTTGTTTTTTCATTTACATTTTTAGTCATTTCACTAGCACAACAAGAAAGAAAGAAAGATAGAAAGAACGAACGAAAGAACGAAATTAAGAAATAACGAACAAAAGAAAGAAGAAAATAGAAGCTGCTTCAAATGGATACCTCTTTGTTGTGTCCCATCTCTGCGGCAAGTGAAAATATACCAAAATAGGCTTTACAAATTGTAATAGGAGATGTCGGTTTTCTTTGGACGATGCATGTTAATTTAGTGGGTGCACGAAAAGAGCTGGTTATCAAAGTAGGTTCCAGGCAATTGTGTAAGCAGAATGTAGGTCCCTTCCTTGGGTGGCCTAGATGCTGTGATACAAAAGTTGCAAGGTTTGTTCTAGAAAGACTTTTATGGTGGTTTTCTGACAGTATGACTAATAAGATATGCTGTATAATGTGAACTAGCTTTTGGATTTTCACATGCCCAAGTGAATACATTTTCAAACAGCAGTAAAATATTTGAATATGTCTAGGCACATTGACATTTGTAAGATGAACATCTGGACCACACCTCTGCTTTTCTGCTACACGTCTGCTACTTGTTCTCTCAGGATTATTTGCTTTGATTAACTATCGTTTGTGATCTGAATTTGTCCAGATTCTCAATTATGCATTTTCCCCAAGGACTTACGGTCACTATGCAACTTATTAAACAGCATCATCTGTGCAATAATCTGGAATAATTTGCTCTAAAAATCTACATGAAATTAATATATCATTAGAATTCTTCTAATTCATAAATGCACAATTAAAACTACCACACAATGGGGATAAAGAGGACAGATAGAGCTATCTATCTAACTATCTTCTATCCATGTATCTGTCTGTCCCTCCCCTGTCCATCCATCTGCCCATCCGGTTATCTATCTATCTATTTATCTATCTACCTGTCTGTCTGTCCACCCATATGTAACCCGTCCATCCGCCCGTCTGTATCTATCTGTCCATCCATCTGTCTATCTATATATCTATCTGTTTGTCTGCATGTCTGTCCGTTCCTCCCCGTCTGTCTGTCTGTTGGTCTATCTATCTATCTATGATCTGTCTGTCAGTCCTTCCCCTGTCTATCCGTCAGCGGTTATCTATCTATCTATTTGTCTGTCCACCCACCCATATCTAACCCGTCCATCTGTCCGTTCATCCGTCCGTCCGTCTGCATCTATCTGTCCATCCATCTGCCTATCATTTATATATCTCTCTCTATATATCATATATATACATATATATATATATATATATATATATATATATATATCTGTATGTCTGTCCCTCCCCTGTCCATCTGTCTGCCTGGTCCATCCGGTTATTTATCTATCTATCTATCTATCTATCTGTCTGTCCACCCATATCAAACCTGTCTATTCGTCCATCCGATTGTAACTATCTGCCCATCCATCTGTCTATCTATATATCTATCTGTTTCTCTGTCTGTCTATCTATCCATCTATCTTATTTATTGCAGTCTATGTGATGATAGGGAGCCACATCGAAAGGTATTAGCAAACTATAACTGAAAATTAAGGTTCATCTAATTTGAGCTGAAATACTTGATAATTCAGTTTTATCAATAGACATATGGCAGACACTATCATTGATATATTCCTGGACTGAAGAACATAGGCAGTTTTCAACAGTAATCCAGTTAATAATAATACAAATATGCATTCCTATTTCTGATTTATGCTTCCACATTTACCTGTAAAATGGCAAAGCATTTTATAACTGTAGAAATAATATGTTGAGAATAAAGTACCTGCCTCATTATATCATCAATCACTGTATCACTGTTATTTTTCTTTCATATACCAAATTCTAGATCATTTTGCTGGGTAGTCAATGTTCCTGTGTTATGAAATGTAAAATGCATTAATAAATGTACCGTTCTACCTACTCTGTCGATTATGACACTTATAACGGGGTACAGACAGGTTTATTTACTAAAGTGAGACTTCATTGAGAATACAAAGTAAATTTTAAATGTAAGATCACAATAGCCAAAATAAAAAGGAAAAATCCCTATGCCAGCCATGCTTTCAGTGCCGGATTACTCTGACATTAAATTTAAAATTCAATTTCAATTCTCACTCTCACCATAAGTATTCTAGCGTAGGGTTGTGGTTATGGGCAAGAAGGTTATGGGTACAATCCTTCTGTTTTGTTTTGATTTTTTGGGGGTAGAGATGGAGAGGGCAGGGGGTGGTTGTTGTTTTTTATGTTTCTGTTTTTTTTTTCTATTCTTTTTTTTTTTGTCAAACCAGTTTTCAGAGAGACTGTAACTGTTGGGATCGATTTTCACATTGTAAAGGAGCATGAATAGATGACAGGTGGAATATAGCAGGGCTCTAGACACACATCTGGCCACATTTATAGGCGGCAATAGAATGATCGGAATGCCCTCTGAAATGGCCAGGCAACATTATTTTCTGCACATGAGCATTATGCCCATATACAGTAATAAAGTTTCCGTGCTGACGGCATTTTGGGAATCTACATTCCCCAAAACATGAGCATAATTACAAGCAGGCCATTTGACAGTTTTTTTTAATTTCTCCTATTACTGTCTCACCTACCTTGTGTTGCTATTTATCTTGCTATGTTTTAAATCTATATTAAGTTTTCTATACAAGAGTATTGTGCTATCTACTTTAGAAAGACAGTGAGAAATCTAGAATTTTGTTTGTTGTGCTTGTAACATTTATGTAATACCCGGGTACAAATTTACACCGAGCATGCATTGACGATACAGTACATCACACAAGGATAGAAGGAATTCACTCTGCTTATAGAATCCATCGGCCTATATCCACTTTTGAATTTAAAAATATTTATAATTTCCTGAATGTGTGTTCCTTTTTTATCCACAAAATCAATCCCGATGTTCGCAACATGTTCTTGAGATATACGCGACTCATCTTCAGTTACATCCTTTTTGAGAAACAATCCTTCTGAATTACACATAAAAATTAATTGTGTGCAATAACATATGGGTATGCCCTATCACGGGAAAGAAAGCAATGTTAGCAACCTTCGCATATGCTGAAGACAAGAGATGTAAGACCTAAAGTCTATGTAACACCATATGGCCTTGCTCTGTTGTTGCTGAATGATTCACTTCTCATTTTGCTTAGAAAATTTGGAATGCATTATGATGCAAAATAATATTTTTTCTTCTGATTTTTAACAATGTAGGCTCCACAATGTAACATCAAAGGACAACCATTCCTTTGAAATAAATGGCACAGACTTTAATAAGTGTTCATTATGCATGTGCGATGAGAGATTTCATCTCATGGGTCAGAGTCAATGAATAAGTCCTATTTTTGTCTTCATCATCAAGGAATGGAATATGGGAGCCATCTATTAGAGTGTCGCCTACAATGTTTGTGAGTTCCTCAAAGAAAAGTCATAGTTTAAAAATTAAAGGGTGGTATTATTCTATTTTGCTTCAAGTGGAACGCTCCTGTTAAAAAGAGAGATTTTAACCAAAACATGGATGGCACTGGATCTATTTAAGGCACTCTCTTCTCAAATGGGTTCTCATGGAACTTGAATGGTCAAGGACCATTGCTGGTACTTGAGGATTGGTATAGAGCAGGGGTAGGCAACCTTCGGCTCTACAGATGTTTTGGACTACATCTCCCATAATGCTTTTACAGCCATATTGCTGGCAAAGCATCAAGGGAGATGTAGTCCACAACATCTGTAGAGCCGAAGGTTGCCTACCCCTGGTATAGAGTATCATTCAAGGTAGAGATAATGAGCTGAGAACATGTATACATAAAACAAACATGTTAAACTGGTTATGCAGCAAAATATGTTTCGCTCAGGAATTAGTGACGTCACTTCCTGTTTTACCACATTTATATCTATAGAAATTCTCAAATGTTACATCGCTTGGGTGACTTTCTTTACCTCTTCATATGGCAGAGAGTGTGCTAACAAGCACTAATCCTTATCTCCAGAAGTTCTCATTATAACAAAGTCCGCTGTTACTTTATAGCAAAATGGGACAATATCATGTTTCATTTTAATGAAGGTTATGGTAAACCTTTGCTGGACCATCACCTACATGGTCAAGGGAAAGATGTATATATATGTACTCTTCTGAAATAAATATGGATAAATAATCCAGAAACCTTCTGTACAACCAGGGGCAGTTGCCATAGTAATCCGAGTGCATCCTTGTTAGAACAAAAGGATCGCCTGTGTCCTGTTGGGGATTACCTCATCTGCTCTCCCTTGTCAGTTAGTTCTTTGGAACTGACTGACAGACTGAAGAAGGACATATTTGAAACATTTTGTTCTCCTGGTATATACATTTGCCAGGAAATCTGGTAGCACAATGTATAGATGAAATGCTATGCTAATTTAAAAGAGCATAAGTTGTAGATAACATGGCAGGTCCAACTTAAGTCAAACCTAAAGAGTTTAAAAAAAAAAAAAACTTTAGCATTAAGGCAACAAACCATTTTGGAGATTGAGCACAAGGCTTGTATTTTTGAACTTTGAAATTCACTCTACGTAAATGATGCAGCGAAGAATAAGAGACGATTTCTTCATTCTACGCAATGAATGTATCTTTACTCAATTACTCCTAGTTTCAAACTACAGTTAAGGGAGTTTTACTATACACACTGTCAAGTGAATCTTATTAATCGAAGACTTAGCTTGCCTGAAAAAGGTCATCAGACTTCAAAAAGATATCATAGTGCTTCATGACTGTCATTCCTGAAAGCCTCTGAGACCTAGAAGTTGCAGTTTCCCTCTTAGTTCTTTCATTCTGAGTGGTATGGATTGACAGAGAAGAAAAAGGCTTAACTACATTATATAAGTATGAAAAATATTAGCAAGGCTCCAGAAAAACCAAGGCATTATTATTAACATTTATATAGTGATTACATATTCCTGTTACAATTATAGAAAGGAGATATTCGAAGGTGAAGAAGGCCCTGCTCAAAGCCACTTACAATCTATGAGAACCTGAGGTTGGTAAATATATATATATATATATTAGGCATCTTGCCCAAGATCTGGGAACAAGGGCTGACTGGGATTTGAACCTTTATTCCTTTTAGATCATCCCTCACTAGTCCAATTAAGCATAGATTTATCTATTACCAGCAGATCATAGGAGTATTTTCTGATGACTTTTGGATAGTATAAAGGTGCTATTTACTACGCTCACACAGTTATAAAAAAAATCTTGAACACCAACCTGCATTTTATATGCCTAATTATACAGCTAAATGTCTAGATTCTTTGGGTGATAGATGTCACTCATCAAGAATAAAGTGGATTAAAACAAGGTATATACAAGGTGTATACACAAGGTTAATGACGCGTCATTTATTCAGGTACCGAAAAAAACAAAAACGTTTGAGTTCCAAGGTTCCACTGTATATCCTTTGGGTTTGGGGGCTGGGAGTTGGGTACAATAATTTGGATTTAAGAGGGTGTACAGCTCAGACAAAATTTGCTACAACCATACTATTAACATCTGACCTTTAATTAGATGATATAGCTCTATTTTTTATCACATTTTCATTTTGCAAATGCCAGCGTTTTTTTTTTTTTTTTCTGAAATCCTTAATTCTATCTCTTTGTTACAATGAAGTTGATCAGTATCAGCAGAGGAGACGACTAGATGATTTAAAGATGTAGCAATGCAGGGGTTTGATTACCCACTCATTAATCATTACTAGCTCTTACATCCCCAAATGTACAACAAAGTAGGTTGCGCAAGAAAAATTATAAGTGGTTCATTCCTTCTAATTCAGACTGCTCTTCTCTCATAACGTAACAGAATAGCATTCTGAAGTTCAAAACATACCGTACAAATAGAATCAAGGAGAGATGCATTGGAGCTTTATGTCATGCAGAAGGTGTAACTGCATGAGATGATAAATGTGTCTAACAACCTCACTGATGTCCACTCCAGTTGGCCTCAGTAGGACCTGTCTCAATGTGGTCTTCTGGATGTGTTTCAATGGCATCCTGGGGTCTACAAATGGTGGGTCATTTGTGATATTTAGTGTCACCTTGAAATGTGAAAGTGAATTATGCCCACGTACATCTAGGGAAAAGTATAGCTACAGTATGTTATCTGTCTTGCTATGTTCTATTTAACAGAAAATCTCTGAGCTCCCCTCTTTGTAAGGAGTGGAGAATGCTAGCCAGGAATGGCATGTGTGTATGGCACCTGTTGATGTGTTCTTTGCATCCTCAACTTAAGTTAAAATTTTTAACAATGTGCTAGCTGTTTCTGAAATCTGCTTTTATATAATTAGCTTAAAAGGACACTATAGTCACCAGAACAACCCTTTAGGCTTTTTGCTGTAAACACTGTCTTTTCAGTGAAAATGCAATGTTAACATTACAGCCTAGTGATAACTCCACTGGCCACTCCTTAGATGGCTACTAGAGGTGCATTCTATGGCATTTATGCACACCGGGCAGTCCTGCCATTCAGTGTCTCCATCCTCTGCATGGAGACAATGAACTTGATTCAATGCATCTCTATGAGGAAATGCTGATTAGCCAGGGCTGTGTTTGGCTTTTTGATGGCTTTGCCCCTGATTTGACTCCTTGGCAGTCTCAGCCGATCCTATGGGAAAGCATTGTGATTGGCTCAGATCTTAACGTCTGATTATGTCAGCTAAATAGGTAGATCAGGGGCAAAGCTAGCAGCAGCAGACTTGAGTAAAGGTAAGATTGTAGTATATTTATGAGGGCAAGGGGGGCTAGCGGAGCTATATGGTGTTTTTATCACTATAGGGCCTGAAATACATGTTTGTGTTTCTGATCCTATATTGTTCCTTTAAAGCAAAAAAATAATGGAAAAGGCGCAAGCACTAGAGTGCATGTCAACAATAGTACTACTACAATTTATTGTATTAAATTATGTAACAGACTTGTAAACGTTTCTGTTAAGCACCCTTCATCAGTGCATCATTCACTGAATTATAGCAGCATTATTGTGTATCTGCATTCTAGTTAGGCTTATTAATTTTCATCTTTTGCATTAGATTTGCGTATACCACTGGCTGTGCAACAGTGATTTGGAATTTATATCGGCACAGAGTTATTCTTTTCTTTTTTTTTTCTTTTAGTTACTGTATCGTCCTAAACTCCCCCTCCTTTTTCTCGTCTATAATTTGTTTGTGTGACTTCATGGGTTGAGTAGTAGCCATTGGGCTAGCATGCATCTAAGAACCTTCTAAACAAAGGATACTTTGGATTTTGAGCAGACCACCCTTCACCCCCCCCCCCCTGCTCCCCCCTGCCCCCCACCCCAATAGACTAGGAGCACAATTTGATTTTTACGAGCATCAATGCCAGGGCCAGATTAAGAGCCCAGTGGGCCTGGTGCTGACAATTATGATGGGGCCTAATTACAGAATCTTATCGACCAAATACACTAAAACAATCATACCTCCCAAGCATCATATATTTGATGGAGATGGTGTTGGAGGGAAACTCAAAGGATGCAGCTATACGAAAACACATACTCTATGCTAATCTCTCTAATTTATGCTTTCGTCTTTCAAGTAAATCCAGATCCATAACAGCAGTGTCCAGTGAAGCAGGAAGTCAATGTGCAGGGTAAAAGAGTGTGACACTGGCGCGAATCACGTGACCAGACCTGCCAAAAGGGGTGAACATGCCCAAAAACGGGGCATGTTTGTCCAAAGAATTGGAAGGCCAGCCTGGCATGAATGCATGTCAGGCTGCCTGCTAATCACGCAGGCTGTCCAACTAAGGGCATATTATGCAGGCAGCACCCTGAGCTTGACATAAATGCATCAAATGATGTGCCTACTCCACGCTTTCCAAGGACTGTCCCCTAGCACTCACATGTCCACTTGTCTCCTTATCATATTACTAGCAGGCAGAAGTTCCTGGTATATAGTCTGGGACAGAGAAAAGGTGTATGTAGTGAGTGTAGAAGAAAGGTGACATGCCACAGTGTTAGAGAGACCAAAGTCTGCATTATCTAAACTAATTTTATTGTCAGCCAGTCCACACAGGTTTTGTTCCCATGCATCCCTCTTGAGCTTTCAAACTTAAAGGGACACTATAGTCACCAGAACAACTATAGCTTATTGTATTTGTTTTAGTAAGTAGAATCATTCCCTCCAAGCTTTTTTCAGTAAACACTTTTCAGAGAAAATAAACTCTGATGGCCACTCCTTAGATGGCTGCTAGATGTGTCTCCTGGGGCAGTACTGCCTAGTGTGCAGCAGTGCCATTCAGTGTCTCCACCCTCTGCATGCAGACACTGAACCTTCCTCCTAGAGATGCATTGAATCAATTTATCTTCATAAGGAGATGCTGATTGGCCAGGGCTATGTTTGACTTGTGCTGGCTCTGCCCCTAATCTGCCTAGTTGACAGTCTCAGCCAATCCTATGGGAAAGCATTGTAATTTGCTCAGACCACCACTTCTGATGATGTCAGCAGACAGAGTCAGTTCAGAGACAGACAGGGACAGAGCCAGCAGCTGCAGACTTGAATACAAGTAAGAGTTGACTATATTTAGGGAGGCAAGAGGGGACCATGGGGGCTAAATGGTGGTTTTAACATAATAAGGTCAGAAATACATGATTGCAAGAGTATGTGAAGAGTAGTTAGGGTTGCCACCTTTCTTGGAAAAAAATACCAGCCTTAAACATTTGTATAATTAATTAGTTATGCGTGACATCACATGATGTAAATCACATGACATAAGAGTGACATAAGAGAAAATTCTGTAAAATCACCAACAAACTACTCACAGTTGGATTCTGCTGTATAGATGGATTGCTCCCAGTGTCTCTCTGTCTCCCAGTGTCTCAATCTTTCAAGTCACCCAGTCTCACAGTGTCCCTATGTATCACAGTGTCGGTGTCCCCTTGTCGCCCAGTCCGCTAGTCTCTCAGTGTTCCCATTTCTCCCAGTGTCCCCATGTCTCACTGTGTCCCCATGTCACTGAGAGACCGGGGGACACTGAGACACTTGGGGACACTCGGCGACATGGGGCATTGAGACACTAGGGGAAACTGGGAGCCATGGGGACACTGAGACACTAGGGACACTGAGACATGGGGACACATACACTGGGAGACTAGGGAACACTGGGAGTCATGAGGACACTGTGTCCCTAGTGTCTCTGTGTCCTAATGTCTCAGTGTCTCCCCATGTCCCTATGTCTATCAGTGTTCCCATTTCTCCCAGTGTCCCCTAGTGTCTCAGTGTCCCCGTGTTTTCCAGTGTCCCAAAGTGTCTCAGTGTCCCCAGGTCTCCCAGTATCCCCTAGTGTCTGTATCTCCATGTGTCCCCTAGTTTCTCAGTGTCCCCTAGTGTCTCAGTGTCCCCATGTCTCCCTGCTGCCTTTCCCCCCATCCCTCACTTACCTGAGCTGTAGAGCTGCTGTCTGGAATCTCTGTACTGTGTAGCTGCTCCCCCACGGATCAGTGAGTAGTAGAAAGAGGCAGGGAGGGATATGCTGTTACTTCCTATCCCTGCCTGTCTCCACACACAGTTACCCCCTACTGGCCGGTGATGGTATTGCAGAGTAATTTCTGTTTATACTAAGAAAAATACCTGCATTTGTATTGCCGGTATTACTGCAATACTGGCATTGGCCAGGCAGCCTCAAATACCAGCTGTGCCAGAAAAATACCAGTCAGGTGACAAACCTAAGAGTAGTGTGTAAAAAACATTTTTTTTTTTTTTAAATGGGCCTATTCCATGGGCCTGGGCCTGGAGCTGCAGCTCCATCAGCCCCAATGTTACTCCGGCCCTGATCAATGCTACGGTTAGTACACTGCATACCACATTGTGAAAGTGGTAAAGGCTTTAACCACAAACTTATTTGTAGCCTTTGATAGCTTAAGAGTTGAGCTTGTTAATGTTCGAAAGTGAGAGGAATGCTACATACTTAAGGATATATTACGGTAACCACATCCCCTTTCTGCCACTCTGAAATACTTTATTTCCAGAGAGATTTGCAGAAAGATTAATATTGGCTGTGAAGGAAACTTAGCATAATGCACCATTACATCTTTATAAAGCATTAGCAATGCTAAATACAAGGTAGTAAATGAGCATAATACATTTGCAATGCATAAAACCAGACAGGAGAGATGGCACGGCACACTGAGCTCTTCATAGTGGGCATTCAAACAATTGTGCATTCCACAATATTTTTTTTTAATATAATTATATTTGTATGTGGCTATTACGCAGAATACTTGCCAGTTATTCACACTACAGTCCGGTCTTAAAGGAGCACTCCGAGCACCAATACAGCTTTAATGCATTTGATTAATATACGGTATATTTTTCTTGTATGCTCAAATCTTTATAGTTTTTGCACAGAAAAATAACTATTTTGCGGAATCCTTAGTCACACTCCCTCATGCCAGAAAGACGTCCTTATCAAATGTATGCACATTTTCAGCCCCAAAAGCACTGAGTGAACTGCTTTAATTCACAACCTGGCTGCAGACAGAGAAATTACCAACAGGTTGTGATACCCAGGGTGTCCTGTCCTTCCAACCAGTGGTGTATCCTGGCTTTGTGCTGCCCTAGGCAGGACAAAACTCAGGCGCCCCGCCCCGCGCACCACCCCCACCCAACCCTTCCCACCTGCCCCCCATTCTAAAAGGCACACACACATTCACTGACAGAAACACATACTCACTAACAGACGCACATTCACTGACAGAAACACATACTCACTAACAGACGCACATTCACTGACAGAAACACATACTCACTAACAGACGCACATTCACTGACAGAAACACACATTCACTGACAGAACCACACACTCACTAACAGACACACACACACACTAACAGACACACACACACACTCACTAACAGACACACACACTCACTAACAGACACACACACACTCACTAACAGGCACACACACACTCACTAACAGACACACACACACACTAACAAACACACACACACTAACAGACACACACACACACACACACACTAACAGACACACACACACTAACAGACACACACACTAACAGACACACACACACTAATTAACAGACACACACTAACACACACACACACACACAAACACACACTAACAGACACACAGACACACACACACACACTAACAAACACACACACACTAACAGACACACACACACACAAACACACACTAACACACACACACACACTAACAGACAAACATACTCACTCACATTAACACTCACATTTTTTTTTTATTTAACCCCCAGCCTCCGTACTTTTAGGAATGCTGGGGGGGGGTTCTCCCTCTCCCTCTGGGGATGCCAGTCGGGCTGCTGGGCGGGCGGCGCTGGTGAGGGAGCACTTCCCCCTGAGCTCTCTGTTCAGCTCCCATGCGCGCCACCCACAGAGTGAGGCAGGGAGCCGGAATATGACATCATCTTCCAGCTCCCAGCATCACTTTGCGGGCGGCGCGCGAGGGAGCTGAGCAGAGAGCTCAGAGGAAGTGCTCCCTCGCCAGCGCCCCACGCCCAGCAGCCAGCCCAACATGTCAGTCAGCCGCAAGGCTAACAAGACATTTGCCCTGGGCATTTGGGGGCGGCTTTTTTTGCCGCCCCCCTGGAATATGCTGCCCAAGGCAAATGCCTTGTTTGCCTCGCGGCTAATACGTCCCTGCTTCCAATGTCGTTTACTTTGTAGCTGAGCTGTGTACATACATGTGATAAGGAAGTATTTTTCTGGAGTAAGGGAGAGCGGCTAATGACGCGGGCTTATAGCATTCAGCAAAAGATTTACAAAACGTTTTCCTTTCTGTGCAAAAACAATAAAGATTGGAGCATGCAAAAAAGCACAGCATACTTGATGCCAAAACCAAAACCATATGTACAGGGCCAATGCAAGAATTTTTGGCTACACAGGTGAAGATGCATTTTGCTGCACTCCCCCCAAAAATGCATCTTCACCTGTGTATCTCATAACCCCCTTTACTGTATTTTATCCCCCCCTTTAGTGTGTCTCTTACTTACCCCAGCCTCTTTGTTTGTCTCTTTCTTTTTTCCAGCCATACAGACACACACAGAGACACACAGACACCGTTAGGGTGAAGGGATAGAGGCTGTAGTTGGAGGGATGTGTAGCAGGGGAGTTAGGGACTGTAGGGGGGCAGGGATGTAGAAGGGGGGACAGGGGCTGAGAGGGGGTTGGGACCACCTTATCCGGGGTGGTCAGGGGCACAGGGGCTTTAGAAGGTGGGCAGGGGTTGAGGTGTGGGGACAGGGGATGTAGAGAGGGGAACAGGGGCTGTAGAAGGGGAGGCAAGGGATGTAGAGGGGGGACACAGAGGCTGTAGAGGGGTGCACAGGGGCTGTATAGGGGCGGACACAGGGGCTGTAGAGAGGGGGAACAGGGGATGAGAGGGAGCACGTGGGCTTTACACGCGGGGCACAGGGGGTATAGAAAGGAGGCAGTGGCTATAGAAAGGAGGGGTAGGGGCTATGGAAAAGGGACAGGGGCAGTAGAAAGAGGGCAGGGGCTGTAGAGGGGGATACAAGGGCTGTAAAGGGGGATACAGGGGCTTTATGGGGGCACAGGGGCTGATAGGTGGCTAAGACCACTAATCCCTGGTCATCATGGACTATAGAGAGGGGCACAGGGACTATAGAAGTGGGACACAGGGGGTATATAAAGGAGGCAGGGGCTGTGGTGGGGGCACAGGGACTATAGAAGGGGGGCAGGGGCTATAGAAAAAGGGGCAGGGGCTGTAGAAAGGGGCACAGGGACTGTTTAGGCAGGCACAGGGGCTCTAAAGGGGGGCAGGTTCTATGGTGGGAGTACAGGGGCTGAGAGGGGGCACAGAAGCTATAGAAAGGGGAGCAGGGGTTGTAGAGGGGGACAGGGACTGTAGAGGAGGGGGTAGAGGCTGTAGAGGGGGACAGTGGCTGTAGAGGAGGGGGTAGGGGCTGTAGAGGAGGGTTGGGGACTGTAGAGGGGGGACTACTTGAGCCATTTGTTACACTTTTTATGATGGTCTATCACTGTCATGTTTGGATGGATGGATGTATAGATGGATGGATAGATGATAGATAGATGATAGATAGATAGATAGATAGATAGATAGATAGACAGACAGACAGATAAATAGATAGATAGATAGATAGATAGATATCCACGTTAGAAAATAACTGTGAGTGAATTGTAGTCACTAGAACGTACCTGGCAGTTGGTTGCTAAACTAGAGCAGACAAACAAACCCAGTGACTCGCATTTTACACCCTCCCCCAGGTGACAGAGGACTTCATCCGTGCATCTGATGCTAAACCTGCAGAATGCTGCTTACGTTTGCCTGGCAGCAAAGAACTAATTGTAAAGTTCAGCCATCACCACTCATTCTGTATCCTCTCGGCTTGGCTTTTTTTTTTTTGCAAAGAATTGTCTTGCCCCCTGGGCAAACCCGCTGCTTTGTTTGACTCTGCAGTTCTTCTCACACCTGCCGTCACTTGGCTAATTACCTGTCTGTGCTGCCTGCCTGTGATGCTGAACCTGCGTACAAGCCTTCTAGGCTCGTAGTTCTGCATCCTATAGAGGGCTAACAATTTACAGCAAGATATTCCATATAGGTGTTAGTTTTTACATACAGGATGCATGACAGGAGGGTGCAAAACTGTGTTATACACATACTTAACACTTTACCTCCCTGTAAGATGTCAGAAAAGCACATATATTGATGGAGGCCTTCTGTATACTGGGGTTGGATTAGTATGAAGGGTATAGAGAGAGTATACCTGTATATTGATAGCAAATGAAAACAACAGGAGTATACATGCATGCCATGGAGACTTTCAGGATTGCCCTTAAGGTTCTGTTTTAACAATTTGTTTGTAGCCAATCTGAGGAGTATCATTTAGTAAGGCTTGTACTGCACCCAAACCATGATACCCCATCCAGTAATGGGTAGTGCCCTCTATCTTCAAGCCACTTTTTAGGACTAAGTTCCCCCCTCACTACCCCATCAAGTCCTGGTTGGACAGCTCTCCTTATAATGCCTTTAAAAAATTATATATCTATAATAAGAAAGCAAAGCCAACATACATGATCAGAATGTATTTTCTTGCATTGTCCCTCACCAAGAGTTAACAGGAAAGATGGAGTGATGTCAGTCAAGGCTCAGGTCTTGGTGGTTCTCAGCCAGACTACAAGCCCCCCAAAGTGCCCTGAATGAGGAGTTCCAAAAATTTCATGTAGAAGACCCCCCCCCCCCCACCCCATATCACACAATGTAAGTGAGGTGTTTTCCTGTTCACTGACTCACTAAAAAAAAAAAATATATAGAACCATTTTTTACACCAGATTTTCTAATCTCTCAACACGTCCAATCTCCAATTGCAAGCTTTAATTAGCACAGCTCTTCATCCTGTCTGATTCTATATGTCGCAGATGTGCTTGCTGTTTCTAAACATGTACAACCCTCAGAAATAAAATGGTCCTTTACATATAATATAAATTACAACTAACCATGACAATAATTAACGAAGACACTCAAGTTCTTTATTTAAAAAAAAGAAAGAAAAACGTGTTTTTGAACAATGTACAGCAATACCTCTGTTAATAACAAGGCAGTGTCACATTCTAGTGAAGAGCTGGCAAGCTTCGAAATAGTTACTATGGTGCCACTGCCACTTTCTCCCTCTCTAAGTCTAACCTCACATCTCACTCTCCAGTCTTCCATAGCAAATTTATAGCCTTAACAGGATTAGCAGCATGGTTTAAAGCATGGTTTAAAGTATGGTTTTAACGGGAAACTATTGGGTTTGGAATAAAACGTTGTATTCCTGGCACTAGAGCACCTTCTGCTCCACCCCGTCATGCCCCACTTCTCCCCCTCTGCACTGAAAAAGTGAGAAACCCTTTTGTCATTTACCTGATTCTAGCTCCAATGTCCCTTGGCGCTAGGTCAAGCTTCACCTCTGCACATGCAGGACGCAATGTGCATGCACAGCGATCACTATAATTGCATTAGAACTTTACCGTATGAAAGCATTGAATCAATGCTTTCCTATGGAATTTTAGCTGACGTTGCAAAGAGTGAGAACATCCAGCATCAGTTAGCGGACCAAAAGTCTGCTAAGGACCCGGAAGCACCTTTAGTCGCTGTCTGGTGGACAGCCACTAGTGTTGGAGTTAACCTTGCAAGGGAATTATTGCAGTTTATCATTTCCAGGGTTAAAGGGACAGGGACACTGCACTCACACCACTTCGATGAGATCAAGTGGTCTGGGTGCCTATAGTGTCCCTTTAAGTATCCTGAACTGACTTTATCAATTACACTGAAACCCTGAATTTAGAGAAGAATCCCTAAGACTCCAAATGAAATTATAAGCACCCCTCACAATATTTCTTATTATTTGAGTTTATTGAGTTTGAGTTTATTGTTGTACATTTACCATGTAAATTAAAGGGGATACTTCAAGCATCACAAACACTATAGCTTACTGTAGTAGTTATGTTGCTAAGAAGTCATGGGAACAGTTTTTCCAGATGTTACCAAATGCTGTTAGGCTGCGAGACATACCCTAAGCACACCTCCTCTGCAGGAGGTGTCATAATGAGGAGGTTGTATAGCTTGGAGGAAAGACGAGACAGGGGGGATATGATAGAAACATTTAAATACATAAAGGGAATCAACGCAGTAAAGGAGGAGACTATATTTAAAAGAAGAAAAACTATGACAACCAGAGGACATAGTCTTAAATTAGAGGGGCAAAGGTGTAAAAATAATATCAGGAAGTATTACTTTACTGAGAGGGTAGTGGATGCATGGAATAGCCTTCCAGCTGAAGTGGTAGAGGTTAACACAGTGAGGGAGTTTAAGCATGCGTGGGATAGGCATAAGGCTATCCTAACTATAAGATAAGGCCAGGGACTAATGAAAGTATTTAGAAAATTGGGCAGACTAGATGGGCCGAATGGTTCTTATCTGCCGTCACATTCTATGTTTCTGTGTTTCTATGTAACTTCCTCCCGATCTGTCCACATTATCTGTACGACATGAGCACACATTCAGGCTCTTGGTACTAGGTTATAACAGCGTCTGGCTATTCAATATTTCTGCAGACCTTCTAATAGCCTGTGACTCTGTGGCTTATATTTGGACTATTTGTGGGAGACTGTCTCAAGATACCAGCACGGGAGGAGTTAATGGCAATACGATGCTGCAGAATCCTCCTGCATCCCAGTGACAAAATGGATGATATATAAATAAAATGTTTACTATGCTTTAAATGTCCCTTTAAGGAAATCTAATTCCCCGAGATTGACAAACTACACTGATTTATAGATATGAGTATGACTGGCTTGAAAATATTTAAGTCATTTTCCCATGTTGACATTTATGAAAGGGAGAGGAATCCCTTTAGAACACGAGTTTGTAAAATTGCAGGATTAAGGAGTAAAATTAAAAAAAGCAATGTCTGTCTGGAGCATCTTCTCAACCAAGGTAACCAAGCGGAAGCACAGACTGGTCCAAATCTCGAGAAAGTTGTAAAAGTTACTTTGTCAATTAGCTATTCGGATCCAAAACAATGTGCAAGGTGAAGCCTTTCATAGGGTTAAAAATGAACACATTCAACCTAAAACGAACAGAGATCCACTGTGATGTACAATGCCCTGTATTCACAAACTGGAAATATTTAGGGTTTATTCGGTAAACAGCAAACAGTAGTAAAAAAATTAAATTGCAAAATCTAAACAAAAATATAGCTGATTTTGAAGAAATTTTTCAACATATTTATAGAGACAACTAACAAGATAGTTTTTCCTGAATTTTGCAATTAAGTTTTAAAATCACGGATTGTCTATTTAGTTAATAAACCCCAATGTGCTGTGCATACAACATCTTAAAACAGAGTAGAACATTCTCAAGCAGTAACACAATTATGGCTTGGCACTATGCAGTTGCTCCTTTCTAATTCACAGCATTGCGTTGGCAAGCAACACTGAGATAGGACTTCAGGACTCTGAAGTGAGATTTATCTGCCTTGGATCAATAACCTAGATCAGGAATAGGCAACCTTTGGCACTCCAGATGTTGTGGACTACATCCCCCATAATGCTCTTACACCCATAAGGCTGCAAAGCATCATGGAAGGTCTAGTCCAAAACATTTGGAGTGCCGAAGGTTGCCTATGCCTGACCTAGATTGACACTTTTTTTTGTACCAGTGCTAAAAAACATGAATGGGTATGTATTTAATGCTTTCTTGTACACATCAAACTAGTGTTCTACATACAAGTTAAAGCAAATGCACAGTACGTTCCGAAATATATATATTTTTTAATCCCGAAAGCACATCATTCTTCGGAACATGTGGCAAACCCTCTATTATGGTCCAAAGAAAAATAAATTGTTTATCATTCATTTGAAAATGGAAAATACATCAAGGAAAAATGGCAGCAGTCAGGGAAAAGCCATCATAAATAATAGCATTGCACTCGCTAATGATCATTAGCATAGGCTCAGCCTTTCTACTATCTCTAAGTGTCTTGATCACAGAAAACTAGCATTACACAATACCCAGAGTACACATGAAAGAGCAATCTATTTTCTCGCTGCAGAATTCTAAAGTGAAAACATTTAACTCATTGGTAGCTGTGGAAAGCTGAAGTGCGAAGCTATCTCATCGGGGGTTTACAGGGGACGTAGTTCGAGGCACCAGTTCCAAGCCTTTGCCATGAGTCCACAGAGCTTAACTGTGTCAGAAGCAATCAGCGTCCCTACTGTGTCATGTAGGGACTGAAGATTTAGCACTCTGTCCTCCGACTGACACTGACAAAGTACAAGCAGACAGGAGAAGAACACATGGAAGACAATAGCCCGTATTCCGTCAAGACTATTAGTGTCACGTTACCGTAATTATGTAATAAAGTGTAAGCATGTTTCTTTATTTCGCATATCACGCTCTATTATGAGTTATCTCTGTATGTATTTCATAATTTGTATATCATATTCCAGTAATGTTTAGCACCCATCATATACATGACAGTACGTCTTGGTTCTTTCTGACCTCTACAAGTTTTACCAGAAGGACCCGAAATATTCTGACCATCGAAATGATATATACCAGAATCCGCAAAGCATTTAGGTTGGAGTAATTTCTTTAATCTATTACTCTTTGAGGTATGACTCTAAGTGAAACAGGAGACATCGAAAGGAAAGCCTTAACTGCTCCAAGGTTAAGAAGAAGATAATAAAAATAAAGAGTTGAATACATTTAACTCTTCAAGTTGTTGTGATAAGTTTTCTTCAAACGTGAGACTGACCATCCAGTAAAAACGCACTAACATTAGTTATACATAGAATCAAATTTTGAGCATCCTACAATTAGATATTTAATACTTAGTGACTTGGTAACCTTGTTTGGAGTGCCTGTTGAGAGCTCAATACTGTACACATACCTTTTACCCATATTACGAATTCTGACCTAATCAAGGGTTAATGACTTTATAGTTAGTGGATGATTGCTGTATTTTTATTTGTTATAAGTAAAAAAAATGTAAAGGGTTAATGAAATGAAAACTCAACCCCTGCCCCTCTTAATTTGTGAGGTTTTTCTGTTCACTTTAATGTTGCAAGCATTCTTTCGTTCTATTGCCATAAACCAATAAAAGCTAAACATCAAGTAAGACTCGGAAGAAGGTCTCACTAGATCATGACATAAGTATGTAACAAGAGGATAAGCTTTCTAGAAGAAGAAGAGGATACGGTTTCAACTGTTAGTGCAGCAAAGACAGGTGGTAAGCTGTCCAAAACAAAAAACAAAACAAAAAAAAAACAGCTACAAAAAAAAAAACACATGAAACAAAAAGTAAAAAAAAAAAAAATTCTTAAAGAATCTAAACAAAAACTGTCTATAGGATAGAAATAAAGGCTACCTACTGTGCTTCTGTGGAAGGCTTGCTAAATCCATTGTCTTGCAGAGACAGGAAGATTTTCTAAACAGCTTTGCATTAGGATGTAAACGCTCTCATCGTTGCACTCCTCTACGTTGTGCTTCTCTCTTCTTTTCTCAGCAAGTGCAGAATCTCGTGTGCAAGTGCGTCTGCTTCTATGGGAAGCTAGTTTGAATTTCATCCCATTGATTCTCTCAGCCACTAAGGATTCATAGCGGCTTTTGCCCAGTCTCTCTCTCTCGTCAGAGCCTTGTCTTGTGCCTCTGAGAGCACATGATGGGATAAAGGGAGGGCTGGTTACATCTTTTTTTTTTTTGCCAGAAGGTTGAAACCTTCACTGTTTGATTAATATCAACACTTACCAATCACTTGCTATCTACTGAATACAGCATTTAAAAGGATGAACATACAGATGTTCCTTCTACATTCAGAAAGATGGATACAGTTACTTGAATTACCTGTGTCTGTCCCTTTTAGTTTTAACCCGTTGGCCACCAGGGGGGTGTATAACAAATGGAATATACTAGATCTAACAGGGTTAAATAACAAATCCATCATAATTTGTAAAATAGGGCAAGGTTTTAGCAGATCTGCAATTAAGAAATTGTACCTCTGCAGGGATGTGTTTATAAAAGCTGTATGGAAGTTAGTCTTGAACGAAACCCTTACAGGTTTAATCAAGGTTATGCATTGTATAAAGCAGTAACTCGGACACAGGCAGGTTGACAGATATAGCTATAGCGATGAGTTAAGAGAGAAAGACAGCTTGTATGTTATCAATGACTAATTAACGGAATACGGGGATAATTATGTAATCACTATGGAGACAGACAAACCACATTCTCCACGTGACCTGAGCTTTATTATTGGAGTGGAAGCTCTGTGCTACAGTGTGCATTTTCAAACCACCGCTCCAAGTGCTATATTACAAGACGAAACAATATTAACATACAAAAAAAAACATGTTTGAAATTCTCTGATGCCTTTTACTATAATGGAATTTTTTTTATTTTTTTAATATGATGATGATTGATCCTTATCCCCAAATCACTCAGAGTTAAATTACAACGTACTATCAAATAAAATAATATACAAATAGATCCATAGGGATTACTGTATATGTGTATCAAGGATACATGTATTATGTGAAAATAATGCCATTGAGGGTTCGGAAGAAATGAAAATAAACCACAAGATGAAGGTCAAATGGTTTATAAATGTCTCCAGAAACAGGAGACGTCATTATTTTCCCAAGACAAAAATTCATTA
Source organism: Pelobates fuscus (assembly GCF_036172605.1). Taxonomy (NCBI): domain Eukaryota; kingdom Metazoa; phylum Chordata; class Amphibia; order Anura; family Pelobatidae; genus Pelobates; species Pelobates fuscus. Next base: position 110,794,532 of record NC_086327.1, on the reverse strand, counting down.
CTCTGAATCTTCATATTACATGATATTTTGAAGTTAGTGTCAGTGTTAAGTTAGTTAATAGTATTTAGGTTGGCAGAGGTTTAATGGTTAGAGATAGGGTAGAGTATGGGTTAATGTTTAATGTTAAAGGGACAATAAAGTCACCAGAATAATTACAGCTTGTTGCAGTAAACACTGTCTTTTCAGAGAAACTTGTTTCAGTGTTTACATTACTGCCTAGGGCTGTCTGAGGAATGGCCACTAGAGGCGCTTCTTGGGGCAGTGCTGCACAGTGAGCAGGACTGACGTTCAGCGTCTCTGCGCTCTGGATGGAGACGCTGAACTTTCCCCTTAAAAATGCATTGATTCGCTAATGGCTCATGTTGCCACACTCCCTAAGCCTGGAAAACCCCCAGACAGGTGCCAAAATTTACGCCCTATATCTCTCCTGAACACTGACGTAAAAATTATAGCAAAAATTTTCGCAAACAGACTAGCGCCAGTTATTCCAACACTGATAAAGGAGGACCAAGTAGGATTCGTAGGCGGCAGGCAGGGAGCAGACGGTACCCGCAAAGTCCTGGACAATCTATACGGACTGCAGAGGGGGAAGGCCCACAGTGTCCTACTCTCCCTGTACGTGGAGAAAGCTTTTGATAGGCTTCACTGGCCTTTCCTCCTTGCAGTACTCTGTAAATTTAACTTCCCTTCTACGTTCATTTCGCTCATCACAGCACTATACTCAGCCCCGTCAGCCCGAGTAGTTAATAGGGGATTTATCTCCAAACCTTTCTCCATCTCCAAAGGCTCCAGGCAGGGATGCCCTCTTTCCCCCCTACTCTACATACTGGCACTAGAACCCATGACACAACTGATCAGGGATGACCCAAACATACACGGAATCAGGCTCAAAGGGCGTGAATATAAATTGTCCTTATTTGCGGATGATATCCTCCTGACATTAGAATAACCACACATATCTCTCCCGAATTTCCACGACATCCTCACCCAGTTTAGCCGCTGCTCCTATTACAAATTAAACGTAGCAAAGACCCTCGCCCTAGGGATCAATATCCCCAAACCAGAGAAAGACCAACTTAAAGCTAATTTCACCTATGATTGGAAACAGGACCACATAAAGTTTCTAGGAGTTAACTTCACACCCATGCCAACCGCACTGTACAAAGCTAATTACCTCAAGCTACTCAATGAAATTCAAATGCTTCTCCAAGGATGGAAAGGCAAATTCATTTCGTGGGTGGGCCGCATGGTCTCAGTGAAACTGATAGCTCTACCAAAGATACTGTACCTCTTTCGTACCCTCCCAATTCGGCTCCCACACACCTATATACGCGGCTTACAAAATTTGCTCAACAACTATGTATGGGAAGACAAGAAACCACGGGTGGCGAGTTCTACTATGTATGGCACACCTGCACAAGGCGGCATGGGAATGCCGAACATAATGGGCTACTACAGAGCAGCACACATCGTGCCTATAATAGCGACATCTCAATGACGAGAATTGAAAACTTGGGCCACGATAGAGAAAGATCACGCAAATGATATGCACATATCGGCACTGGCTTGGATGCCGAAGACTCAAGCACCAAAACATATAGCACCGCTGCCCACAACTAAGCTTATTCTCTCCATATGGAACAACTACAAAAAGTGGCTGGGCAACTATGACCGAATTTCCCCTGTCCTCCATTTGAAATCCTTAAAACATCTTATACCAGATTTCAATCACGCACTCTGGCATAGGCATGGAGTCACGACTATGTCGCAAATGCTGCATGGCACTCGTCTGAAGACATTTCAAGACCTAGTATTGGAATTCTCTCTCCCAAATATAGCCAGATTTTCCTACATGCAACTGAAGTCCTGGTTCAACAAGCACCCGAAACCAATGTCTGTAATGGAAACGAACACCCACTGTCAGACCATAGAAAGACTATGCTTATCACCCAAACCGGCCACCAACCTCATATCCACAATCTACACCTCAGAGACTACCCAACTTAAAAAACAACCTCCCTCCCACATAACGGCGTGGGAAAAAGATATCGGAAGAAAACTTTCGGACTCTCAATGGCGACTCATCTTCGAGACACACAAAAAACTGACTCTTTGCACATTTCACTTTGAACTAGCACGAAAAGTTTTATACAGATGGTATCTAGTCCCAACACGTCTTAAACATTACTTCCCTAACACATCCGACATTTGCTGGAGATGCCAAAAAGACAGAGGCACCATGATGCACAAACGGTGGCAATGCTCGGAACTCCAACAATTTTGGCAACAAGTGGCAGATCTAACAATTCAATGCACCAGCACACCTCTACCACACCGACCTGAAACCTTCCTACTCTTCTTGCTGCCACAAACGCTGAAGAAATACCAACGATACTTAGCCTACCATATCATCGTAGCCGCACTAACAGTCATTAGCAGAAAGTGGAAACAAACCTCCCCTCCCACCATCTCCCAGTGTGTTGATGTAGTGGACACAAACAAAGGCCACAAAATCATGGCAAGAGGCACATATCACAAACTCTCTTACTGGTCAGAAGCATGGGAAATCTGGGATAGATGTAGGCCCAACCAAACCACAAACCAGAGACCCCCACAAACAGGTACCTAAGGCCTCTCGACTGGAGGCAACAACCACTATATAAACTGCCGCCGGCCAGGTACATGCACACCTAGAACGCATACAAAGTTATATGCCACCCCACTGAGTCTACCCACCCCCCCCCACCCACCCCCTTCTTTTTCCCCAAACCAATTATAGTCAAACGCAACGACCATTACAAATGCACCTGTACCCCAAAAGCACTCAGTCTGATGAATCAGGTGACATCAGCGATCTAACATACAAAACTAACACCACCTTTGCTGCATGATGTTACCCACTGATAGACTATGACTACCCACAACGCAGTGTGCATACGCAAAGCCGACGTTACGATATGGAACTATTATATGTTTCCTCCTCCCTCATTCTCTTCTGTACCCCCACCTTACTTGCAATGCACTACAATGTGACAAATACAATTAACCCTCACCCCTTTCTCTTTTGTACCCCATTGCATTTTGTTTTATGCCTTCAACTGACAAATTTCAAATTAAAAAAAAAAATGCATTGATTCATTTATTTTTTTCAATTTGTACTCTAAGAGCATAGATGTTCCAGTGCAGCCCAAGATTACTGGGATTCACAGTATCCAGCAGCAACTATTACAGAGTGGCAGCAAAATTCCCACTAACACTGGGCAGACCAGGTTCTGCATGAGATTAGGGCAACTGGACTGCATTGAAGCGATTCATGCATTATTTGCTGTTCATTATGGGAAATAATTGCACGGATTATGTCACCATCGCTGTAGCTCAGTATAATTTGGCCATAGATATAAAATATTACTTTTAAAAAAAATATATATATATATACATTTTATGCCCAATCGGGAATATACACCTCTACAAAGCAATTGTCACAATGATTAACGTTACACACGTTTACTATATAAAGTAACAGAGCAACACTAATATGCAAGGTACTTAATGAAGGGAGCATCAGTCATTTATAATAACAAGCCGATTCTTTGTTTAAAGAGAGCTTTGGAGTAAATACGATTCATCACTCGAGGCTAATTTGAATGTTTAATGTATATTGTACTCATCGCTGACCTGTTTATAATCACTGGTCTTCGCAAAGCATTTGGTAGGTAAAAAATGTGCATAAAATAATTGTGTGAGTAGGTCCACTGTCACAGTACTATGTTGGAGTTATTTACTATCTGTCAAACGTCTGTAAATAGAATACTGAGCATCATAATATGGGCTGAAAAAATAATCAAGCTGTTACAGTAACAGGAAATGTAATCCAAATCAACTAGTTTTGCTCAAAGAGTTTTGCAAAAATTATTTTGACTATTCCCTGACAAACATCATAGGAGAAAGCTTAAAGGGAAACTACAGTGCCAGGAAAACGAGGTTGTTGTTCCCTATAGTTCTCCCCTCTCTCTTGCACCCGCACCCCTCTCCGTGGTGCAGAAGGGGTTAAAAATATCTTATGTTACTTACCTGATTCCTGTGTCGATTTCCCTCTGATCTGGCTCGGGCTCCGTCTCCGCTACTCTCGCCCTCCCCCCCACGACTTCAGCCAGGAGGGGGACCTAAATAGGCCTAATTGCTTAATGCTTTCTTATGGGATTTTGGGTGACGCTGGATGTCCTCATACATAATCAGTTAGGCAACCTAACCTAAAAGTCGCTTAATGACCCGGAAGTTCCTCTAATAGAAGACAGCCCCTAGAGGTGGAGTTAACCCTGGCAGGTAATTATTACAGTTTATTAAAAAAAAAAAAATAGTTTGTATATTGTATTTCTTTTTGTAATATTGTATCCTATTGTAGCAATGTAATGTTTTGTGGACCCAGGACATACTTGAAAACAAGAGAAATCTCAATGTATCCTTCCTGGTAAAATATTTTATAAATAAAGAAAAGTTACCTATTGAAACGTCCAACAAATATCAACTACAAAGACGTTTTCTGAATAAACTGAGCTCACTGGAAGCATACGGATTTAATAAGTCACGTTCCGGTTTGGTGAGAGTTCACTGCAGAAGCTGCAAACCTTGAGAACTTGCAGCAAACACAGGAGTATCAACTCAACTGCATTAAAGGAATACTATATTGTCAAGAACACAAACATGTATTCCTGACCCTATGGTGTTAAAACCACCATCTAGCCCCCCTGATCCCTTGACCCTCTTAACCCCCTAAATATAGTAAAATCTTACTTTTATTCAAGTATGCAGCTGCTGCTTCTGACCCTGGTCTGCCTGCTTCTGCTGACATTATCAGAAGTGGGGTTTTGAGCCAATAACAATGTTTTCTTATATGATTGGACGAGACTGTCAAGGAGGCAGATCGGGGCAGAGCCATCACAAGCCATACACAGTTTTGGCCAATCAGCATCTCCTCAAAGAGATATATTGAATCAATGCATCTCTATGAGGAAAGTTCAGTGCCTGCATGCAGAGGGAGGGGACACTCAATGGCAGTGCTGCACACTAGGCATGACTGCCCCAGGAAACACCTCTAGTAGCCATCTGAGGAGGGGCCAGTGGAGTTATCACTAGGCTGTAATGTAAACACTTCATTTTCTCTGAAAATACAGTGTTTACAGCAAAAAGCCTGAAGAGAATGATTCTACTCACCAGAACAAATACAACAAGCTGTAGTTTTTCTGGCAACTATAGTGTCCCTTTAAGATTTTATCTCCAGACTGACAGTTTTAGCCATCCATACAGTTGACCAACCATTGGTTTCTGACAGTAAAGTTCTTGAGCCAGTTTTCTATAACAGATTAAACAGTGTGCTACAACACAGAACAATGTGATACATAATGTTTAATGTGTTGTGCGATAGAGCTATGATAAATGCGGTAAACTCAGATTGGATGGTAGCTTATTGGAAAGAAGGTCATATGAATTTAGATAATTTTTTGACATTTTGCATTTTGAAAAAATAATTTTAAAAGCTTTTCCAAAAATATTAAATCGAGGACTTTGGACCTTGATTTAATGTTTTTGGATATGTTTTTCAATTGATTTAACATTTTTGGATAAACTTTCAAACTTGTTCAATATTTTGACTGATATTTTATCATTTTTCTTTTTTTGTTATATATTGATATATTTTTTTTATATAGAATATTTTTTTGATATTTTAATATTTTGAAAAAAAACCAAACATTTTATCCAAAATAATATATAATTTTAAAAACATATCCAAAAATATTAAGCCACGACCTTAGTTAGCTAACGGGGCACTTTAAGCACCATAACCACTATAGTGTACTATACGATGCACACAGCGTACTGTAGTGGTTATAGTGCTTAGATTGCTCCTTTAAGTTTCCTTTGTTAAGATAATGTGTTACTTTTCAAGAAATGCATGGACAGGTGATTGTCCTCCCACTAATTATATATAGGATTCATACAAAGGCAGATTATTTTATATATCCATTAGTAGTAAGGAAAGTGGCAATACGCCATGAAGCTTATAGTTTATTTTTCCATATCCAGCAACACTTAAATTCTGCTGGTCCTTAACACTAAAGTGGTTATGGTGCTTGGGTGTTTCTTTCACTTCAAACCTGGAGTCTATGGGAGATTGTAAGTAGCCAAACAGAGATTTAAAAACACTTGCTGATTAATTCTTCACCATCCCACATTACAAGAAAGGAGAGATATTTTTTTGACCTCCTTATTGGGTCTATGTCCAACTTTACCTTAGTTAACCCCTTAAAGTAGGGGCTACTTTGTCTCTGTATATTTCCTGACTTTCTTAGAATCTGGGCTGAGCTACAGTGTCAATCCCATTGCAGGGAATTGGCTATGTCTATGGAGGGCCACCGAATTCGGCAAAGTCCCCAGACGGTCACAGTGCCGATTTAAGTTTTGAATAAGGAAACAACTTCTAAACAGATTTCATAAATATCAGCAAAAGATACCTATAGTTAATAGAAGCACTTTATACTTTCAAGATAGAGGTTTAAATCGAATTACTGATTATCTTAATACCAATGTTTTTTTTTTTTAATACATCAGTAAAACCGTCATTATTCAACATGAGTATTTATCATATGCCTACCACTAATTAGTTGATGTGTGTCTGCAGGATAGATTGTATCACTGCATTGAATATTGATTGCATCTTTGCGGAATATGAATATAACATACACAGAGAAAAGAGGTTGGTAGTGAAAACATTGATTATGAAAAAGCAATAGAACAATAGATGCATGTTTATCTTGCCAATCTAATGGTCAGATACACCAGCAAGACTCAGAACGTAATGAATTTATTTAACAGTTATTATGAGTGGATCTTATCCAGAGAGCTTTACAAAATTTCGCAATTATCTGTGAATTGGATAACTGACAAAGGGGTATAAAATTAGACATATTTGAAATATTTAAAAAGGAAATGGAAGAAAACTTAACACATGGCCTTTAATCTAACATTGGTACTACATACATACAAAGTTCAATGTAAGAAGGCACATGAGCTTACAATTAAAATGGATAATATACAAAAAATGCAAAAAGCAAAATCACTGTAGAAGAGTTATTGTAGGTATGGGCACTTGATGAGCAGATTACCTAATTTCTCTGCACCTCCAAATGCAATATGCTCAATTACTGTACAATTAAAACAGACGTAAAACACTCCAACGTAGGTAAATACACTTTATATTTAAATAAAGGCTTTTGGGTCGCTGTGCCGACTCTTCCTGTAAACAAAGAGTTAAGTTATCAGTAACCCAGCGGCAGGGGAGGGCTGACAGCCTTAGGCCTGGGGGGCAAAACCAGTCAAGTGGCCCATTGCGCCACCAAATCAGTTCACCATCCATGCCCACCTTTTTCTGGTTTTATAACGGATATTGATGTTTTGCTAATCAGTAGCTCTGTATTATGTGTTTCTGGTTGTGTGTGAGGGATGCATTGTGTGAATCTGTGTTTGAATGCATAAGGGATGCAAGGTGTGTGTCTGTATGTGTGTGCATTGAGTGTAAGAGATGCATTGTGTTTCTGTGTGTATGTAAGAAAAACAGTGTGTGTGTTTGCATGTGCGTGTAAGGGTTTGCATTGTATGTTTCTGTGTATGTGTGCAAATGATGCATTGTCTTTGTGTGTAAGGGTTGCATTGTGTGTGTGTGTAATGGATGCATTGTGTGTTTCTCTGTGTGTAAGGGAAGCATGTTCTGTTTCTGTGTATGTATAGGGATGCATTGTGTGTTTCTGTGTATGTATAGGGGTGCATTGGGTGTTTCTGTGTATGTATAGGGATGCATTGTGTGTGTGTGTGTGCACGTAGTGTTAAAGAGCTCCCTGTCTTGCCCCCTGTCCTATAGAGCTGTCCCTTCTGTCCCTTAGAGCTCCCCCTGCCCCTTAGTGGTCTCTCCTCTCCCCCACCCTCCCCTAGCGGTCTCTTCTCACACTCACCCACCCTCCCTGTGCTCTTCTCATCCCCCCTCCACCCTCCCTGTGTTCTTCTCACTCCTCCCTCTGTGTGTTCTCACCCCCCTGTGTTCTTCTTACCCCCCTCCTCCCTGTGTTCTTCTTACTCCCCCCTCTTCTTCTTACTCCCCCCTCTTCTTCTTACTCCCCCTTCTTCTTCTTACTCCCCCTTCTTCTTCTTACCCCCTTCTTCTAATTACTCCCCACTCTTGCTCTTACTCCCCCCTTCTTCTTCTTACCCCCCTCTTTTTCTTATCTCCCCTCCTTCTTACTCCCCCCTCCCCTCTTCTTACTCCCCCCTCCCCTCTTCTTACTCTCCCCCCTCCCCTCTTCTTACTCTCCCCCGTCCCCTCTTCTTACTCTCCCCCCCTCCCCTCTTCTTACTCTCCCCCCCTCTTCTTACTCTCCCCCCTCCCCTCTTCTTACTCTCCCCCTCCCCTCTTTTTACTCTCCCCCCTCCCCTCTTCTTACTCTCCCCCCTCCCCTCTTCTTACTCTCCCCCTCCCCTCTTCTTACTCTCCCCCCCTCTTCTTACTCTCCCCCCTCCCCTCTTCTTACTCTCCCCCCTCCCCTCTTTTTACTCTCCCCCTCCCCTCTTTTTACTCTCCCCCCTCCCCTCTTCTTACTCTCCCCCTCCCCTCTTCTTACTCTCCCACCTCCCCTCTTCTTACTCTCCCCCCCTCTTCTTACTCTCCCCCCTCCCCTCTTCTTACTCTCCCCCCCTCCCCTCTTCTTACTCTCCCCCTCCCCTCTTCTTACTCTCCCCCTCCCCTCTTTTTACTCTCCCCCCTTCTTACTTCCCCCCTCCTCTTCTTACTCTCCCCCTCCCCTCTTCTTACTCTCCCCTCCTCTTCTTACTCTCCCCCCTCCCCTCTTCTTACTCCCCCCTCCCCTCTTTTTACTCTCCCCCTCCCCTCTTCCCTCTTTTTACTCTCCCCCCTCCTTACTCTCTCTCCCCCACCCCCTCCCCTCTTCTTACTCTCTCTCCCCCCCCTTTCTTCTTACCCCCTCCCCTGTAGGTGGCCGAGCTGCACTCCGGTCCGCGGTCCCGGCCGGAGTGATAGGAAGGTGCACACTGAGTGTGCACCTTCCTGTCAGTCCGGCCGGGTACAGGAAACAGAAACTCCTGTTCCGCGCGGAACAGGAGTTTCTGTTTCCTGTACCCGGCCGGACTGACAGGAAGTGCACACTCAGTGTGCACCTTCCTATCACTCCGGTCAGGACCGCGGACCGGAGTGCAGCTCGGCCAGCTACAGGGGAGGGGAGAAGCTGCTGCAGCCGCGCTCTTTACAGAGCGCTCTGCGGCTGCAGCATTTAAAGGGCCGGCCCACCGCGGCCGGTCCTAAAAGAATTTCCCCTGCCCAGCGGCAAGATGGTCCCTCACGGCAGCTCTGCTTCACCCGCTAGGAAATCATCGGCATTAGTGATGATCTGCCACCCAGTAGGATGGTTCTTGAAGTAAAGAGTAGGACGCACAGCGCATGTGTGGTAATCAGGATGAGAATCAAAACCTTCCGCTTTGCATCCCGGCACAACGCAATCAGGAAGAGCACACTAACGGCTGTATGATTGACAGGTGGGAAGGTGCAACCCTGATCCTTTTTTAACATGAAATTGGACACCATCATTTTTCCCTGGAATAAGACATCCCCCGAAAATAAGCCCTGGTGCATTTTTCAGGGACAAAAAATCATACCCTGTCTTATTTTCGTGGAAAGACAGCTGATCCATAAACTGCAGATCTCAGTATGCCTGTTTATTGGCAGTTGTGGAAGGAATGTTGTTGAAGGGAATCAGTGGAGTGCATGTGTGCAGGTAGAGGGTATTGTGCATGGGCATATATCAGTGAACCCAACCGCTGATTCCAACCACTTTGCTTGCCAGAAATAATCAAACCACAGACTTACTTGGTGAAAATAGGCCACAGCTTTATTAGCTCTAAAATATGTAAAAATCTTTAAACTTCAACTTCATAACATAAAACATCCTATATACATAACTTACTCATTAAATATATACATCACTGAGTACCACCATGCCAACGAAAAACAATCACTTGGGCAGCTGCCCTCCTCCCTCGTCCGAACCAGCACAAGGCCTTTCTGGACCTTCCATTCTCGTAATTCTAACCACTAGCCGATCATCAGCTCAGTGGGCAAGTCTGTTATCCATAACTGTACCTGAGGTTAGGGGAGGGTGAACCTTACCCAAGCACTTTCCACGGACCGCTGGTCCAACCCTCGGTTGACAAGGGCCATATTCCACCACGCTGTGACAATAAAACACACAGACAACATACACACATAAAGAAACAAGCAAGGGAAGGGGGGGCGGGTTGCTGTTACGAACTAATAATTAAGATGGCTGCTTAGCTTGTAAAATGCCCACCTATTTATACTGTCACACCCATTTTGCCCCTTAATACTCCTCCCACCATTCTAATGGCCTCCTACCATTCTATCTATACACTCCCTCTCACACTCACATGTCCCTGTTCTGTCTGGGCCTTGCCTCACTCCTCAGAGTTCTGACTCAGGATGCAGGTTCTGATCTCAGCTGCACAAGATGCTACGGGAGTTTTAACATTAGGCTCTGGTGACATAGTACCCGTCTTTTCATTATATTATATTATATTGGTTCTACTGAAGTATAAACTTGTATTTAACAGTTTTTCTTAAGCCCTACAAAGATAAGCTAGTTGTGTCAATCTCTTTGAAACAAATCAATACATTTTCATAGCTTACTGTCAGAATCTCTTTATCCTCTACAGCGATAACCCCAGTTTGTAGTTAAAAGTATTTGTATATTTAAAGGACATAATGGTCCACAATGTGTCGGTATCAGAACTATGCTATAAATAATTGGCGTATTTTAAAGTAATTTTGCCTAAATGTTTTGTTATAGAATTTCAGATTTGAAAAGGGAATTGTACACTTTTAAAATGTCATCTTGACCGTAGAAATTATTTTTACTCTTTATTGTTTGTTTTCAAACTTGTGTGATTTCTTAATAAAACAATTCGGAATCTAGTACATTTATACAAAATAATTTGTCCGTTGACTAAACGGCACCATCTGCTCAAAGGTTAGACTACTGCAGATTATTTAATGTAATGCAAATAACATTTCAATGACTACACGCAAATAATGTATGCTTGACAACACGTTATACAGCTTCTAATGCTACAGGAATAACATGCTCAATCAATATATAGAAGGAAATCAAGAGAATACACAAAGTCTTATCAGCTTGCCCTATGGAGTCATAAAACACTGTTATATATATTCACATTATCAATGTCAATTCTATCCAAACTGGACAGCTATGATTGGCTGGAAGTGCTGGACGAGGGCTAACCCATTGCTCACAGCTTATTAACGTCAGATATATTGGACAAGAAAGACTGACTTTGATACTGCAGGGTATTAATGACATATTACCAATACAGCTGACATGGGAGCACTCTCTGGGTTTTACTAAAAGCCCAGGTTTTCCTTTACCTCCTCCTCCACATTGCCTGACATAGCAATGGGACAGAGCTTCTCTGAGAGTCTAGGTCAGTGGTCCTCAATCCAGTCCTCATGGACCACCAACAGTCTAGGTTTTGTCAACATCTCCATTTGAACAAAAAAGGGAAATGCATAAATCCTGGACTGTTGGTGGTCAATGAGGACTGGGTTCCGGACCACTGGTCTAGGCAACTAGTACACTGAGCTGGATTTAATGGTTATAAAGGTTATATTATTAAGTGTGCCGCTTAAAAAAAGCTTAACATTAAGAGTAAAAAGTTATCTTTCTCAGCAGTAGTGCCTATTCAGAAGAATCTCAAACTAATTTCAGGCTGTTGGTGCCATCACAAAGTAGAACTTTTAAGAACCTTATAGGAACAATGCAAGCACCATAACCACTACAGCCACTGTAGACGTGATAGTGGCAGGAGTGGTCAGGCACCCACTAGAGTAAGGAGTCAAACAGTTCTCTCTTATTTCGTATCTTGGGCCGCTCCCTGCTTCCCCTACCAATGTCAGAGTCGGAAGTTGCTGGGCTTAGCTAATTGGCTACGAGAAATCAGATGGCACTCTCAGCCAATGAACTAGGCCCTGCACTGCAGAGCTTAGCTCAGGAAAGCTAATGGAAATTCCTGCTTAGGAACGTCTGGCTCTCCAGGTTTGATAGTGGAGGCAGGTTACGGTGATTCGAAAACATTGTGATTCCTTACATTGGGCTCTCCTGGCACAATAGCTTTGGTGGTTATGGTTGTTTCAGTGTCCCTTTAACAGCAGGCAATCTCCATCTACACTAGCAATGGCAACATATCACAGGTCTCATCTATGATTGATGATTGACCCTCTCAGCACAATAAAGAAAGGGTCCTGGATTCCCCTCCAGCCGTACATTGATTGCTAAAAATGTGCAAGCAAACCAATATTTAGAAGACCCTCTGAGGAACTCGGAAAATGATCATTTGGAGCTTCTGTGACTCTTATGTGTTGGAGACTTTGCTGACATTTTAGATCTGAGCTGTACTTATAGCAAGAACCAGGCTGATATTATTAATAGAAAGCATTGATGAAGCTATAGTGTCATTGGGTGTGCAGCTGAGATCAGACCCCGCGTCCCAAGGGGCTCATTGAGTCATTCCTGCCACAACTGACACTAAGCTGGGATACTGAGACCTGCAGTTTATGGACCTATAATCCCCCTGGTGCAGGAGTGCTTAATGATCTCTCCGGCAGATGGATACATTTAAATGTATCAGTCATCTACATTTGACACAGCGGGACTCAAGGGTGGATGAGCCCCAATTTAACATACATAGACAGTATGTATGTATGTATGTACATATATATATAGATATTAGTATTAATTTATTTTATTTATTTATTTTTCTTTGGCAACAAATCCCCTAGATATATGCCACCAGAAGTTAACTGTACATCTCCCACACATCCCCTGGTCTTCTATTCCTAACTATTGTTATTTCAGTTTATACATGTGAGTAGGAGTTTTAATATATAAACGTACTCCTTCTCTGGAAAATTAAGTCACTTGCAATGTCAAAAACACACAAACAAACAAAGCACAAAAACAAAACAAGAATGACAAACAGTAATGCAAAGGAATACTATCTAGATGTTGATTCTTCCACTGCGTGTAAGAATTGTGGTTTAACGCTTCAAAACATATAACATTTCTATTTTCTACCCTGTATAGTTCTAAATACAGTGCGCTTTCTAGGATTCGCCTTTGGCTGTTAGTTCCGATTGAATGCTTTTGCCATTTCTTTAGGTCCTAGGTGAGTTCATGCAGAACGGTCTCTTTAATGACCATAAATAGGTCATTAGTGGGGATATTTATAATCTTTATCTAACATTCCATATATACACTATATATATATATATATATATATATATATATATATTAATAAGGTTGATAATCTTTATATTTTAAAAATGCTGCATTAATTCATGCTGCATTAATTGAATGACGTCATTCTTCAAATTGTGCCCTTGCCTTCTAGAGCACAATGTTGCAACATATTGTAGTTGTACACATGGGATAATTTTGAAGAGGTAAGGTTACATTACTTGGTACCAATTTAATTTTTTTTCAATTATTACTAGGTTCTAAATATATCTTGAGGTTTGATTATCATTAATACCAAAACGAAAGACACCCATTTTATTAATCTCGGAAGGTGTTGAATGATATTAGCAGGGATCAAGCTTGTGAATATGGGATATCACAACTGGGGCACTATCCACTGATCCATCTAGCTGGTGAAAGAACAAATAATTACTCCTTACTAGTACAGCAAAATATATTTTGAGAGGACTGTGCTTTCACAAATTCAGAGAAATGACAGAACATTTATGTGTTATTTCCTCTAAGGAATGCAGGCTTTGTTAGTTCTAATTAATCCAATCTGCTACAACACTTCCATAATCTTTCAAATGTTGATTTTTCTTCTTATGCGATATGAAAAGTACTTCTTACCCCCCTGGAGAAGCTGTTGATATTTTGTGACTGGTTTAAATGTATTATGTACGTATTGTTATACAGCTTGTACAGAAATCACGTGGGGAATTGGCTAGTTCACCAAAGAGTTAATCCCAAACAGCTGTTAATTATTTGGAACCTTGATCTATAGTTTTAATATAAACAATATATTTAGACTTGTCTTGCATCAAAGGAACACTATGGCATTAGAAATTAAATACAAACATGTATGCCTCACTTTATAGATTTATTCTACCTATGTTGGTGTCCACCACCCCGTGAGGGTTAAAAAAGTGAATACTACTTACTTCTCTTCCCTTGCCGCACTGGCCTTGCCTCTGATGCTCCACCTCTCTGGCTGAGATCATCAAGATGTATAATCTCAGACAATCCAATGCTTCTTCATATGGAAGCATTTGGATGCTAGTGCGCATGCACAGTAAATCGCAGAGCTGCACTAATCAAATGCTGCTCCTAGAGCAACATTTGATTAAGAACTGAGTCTAACTTAGTTCTTACAGGAAAGTAACTCAGTATGACAACCACTAGAGTTGTGTATAACTCAGCCATGGAAACATTGCAATCTCTACAAACAGCAATGTTTTACATTGCAGGGTTAAAATTAAAGGGCCACAGTACTCAGGCCACTTCATTGTGATTAAGTGGTCTGGTATGTTTAGTGGTCCTTTAATGACTCAACAGCATTCTTTCTAAGCAGCAATATCTAATTCACTCACCACCCTCCTCCCAAACATTTTTTTTTTTTTTTTAAAGCAAACAAAATAACAATCTCGAGACCAAAGTGCATAATGACTAAATTGCTGATGGTACACAAAGATCATGTAAGGTTATGGCTTCCTCCGTGTACCAGCTCTGTGATACACACAGCTCACTCTTACTGGGATCTGTTCTGTTTCATCCTGCACTTTACTGCTCTGACCTGAATATTTTGATCAATGTTGAAAATTAGTTATAGCTTTTTACAATGTGACGATGGCCGCACGGAAACATATTAGTGCGTTATGTGGCTACAGGGGCGATTAGCGTCTGTACTTTTATGAACATCAATTTATGACTTGATGCAAGGCTTTTACAGGCAATTTGTAACTGCGTGAAGTAGTACATGGTGCTGGAGAATTTAGGAATTGAGGAGAAAAACCCAGTCTGCCTACGTCATGCAGAAAATATATTCTTCACATGATACCAAAACAGATTCTGGCATTACGCAAAGACCTAGCAGGAAATGTACTGGTATATATCCTTATAAGACCTTTTGAAAGCAGGTTATATTCTTTTTTTTCTTTGAATAACACACACTTCCTTTAAGAGTGCAATTACAATTATTTATATAGTGCCAACATAGTCCGCAGCGCTGTACAATAGGTAAACAAGACAAAACACGTATGATAGACGGGAACTGTAGGAACACATTATTGAGACAAATGTAGGAACAGCTCCCACTTACTCCTAAACAGTGAGGAGTAACTGGCCTCGATATAAAATTGAAATGAAACAAAGTAGACCGAGGTTCCATCATATATTGGAATGGAGGCAAGCTGTACAATACTCATACAATACTTTGACATGGATGGATGTACGGTTTGACAGAAAGACAACTATTTGATAAATCTTGTGTAGGGCTTCTGGCTCTATAATAAATGAAAATCCATCACTAATCATGTTTGTCTCTTAAAATGGGTCTATAATTGCAACTTCTAATGAGAAAAAGGGAGAGATCATGCAGCATAGTAAACTGGCCTCAACCTTTTGTTGAACATTTTTAAATCTGTTCAGCAGTTTTTACGAAAAACTAATTATTGGTTTCCATCCATTCCTGGCCATTGTGGGTTTAGAACGTTTGAGAGCACAAAAAAAAATGTTGTATCCAGGATAGTGAAAATCTCGAAGATGATGTACAGATCGCAGGCTCTGATTGACTGCTGACATTCTTACTTTGTAATCTATAACGGGTTATAAGCGAAACTAATTTAATGTCAATCCATTAGCAATATTCTTTTAAAACTAATTTATGGAAAAATGTTCAAGGCTACAAATTATCTCCAACCCAATATACGTACAGGTATTATAATTATTTGGTATTATTATTATACCCAATACACCAATTGATAATTATCTTCTAAAATCCTAAAGCCAGTTATTGCATGGACACAAACCTCTTCGAAATATTTATTTTTGATATTAATGGTCTCTTTATTAATCCGCTCGAGGGCTTATTCATACATTGATACATTTAAGTTTAGACAAGCGGAATCCAGAGACTGTAGAGAAATTTAATTTCAGAAATATTTATTTCACAATACAGTATAAATAACGAATAAAAGGGCCAGATCAATAGTTCAGAGAAGAAGAAATGCTTGGTGAAACCGGTAAAAAGCTGTATCATGAGAATATGCCAGGTCCATCGTGTATACAGACTCTTGCTGGGAAGAAAACATTTCACACTACATTATAGTATTGACAGAGACGATTGCGATTCTGTCTGCAATTGGAGTTCGATAACTTTATAGAGTTAGTTATACAGAGTTATACTGAAATAAGTAGAAGTAAAGGAAGCAAACTTCAAATGCACAATAAATAACTGTAAGAATATTGGTGATAGAGCCTATTTGAAAGAACAAAAGTTCCCCAATTAAATGTCTTGATCCCCTTGATGTCTACAGAAAAGTTGGAAAGCGTATATCGCAGTCGTTTATTTACGTATAACTAAATATAGAATGGGTTATTTAAAAGTGAGAATTTAAAGTGAATTCAAAGTAAATTTAAAATTTAAGACCAGACTTAGAGAATTATCCCAGTTTCACTATTTTGTACTTAGAGGGTCTCTATAGTCACCAAAACAACTTTGGCTTAATGAAGCAGTTTTGGTGTATAGATCATGTCCCTCCGTCTCACTGCTCAGATATCTGCCATTTAGGAGTTAGATTACTTTGTTTATACAGCCATAGGCACACCTCTCTGCATGTGACTTACACTGCCTCTCTAAATACTTCCTGTAAAGAGCCATCTAATGTTTACACTCCCTTTATTGCAAATTCTGTTTAATTTAGAATTTATCATATCCTGTTCTGTTAGTAGCTTGTTAGACCCTGCGAGGGCCCCCAGTATGTAATTAAAGTTCAATTAACAGAACAGGAGATTCTAAACCATTTTAAAGTTAAAGTTTAAAGTTAACATTAAAATGTGATTGAAAATGAAGCCATTTTTTTCATGCAAGCTGTGTCAGTCACAGTCAGGGAAGGTGTGGCTAGGGCTACATAAACAGAAACATAAATGATTTAACTCCTAAATGGCAGAAAAATAATTAGTAAGCCTGTAGAGGCATGATCTCTACACCAAAACTGCTTCATTAAGCTAAAGTTGTTTGGGTGACTATAGTGTCCCTTTAGATTTTAAATGTACTTTGAATTCACATTAAAAAATAATTTTCTAAAAAATTGATTATATTGAATATTGAATAGGGTACATTAAAGAGTGTTTCTCAACCATCTTAGGGTAATATAATCGGTTTATGCCACGTAATACATTGTTTAGTCCCCATAGACCTTTTTTTGTTTTTTAACAGTTTTAAACTGAAACATTTAATTAATGAAGCCATTTTCGCTGCACTGCCTAAATGCAGAACGTTATCTTGTGTTTTCACGTATGACTGTGGGTCATTAGCAGTCGCTCTCAGTCATTGCTTTAGCGAGTTTTGTAATTGCCTGGCTATCGCGAGGCATTCTCAGACACAATAGCACAATTTCAAAAGACTTTTTTTCTGGGTCATAATGAGAGCAAATTAAAAGTATGAATCTTGAAAACTAGCTGACTAATTTGGCATTAAACAAACCCACATTTGTCCTAATGTGATAATGAACTACAATTTGAATTGTCTACCAGCTTTTTAAAGGTTTTCTTCTCCACGTATAAATCGCTTTTCCATGATATTTATGTCAAACAGTGCTCCTGAGTTATTAAGCATCGGGCTTGTTATACCGTACATTAAACACCATTTAGGAACCCAAGTTTCGGTGCTGACATGTTGTGGGATGAAAATCTGTTGTTACCAGCTGCCAGTGGGCTAAATTTGACCTTGTAAGTATGCATGTAAGAGCTCTCAGTGCTTCAAAGAAATGACAGTTCCACGTTAAAAAGAGTATCTTTATTGTCAACACTGGTGAAAGAATCCATGTTCTAATGTAACATTTAGATATGGCTGCCGTTGCTAGTAGGCACTAGTCGAAGGGTACACAGCCTTCGGTACTCCAGATATTGTGGACTACATCTCCTCTAATTCTTTTCCAGCACTTTGGCTGCAAGAGCATTATGGGAGATGTAGTTCACAACATCTGAAGTACCGAAGGTTGCTTTCCCCTGCATTAGACTTTCCATATGTACATAATAAATCTATCCCATCAGGCTGAGGTCTAGTTGAACTATACGTGCTGAATGTTCGGGAAATGAGGAAAAGCTATGTAATGTGCTGCACGTCCATCAACTACCAAATGCGTTAACGAGCAATCAGTTTGCATTTGGTACATTTATTTCAATCTACTTTTTTTGATACAGTCTCCTCCAGACTCCGTCTCTTCTTCTTACCTAAACAAAGCAGCATTCATAGAAGAATCATGTAACATATTCATGTGAATATAGATGTATGCACCTGTGCATTAACTACTCAGAAATGTAATTGCAGATGATGGGGTATGTTATCATTCTGTTCTAAGGCATAGTGTCCTTATAAAGTTATGTTGGTCACTTTGTATTAGTAAACATAAGATAGTGCCATGATGATTGGGTTATTCACTAAAAATGAGAATCCAAAGTGAATTTCAGCTTTAAGACCAATTGACTCAAACTGAAATAATGGCTGATTTAGAGAACTTTTCAAGCTTGGCTATTTTGATCTTCAATTTTAAATTTACCTTGAGATCACTTTAAATTTTCACTTTAGTTAATAACCTTTTTAATTATCATCCCTAGAACTTTAGTGTCCTGTGTTATATTATTGTGTGTACATTTTACTAAGCAGAGTGTTTGTATATATGGTCCTATTTAAAGTCCAGCTTAATACTTCCTCATTTAGTTCACATATAGCTATAAAACATACTTCTGCCATGGGTGCAGTGGACTGCAGCAATCTATCATTTGCTATTGCAGAATATAATTTGCATAATATTCAGAGACTTTGAATAATGCATTGTAGGAAAGCAATCGTTCACTCACTCTCCATTTCCAGGTACAGGAAGACAGTTTCAGGTAAGAATAGAATTACATCTATACATTTGTTAGTGATTTAGATCAATGTATTGATTAAATTATATTACTTGCCCGAAGGCGATCTTTTCACACTAACTTTTACAGATGATAGGTTCACTTTAGGCCTGTCTTATGGTATTTTGTGCTCAGGTCAATCCATGGCCTGCTTTAGCGAGGCTGAGATCAATAGAGAAAGGTCTTACACTCAGCAGATTGGAGTGATAAAGCAGCATAAAGTGATTCTAGTTAACAACCTGTATTGATTGGCATTGGGAAGATAGGATTAGTAAACACCACAAGACAGAGAACGAAATTCCAAGAATAAACATAATTTTGTGCTTATCTGTACTTAAAGGGACACTATAGTCACCAGAACAACTACAGCTTGTTGAATTTGTTCTGGTGAGTAGAATCATTACCTTCAGGATTTTTGCTGTAAACACTGTCTTTTCGAAGAAAATGCAGTGTTTACATTACAGCCTAGTGATAACTTCACTGTCCACTCCTTAGATAGCTGTTAGAGATCCTTCCTGGGTCATGGCTGCCTAAAATGCATCCAAACATTCAGTGTCTCCTCCCTCTGCAGACACTGAACTTTCCTCATAGAGATTCATTGATTCAATTCATCTCTATGAGGAGATGCTGATTGGCCAGGGCTGTGTTTGAATCATACTGGCTCTGCCCCTGACCTGCCTCTTTGTCAGTCGCAGCCAATACTATGGGGAAGCATTGTGATTGGATCAGACTACCACTTCTGCTGATGTCAACATACAGCTTGTGTTTATGAGACAAACAGCATGCAGAGTTACAGCTTCATGCTTGAATACAAGTAAGATTTTGCTATATTTATGGAGGCATGATGGGCCCAGGGGGGCTAGATGGTGGTTTTAACACTATAGGGTCAGGAATACATGTTTGTGTTCCTGACCCTATAGTGTTCCTTTAAAGAATGAGATTGTTTCCTTTTAAAAAGATTACAGATAATGCTATCTGTAAATGTTACTATTCAAAAAGCATAGGTGACAAATAAACTGGTACTCGTGTTTCTCCTGATTAGTTCTTGATGCTATACTGTATGCATAAATATAAAGAAAAAACACTAAAATACATAGTATATTTAAAAGAAGAAAAACTACCACAACAAGAGGACATCGTTTTAAATTAGAGGGGCAAATGTTTAAAAATAATATCAGGAAGTATTACTTTACTGAGAGGGTAGTGGATGCATTGCATAGCCTTCCAGCTGAAGTGGTAGAGGTTAACACAGTAAAGTAGTTTAAGCATGCGTGGGAAAGGCGTAAGGCTATTCTAGATATAAGATAAGGCCAGGGACTAATGAAAGTATTTAGAAAATTGGGCAGACTAGATGGACCGAATGGTTCTTATCTGCCTTCACATTCTATGTTTCTATGTTTTATAGTCTCTGCGGATTCAGAATAAGCTTCCACCCAAACCCTTAAAAGATACACATAGCTTCAGAGAATGCCTAGTGTTGTTTTTCCATGCTAGGGATTATGGGATTATGTTCTCTCTCTATGATTCCATTGGACATAATTTATTTTACGGAGGACAAACTTTGAGGTGTCAAGTGGCCTCGAAAAATAATTAGAGCCAAGGCTATTCGCGACGTGGATACAAGGGATCAACAGGATTGCAACTTGAAGCTCGCCAATAAAATAAATGGGCACTTCCCAGGACAGCCTCAAAAAATAATTAGAGCCAAAGCTAGACGTGACTTGGATACAATGGATCGACGCCATTGCAACTTAAAGCTCACCGATAAACTAAATGGACACTTCCCAGGATAGCTGGTAAATACTACTAATATACAGACTCAAAAATAATCATATAATTGAATGTGCACCTCGTACTAGCAAAACTCTTCGTTGAACTTCACAAAGTAGGAACTGAAGGATATGCATTAAGGTTTATGTGAATTAATCAGGTTTCGTATTCCAGATCATTGTACCCATAATATCTCACATACTTATTGTTGTAAATCTTATATATATTATATATATTGTTAAGATAATTCTAAAAAAAATACACAACAACAGAGTTCAAAGGCGACACCTCTTTGATTTAAAGCAGCGATGGTCAGAAAAGTACCTGACAAAGCACTATTGGAGTTTTAGTTCTGAGGAACTAGTTTTTGGTCACCCCTGATACAAAACATTATTTAATTAGGTAGTTACTTTCTAAGCTTGTTAAGCACATCATTATAATATTGATTTAGCCAAACTACAGTTTTTTTTAAATGTGTGATAATCTTTTAACAAATATGTATTAGACTTGAAGATTAATTTTGTTATGAACTGCAATTCGTCCAAATCTACGTCAATCAAGTGATTGTACCAATTCCTGAACTTTTGCAATACAGTGATTGGCCTATGTGCGTGCCCTTTTAGTTTGTCTGATTTGTTTACCAAATTTATTTTCATTAATGTAATTTAGACAGGCCAAACCCCCATATAGTTGCAATTCGACCATCCCAAAAATAGTGGGCTCGGCCGACACAAATTTTAAACAAGCCTAATACCCATATGGCAGGCATTATTTTGTGGACCTTTCCCCAAAGATCCATTATTTTTATTCATAAGCTAAATTTGCTGATAAAAAGAAAATGAATAGTGTTTTAGGTAAACATTCAACTTGAGTAAGCCCAATGCAAATAATGTAACCTTCCACCAATGTTCCTTCTATTCCCTTTCCTACACGTCCTTTATTTTAAGGGTTACATGTCTTTTTTATGTTATGTCCCAATTAAAATCCCCAAACAATAACAGGTCGAGCAGGAAATGTTCTTTTAGCTCCAAGGTTTTAAGAGCTGGATGAATTTTGCTTTGTTGCTATGGTAGAGAATTCTCAGCCAAGGGATTTGGGTTTAAAAATCTGTTGATGCAACCTTGGCCTTCAAATTATATATTTAGGGTAGACATTTTGTTCTTTGAGGGCATCATTTATAAAATGCTGTTGGTGTTCCATAAAAACATAATATCAATTCCTGTGGAAAAAAGATAAATAGTAATTGCTCTCTTGATGCATCCACGAGAAGGGACGATTTGGAGATACGTCCCCAAGGAACAAAGCTATGTAGGTGAATGTTATATGTTATGCTGTAGGAAACTGACTAGGTAAGCCTTTCTGACTGCCCTAGTGAGAGCAGGCAGCACTCATGTTCTTTGAGGCTGGTGTGAATTTGCTCTGGGATAATTAATCAATTTCTAAAGCTTGAAATGCAAATTTGAAATGCTGTGAGATTCTCTGTCACAAAGCAGATTTGCAAATAATAGTCTCTCAAAGCCTGTTAGGTGACTTTCCATAGGGAGGAATGCATAGAGTGTGGAGCTGATATGATTTCTGCAGCTAGAAAATTAATGGTGAATTAGCTAACCCTTCTTTATCTAAGGACCAAACAAGGGAATATATCCAATGCATGTTTCAATGGCACTTTTATTCACATTACATTAGGGATTCATAAGTCCATTAAGTTATTATTATACCAGTCTCCACATGGAGTGCCTCAGTAATTAAAGAATGTGTGTCACAGTTGGCAAGCAGTATAATAAACAAGACATGCCAGGAAACTACAGTAATAGCTTTAGCAATATACTAGACAAACTTGCCTCCTACGGCAGGGGTATAATTTATCCTCTTTTAGGTCGGATTCTTCCAGAAAACTTTCTTTCCATTTCTTCAGACCGGTATGTTTTTTCTTAGCTTATATGACTTTATTCTCCCCTTTCTCAAACAATATTTTCTATACCTTCACAATCTAGAGTAGAAGATATTTTCTATCAAGCGCAGATTCGCAGTGGTTCTTGAAAAGGGATGTATATAGCCACCTTTGGACATTTGCGGGACATGCGTCGATGAACTGCTGATGAAAGCAGGCTGGAATTACAGCTCGAAGAGCCAAGTAGCACAAAATCCCGTCATAAAAAAAATAAATAAAACACATTGCACTTTTTTTTTTTTATTATTATTTTTTTGGAACGCAAAACCTAACCCAGCTCTGTCATCGCTACACAGACTGCTCCCCCACCGCACTTTCAATCAATGGAGGGGCTTATCGTCTGCTCCAGGTACAGATATTTGCAATGCCAGTTGCGAGTGCCTTGTATCCGACAGATGCCTATAGGCAGTCGCTTATCCTACTTACTGGCAAATCTGATCCTGAATTACAGGATGATGTTAGCTGTTTAGAGGAAAATAAAGCATATGTTCATTAATAGTACTAGATCTATATGGAGAAATTTAAACACTGAGTTTTATTTGTTATTATCATGTGATTTCTCTTAGATTCACCTGTGTTCCAGAAGAAATTACATATGGAATGTTTGGATTTAAGTGTATACTTTTGTTACCCTGCTTCAGACAAAGATTTACAACCAAGCTTACAGATGGACATACAGACATCTTCAACAGAGAATAAAATACCAATGCACGAATATGAGATATATTAATCAGTTGGGTTGGAATGAGTTGACAGTTAAACCAAAATATGTCATGTGACACGTCATCTCTAGCAGTTAGTGTGACAGGTAGAATTAGGTTAACAGCTGGGTATAATCCGTCTCTACAGAAAGCTCTGATCATATGATCGTCACGGATATCATATACTTACAAAATAAATGGAAGAGATTGTGCTGAAGTCAGCAGAGGCTCTCCGTAGGCTGTTATCCAGTGAACAGGACTGTGAGCTATCTACGTATGTTGTGTATGACTTAATCTTTGTTGTTACATTTAAAAAAGGTAATGCTTGAGTAAAAATCAGGAAGGGCCATAAAGAGCAATTGGAAATCTCCAGTTTGGATTTGAGACTTGATTAAATCTATAGAAGTTTCTCCATTTAGATGTATAATTCGTGTCCAGGGGGGGTTTTATATTACAGAATAAATGGAGCTGCTTTTGCTTTGCTAAACAACATATACACAAGAGGAAGAACGTTGTATCTGCGTTCATAATGGTTGTACACACCATGCACATTCACAAGACCAGATAAATCATGGTGTGAATTATAAAGCATAGATCGAACCAAACGATTTACAAAAATTCAAAGAGAGAGAGATAAGAATCTCCTGGCACTTCTTCCTCTGTGCTCCCACCCTCTAAAAATGGATTGTGTGTTTTAATGCAAAAGTCGTTCAAGTAGTTGGAAGGTCCAGGCATCTCAAAATCTGGCCCTCCAGATGTTGTTAAACTAAAATGTCCATGTATGTGCCTATCTATAGCATTCATAGAATTCTGGGGATTGAAGGGGCAGAGTTTGAGATTAATGTTCTTATGGTTTGCTAAATAAAAACTACACTTTTTGGGGGGCTAATTTAAAAGGAAATACACTACAAAGTAACATAATTAGAATGCAGAAAGGAGTAGGTCTAATCACCCAGACCTGGCACACAATCCGTTATAAGAGAAGACATGAATGCCAACTTTCAGATGCAATGTTTTATTATGGAAACTAGACACAAAAAGCAGATTTGAGATTATCTTTGTCAGAAGAGGCGTAATGACATCAGAACAAACACAACCATGATATCACTACATACAACACCACAAGACTTTGCGTCCACATAAATTATTCTCCATGGTTTTAAATAAATCCCACTCTAAAAAAGGAAATACGTTGTTCTTTGTTGCATGCTCAGACCAACAATTTTGTCTTTCTCAGGCTAACTTCCATTGTTTTAGTCTGTGCCACCTGGGTTAGAAGGCCATTCCACAAATCTATTATTTTTTGTAAAAACTTTAAATGCTCTTCCTATGATCTCAGGTTTATTCTCAGAATAGCTTGTTCTTATTTTATAAATAAGAAATTTACATGGAATACGCATAAGGAAAAGTGTGTAGGGTATGGCGCCATCTGAGGGTTGGCAATGAACCGTGCCATTTCCAAGAACCATGGTACCTGTGGATCAGAAGACATTGCCTAGTGTTCTGCAGTTCACTGGCTTAGATGGACACCTAGAATATCCAACTACCCCAAGTAAATGTAGTTACAAGCATGCTGAGGTCTGTCCTTATGTTGGCAAAAACTTCTTTATGTTCCTGAGATTCTATGGTGGGACGTTATTAATTCTGCCTTTTTTCCTCTCCTCCATGTCGTAGTTGCTGTCTGAGTAACATTACACTGTAGTTGCTGTACTTGTTTCCTCTCTCCCCCTTTGCTTGCCCTCCACCTCTCCAGCATCTACACAGGCACCTGTCTGAGAGATTACTGCACTTAACGTTTTGATGCCCTTTGAGGATAGGGGGCCGATATACACATAGAATTCTCGACTTTGCTACTTCTGGACAAGGAATCAGTAGATAGTTAATTCATTATGCTAGTTGTTGGTCTATGCTAGAGTACTATATGAGTTTAAACCCTTAAGGACCAAACTTCTGGAATAAAAGGGAATCGTGACATGTCACACATGTCATGTGTCCTTAAGGAGTTAAAGCTCCACTGTTTATGTCTGTATTGCATACCTGGATCTTACTGAAGATGTTTACAAGGTGCATATGGGCCAGTGGTATATGATATATGTGATTTATAATTAATGTTCTATGCTGATTTCATGATTTGTATCAAGTAATTTTAATTGTATAAAGCCTTGACGTATGCCCCTAGCTATATAGTTCTACATGTCTTTTGTGGGTTTTGGGCTAAATTTTGAAAGGTCATCATGGGTCCAACAAGATAAGCAGTCATGTAGAGAAGCCGAACAATTTATATTTTAAAGTTTATGCATTGTCTTTGCACTCTGTTACTGAAAGTGCTACAGTTGCCTTTTAAAAATGAAATAGAAAGCTCTTTTATACTAGACGTCTGTCAAAGTTAAAGGGGTAAAGATAAAAGTTAGAGATTTTTTTAACTAGCTATGCATTATACATACTGTGTGTATTATGTAAATATATGGATTACACGAGTTGAGTATGTTTGAAAAATGCAGTGATCGACCAGCTTGGCAGAAACATGTCATTTTCCAGGCATTTTCATTATGATAACCTCCGCGGATCACAATTTTTTTTTAACGTGTAGCGTGTGACTTTTTTGAAGAGGATGTCATTGTGACAGGTATGGGTGTACGGGCTTTTACTTTAAGACGTTGCTCATGTTGAGACAGCATTACCTTCCGCAAGAAGCCAGACAATGATTTCACTGCGTGCCGTGTTACATATTTAATGAAGAAGACAATGCATGTTTAAATTACATTAGTTAAGCACAGCAGGCACTAAGAAGAGATCTAGAAAATTGTGAGCGTTTAATCCCTAAAGGGAATAAATAGAGTATCAAGGCCATTTATGGTGTCAATCCCTCCCCTGTTTTGGAGCTTAACAATATGTCAGACTCATAAATAAAAATTAATATCCTAAAGTCCCAAATATGCAGAGCTGGGACGACAGAGCGCATATTCACCATCCTTTTTCTTTGTACTTATTATGCTGTAGATTTCTGCATTATGTTCCCTGTTTTTATTTTAACTTTTGTATCACAGCTCAGGTTTGAAATGTGTGTTTAATTTGTGTCAGGAATGCTACAGACTTAAAAGTTAGAACAACGTGACATGCAAGGATACAGCATGTTGAATAAAAAAACAGAGGGTGGTAAGTCTTAAACATAAAAGGAAGCAAATTAATATTCATTTTCGAATGTTGTGTTTGAAAGTGTTCGGGAGCCGGAGGAGGCTGGTGTGAGGTCACCTACTCAAAGTATTGATCTATTCAATAAATCATCAAAAATCCAGAGCAGGACGCCAGGAAAAAAGCCTTCACCCTGTAAAAATCAATGAGAAAAAATGTAAACTATATTAATCCATCCAAGATAAATACAAAACCTGAGAAACAGGGCAGAAGGGAAAGACAGTCCGACGCATTCCACGCTTGCAAGCATTTCGTCAATGTGATGCTTGTAAACACAAAATGCACAAATTGCCATTCCATTCCTCCCCTTTCCCACTGTGTCTTGTGGCATTGTATTTATTCCGAATGGATTTATCAAAAGTAACATTTTTTTCCATTGATCATTACAGGTGAAGATTTTTGCCAAGCTTAGATATCTGAGAGGGCTGCATATACCCCTCCGAACAATTCCAGCAGCTGCTGGCAGACAGGACTGACCTATAAATAATTGATGCATTGCGGCTTGTTTGTGTGTAATGGTAGTCGGCTGTCTGTATGTGATAGGGGTGAGTTGTAAATGAATTGGGAGCTGCATTTCTTCACATGCTATATTGATTGTAAGAAAAATGCATCTAACTCCAATGGGTAAATCCAAGAATGGTCGTTTCAATATAATATTTACGCCCTATCCATATAAAATCCACTGTTCCCTGAATGTATCCACTGAAACCCAGCTCCTGCTTACTGCTTCCACACGTTTAAAAACAGTAATAAATTATAAATATATATATACATCTATATATATATATATATATATATAAATATTTATATTAGCTTTAAAGATATGATAGCTGTTTGTGCATTCCTCAACAAACTCACATCACTGTACACCCAACACATGGGTAATTACTGAAAGACTTATGTAGTTTGCTGGCTCGTATCCCACGCATCTGTTCCTGAGCTGCAAAATTGGAAACCAGTTCTAGCATCATTCCACCTTTAGGGTGAACAGTTTATATGTGCATAATTATAATAAAAACCGATAATACAATAAATATAGAAATACAACCCCACAAACTGTCTTTGTTTGCAGCTTTACACAGTTCTGCAGTTGCTTGCCGCTGCTCCCTGTTGCAGACTGATTCTATTTTCGTTTTGCGTAACTTCGAAACACTTTTCTTTCACAGACAAAAATTAAACAACACGGCCAAAGGTAAACCAGGTTGAAAATATTAAATACCACACAATGATAATTCAGCGCTTGTGTCAGATAATTACAGTCCAATGGCAGCTAAAACACCAAGTACGGAGTCTCGCTAGTCCGGTAAAAACTTGGTAACACGGGAGGTAGGTGCAGCGCCTAAATAGTGCCTATTTGGGGATATGTCACAGAAAAAACAGAAGAAACTAATAGTGTAGTATGTTAAACATAGGTTTGTATATATATGATAAAAAATGTGCACACTTTTTTTGGAGCTGTTATTTTGTGAATAACTCAAAGTTCTGATGAGCTATAGAAAGGTTTATTCAAGAATTGGCAAATGCTCATGTCCAGATTTGCAGAAATCTTTGTTCGCATACTGTGTTTTCTTAATAATTTCAGACATATGCCCACTGAACTTTAGAAAGAAAATTTCAGCCTAGCTGATTGCTGTTGGCCAAGGAACGAAAGTGTACCTGCTGAAAATTGCTGTTCACTCAATAAAATTACTTTACATTACAGAAAAAAAAAAAAATATATATATATATATACATACACACGCTCAGTGTTTAATGTTAGAAATAAGATAACATAAGACATTAAGAAAAGGATAAAGGAAAAGGAAAATTAACACATGCATAGGGTCACAATTGCAACCAACGATACAGAAGTGTTTTAACAATTCACAAAACAGCAAATACGATGGTCTCGGAGGACTAGTGTCCAGGAATAGTCATGTCATCATTATACGGTATGCTTCAGAACCACCTTGGACACTGAACCCTTTAAGATCCAGTAAAGGAATAATTCTATATCCGTCTTTTAAAAATAAAATGGAATGTCTCACTCACTTGTTGCCAGCAGCGTTATATGAAGCTGCAAATATTAAATAAGTCAGGCATTTTACATCGGCATGGGGTCCATATGGACCAGATTGTGATTACAGCATTAAATATCAGGAACAGGGATCTACAGTATGTTCATGCAGGCATCTCCTCAAACGTTGACAATTGTGCTATGACATTTGCTTCTAGTTTACTTGAAATCCACTGATAAAAGCATGTCATTAAAAAAACAATACTAAATGGGTAAAATAAATGAAATCCTGGGATAGGCAGCCTTTGGCACTCCAGATGTTATGGACTACATGTTGTGTAATGCTCTTATAGCCATATTGCAGGCAAAGCATCAGGGGAGATGTAGTCCACAATATTTGGAGTGTCAACAATTGCCTACTGCTGTTATAGCCCGTTTCATAAACAAGAGAACAGAAATGCGCTGTTAGGTTTTGATCCTACTACTTATGAACCTGGCACTTGAGATATGGCAAAGACACGCTTACATCTAACACAGCCTCATTGCAAATTGCATACATTCAGTTTAACCCTTCCAACCGTACCATCACCATATGGTGTTATTGGAAAACGCTTTAAGAAAAAATGGGGGTAAAGACATGCATACTGCTTTGTACGTCTATAGCTAGAGCTGGGTTTTCTTGCTCCTAAAAAACTCATAGGACGAAATAACAAACACAAGAAAACAACAGGAGAGCTTGTTAAAAGAGACGTCATAGCGGAGTTTGATTGCGAGCAATCAGCAGTACCAAAGAGGCAAAAAATAGTCGCCAAATGGTGCCAACTACATTAGTCACGGCTGCTTCAAGATGTTTCATAGTGACATTTGATTGTCTATGTGTTAGTGAGTCTTACGTCTGTGTTGTCAAGATCTGTGGCTATCAATCTGCAAACTACAAAGACTTGTTCAATGCAATCATATACCTGTTGAATGCTGCAATATCGCAATTTGACATACTGGATTGCTAGTCTTACCAGTATTAAAGGGAAACACCAGGCACCATAATCACAACACCTTATTGTAGTGGTTATGGTGATAGTAGTCCCTCTATTTTTTCCATCCATTTTCACGAAGTTTGACAAAAAATGAGAACTTCCTTGAAACCCAAAGATCACCCCCTCTGCCTGAGACGTCACAATGAGAAAGTTACAATTATTTTTATTATACTTATTTTTACAATACCTTTTGTACAGCTTGAGCACAGAGCACTTGGGTGTTGCAGAATTCAAACATGCCAAATCACTGTACCCATCTCAGCCAATCGACAGTGACCCTTTTAGTGCTGCTGAACAACACAGGAGCCCTAAGTAAACAAAGTTCTCTGTTGCACAGGCTCTCATGTCAATTGAATGGTGCTACAAAAGCTTACCAGTGATTCAGCCACTCAAAAATTCCAGAATCATTCTGTGCCCCAGGACTTGTAGCCATCCATACAGTGAATTTTAATGCATGAAGATGTTTAAGATGCTAAACAACCTTTTGTTTTGATGAACAGCTTAAAAACGGTCATAAAAAACTGGACGTCATCAGCACAAAGAGCCAATAAAATGAAAATTTTTGCTCCCAATATTAGAGGTTTTTAATTTCCAAAAACACTGTAACCAATGGGGACCTTACAACATTTTTTTTTTTTTTTTTTTTTTAAGAGCACGAGATAATACGCATATTGTGTAAATACTGACAATAAGGCCAGGTCTTAGAATTTCTCCACCCACGGAGGAAGGTGGTTTAATCATTTGATGAACAACTCGATTTAGACATTTTCCACAACAGCGAAAAACAAGAAAAAGAATTTACAGCAAAAGAAAAAAATAGCTTTCAGCAACGCTCTTTTTCTGTCTGGTTAGGCATTGAATCTGTGACAAATAGTTCTATAAAACACGATTACCTGAATGATAAGATCATGCAGTTTTAATAAATGTAGACAAAACAAAAACTACAGTATTTGTGTAAAGTCGATTTTATCACAAAAACGAGAGCATGCCAGGCGTAACGAAAGATGAAAATATGTTATTTGGTCATTTTGATATAAAATAACACCAGCTAAGACTCTGCATTCCAGCACAGTCTTTATGTGACAATATAACAATGAAACATGGAAATATTCAATTATTCATTGGATAAATTCCCCGGATACTTAATGCCATGAATGCTTCAGGCGATCTACCTGTAGAAGGCCTGTGGACAGCGTTTCTCGTGGGACTTACATGAAGGGAAACTGTCATTATTAGTTCCAAACCATATAGAATGAAACTGCACTGTACTTCATTAGAATGCACTTTTCTATAAAAATAGAGGTCTATTACATCAAGTTAGAAGAGGATGATCCAATACTGATTACTGTATTCAATTTCCACTTCGAAAGACAGTAATAACGCTCATTAAAATGTACTAATCTATTTTGATTGTTGGGTAGGCGACACTAAGTGAACTATGTACGAAAGACAGACATATTGCTTGCGTCATTATGCAACTGGTACTCAAGTGTGTGTTTATTAATTTGCGTGTTGACGGTAGAAATGATACTTGCTATGGTTGCCACGCTAGTCTCAAATAATTCACGCAGTTTTAGAATACGTCTTAAATTGTCAAAGCCAAATCAATGAGCCATAGTTCCTGTAGGGTATACCAAATGCATAATGCATATCAGGCAGATCTGTCATGTTTGGGGTATTGTCATATTGACAGAAGAGTGAAATGTGATGTGTTGAAAGATATATAATTTATCTCTTGCTTTTAAAAAAAATGTATCTTTCAAATAAGTTCTGTCTCAATGGAGGCCAAGGCTATTTATGGTAGTTGGAAACATAAAAAGGAGTGTAACAATATGTCGCTTCCAACCATTCCTAAAATTTATATTAAACATTTTTATTTTTAGCCTGTCACTACACTGGGTACCTATGCTTCTTACATACATCTACACCCTTATTGTTTTGTTTTTTTTAATGGTAAATTTCCACATATTTTGAGTGCACTCTTTTCTTCGTCACTTTCAGAACTACTTAGAGCAGAGGTCAGAGGTGCCCAAAAGGTAGATCCCTAGATGTTACAGAACTACAACTCCCATCATGGAAGCTGTAGTTTTAAAACACCTGGGGATCTACCTGTTGGGGACCCCTGAGTTAAAGTATGATTCTTAATCCCCAAATGGAGACCAAAAATGGGTTCTTATGCTCGTGTAGTGGGAGTCCAAAGAAGAACTTTTGCAGGATTTATAATAATTTATTTTATATCTCAGTTAAACAATGGAACACTAAGCCTAGAACAGACGTAAGAACTAGGTAATTAAAGTAATGGTGTGCATTATTTGGGTCCATGTCAAAAAAGGTTAAGACCCTTTGACTAAAAGTATGAGACAGTCTTTAATTACACTGTTTATACAACGTTGGTTTGAATTAATGCAGCACATTCTGGTGGGTAGAACATAACTATTTATGAACTAGTAGGTATAACATTAATATAGTATGAATTGGTGGGAGTAACATTAATATAGATTGAGAATGAAACTTGGTGGGAGTAACATTAACATAGAATGAGAATGATACTCTAAGGAAGAAAACACGTTATCTAATTTCTTTAGAAACAGAACTTTGTTTTTAAAAAATAACTAGAAAACGTGAATACATTTTACGTGAAAAGTAGTTTTTGGCTGTTCTATCATTCCATATGTGACAGGTACATGTTTTATTATATAGTGAAATGTTTTCTGATAGTTAAAGCAGACATACTGTGCCTTCCAGGTATTCAACCTGTAGGTGTTTCCACACTTTGTAATGTCTCAAGCTGGAATAATTTTTTTTTTTTTTTTTTTCAAATTGGAATTAATACCCTAAAATACAAAGTGTTCCTAACATTAAATTGTTTTAATATCTATTTAGATTAAGGCCCCCAGAAGTAAACAAAAAGCAGTTTTACTTATCTATAGTCCTCTAGGGACTAGTGCGTATGCGCAGAAATCGCCACTAGCGTTCACTATCTTCAGTGTAAAGATGGCTAACGGCAGGCCTGCAAAGATTTAAGGACTATAATGATACTTACCCGATCAAAGCAGCTAGATCGGTGTACCTCATAGGTCGAGCTTGTCAAAAGCACGTTTCGAATGCACAACCTGCTTTCGTACACTGCCCGATCTAAGGGCACGTTCTTTAGTGCCTAAAATTTGTGTAACATCACTTCTTGTTTGGAATTGTTTGCGTCAAGTGGGCAGTCTCATTTCCATACTTTTTGAAGTCGCAGAGGTGACATGGACCAATCAAATCCTGTTTTGACCCTAGCTCTGTGCCCTATTCTGGTTTCTATCTCAGTTCACGATTAGTGCATTTCTTAAGTCTTCTGTGTGTTGTCTGTAGAGATGTCCCGAACAGTTCGCAGGGAACTGTTCGCCGGCGAACATAGCTTGTTCGGTCCGCCGGCGAATATAGACTGTTCGGTCCTCCCCCTATTCGGCATGGAGGTGGGAGGGTCTGGGAGGGAGGGTCTGCTGCTGATTGGCTGGAATGTGTCTGCTGACTGTGAGGTACAGGGTCAAAGTTTACTCAATGATGACAAATAGGGGGCGGACCGAACATCGCATATGTTCGCCCGCCGCGGCGACTGCGAACAAGCTATGTTCGCTGGCGAATGGTCCCCGGCGAACTGTTCAGGACATCTCTAGTTGTCTGGTTTTGACCGTGGCTAGTTTATAAGAATTTTGAGTACATCTGTGACCCTTACCCGACTTGTTCTACATATTACAAGTATTTGGAATTTATCCGCTTATCTGTATCCCTCACCTTGGTTAGTAATCTGACTTTCTTTGTTGTATACCTTAAGCCCAGCCCTTTTTAAGGTCTATCTCAGTGTCTTCTGTTGGGCTTCCCATGTCCTATGTGTTTGATTATACATCTCGTAACAAAGATCACATCAGGAAGTCCCTTTAGTGGTTGTGTGAGTGGCAGTCACTTGAGATAACATTAGGAAGCAATGTAAACACTGCCTTTTCTCATTGCTGAGACTGCTATGACATTATTTTACACCAGAACCACTACATTGAGCTGTCCCTTTAAGCAAATGGTAAAATTCCAACTAGTATCCATTTCAATACCAGGATGTAATACCCAAAGCTCGGAAACCATCAACGGGATGAAGACGTTTACAGGGCATACTAGATGTTGATGTGAACATAATTGTCGATATACTCAGGCGTATTTAAAGGGGAACTCTAAGCTTGCTGTAGTGGATATATTGCCTATCGTGAAACTGTTCAGAAATGGGATGATATTCTCACCACCTACCAGGAAGTGTTAAGTCCACATTGTCAATGTGGACAACGAGGGGCATTTTCCAGGATGAGCCCTGGTTTATGTCAAAAGTGATTTGTCATTAGACAGTGGGGCTGCACCCATACACTGTAAGCACCATAACCACTACCGCATGTATGGTTATGTTGCTTGGAGTGTCCCTTTTAAATGTTGCACTTTTTTTTCTCTCTCTTGTTTCACTTCAAGCTGTAACTGCTATACCAGGCAGAAGTCACAAACACTACAATTTGACTAACAAGGATACATCGTATTTTTCTAAAGGCTAATTATTTTTGTTTTGTCCCCCAGTATCCTTTTTGCAGTGTTTTTATATACAGCTGTAAGCATTATGTACTTGTCACTATATGTATAATGTTTGGCACATCATGTCTGTTGTTGCATGTTTAGCGTTTGTACATATGTGTCTGACACTGTGTGTGAATGTATTGTTTGTTTAGCACAATTAAATAATAGTTATTAGCAGCAGAGCAGTTGCTGTTGTTTCTCTAACCAAGGTCTCTAGAGCCAGATTTCCCTGTGGGTCCCATTAGAACTTCAAGCAAGACAGAGAAGTCCAGAGGGTCCTCCAGTTATTTGCCCTTGTGGACTCTTTGAAACCTCATTTAACTTTGTTCTTCACACGAGTCTGTCCTGGAAATTACACTCCTCAAAATGTATTTGTATGTTTTGTGTTTTAACTTTACATCACTGCGTTATAACAAACAAGGTGCTAGGTTTCTTCCAATATTCAAGCACATAGTAAAACATTTTGTCATGATGTGTCTATATTTTTGTACTTGCATCGAGAGCTGATCTTATCTCTAAAAACATATTTCTTTCAGCTCACTCTTCATGATTTCTCCCTCAGCCGTACTTTCCTTTTCACTCGTGTCTACTTCTCTCATTCCCACTTTGCCCTGCTGCCCAGATCGCTTCATCTATTTTATTTCTGTTTGAATGCACTTCTCCAATTCTCCGTAAGATTGCTATATTCCAATATTCACTTGAGAAAACAAATCCCCTATTTGTTATTTTAGCTGTTTGTTGATATGCAACAAAAACAGAAAATACATCTAAAATATATTTTTTATATATAACGGCTGAACAGCAATTATGGGTATTTAACAAGGAAATTCACATTTTAAAGAATTCTGCTGACATGTTTGTTTTTCCAGCCTTGATATTTGGACTTTAAATGTGCAATTCAGACACAGCAATAAGAACATTATACTGCAATATCAGAAGAATTGGAGACCCTAAAAAAGGGGGAAGTAGAAAAGGCCTAATATGTTTCAGACTAGCAGTTCTTCCTTATAGACATCCATTCATAAAGCCTAGACCAAAAAAGACTTCTAGCTTACTTATTTATTTGCGTCTTCTTTGGACTGGTTCTGATGCTACATCTTCAACTAAAGGTGCGCGTTGTCGGTTGCCCATTGTGTAAGTACCATCCGATTGATTACATACTCTGAAAATAATTGTGACCCTCTGTATTGGGATAGTCAGTGTGAATTTATTGTACAATGGGCTTCGACACACCTGAGATAAATCATAATGGTATAGGCAGCAACTGAGCTCACGCATTGACCTGACTTTGGAGTAATTTCTTATCAAAGATCTTGAGGTAATCCATTTTAAAGAAACAGATCTATAGGCATTTGTGGATGGTACTCAGTTTGCTCGCTCAGGTTAGGTGAGACCCGCAACAGTAAATTTAAATAAGCTGATAAATTTTATTTAATGAAAAGATTTTTTTTTTTTAAACTATTTTAATTGATCCTATATGACAAAGTGCTAACGTAGAGTGGTGTATAAATAAATGCTACACTGCATTTCAGACTGCATAAACCGTATATATAGTTTCCTTTTTAAAATGACAAATGTGTAAAATCTTCGGAGCTATCGGTTTTGCAGTAATGTTCTATGAATGTAACCGCTGTTCCTGGGGCATACACTTACTGAAGGGGGAGTCCGGGGCAGATCCACAGGGGGGGCACCATGGTAATTTATACCACTGAAAAGTAAGGGGGACTTTTATAGCTGGCCAACACTAGGGACTTAATGAATGGCCACTCCAGCCAAATGCCTGTAGCCACGTTGAATACATGAATCTGTCTACCAATCTCTGAGTGGTTGTATATATCTGTGTTTTTGTTTGTCTGTGACTGGTGGTACCTGCGTTTAGGCATACGTGTGAATCTGTGTATGTGTGAGTGTACATGTAGGTATGTCACTGTGTCCATGTTTACAAGTGAATGTATCTGTGTTTCTGCGGGTCTCTTTTCTAAAGATAAAATCTGGACAAACAAAACCCAGCAGCGCCCCTACTGAATCCGGACTCTGGATCTACTCCTGCGGGAATCCTGAACTACTCAGCAAATATTCATGATAGGTATACCCTGGCTGCTGTACATTTCAGAATTTTCTCTTTATAAAGATTCACGCACACATTTTGACACAATGAACCTTACTAATGAGCACACAATGTATTATTTAATTTTTTTTTACATACTTTGAATAGTGTCACTGATGAATTTTCTAGATGGGAAACTTCGATAAGTTGAACCTATTATTCTCACAAAGTTATCTCATCCCATGGGCCGCTATTCAGTGGTCTAGTTAATGAGTACAGCTGTAAGGTCCCTGATATACATCTCTCCACAGTTCATAATGACATTTAAAAGCTCTAATCAGGGATTTGGGAAGCATATAATGGAATGATCTGAATCTTCTGTTGACAAGCACTTGAAAGAGTGAACACGCACTGGGGATAAGGTAAAGTGATCAGTATTTTTCGTTAAGTATCAGAGAGCTTTTTTGATATACAATATCTTTGATTAAAAAAAAAACTATTTTGCCATATTGTGCATCAGAAGCTATATGTCAGTCCCACTAAAAACGTACTAGAATGCCACGACATATTGCATGTCAAATGTTCTTTGTGTTTTATGTGCGAAAAGCATTTCATGTTCTTTCTGATACAGAAAACCTTTTATTGCCACATGTGATGTATTCTTTCACAGAGTTAAATGGCTGTAAAATGAAAATCAAAGAAAACCAATATACAAAAAGTTTGTTGTAATTATTTTAATGGGAATTCTCACCTTTTTATTTATCATATCATTTACATTTCGATGGTATAAATTACCGAGACATACTCATGGGATGCAGCTGAATTCTAATATAGATACATAACGTAGCACGTTCTTCCATGCATCACCACTTACACTGATAGAATTCTGTCATTTGGGGGAAAGGAGAATAAACACAATGGTTATTTATTAAAGGTTCTACCGGTATGTGCTACAGAGCAAGATTAGTCATGTTGAGAAGTGACTTGCAAATTATAGGCTAAATGGCAGAGTTAAGAAACTATATCCCACTCTGGTTAATTGGAGAGTTATTTCCAAATGTGGCTATTGCAGGGTAGATTTTACAAGCTGGTCTCAACAAAAGGTCAGTAATCACACTGTAAAATGTTGTCAATAGCGCAGGTTTAGTAGGATTGGCCTCAATTTAGATACAAACTCAAACAATCTAAGCTCCAATACCAATGATCATAATTTTTTAACCAAAAAAAAACTTGATAGAAAGCCGTCTTCATTCATTGGTCTAAACAACAAATCA
This sequence comes from Pelobates fuscus, assembly GCF_036172605.1. Lineage (NCBI taxonomy): Eukaryota > Metazoa > Chordata > Amphibia > Anura > Pelobatidae > Pelobates > Pelobates fuscus. Next base: position 110,756,685 of record NC_086327.1, on the reverse strand, counting down.
CAGGATATGACCCATTTTGAAATACGCAAAAAAAAAAAAAGCAAATCTATTTTTTTTTGTTTTTTTTTAATGGCTACTCACCTATAAATGTCCTACTTCATCTCAGCACATTCTGTAAGAGGAAGGGGGGCAGGAAGTGGTTGAATTTTGAAATAAAGCAAAAATAAATGTATATAGAGCTGCTATACAGGTTTCCTAATAAAAACACAGCCCATATATGTTACGATATGATCTATTTCAGCCAAGTGGATGCATTCAACATCATCACACAGTGGGTGGCCGTTTAGCTGGAATTTTTTTTTGCCTAACAGAGATTATAATGAACACATGTCACTACATGTCACTACATGTCACAACATGTGACTCTACATGCTGACAGAAATGTTGTTCATTTTCTTGTTTACATCCAAACCTATTTAGCTTCATTAAAAGTTTGCTTGTGCCCTGCCCACAAATAAACATATTTTGTGTAAGTGGTGTGTGACTCATCGCCTCTTAGGTGAGGGGACTAGGTATTGTTTTTGCTTTCGTGCTTTCACAAAATGGCTGCCATACAGCATATCCGTTCAAAAACAAAAGATTAAATGCCTGAAAGCAGTATAAAAACTGAACCACCCTCTCTATGACAGTCCATAGAAGCTTGCCAAGGAGGTTCATGTGTTGATAACAGCATAGCATGGAAGGTCAACCATTTAATGGCCTCTCTTTCAGATTTTAAATCATTTGCTCATTTAACATGGCTTCCCTGCTCCATTACCTTGTTAGAGAACTTGTTAGAGTTAAAATGTTGTATATATTTCAACATTTTGTCTATATGGAACAGCACCTTCCAAATTCTGATCAGTATCACTAGGCGAGGAAAATGGTTTCAAATCTTATCTCTTTGTTAGAGTTGTAATGCATTCCTATGTAGATACACATAGGGGTGTATTCTCTATACACAGAGTTGTGCTAACATGAAAATAAAAAAATATAAAAAAAAAAGTAAAAAAAAAAGTAAAATAAAGATAATATATATATATGCACATCAACAATGTGTTTGACACCAATTAGCAGATTCTAAATAATGTAAAAGTAATAATTATATATACGTACGTCTACTATATGCTTCACATAATTGCAGAAAGCAAAATATATTTTTTGCTGTGATAGTGAAGAATTTATATTTTCTGCAGTGTGTTGCATTTTATATTTTTAGACGAGCTGTCATGCTGTGTACCATGTCATTATATTTTATTATGAACGATTTGTACTCTAATCAGGATGTCTTAATAAGGGTGAGATGTCGCCTACTTGCTGTGGTTGACTGTTTTCTATGATTTTCTCGGGAGGTGAAAACCCTAAAATAATTTATTTGTGCTAAATCTTTTCTAACCCAGCCTTGCACACAGACAGTTCAGACAATAATTAGAATATATGGTGTGCACACTCATTCAGATAAATGTTTGTCATAATGAACCATTGGAAGGGTTAGCATTAATGTGTCATAAATTAGCTGCATTCCAGTTAAGCCAAGCAGCATTGAATCCATCCATGTTTTCCTTATTAAGGATGTAGGGGCTTATAAAAATACCCTTCCCAGTAGAGATATTTTTGCCAGAAGCTCAAGGAAGCAAGGTGAAAAGTCAGTGTAGGACCCACTGAGAGGTTTGCCTTGACGTGGCAGGTGGGCTAAACTCTTATGGCCAGTAGAGCAACTAAATAATCTCCATTTGTTTAAATATGCCTGGGGATTTGGGAAGTGCAGGTCACTTTTTTTTCTTTGGTTTATACTGTATGTATTGGGGCTGATGTATACTGTGGTCGTTGCTGTCGCCCAAGAGTAGTGGTATTTTGAGCACAGGAGCTGTTTTTTTATAATTATCCACCTCTATTCATCCATCAACCCATCCATACAACCACCTACCCTCCCACCCACATACATAAACTATAACAAAACTGTACAACAACAACATTATAGATTTATGTAGACTCTGGGCAAACACAGCAACATCCCATTGAAAAGGGAACTCACGGAAGCTTACAAGGGACTTCCATAATCATTAGATTTGTGCACAGCGGAAAAGTTTGTTTCAGATGAATTTGATGCAAAAAATTTTGGCCAAATTTCGGCCACACGGGCAGATCAGGTCAGTCAAATTTAATTAAAGAAGAAATATTCGGGAAAATGAATCAGACAAACAAACAGGTGGGGAAATAGGCCAATCCGTGCACTGCAAAAAATATATACATAATATGAAATTATAGTACACCTGCCATTTGGTTCACACAGCAAGTGAGAAAAGTAACCAACAGAGGGAAAAAGAGGAGAAGCAGTAAAACAAATCTATATTACTTATTCATATAGTATATATTAAAAACAGTATATAAATATAGATTTATTTACTTTTCTCTATTGGTCACTTGATCCATGAATAAAATCAATATGTAGTGACTGTCACCTACCCATCAATTATCTTTTTTTCCATTAATCATCTCTTTTGTTTTAGTGTAGGATGCTAAAATAGCGCCATGAAAGTCCAGGTAAATAAGAGTAAACGAAAAAAGGCTTAGTAAGAGATCATAGCATCGGCTACTATCAGCTCGACGCACGTTTCGTCGTGTTAGATACGCCTTTGTCAAGAACTACCAAGCTCTTGACAAAGGCGTATCTAACACGCCGAAACCCGTGTCGAGCTGATAGTAGACGATGCTATGATCTCTTTCTAAGCCTTTTTTCGGCGTGTTAGATAAGCCTTTGTCAAGAGCTACCAAGCTCTTGACAAAGGCTAATCTAACACACCGAAATGCGCGTCGAGCTGATAGTAGCCGACGCTATGATCTCTTACTAAGCCTTTTTTCGTTTACTCTTATTTACCTGGACTTTCATGGTGCTATTTTAGCGTCCCACACTATGATTATAGCTTTGAGGGATTCTGTTAGGCTGCCATGAAGCAGCAGTGAGCGGCTGGGTGTTTAGACAGTTAGTTTAGGGTATCTCAGGTTTCAACTTTACATTTGGATACTTTTGTGTCCACAAGGTTTTGTTAATGAATGTATTTGTGTCCTGACTATTCTATTACTGATTATACTATCGGACTTGCTACTCCCATTGTGGCTTTATCCATTAGGGATTCTCTCTACCTTTTACCTTATTGGTAATTAGAGTGTTACTTGCTAGGGAGCCTTTTCCTTTTTCTCTAGACATTTCAGGACTTAATCCTAGACGCCCCTGTCTATCACTTGAGCCTTGCTGCTCTCTTCATTATTGGCACTACAACCACTGCCAGACCATTATCCCAATTATGCTTCCTCCCTTAAATTAGACCCTCTCGTTAGCTTTATATTGAGACATTTTAGGTGATTCTACTCTGATTGCCTTAAGGCATATACTATTTATTCACCTTTGTCTTATCTTTAGCTAAAATGATTCTGCAGGTCTAACCTACCCAGGTTTTTATTGGTGTTGGTATTTTCTTTCTCACTATTTACACACACTTTTTTAGTGTAATTAGTATTTGTATATTATTATTATTATTATTATTTTGAATAAAGGTTATTCTACCTGATTTATGTAAGACTTTATTTTGGGAGGTATTTTTAGTGGGTTGGACTTTCCACTTGTTTTACGTAAGTGGATTCTCTACCCCACTCCTTATGTTTTTTTGCTGTTAGTTCCTGGGGTTAAGCCCCTTATACCTCCTGTAACCTTTTTTAGGGCAGTGGTGGTGGTTTTTCCACCACCTAACCCCTTTTCTTCTATCTCTTTTTTCAGGATCTACACAGTGGGTATCAGAGCATTGCCAAAGCAACACGATGCTTAGATAGCACACTGCCTGGGTTCTCATTTTACGTTGATATGATGTCATTTAATTACACACCTTGACATCATAAGCCAAACGAAGCATTGAATGCATTAATTGTTCCCACAAATGGTAAAGAACTATTTTAAGAAAAAAACTGTTTCATAACTATAAAAAAAATATTTATAGAAGAGACCTAGTGAGATAATAACTGAAAACTCTACGACGAGAAAAAACTTGTAGAACCCACATCGTACTACGCAAATTAGACTGTATTAAATAAAGAAAAAACATCGTGCCACTAAAGTAATTAAAAAAAAATTTGATGACAAAGTACCTTTAGATAGATTGCCCTGTCATCATTCGTAAAATGTCAAATCAATCAACTTAAAAAGAGGAAAACAGCTCTATTAGAAGAACGGTAGAAATTAACTGAAACATATGGTAAATTGGTGGTCAGGCATTCCGTATCTCTTACAGAGAGGTAAGAGTGTGTGAGACACAAGTGGGAGATAGACGAGGAAGGGGAGAGGTGGGAGACATGTGGGGTAAATGTGAGACAGATAGGAGAATGTGTAGAACAAGGTGGGCATTAAAGTATTCAGAATCACACAGTTTCAATACACAAACAAAACTGCATTTTCATGCACTACACAGAATTCAATTGCATTCACACACTGATACAAATAAAGGATTTTGGCATACGTTGGTGGCACCAACAAAAGTTATAGATGATTAATTTGCAAATTCAGTGCAGGGTAATAAGAAAAAAGAGGTAACATTTTCTCACTGCATTGTCCAATCAGAAATGTGAGCATTGGATCCTAGGGAAACCTATTTTTTAAACTATTTGAAAAATGGTTCAATAACACCAGAGTGGCGGAACCTTTAGCTTTCTAACACTATAACAACTACACATAACTGACTGTGACTGTGGTACTTGAAGTGTCCTTTAAATTTGAAAATTGATTGTCCCAAGTGCAAAATACCCCAGATATATCTGTACAGGTTTGTCAATGATGTGGAATAGATTAAGCAGAGCTATCATATAACTTACTCTTTCATACTCCCAAACAGGAGGCTGTACAGGCATGTCTTCAGAGCCACCTTACTACTCACTCTTTCATACTCCCAAACGGAGGCTCCGAGGACATGTCTAGTTTGAACTATGTCAGCTACACTTACACATAGGGCTGACACATACCATACCAGCAAATTCCTTGCATATAAATTCTGTGCATCAACACCACACATGCACTGCCTGAGCACGTTATTGACAAATTGTTAACTATTTTAGCTGTTTTTCTTTATAGCAAAGTCACTTACTGACATTTCCAGTTGATGACATTTTCAAGGTTGCATGGGGAAGTAAAATACCTAGACTCTGATAAGTACTTCGAGGAAAATGTTAAAGAGCACCGATACTAGTAGTAAATCTGTACCGATCCCTATTAATGTCAGTATTGTGATCTATTAGAAGGACATTAAATTCTTATTTTTTTTTATATTTTTTGTTAATTCGGCAAGTGCAGATATATCCTTTTTATTTTTCATTCTCTCCTGTTAAAAATGAATCTATGTAGCCACCAGTAGCGCAGTCTGTTATACTGACCTTCATATGGTTGATAAAACACATACTGAGTTCATTTGGCAGCGAAAAACATTCATTGGAACTATGTGCATGCGTTCTCCAGGTGTTTGCGCACTCACATACAGTCACCATCAACGCTCTCACCATTTCATCAGACTGATCCATTTCCTCAAATATAAATAAAATACAATATAGAACACCTCTAACTATACCAACACGCCGGTAAGCTTTGACCGGATAATGAACATACCTAAAAAAACAAAAATATTGTTTTGTAAACATATTCTGCACCTTGTTTACACCACACAATTGTGTTTTTTATGTGTATATTATTATTATTATTATCACCATTTATATAGCGCCAAAAGATTCCGTAGCGCTTTACAATATTATGAGAGGGGGGATGTAACTATAACTAGGACAATTACAAGAAAACTTACAGGAACTATAGGTTGAAGAGGGCCCTGCTCAAACAAGCTTACAGTCTATAGAAGGTGGGGTATAAAACACATTAGGACAGGAAATAGCAATCAAATAAGGTGGGAGTGAAGCAGAGCTGGAGGAGAGAGTAGAGTGCTGCCCTTTAGGAAAGAGCAAGAGACATGTATGTGAGGTAGAGGTTACTCTGGGAGGCCATAAGCTTTCCTAAAGGGATGGGTTTTAAGGCACTTCTTAAATGATTGAAGACTAAGGGAGAGTCTGATGGCAGTGGGCAGGCTAATCCATAGGACGTGAGCCGCCCGCGAGACGTCCTGCAAGCGTGAGTTGGCCGTACGTGTGCGAGCAGCGGACAGGAGAAGGTCACGGGCAGAGCGGAGAGACCGAGAAGGGGCATACCTATGGATCTGTGGAGAGATATAAGAGGGGTTAGAATTGCTCAGTGTTTTATAGGTATGGGTTAGCACTTTGAATTGACTTCTATAGGATACAGGAGGCAATGTATGGACTGACAGAGGGGTGAGGTGTGAGAGACCGACTATCAGACCGAAAAATCAGTCTGGCGGCAGCATTCATTACAGACTGTAGCGGGGCAATATGACATTTGGGAAGACTTATTAGGAGAGTATTACAATAATGCAGGAAATTACTAGAGCATGGACAAGCTCCTTGGTAGAATCTTGCGTAAGAAAGGGGTGAACGCGGGCTATGTTTTTAAGATGGAATCTACAGGATTTGGTAACATGCTGGATGTGAGGCCAGAATCAAGTATGACGCCAGGACAGCGCGCTTGCAAGGATGACCGGTGAAGAGGTGTTTTTTTCAGGATAGGTACTACAGTGGCATGTTTAAGATCAACAGGGACAACACCAGAAGACAGAGAGCAGTTGAAGATTTTCTTCACTGAATCACTGGCATGGAACAAAAAAAATATATAGTGTGCATTGAAATGCTTATAGAAATTCTACAGAAACTTAGGAAAAGTGAAAGAAAAAAAATAATATGTTCCCTTATCTGTGGAATAAAAATTAAAATGGGTTAACTACTGGTTCGTGGCACATAAATTTCTGTATTTAAACTAAAGAGCATTTTCTCTTTGATGTATACAGGCTAAGCATATAAATGTATAATAAACTTTCCTATATAGATTGAAGATATTAAATATCTTTCACTAATGTAGCAGCAGTGTTCAGCAACAAGCTTGATTGTTGCCTGTTTATTCTAATCCATCTACTTGGTTCCGTGTGTAAAATATATTTTTATATGTGACTCAATGGTGGAATGACATGGTTGCCATGGTAACAGATAGATGGCTATATGCCTTTGTTTGGATAGACGTCCAGATAGTAAAATTTCAAATCTCATTTGTCATTATTTTATCCTGCAGGATGAGGCAGACTCAGCTCCTAATATTTAAATTAGCTAAATATATCAAAACTTTTCCTTGCTGTTTTGCAACTTAACCTGGGATTTCGCAATGTAACATATATTATTCATAAAAGGAAAGCTAATGTAAGGGATTCATTTTTAAGCATACTGTTTTATTGCTTTTTAATTTAACAGAGTTTTCCTTCCCTGCAATTTCAAAAAATAAAATAACGGCATTTTTTTTTTTTTTTTTTACCCCGCTTGCATTATGTTTTAATTTAATAATTGCCAGCTGTTTCAAGCCCATTGCTCATTTTAAAAACAGACGAGAGAAAACAATTATGTCCGTCAGAAAGCGTAATGCAAGACAGAAATATTTGAGCTAAAAAAATATCAAGGGCAGGAAAAGCCTGGGGATTGATAGGAAACTAAAATATTAGGAGCGAAGGTCCTCGCTGTACGTGATGGGAAAATAAGATATAGTTGAATACTCTTGTTAATTCCTATCGCTATCAACTGGTCTGGACTGGAGACAAATGTCCAATCTAGTTTGCACCTCACGTAGACTAAGGACATGATTTAAAAATAACTCAGGGACTCATGAACAAATCTGTACAAAACGCACAGTAACAGAACATGATGGGTAATGTTTTAACTACTCCTTCAGCCCAGCATTGTCTTTGACAGCAGATATCTGCTGTCTGACTCCAACCCGATGTATTAACGTTGTTGGTAGGGTTTTGCAGAGCAAATATATTGATCTTTAAAGGAACACTATAGGATCAGGAACACAAACATATATTCCTCACCCTATAGTGTTAAAACCACCATTTAGATGGATTTCCCCAACTACCCCCTTTAGAAGGGGTTAAAACACATTTTATTTCCAATACCGCGCAGGTCCGCCAGTGCTGGCACCACCCCCGATACGCCTCATTCGTGACATCATCAGAATTTATGATTTTTAGCCAATCCAGTGCTTTCCCGTAGGGAACACATTAGATTGGCTGAAATCGGCAAGGAGGCAGGATGGGGGCTGGGCCAAATGCTGTTTTGTCTAATCACCACCTCCTCATAGAGATGCATTGAATCAATGCATCTCTATGAGAAAATGTCAGCGTCTCCATGCAGAGCGTGGAGACCCTGAGGGGCAGTGCTGCCTACTGTGCAACAATGCCCCAGGAAGCACCCCCAGTGGCCCTCTGAGGAGTGGCCACTGGAGGTATCCCTAGGGGCAAAAGTTAACACTGCCTCTTCTCTTAAAAGGCAGTGTTTACAGAAAATGCCTTAAGGGAATGATTATACTCACAAGAACAACTACATTAAGCTGTAGTTGTTCTGGTGACTATAGTGTCCCTTTAAATAACATTGACTGGATTCATTGATGCTGGGATCAAAATTCTCATTTCATTGCTACAATGAGATGGTGTCATATATACCAAGTATTATAAACTCATTATCAAGCCACACCTATTAAAATCAAATAAAGGATGGAGATTAGACAATTCCTGGTTTCTGATCTACAGCAAACATGACAAAGTTTATATTAGCTAATTTGTAATATTTATATTTTACATCATTGTTGCATCATAATGTATTAAAAGAGGCATCAGCCTACTAGTAGTGTAGTGGTTATGGTGTCATAAAGGCCTTTGATGCCATCCAACAGTATGTAGCCAAACTGTATTAGTACAATTTGGCAATTAACTTGTCTTCTCCGGCAGGCAAATCCAGTTAACCAGGGCCATGCTGGACTGCCCTCATTGGCTGAGAGCATCAGCTGAGCGAAGGCTTGGATTGGTCGTGCTTTATTCTATAGCAACATCTGGCTTTCCCTGCAGAAGAAGTCTGGATGCAGAGTGGACTGCCAGGGTAGGTGGGGCAAGGACTGTATAAACAAAGTGATTTAACTCCTAAATGGCAGACAATTGACAAGTGAGGCTGCAGGGGCATGATTTATACAACAAAACTGCTTCATTAAGCTAAAGTTGTATTGTTGCTAAGAGTGTCCCTTTAATATAATTTTTGCTTATATATTACAATTTAGTAGATATACACTCAACGAGAAGAATTTGCAAGACAGGTGCTCTGGGCAATTGTTGCCTCTTGAATTTATCTCCACTGAGCTAAACAAACCAGAAAGTAGCAGGATCAGGACAGATTGTCAGGGGTGTAACAAAAGTAATTTATAAAACTAACAGTTTCTATAAAGAATTGCACTTTTTGTAAAAGATTAAAAAAAAAAAAGAACATACATTACTCTTCCCACATAAGGCATTTCAGCAAGCTAAAGTATTTTAGGTGTTTGGAGGGTTCCTTTAATCGAAACAGTTAACAACTTCAGCTAAAATTACCGGTTGAAAATCATTATTCACCTTTTTTCAGAGTGAAATTACCTATAAAAGATAAATTATAGTTTATTGAAAAAGGATGATGACACCAGCCAACCAGCATCTGGTGTTTTAGGAGTTGATACGATTAGCTCTCAGTATATCACTATGAACGAGAAAGAAAATGCATTGCTTGGACATCTTATCATGTAGAGCAGGGGTGCCCAAATGGTAGATCCCCAGATGTTGTAGAACTACAATGCCCATAATGCTTTGCATACCTTCAGATTGCTTAAGAATGACAAAGCATCATGGAAGCTGTAGTTTAAAAACATGTTGGGATCTACCTTTTGGGTACCCCTAATATAGAGTATCCACTGCCATCATTGGACACCAGATTAATTAGGTTATCTAATTAAAAAGATTTCTAAAGTATCAACACACTATAGAGGCAGCATTAAATATGCTACAAAATGGTTGAAATTGAAATTCTGATGACAGATCCACTTTGAAGCGATAAGCGATTAATACATTGATTTATTGTAAATCCAGTAGACATCTAGGATTTTCTATCAGTGTACAGTCATTGCCTGAAGGTTTGGCCAAAATGCTGGTTTTTTTTTTCTTTCTCCTTTTCAAAGCAATCACGGAGTTTGAGAATAAACAGTCGATCCAGGTGAGGCGTTCAGAGATTCTAGGTGGAAAGGCTGCCCGAGGTGTGATGGATGGTGTTAGCTAGTGATTACTGGCTGGGAGTCTTCCATCGGATTCTGAATAGTATCATCTCATCTTCTATCAGCGGTCTGACAGCTGACGGATAAATGACGCTTCTGTCACATTCGTCATTTTTCCGAATCCTTTACTGGATGGTGCTTACTTTAGAACCAGCTGCTGTGTGATAGATAACGTCTGCCCATTTATGCTGCAAAAGCTTCATGAAAAAAAAGACTTGTATCAATGTGTGGCATCCATCAGCTTCACACTAAAGAGCATTGACATAAAAAATATAAAAATAAAAAAAAAACAAGGGGAACATGTTTCTTCAGATTCCTAATTCACAAAATCTCAGCAGGAACTTAAATAAATAAAACATTTTTTTATTTTTATTTTTTGCTTTTAGCAGGAAAGGCAATTTTCCTCGAACAAAACATTATGAGAACTATTTTTGTCTGATGGTCGCATAAAAGGGTGATGATATTTTTCTGTTATCAATAGACATTTCACAAGAGCAGTGTGGCAAATGCCTGCATTATAGATGCCGAGTGAGGCACAGGAAGGCCCCAATGCTGATTCGAGGGTATTGTTTATCTTCTTTTTATCATATTTACAGCTTTAAATTAAACAATAATAAATTAGAAAGGACAGAGACCCTTTTAGTGGGGTTGTTTATTAAATTGAGAATTTAAAGTGAATTTAAAATTTATGGTCAAACAACCAAAATGAAGAAAAAAACTCTCTACATCAGCTAGACTTTCAGTTGAGTGTTGGCTGCTCTTTGAATTCTCATTTTAGTAAATAACTCTGTCGCTCTTTCTTTAAGCGCTGTTTTATCAGAACTCTAGCATTGAAAGAGTTAAGGAATCTTTATGACAACGTGCCCTGCAGGTAGAACGTCAAAAAATGTACTCAATAAAAAGGTCAGGGTGGGGTATGATATAAAGATTATTTTCTTAAAGCAACATTGTCACTTCTAAGTGTTTCACGTAGATAGGGTTATATACCAAAATGAAAATTGTTGAAAATGATAATTCACAGTGAATTTCCCATATTACTCCTAAATTGCTGACCTGGAAACATACCTGAGATTTATTTCTTTTTACAATTCAGCTATTGTGGACTTAAAGCTGAATGTCACATTAAATTCCGTAAAATTATCACCTTAGTAAATATCCCCGAGAATCTTTTGGAAAACCCATTTTTAGCAGAGACTGCATTGCCTTACATATATGTCATATAATGCCAAAACATGCATCTACACTTGCCGTACCTTGCCATTTCCCACCAGACATCACTCTTAAGGCTGATAGGAACAAATGTTTATTTAAAGGGGCACTATAGGCACCCAAACCACTTCAGCTCATTGAAGTAGTCTGGGTGCAGTGTCCCTTTTGCACTTAGTGCTGCAACGTTAAACATTGCAGTTCCAGAGAATCTACCTCCAGTGGATCCAGTGGAGGCGCTTCCTGGATCGAAGCAGACCTTTGGTTCGGTATTTGATGCTGAACGTCCTCACGCTCTGCATGCGGACACCCAGCATCATATTTTCAACATAAGAAAGCACTAATTCAATGCTTTGCTATGGGGAGGTCTAATGCGTCCGGCATTTGCCGCGCATGCGCATTAGCGCCCGCTCATCGCGGGACGTCGCTGGGGGCAAAACGTCGACCCAGCCCAAGGGACATAGATGCTGGGATAAGGTGAGTAAATAGAGTTTTTTAACCCTTTATTCACCCGGGCAGGGTGCAAAGTGGTGCGCCATGGATCCTTCTTATACAGACACTTTAACCGCTTCGGTCTTGAGCATCTTACAGAGAAATCCAATGGGGAGACATTGTCCATCAGTTACCATTGTTACTAAAATCGTCATTTTGTAAATTTTGAATCATTTGTCAAAGCCCCAGTAAAAACAGACTCACTTGATTTCATTTAAAAAAAAATATGCCACAGCCTTTTTATAACATTTGGCATTTTATCCCTTACCCGAGCCTCGATTCCGTAATAAAAATCCATGCTCACGGATTTGTTTGTCTGTTTTCACCTCGCTGTTTCTGACACTACAGGGTTTACTCATAAAAACACAATATTGTAGTAAACTAAAAACTGAATTTCAAAATTCAGGTTAGAAAAAAACAAGCTGGGCTGAAAAATCTTTTCACATTACATTTTGTAATTCAGTTTCCAATTTCTAAAATCCAATGTTTAATGAATAACCTTTAATATTCATTTATTTACAAACATAGTGGCCCCTAGCTAAATTACTTTCCAACTACAATTACAACAAAGAGTTTTAACTGTATAAGAAGTAACATAAAGAACTTCCATTATCTGGTAGTTTTGGTTATCATGTACATAATAAAAATATGTATTTTTGCATAGCCCTTCACTCCACATGAAGAATTTAACATATGCTTAGATTTAAAAAAAAAATGTCATCAGAGTAATATATTTCACTGATGCTCAACTTAGTAATACTCTTTTTGATTATGTCAAAAGGATGAAAGGCTAAGTTGAACCTGCTGTAAATCAAACCAGCTCTGCAGCCTGAATAAGATCTACAACTGGTACATTAACCAACTGAGGCTGCAAGGACCTTCCCAACAAACAAAACAAAAATATTTATCAGCATGATCTGTAGATAGAACGCATGTGACCTGTGTATGTCTGGGTGAAACTGTCTAGCCGTTATGTAGACACAGAATTCTTTACGTAACATGCTGTCACGGTAACCCGAGTGAGCAATATCCCTGTGCATTCGTCGTTAAACTTCAGAAGACTTTGATGTAGAATGTTTGGCTCTTCACAATTAAAGCCTGCTGTCCAAATGCTGATTTGCCATTGAGTGGGAACTCAAGAGGAAAAAAATTTAGCACTCCAACATAATTGAAAATATGTCACATCAGGGAGTTTCTTAATCCTTAAGCAGCTAAGTACATAGTGAACTATCCAAAACCACACTATTGTGTTGGATTTTTTTTTTTTCTCAAATTGTGGAATCTAAGTCATTAACAATCCCAAGAAGAAAACTAATTATTTGTATCACTGGGTACAGTATCTGTAGCCCATGGAACAGCGCAGTCAGGGGAGTGGGCCTTGACAGAGCCAGGAGTAGGCAGGGGAGTAACCAGTTAAAGGGGTGTGGTTATTGGTAAATGGGGGTTGGACTATAGGAGTATATTAAGCGGCCATTTTATGACTAAGGGACATTTTAACTAAACTGACACTTACCTGGTAATTGTTTTTGGCAGGTCTGTGTTGGTTTTTTCTTTTGTCTTGCAGATCATGGCATCAATGGAAGAAATCCTGGAGGGAGTGAGAGCTGCTGTGCGGGATAGAGGACTGGCCTGGCTTCACGAGCAACTGGGGGCTCAGGGTCCCCCCCCTACAACCCCTGCGGCGGCTGCACGGCGTTCCATGAGGAGGGCGAGACCGCCCCAGCGGCTGAGCCCGGGCATGGAGCCTGAAGTCGGCAGACGGAGGAGCCCGTCAGCGGAGTCTGTTGGGGCCCTGGATGAGGTAGCGGGCCCCAGCGGAGTGGATGTACCGCGGCCGGCACCGTCGGTCCGACGCGGTGCTGGCCGGGCGCGGGCAGCAGCTAGGCCGAGGCCTACCACGCGGTGTGCGCCCCGCCGGGAGGCGGCAGGCAGGTCGGTTGCGGCTGGAGCCAGGACCCAGAGCAGATCGGATGGTGGAAGCAGTGAGCGGTTGCAGCCCGGTGAGTCAGGGAATGGCGCTGGGGCTGGGCAGCGGGCGGGGGGCAGAGCGGAGGCCTCTAGTGATCAGGCGGTCCCCCTGATGGCAGGGGGAGCCCCTGGGCAAGGGGACACATCGGGGGCGGCCTCTAGTGGGGCCAGGTTCAGCACAAGGGACGCAGACGACGGGTCCGCTCAGCCAGGTACATTGGGGCCGGCAGGGCCCGCGGCTTTAGCAGACAGGAAACGCCAGGATAGACAGGCGGAATCCCCAGTTCGCAAGGCGGCCCAAAAGGGGCCAGGTTCAGCAAGTCGGGATAGCTCCCAGGACTCAGCTCAGGGCATGGAAGCAGGACGGGCTGGGAGAGAGCGGGAGGGCCGCAGGGGCGGCTCCCGGGGACCGAGGGGTCTCTCGCGGAGCCCTAGGCCGCATCGCAGCAGGGAGCAGCACGGCGTCAGTGCCAGGCATGACAGGAGGCAGGCTGACGGGTGGAGGGGTAGAGAGAGGAGCAGGTCTGCAAGCAGGTTTAGCAGAAGGAGATCGGCCTCAAGGGACCGGAGGTGGAGGCAGCGGCGCAGTGCGTCTGGGTCATCAGGCAGGAGCTCGCCAGGTCAGCGGCGCAGTGCTTACGGCCGGGAGGGCCAGGCAGGGAGACGGGATATGGTGCGGAACTACAGGCAGGAACATAAGGAGGTTGGGCGGGTATGTGATCATGTGGACACACTACCCAGGTGTCGTTCTCCTTGCAGGTCTCGCAGCACTACACCCGCGGTCCTGAGGCAGGGCCAGGCTGACGGGAGTCGGCGCCAATTGGATGCTCCGGAGCCAAGCATGGCGGACGGACGGGAAACGAACCCACAGCCTTCTGCGGCTTCGGGCTCAGGCGGTGAGTCAACTGTTACACCACACGCAGGAACACTATTGACTTGCTTAAAATCTTTCTTAGATTCATGGGCGGGTGGGGAAATGGCTTCACCTCAGTTTGGGAGAGTGTGGACGTGTGAGAAAGGCCAGGGGTTACAAGGTAGGGCCGTGGGCCCAACGCTGGATAGCGAAGTGGGGTTATCTGTGTCTGAAACTAGTAAGGAGTCGGGGGACAAGGTAGGTATTGGAGGCGAAATTACCGACGCTGCGCGGCAAAACGTGCACGTGTCTTTTTCGGGCCCATTAGGTTGTCATCTGAAAATGGACATCAAGGAGAAAATTTGGAAGGGTGAGTTTGTGGAGGTTTTTTCCTTGCTCCCGCTGGAGGAGTTTTTAGACATGAAGGAGGAGGACAAGAAGGACGCAAAGAAGGAGGAGGAGGAGAAAAAGCGTAGGTATCGGAAGATTCCTAAAACGTTTGGGAACTGGCTGCGGGCCTTCTGTATCCTGGCCAGCGTGATAGGGGAAAAGTCGCCGGATAAATGCTCCCAATTGTTTTGCTACCTAGATGGGATTGGGGAAGCGTACCGGACCTATGGCGGGGTCGCCTGGTGGCGGTACGATGAGCAGTTTCGCCAGAGGTTAGCGGCGAATCCCAGCATGCGGTGGGATCAAATGGACCTTCCCCTCTGGATGCGGCTCATGATGGCGCAAAAGGCTGCGCCCTTTCAAGGGACGGCCGGTGCGGCACCTGGGGGACCTGCATCGGCCGGGCAAAAGAAAGGCTTCTGTTGGCTCTTTAACGAGGGCCAATGTAAGTGGGGTGCGTCGTGCCGGTTTAAGCACGAGTGCTCAGGTTGTGGGGGTGCACACGGAGCCAGCCGGTGTTTTAAGCGAGGTAAGTCTGCACCAGGAGCGGGAGCCGTTGGAGCGTCGGCCCCCTCCGCTGCCGCGGGGGGCAACCCCGGTGAAAGTAGGCGAGATGCTGCCGTGGCTAAAACAGTACGGTAACCGTCAGGACGCGGAATTCTTATGGCACGGCTTTACGGAGGGTTTTTCAATACCGTTTCAGAGTAGGGATGTGGGGAGGTTATGCAGTAACCTCAAGTCGGTGGGTGAACACCCGGGAGTTGTGAGGGACAAGTTGCTGAAGGAGGTGCAACTGGGTAGGATGGCTGGGCCGTTCGAGGCTCCGCCGCTGCCTGACTTGAGGGTATCCCCGCTGGGGGTAGTCCCCAAGAAGGAGGCGGGTAAGTTTAGGTTGATTCATCATTTATCATTCCCGAAAGGGGCGTCAGTAAATGATGATATCGATGAGGCCCTGTGCTCCGTATCGTATGCATCATTCGACCATGCTGTCGAGTTGGTTCGGAGAGCAGGGCGAGGGGCTTTGATGGCGAAGGTGGATGTGGAGGCAGCATTCCGGCTCCTTCCTATCCACCCAGACTGTCACCATTTGTTAGGGTGCCTTTTTGAGGGTAAGTTTTTCGTGGACCTGTGCCTACCCATGGGTTGCTCCATTTCATGTGCGTATTTTGAAAAGTTTAGCACGTTCCTGGAGTGGGTAGTGCGCAGGGAATCGGGCGGGGGTACGGTGGTCCATTACTTGGACGACTTTCTGTGTGTGGGCCCGGCTGGGTCCGACAGATGTGCCCAAATACTGCGGGTGTTCCAGAGGTTAGCCCAACAGTTTGGGATTCCTCTGGCCGAGGACAAGACAGTGGGCCCGACCGAGTGTCTGAGTTTTTTGGGGCTGGAAATCGACTCGGTCGTGGGGGAATGTAGGCTGCCGGAGGAGAAGTTGAGGGTGCTCCGCCAGCAGGTGCACGCGATAAAGGGCGCTAGGAAAGTTACGCTGCGGGGACTGCAGTCCTTGCTCGGCAGCCTTAATTTCGCTTGTAAGGTGATCCCTATGGGAAGAGTTTTTTGTAGATTGCTGGCTAGGGCTACCTGTGGGGTCCGTCTGCCGAGTCATTACATCAGGGTGTCGGTGGGTATGAGAGAGGACTTGGACATATGGGACCGCTTCCTCACTGAGTTTAACGGTCGGGTATTTTTCAGGGATGTGATGAAGGCATCTGGCGAAGCCGGGCTGTTTACGGACGCCTCGGGGAGCGTTGGCTTTGGGGCTTACCTTGGGGGCAGGTGGTGTGCCGAGGTTTGGCCTGAGGCTTGGTCCGAGAGCCCCTTGATTCGGAACCTCGCCTTTTTGGAGCTTTTTCCAGTTGTGGTAGCGGTGTCACTATGGGGCGAGGAGCTCAGGGACAAGAAAGTTATCTTCCACTCTGATAATATGGCAGTGGTACAGGTAATTAACAGTCTATCGGCTTCGTCCCTGCCAGTGGTTAGGTTGTTGCGGCAGCTAGTGCTCTTGTGTATGTCTTGGAACATTGTCTTTCGGGCACGGCACGTGCCGGGCCTGCTGAATGTGGTCGCTGACGCTCTGTCTCGTTCACAGTGGGTGCGGTTCCGGGAAGCAGCGCCGGACGCACAAGCGACAGGGCAGGCATGCCCGGAGGAGATGTGGCGGCTCGGGACGTTGTGCTTGGGCGATACATAAGGAGCTCACTGGCGCCGGGGACTTGGACCGCTTATACTAAGGTTTGG
This sequence comes from Pelobates fuscus, assembly GCF_036172605.1. Classification (NCBI taxonomy): domain Eukaryota; kingdom Metazoa; phylum Chordata; class Amphibia; order Anura; family Pelobatidae; genus Pelobates; species Pelobates fuscus. The sequence continues at coordinate 110,739,295 of NC_086327.1, read as the reverse complement.
TGTGAATGGGAGGAAATGTTGTCCCAGGCGGGAGCAGGCGATTCTGCAGCTGGTAGGTTGGACACGCTGTTGTGGCTTCTTTGCAGGTTGGTGGCAGGTGGGTCATCCCCTTCTAGGGTGGAGCGCTACATGTCTGCGTTAGCCTTCCTGTTCAAGTTTAACGGGTGGGAAGACCTGACCAAACATTTCTTGGTAAAGCAAACTTTGAAGGGTTTCAAGAAGGGCAGGAGGTCTGTGGATACGAGGAGGCCTGTGTCCTTTGCCACCCTTCAAGGGTTGGTGGGGTTGTTGAACGAAGTGTGTAGTTCGGCATTTGAAGTAACTGTGTTCTCTGTGGCTTTCGTGTGGGCTTTCTTTGGGGCTTTTCGTATTGGCGAATTGGTGAGCGCCAATAGGTCGGGGGCATCGGGCCTCCAGTATGAGGATGTGGCTATAGAACAGGACAAGGTCGTGATTTGGCTCCGGCGCTCGAAGACGGATGTCTTCGGAAAAGGTAAGAATGTTGTCCTGTCCTCACTACCAGGGTCCCCGGTGTGCCCGGTTGCGTGTGGGGACGTGTTTTTACGGGTTCGCCCGCAGGTTGGTGGTTGCTTCCTGATTCACGAGGATGGGAAGGCGCTGTCGCGCTTTCAGTTCTTGCGAGTCTTCCGCATGGGGTTGACGAGATTGGGCTTGCAGCCCGGACAATTTGGTACGCACTCCTTCCGTATCGGGGCTGCGACTGAGGCGGCGCGGCTCGGGCTGGGGGAGGAGCGGATAAAGCAGATTGGGATATGGGAATCCATCAGGTTCCGTGCATATGTAAGGCCGGAAAGGTTGGTGTGAATGGAATGTTGTGGATGTGGGAAAAGGGTGCTCTGCCGGTTAACTGAATTTGTTTCCTTTCAGGCTTGGTCGCTTGGCTGGTGGGTCACTCGTTTGTCTACTGGGCGGAGAAGAGGGCCGCAGTTCGGAGACAAGGCACACAACTGGGTTTTCTTCTGGACACAGTGGACCTTCGGTGGTTTGGTTTTAGGGGTTTCAGCTGGCAGAGTATAAGTGGTGAAATTTTTGGGATGTTGTCCAAGGGGTTTGCCCCGGATATACTGTTGATTCACGGTGGGGGCAATGACTTAGGTTTGGTCCCCCAGAAGGTGTTGGTCAGGAGAATGAAGAGGGACCTGGACAGGGTGAGGGCTCTGGTCCCAGGAGTTACAATAGTTTGGTCGGAAATGGTGCCGCGGTTGAACTGGAGGCATGCCAGGGACCCGGCGGCTGTGGCACGTTGCCGTGGTAAAGTAAATAAGGCCATGTCTGTCTTTATTAGGAGACTAGGGGGGGTCCCAGTGAGGCACTTTGAATTGGAGGGCGGGTTGCCCGGTTATTTTAGGCGGGATGGTGTGCACCTGTCGGATGTGGGGTGTGATCTACTAAACTTAGGATTCCAGGAGGGTATTTCCAAAGCCCTATTTATGTGTGGTGGGGGTCGCTCGAGACATTAAGGGGTCAAGTCTCTTGCTATGGCGGGATAGGGCTTGGGTAATTGGAAGGTAGGAGGAGTATAAATTGGTTAGGCTGGATTAAACTGGAGTGTGAAATGGTTTGTGGGTTCGAGCTCATCGGTGGCTCCGAACCAGGTGGTGTAGGGGGGTCTCGGTACACCCCTACAGTTTAAAAAGTTATGGATATGGGGCCTCTTTGGTAGGCCATATGTTATGTGTTATTGGTTATTTATAATGTTATTTATTGTTATTGGCGGGGTCATTGCCGGGGGTAATTTATGTACGGTGGGGGGTGGAGGTATATTTACTTTTGTGGCAATGACCCCAATTTGTTACCTTGTTTATAATAATAAATAAAGCTGTGGACTTTTTTATTCCAACAGAAATACGGTGTCTGTAAGTTATTGGGGGGTTTGGGGTAAACAGCGCACCTGCCGAATAATCGACTGTGCGCATGTCATGTAGCCCATGGAACAGCGCAGTCAGGGGAGTGGGCCTTGACAGAGCCAGGAGTAGGCAGGGGAGTAACCAGTTAAAGGGGTGTGGTTATTGGTAAATGGGGGTTGGACTATAGGAGTATATTAAGCGGCCATTTTATGACTAAGGGACATTTTAACTAAACTGACACTTACCTGGTAATTGTCCCTCCCACCCTCCCTGTTGTTTTGGAGTTCCCGTTTGGTCACAGCGGCGGGATAGGGCTTGGGTAATTGGAAGGTAGGAGGAGTATAAATTGGTTAGGCTGGATTAAACTGGAGTGTGAAATGGTTTGTGGGTTCGAGCTCATCGGTGGCTCCGAACCAGGTGGTGTAGGGGGGTCTCGGTACACCCCTACAGTTTAAAAAGTTATGGATATGGGGCCTCTTTGGTAGGCCATATGTTATGTGTTATTGGTTATTTATAATGTTATTTATTGTTATTGGCGGGGTCATTGCCGGGGGTAATTTATGTACGGTGGGGGGTGGAGGTATATTTACTTTTGTGGCAATGACCCCAATTTGTTACCTTGTTTATAATAATAAATAAAGCTGTGGACTTTTTTATTCCAACAGAAATACGGTGTCTGTAAGTTATTGGGGGGTTTGGGGTAAACAGCGCACCTGCCGAATAATCGACTGTGCGCATGTCATGCATATGACTTGCAAGTATCCAAAATTATACATTGTATACACCCTTTTGAGATCTACCTGCTGTAGACTACAACGTACTTGGAGCTTGGCCGTCCACAACAACTAGAGTTACAAATTTAGCGTGGAAATTTAACGTGAATTTCTTTGAGTTCAAAGCGAGCATCAAATTTCAGGCCAAAATTAAAATACTGCTTACAATTCACACTTCGGAAAATGAATAGACACATTTCTTAACACATTTATTGTAGTTAGATGACTCATAACTGTGAGTTTTATTGCTGTGAAGCTCTGTTATACAATACATACCACCAGTATTGAGCCTCTATGAAAGTGGGACCATATGATAGAAAAGAGGAACAGGAGTATTTAGGCTGAACATAGGGACTTTCTTTCATAAACAGTGACACTTGGGAGATATGTATCTGTGTTCTTAAAATATTCTACACTCTAACAATTAATAATATTTTTTTGTCATGCCAGACAGCAATATTAAAAAAGATATATATATATATATATATATATATATATATATATATATATTCTTATAGTGCTCTCCATCTGTTTTGTCAACGTATCACCTTATGAGTTTTTTTTTTTTATTAATAGAATTTGAGCCTGGAGGTATATTTCTCCTTTTCAATTATGTGCTTCAATAAATACACTTGTACATTACTTTTCCTTCCACGATGAATTTTATTGGGATGAAAATATTTAGCGCTGAGCGGCAGCTGAGGCGAGAGAAATAAATAGAAAAGAATTATGCAAAATTACCAAACCACATATGCTGTTAATATATACAGGAATGCATTAACTAAGCAATGAGATGTGGAGACATAATAACCACTTGTAAAATGTAAAAACATTTGTATCTTTTGGTGTAACGTTTGTAATTTTCAATAAATTTTCAATGATCCTAAGTTTAAAGCGTCACTATAAGCAATTTTAGTTTAATGAAGTCTCATTGCTCAATTCTCTGCCATTTAGGAGTTAAATCACTTTGTTTATGCAGCCCTAGCCACACCTCCCTGAATGTGGCTTACACAGTCTCCCTTCAGATTTCCTGGATAGAGAGATCTAATGTTTAAACTTCATTTACTGCACATTCTATTTAATATAGAATTTCTTATTTCCTGCTCTGCTAATAGCCTGCTAGAGCATCCAGGAGCCCTCTGTGTGATTAAAGTTCAATTAACAATACAGGGGGAAAAAACGTCTAAGGTCAACACACTGTGCTGATTGAAAATGAAACCATTTTTTTCATGTTGGCTGTGTCAGTCACACCCAGGGGAGGTGTGGCTAGGGTTGCATAAATATAAATAAAAGTAATTTAACTCCTAAATGGCAGTGAACTAAGCAGCAAGACTGTAGGAGCATGATCTATACACCAAAACTGTTTTATTAAGCTAATGTTGTGTTGGTGCTTAAAGTATCCCTTTAAGGTATCTATCTATTGTTTATATTTTATTGTGTTTCTTCACAAGCCATGTATTTATTCTGCTTGTGGGTTAAATATGTTCTTTTTTTTTTATTTCTTTTCAACCCTAATGAATCTTAAATATTACATTTGGAACAGGGATCAAGAACAGACTATGTGTAATTATTACATAAGTATTTTTCATGGTTTTAATTAAAAAATTGTTGCGCAAGTATCATGATTGTTGAATGAAAACTAAATAATACATTTATAAATACACGCTGTTCTCCTAGATACATTTTCAACCTCGAAATAACTGCAACTGTGTTTCTAGCATACAAATGTTACTGTTAGCATTAGTGTTGTGCATGTTAACACCACACATTACCAACCAACATCATCCAATATTGGATCTAAGCCATGACATTTTCATTTGATCCTGAGTGCACCATTCGCTATATCTTACGCTCTGATGTGCAGATACATTTGTCTCTATGTTTTATATCATTGTAGGACAACAGACATATTGGCAGGTAGATTTACTTAGGCAGTTACTGTTTCGACTCTAGTTTTGTAAAATAATGCATGTCTAATAACATTTTATGAAAACAACACCTAACGCTTTATAATTCACACGGTATAGTTTTAATTAGATGTCTTTAGATAAACGTCGATGTAGCATTGCATCTGTTAACTGGAATTTAGGGCAGGGGATCTCAAAGTAAGTCCTAAAGAATTAATGATGTAGGATTTAGGGCTTAATTAAGAAGTAGCTGATGATGCTCAAACAAGACAGCCTATAATACTCAAACCAGCCCTCAAGGAACAGTCATAAATGCACCAATAATCAAAGATCTCCCCAGTTCAACCCAGGGTAGTGAATCCGAGAAAATTGCGCTGTGATATTTATCTGTCTTTATAATGTAAATGCTTTTGTAAGAGTCGGTTTGAAATTCATTGACTTGGATGATTCCACTTATTAGAGAAGTAAAACAAAAAATATGAAACTGTAATTCCATTCCAAGTACTATTTTATAAATAGATTACATTCATTAAATTCTGTAATCATTCAAGCCTATATTTTATCCTTCATGTTCTTGGTGTGCATTTTCTGTATATGTGTACAAATCACATTATTGAGTTATTGGATGTATGTATTGCTACATATATCGGCCTTAGAACTGGGAACTCCAGGTTTCAACCTGGTCACACCACCTCACTCATAAGTGTCGCTATTGATTGTTTGAGCAAGGTCTTCCTTGTATTCATTTTCTATAATTGTAAAGGGCTGTGGAATATGTTGGCGCTATATAAATAATATTAAATAATGTAGGTCGCGCTCATGAATTAATGAGCTTCACAGGGCCCTCTGTTTGTGTTCTGGTTGTCTCTAGTAAAATCTGGTCTTCCCTAGAGTGGATGGTCTAGAAGCCACTCAATGTACGTGCGGTTATTTGGTGCTAACACAAACCATGGATAAAGATGAATGTGAGGGCCACCCTTATGCTGCTGACTGCCGTAAAACTACTGCAATACAGCTCTGTTCTTGTACAATCTAAAAGCCCAGCAATTATTGCATCTCTGAGTGTTTATCATGTTATTTCTGATACATTCAAAGGGGGAGATTTATAAATGTGTTCTGGTACATGACGGTAACATTCCGTCATTATTTCAATTACAGTTTTTATTAAAGTGTCCTAAAAGTGAGTCTAAAAACTGATTGTTTTGCTCATAGTAAAAACTTCCATTATTATCCATTATTATTATTATCTCAATTATCGAATTTAGACCGCAACAAAACACTTTTCTGTCGGAAAAAGTGGTGAAAAGATTGATGAATTGCAGACATTCAGGGCGAGAAAGAAGCAGCAGATGAAGAAAAACTGTCAGATTAAATAAAATGTGCCACAAACTTGCCAAAAAAGTATTGGTAACACTTTGATCAATCTACCCCATAGATTTCCAGTAGCCACTTTGAGCGACATTCTGATTTTGATATAAACATTTGATCTGTATAACCTCCAACCTGTCTGCTCTGTTCTCTTGCCTGAGAACAGCTGTTACAGACCCGAGGGTGCAGCCTGCTGAAAAAAAAAAAAAAACAGGAAGGTTGGTGGCACTGAGAAGGTGTATATCCTGTCTTTGGAAACCAATAGTCTCAAAACTTGAGAACGCTCCAATATTATGGCTTTTTATTAACATGTCAATGGCAGCTGCAAATTCTGCAACTGTATACATTAATTCAAGGACTGATAGTACTGTAGCTATTATAACCCCTGCAGTACAAGCTTCCAGTCAATAAGGGAATCGGAAACGTGAGACATAGGGTTAATAGTAAAGAATGTCTGAGGTTGGTTGTATTTCTATACTAATGCAGCCAATTGTATCATTTCTAGCATGCAAAGTTGTTAACATTCCAATACTTAATAGAAGGGTTGGGAAGATATAGTCATTTTAGTCTTAGGAGGTCAGCTGCTAATTGAGAACGTTACCCTGCATTTTGCAGCTAATCAGTAAGTAATTAATCCTTCCTTCCAGACACAATAGTGCAACTGATACTGTGTCTGCTAACATCAATCCAGCCAAAAAGCACGTAATCTGCACAGAACCTCGATGGATCGGGATTACAAAGTCTGACATTAGCTGTGTGAATGACAAGATATTATAAGATCAACGAATACAAGTGTATTTTTGGAATATGTAATTAAAGGCATGAGATGTCTACAATGAAGCTATTTTAATCTCTTAGCACTTAAAGGGTTACACCATAGAGACACGTATTGTGACCTTGCAAGAAATACCGGGCTATTTACTAAATAATTGTCAAGGATTCCCAAGGGAAATTCAAATCGTAGGGAAAAGAAATAGCTTATTTGGAAAAAATTCTCAAACTCAACTATTTTTATAACTCAGCAGTTTTTGGGGCTAAAACTTGCAGTTCCATGGTATATGCACAACAATTCAAAGTATAGAAAATCATCCTGTATTTTTACAGATTGCAAAAACATTTAGAGCAATAATAATATAATAATTTGATCTGAGTATTAAGGAGCATCTGACATGCTAGCAAATTTCAAAATGTATTTTAGTTTATCAATTAAAAGGACACTCCAATGCCCAAATACAAAAAAAAACAAGAAAGAATATCACTGTTTAGTAGATGTACCCCATATGAAAACTTGCATGCATTTAATTATGCATTTTTTCATTAGGTGTATATCTAAAAACAGCTTGCAAAAGCTGCAGATCTCTTGTTGGAAGATTTTGTAAGCCCTCCCCTTCTATCCCCGCCCATACTGTCTGTGGCTGTCCAATCACAGTCTTCCCAATGCAGCTATATTGCACACACATAATATTACACAGCTGCCACTAGGATCTCCTGCAATATAATGAACACAGAGAGATAGTCCCTCGGAACAGAGAGCTTGAGTAGCTGTTGGAGATCCTATTTACATGCTGTGTATTTGTGCAACTGTATCTCCAGAAACTGCTCACACACTGAATACAGATTCTATGTTACTGGTGATCTGCTAACACACACTGTGCTATGTGACCCCAGCTGAACATTCAACATAGAGTATTCTGGTATGGCGCTCCAGCAGGAGTTCCTACTTGCAGTGCCAATTGTGAGCTTAAACATGCAGCACAGCAACTACGCCACGTTGCTGTTACCTTCTATATTCAAGTGAGGACATATTATGAAAATAAAATTTGGTTGCAAAGGTGTTAATGGAGAATTGAGTTGGGATACTCCTTTTCTACTCTGACAGGTGTTTTTGGCACTGAAGGGGTAAAACGAGTCAACCTTTTAATCCTTTAATGTAGGCCGTGGGCAGTATGAAGTAGTGGATACAAAGGTGAAGCGCTGTATATTTTAAACAATGTGAAATATAAAAAATAGGATAATACCTTCATTTTATACACAAAAGTCCATATGTGGCATATCGTACCTTAAAAGTAAAAACAAATAAAAACAAAAATAGTGTATCCTGTGATATAAATAAATTGGTATAGAATGAAATAAATTTCCCACTCACACTTTTAAGAGCTAATAAATATAGCTCAATAAAATCGCTTGTAGGATCCGTAAAGGCGATCCTAGTCCCTTCTTTTGGTGGGAATTCTTCCTCTTCCTTGGTCTCTAAAATCAGGAGAGGTATATGGTGCAGTACCTTTGATATAAAATCTATAAAAGGGTAAAGCAAAAGGGGTACTTACAAACCCAGAGCCATCCAAATCGGCTCTGATCCGGAATGTATGTGGTTAAGGACCACAATCCTTCTTTGTAAAAGTAGCAGGCACAATGCCAGTAGTGTTAAAAAAATATATAAATACTTTATTTACATAAAAATATATAACATTATAAAAACACTTTACTAGGCATTAAAAAGTCCAATTCCATGAAGACAAGTAATCTCCAAGTTCCCAGGACGCGTTTCGCTCTGTCAGCTTCCTCAACTGGATATGTAAAAATGGAAAAGACTAAGACTAAGAGTTATGGTAATTGTAGTTCACTAATAGAGAAGTGTGATGTTGGGCCCAGCTCTATCTAGTTACAGTTAATGCCTTTTCAACTTTACTCAGCCAATAAGTGAATAAGCCATAACTAGGCATCAGATTACACATTTGATGTCTGCACCTGCCCATCTTTGTGTCAAACACATGAAGCAAAAAGGCATTAAAAAATAGAATATATTTACAAAAATATCAATTTTCCACTAGACATTTCTCTCTCCCACAGGATTAATTAATTAATTAATTAATTTAACAGTTGCATAATATCATAATTACTAAATGTATCTGTGCGCACAAAAGCATTTATGTTTACGTTTATATTTATGCTGTGTTAGTGATTTTGCTGTCTGAACGGTTTATTCATTAAATTGTAAATAGCAGGGAATTGATCATGGAATTACAAATTGAATTACAATTACTGAGCTGCTATAATAGCACAGCTAGACGATCTTTCCAATTTGATTTAGACGAGCAATGTTTAATACCCCTTGCCAATTTTTTACAACTGACAGTTTAGTAGATGAACTTTTTCTTGCCGTTACTAATAGACATGTGTACATGTACATTCGTACAAATGTCATACCATTCAGACATTCGGATGTTTATAAATGTCTGAAGTGCCAAAGTTCCGAAGCACCGAAGTTCCCAAGTGACAAAGTTCGGTAGTTCGGAAGTGCTAAAGCTCAGAATCGCTGAAGCTCCGAAGTGATGACGTTCGGCAGTTCCGAAGTGCCGGACGGAATGCCATTGGTCCGAATTGTCGAAGCAGACAATTTTTTTTTACTTACCCAAATTTCAGAACCGAATAAAAATGTTTGCCCATGCACATCCCTAGTTACTAACCACTGCTTTTCATACATTTGATTATTGTTTCTGTGAAGCACTACATTTCTGTTTACTTGTAAACATATTTAACATTGTAAATAATAATTATGACACAGAAGGCATTTGCTAGTTGCTTTAGAATGGATGGATTAATTTCATTTATGGAGAAGAAAGTAATTGGAGGAAAATGAACCTTTGACTTGTACGTCTTCCCTACGGACAGATGCTGAGTGAAGTTCTTGAATTGTAAGCAACCTTTAGCACTCCAGATCTTGTGGACTACAACGCCCATTATGCTTTGCCAGCATGATGGCTGTAAGAGCGTTGTGGGAGATGTAGTCCAAAACATCAGGTCATTCTGATATTTATAGATGTTCCTAATACATACATTTACTTACTGAATGCATAAATAGACTTAGAAGAAGTACCACGCATAGCTCCACCATATAAAATATAGTATCAATCCAAGCTGTAAAACATGTAGTGCGTGACAAATATTGTATCAGCCTTCTGCATATTAGCGTTGATACTTAGATCATATTACAGTTATTAATTTAAAAGGAAACAAGTATTTTACTTTCTCTCAAATTAAGGAACTACATTTGCGTGTGTTAATGGAAATAAATTAGCCACTTGCATAGCTCTACTTTAGAAGTTTCCATTGGACTTGTTCCAGTAAAATAAGACATTGTTACAAAACTTTGTAGCTTCAGGCATCCATTTCCAATACAGGACGGCACTGCCCTCTAGTGTCCTAAACTATGCTAGCAAGTGGATGTACAGTTGGGTCATGTCTTTTTTAATGTACCGTACCTGTACATTGAGGACATGCTTTCTTTAATATACCGGAATGGTATCTATGAAAGTGACAGTTCCAAAATGAATATACGTAGGTGAGGAGGGCAGAGAAGGTATAAAATGCACTTACCCCTCTTGAACACACGTGGTGGTGATATCATCACTCCAAGCTGTTTATTTATACTCATTCATCTGGTCGGGATACACTGTACAAGTGTGTGCACTCAGGCAATCCATTCTTAAAGCTGTACACACACACATACTCACAGTCCCTAATCACATGGTACAAAGGAGGTAAACGATAGTTGCCCTGTATACTATGCAGCGCCAGGACAGCTTGACATGTAAATGACAATAACAGGAACCATTAAAAAAACAAAACACTTAATGGGACACTATAGTCACTCAAATGACTTCATCTTAATGAAGTGGTGTGGGTGCAGTGTTGCTGTCCTTTTCACCCTGCCATGTAAAACAATGCAGTTTTTTTTTTTTTTAGAAATAGTAAAATCGGTATGACAGCCACTAGAGCAGGCATAGGCAACCTTCGGCACTCCAGATGTTTTGGACTACACCCCCCATTATGCTTTGTCAGCATTATGGGTGTAAGAGCATTATGGGGGATGTAGTCCACAACATCTGGAGTGCCGAAGGTTGCCTACCCCTGCACTAGAGGCTCTTCTCTATGAGGAACATTTGTGAGGTAAGCTGCACAGATGAAGCCTCGGCGCTGGAGAAAGGAAAGTAAAAATGTACTTTATTTTTTATTTTTACTGCAAACCTGAAGGGGGACCTATTTCTGACAGGGACACTATAGTGTTCGGAAGTCAAGTAAATTGAGTTCTATATTTTAACAGCAAATAATTCAGTTGGATGGATAATAACAAGCATGTTAAAAGTGCAACAATCACTGAGCTAACGATGTGGCCATCATAGGTCCCAAGAGCTTTTATGGTGGTCTTTGGGATAATACAGTGTTCCATATGTATTAATAGCAATTCCAGGGGCAAAGTAATGTACTAAATGTTGAATAGTCACCATGGAAACCAAATGGAGTGTTCCTATTGGTCCATATGTAACACACAGAATTAAACTTCATTCATATCACTGTTAATCTGTAACAGAATAAGTATGCATTTTTTTTAAGTACATGCAGACAGAACGTAGCAGACTAAACTATGGCATTCCAATCCATATTGTATTCATTTAATCTTTCTAAACAAAGAGAAACACAGCATTACGTGTCTGAGCCAATGATTTTGCGCGATTACTGTAGTGATCTCTATCTTGATGATATACCGTATTCTTAGGAATTCTCGGAATAAAGTTAAGCTTTAAGGACATAAATGATGCAGTTTAGGTAACCGCATGCCTGTTTTAATCAGTGAAGCTCATAAAAAATAAATTCAGCTTTCAGGGTTGCATTGAGTCTTGCAAGCTGCTGTCCATAAATCACAACACTGAATAAAACATTTTTTTCTTAATAAGCATCTCCAGTCAATGTCAACCTAAATGTATTATTTAAAAAAAAAAAAAAAAAAAAACCACAGGGTTTATTCATTAAAATGGGAATACTGGAGAAGGATTTGCAAATTTCAGTCCATATATTTTTAGCTGATATATTTGCAGAACACTTGTCTTTTCCACGAATAGTGAATAAATCGCTATGTTATGCAGCTCTCTATAAGTCAAGCGTTTCCAAGGGTAATTGGATGTTTCAGTAGGTCAAAGAATTCAGCTGTGCATTATGATGGTCTGTGACAGTGATGACATGCCTTATCACTGCATAGGTATGTGAGCTTTCAGTTTAGGCTGACAGAGCATCGTGCGAAACGCGTTTCACAAAATCCACAGTGCTTTCAATGACCTGTGAGCTGTACTAATTGCTATCAAAACACATCAAATAAGGTATCTCCAGCTCCCTTTTTGGTTGAGATGTTAATTAAAGAATTACACTTTATTAAAACCCAAATATGGCAGTTCTGGCTTAAGGAGTAATTTTCAGATTAAAGCCAAGGCCTGTGCTAACAGAGAGATGTTCGCTGTGACTGGAGGGGGCGGGGAATTAGTAGCAAGCGGTTTCCTGTCAGATCAGGCCCACGGGGGAGATAGCCTCAAAACGAGAAGAAAGAGACACAAGAGAGGCAAAAAAGGGAATAAGAAACACTAAAGCTGGGTTAGACATACAAAAGGGGGGAAGAAAGACAAATGAGGGGTATAAGAGCACAATAGGGGGATTAAGTCTTGCAAATTGGAATAAGAATGACAAAAAGGGGAATACAATCCTCAAAAGGGGGGAAAAAAGACCCAAAAGGGGGTAAGATATAGAAAGGTGCAAAACATTTGGTAAGAGGGGCAAACATAGGTTAAGGAGACACTTGGTGATTCCTGATTTATAGCATATACCAAGAAACAACAACGTATTCAGGTGATTGCCGTTTCCATGGCAACCATCTGATAGCTAGCAAGAAATGATATTTTACTTTGGAGAGAGGGTATTCCCACTTCATTCTATATATATATATACGGGTCTGCATTGCATAGATGATGAAGTGATAGTAAGATTTCAAAACATGTAAAGGATTCTAAACTGTAGGGGGGGGGGAAAGTATTCTGTTCAAACATATATTGTATTTTTAAATCATGTTGGAACGTGCATGTTTAAATCATGTTGGGAATTACAGACTGTGCTCTATAGGACCTATGAATAGATTTGACTGCGCTGGTGCTATATATACAAAGCAGGGGTGCCCAAATGGTAGATCCCCAAATGTGGTAACACTACAACTACCATGATGCTTTGCATGCACTTAGATTGCCTTTAAAATGACAAAGCATAGTGGAAGCGGTAGCTTTAAAACATCTGGCGATCTCCCATTTTGGGCACCCCTGATATAGACAGTGACACAGGACGGATCAACAATACGTCCCTGATTAACTTCTGCATTGAACAAGAAGACTCGGATGATTTGGATCAATATAAAAGTCTAGCAACCAAGGGCAGACCTACATTGCACAATGTTCTATTTGCGTGACAAGTGATCGAAGTTGGCCTACAAACCTATTCTGTAAATATAATCCCCTGGTTGGTAATGGCCGATCAGTGACGATTGGTGATCCTATATGGTGCTTTATTTATATGCAAGGACTGTGATATAGATCTGACAATGGTATGAGATGTTAAGTGATTTCTTCTGGGATATTTGTTATTTATACATTTTAGTTGACACATATCTGTGGAGGTTTGTTTTTTGTTTGTTTTGTTTTTTACACAATATTTATTGTTATTTTTTTTTTAGTACATTTTTTGATTTAGATTTTAGATTTAAATTGGTAACAGAACATTTTAGGTCCAGCTTAGAACCAAGAGGGTGGGTCGCCCCTTTAATAAGCAGTATTGGGGGGCACAGTGCCCCCCCATCCAACACCCCGACCAGAGCATGCATCTACCTATGGAATCTGCCTATTCAATTATTCAGACTTCAGAGCTCGCAGCAGGAGGGCTAAAAGATTGAAATAAAAATCAAATCAGTGTGTAAGTTTATAAATGTGAGTATATCTGTGTATGTGAATGTGAACGTGTGTATATGAGTATGTTTTAGTGTATTTATGAATACGAATGTATGTTTTTAAATATGTCTGTGTGCATATGAATGTAAGCATATGTGCGTATGAATGTTTGTGCGTGTATATGAGTGTGACCATTTGTGTGAGTAGATGTGTATATATGTATGTGACTGTGTGTGTTTGCAATCTTCATAATAAAAAAAAAACATTGGGCCATTGCAGAATGACAAAAAAAAAATCTACAGTTTTGGGTGGGTGGGGGTACCACTATACATTTCCAACCAGAGTACTTATTAACCTAGGTATGTTCCTGCTCCAATCATCCAATTACAATTACTGAAGCACATTTTGATGTAATCAATGCAGCAAGGTATCGACACTCCTGTGTGAAGGGGAAAATGAATGCACCATGATGTTGCTCGGTATCAATTGAGAAATGCTGTATTCTTTCATTGGAGCAGTAAGCTTGTGTCTGCACATTTGGCACAGCAGTGGTTAACTTAATTTACATAGTATGCCTTGGACATGCCAGGACAGCCATACAAACAGCTACAATACATATTAAAAGCAGTGAGAATCAAATACAAAATCATAACCCATATCTAGTTTTCAGTTAACTAATTTTTTGTACAAAATAAAAGCAACGGTCCTGCTGTAAAGTTTGTAAACCCGATGAAGGTCAATGCGTTTCTGGAACAGATCAATACATATTTCAGTAGCACAAGGAATTAGTTGTATAGACTCATGGTTTGTTGACAGCTGAAAATCCACATGCTGTCTCCCGGTGGCCTAGATTTTAAGGATGTACCCTCCAGCAGTGACAAAATCATTTGCAGTCATGAAAGGTTTGAAAAACAGGTGGAAGCCTAGAGCAACAGTCATAAGGGCCTGACTTCAATAAATTAAAGCATGGTTCAACTCTAACTTATCAACCTGAAGCTGATTTATACAATATAAATGGCTATTTATTCTTACTCGTCCATGTTGATTGCACCCCGTAGCTCTACCTAGCTCCCTGCTGCAGCCTTTACTGAACTGATTCAGTCAATTTTTGACTTGAAACTGGAATTTATCACTATCTTCCGAGATACCACACATTTGGCATTCCTAGTTTTTTTTTTTCTCATGACTTCCAGTATCCCAGTGAAACGAGTAATTATTCCCCCAACGCAGTATTTCAGGAGCTAAAGTCGAACAATTCTTGCATCTTCTACAAGAGTGACCTATAAAGTACCTTAATGCAGCAAAAGGATAATTTGTCAAATGTAAAATATAAATGTAAGAAAGAAAAAAACAAAAACTGAAATATAAACCTCAAGAGTCAATTTGTCTCAACTGATATTAAGACAGTGCTTTATTCAAAGTACAAATATATTCTAGCTGCAAGCTAGATTGAAATAAAAGCTGTTCAGTGTCCCGTGTCACATGCGGGTTCCTGTATAATTCCTCTTTTGTTTTTTTCCTGCATAAATTAATTCAGAACAAGCCACCAGTTATTTTCTCTTGTATTTTGTATCCCAAACTAGGCAGCGCTGGGGAAAAAAATGTCTTTGTTGTTTTGGTTTGTATGATAACAACTATATTCTTCAATAACAAGTTTGTTTTGTGCTAAGGACTAATCGTTCTCCTTTTTGGTATCTGAGCACAGGGTATATACAGCAAAACGCCAGAAAGTATAAAAAATGAGAAGCAAGATTCTAAACAAGATTTAATTTCTTAATTACTAAGATTAGATTTGAAATGTTGGAGTGTTTGATTGTGGCTAAATGATTGGGTTAGGAGGTTTAAAAGGGTGACGGTGCTAAGCTGCTTTAATTTTTTTATTAAGGGAAAACTGTCATCATTTTTATTATTATTGAAAATAGAAGATCATATGTATTGTAGCCTCTGTTTATTACATTGCAATCCATACATTTAAGTAAATAATCATTTTAAGCGAATCCTCTGTCTTACTCTTACCCAGTGGAGGCAACCATCTTTAAACACTCTTTGGTTGGACACAAACCGTGATCCGTCCAAAGACCATGCAGTAGACTGCAAGGCTGTGCACGCTGATAAACTCTAACGCCATTTACAAACACTGGACATTTCCATGCTCGTTGCCAGTTTGCAAGTTGCAAGTTGTTTAAATTGTGAGCAGTCTTTGCAAATAATTGTTACTTCTGACTAAAGAGAACTTATAGGTGGCTGTTCTTACACAAGATAAGACAGGAGACGTACAAAAGGTTTCTCCAAACACTGATTTGAAGTGGTCGTGGTACTTAAGGTCCGTAAGTGCAGTGTTTTACCTTAAAAATGCTGCACATACAGAGAAAATACTCTTTGTTGCCCGAGGTGTAACTCCACCTTGAACAGTGTCATTAGCCAGCCCGGAAGAAGAGTGTTTCTGTGTGCGTGATAGAGATTGTAGCTGATGAGATATCTGTGTGTGTATAATGGCTTTTTGTGCGTACATTTGTAAGTGAGAGAGATTGCGGCTTATTAGATCTGTATGTGTGTGTGAGAAAATCTATGCAGGTGAGTGCGCGAGTATGGCTAATTAGGTGTCGCATAAGTATAAGTATGCAGAGTTGTGTTGGAGCGTGTGGCTAATTAGGTATGTGTATGAGTGTGGTTCATTAGGTATGTGTAATATCTTAAGTCAAAACTTTAAGCACCCTTCTCCTCAGGAAGCAGGCTGTCATGGGAGCTAACAGAATTATCCACGAGAATTAGGCAATTTTATTGAATACCAGTAAACACTGGTTTCTAAGTTTCCTCCATCCCCACTGACAAGGAGCCTTATTTGGACCTCAATTTGCATTGCCGTCTAGCGAATAAGCCCCATGATTGTACGATGAGTAGGCTTGTCCATGAAATTCCATTCAAATAAATGAAAAATTAGCTCTCTTTCATCGCGTGCGGTCTTTGAAACACCAAATAACCTTAAATGAAACCTAAAGTCAGGATGATATGTCTACTCTGTGTTGTTATTGTTAGCAATAACACCCTCTAGATCGCAAAGTGCAGTGATTCCTGAACAATGTTTTTCTATGTGAAATGGCCTGATAATATAAACTAATCTGGGTGAATCCCACACAGCAATTACCTGGCCTGCTCTAAGAATTACCTAGATAATTGCGGTGGTTTTGCATTGGCCTTAACGTCCTCCGGGTGTAAAGATTCACAAAGGAGTTTATCATTATTATTTTTTGTTTCATCATAAAGCAATTTACTTGCTACTGTTATAAAATGCTTTCCACATTGCATCTCCTTACTCAGGCAAGTCTCTGCATGGCCTATGTTTCCTGTCATCTCTGCTTTTGTTCGTTTTCACAGTACATTAATCACCTTACAGAGTTTCCTAAGACAATTGATAAAAAAAATGTACAAAAAAATGCTCCTTTTTACTAATAGTGATTCCAGAATCTTAAACCACAAATTCTGCATACACAAACCCAATGAACAGTCATTAGTTTATTTTGTAGGATTGTCAGCATACAGGATTGCCTTTTAAGACATATTACATATTTAGTTTTATACAATATTTTTTTCTCCGCTTCCTGGTCCCATCATATTCCTAGGTGGGGAATATACCACCCATGCTGTATATACCAGAGCAAATTCTGCTCTGGTAAATGTAAGTACATTACTTTATTTCTTTTTTATATCTATTAGTACTTACTTCACCATTGGAGTATTTTTTCTTGTACTTATTTTTACATATGTCCTGCACATTGCACCTTACTTGAGAAATCCGGGACGTCTATACCAACATATATCCTTAGATGGGGATTGTTCCGTCCATGCGCAATACAGCTAAGCTCTCAGTTAGCTCTATCAAATGTGAGTGAAAACCACATAAGATTACTTCACTACCTATTCACCAGATATACTGTACTGCACTATTATATTTTTTGCTTTTATTTTTTAGGTCAACGGTGTGTACAACTTTATGAAAACCTGTGTACGTATAAATTTCCATATATATTGTTTGGGGTGCGGCCTCCTTCTACCTTTTCTCATATTCTACTATCTACAAGGTTTGGTAATGCTTGTATTGGTTACTGCAGCCCACAGCTACCCTGTGTTTATTACTATAGTGAGCGCCTATCACTTTTTTTTTTCACCTTTTATGACGTTGACAGATTAAGTGTCCAAAATCTGTGATTAAATCACCTTAATTTATCTTAAATAGGCATTTTAATGATTGAATTATAAATTACTTATTTAAAGCACATTTTCGCTTCTGGTTTTTGTTTGTTTTTTGGGGTGGGACTGTTTTGTATTATGTATACATCAAAGTATTTATATTTCTTATAATTAAAAGAGTTAAATTATTCTTCATCACTGAAAAAATGATGGCAAAATTTGACAAACGACAAAGTTGTAATCATATACCACTTGCTGACTCTTGGCATTTACCTTCAACACCCAATCATAACGGCTGATGGGAACAGGTGTATCGACACACAAGGTGCAATTTGATTCACAGACCTTTAATAGACCCCCGTTTCAAGCAAACATGATAGCATCATCTTTCAGAAACAGAAGGGCAATAGATAGCAGCACATGGAAAGGAGAAATTCATGTAAATATATCTCCCTTTCCTATGTCTCTCTAGACCTCACCGCCTAAGCCGTACTCGGGAAAACTGAAACTCATTGTTTAGGGAATAAACCCCTACACTACCATTTGGGTATAAAATACAATGTAAAATTCTACACAAACTTGCTTTACAATGTTTACCTAATCTTCTGTTTCAAATCCAATTATTAGAACTGGAACACTCTACTATAAATGAAATGCTTTATCAGGGTAATTATAAGAAAATCAAATTCTGTATCATCAGATTGCTTGAGTTAAATTAACATAAGCAGAGCGGTAAATTAACTCATGGCTACGGTCTTTAAAGAAAAGAAAATACAAATAAAGTGTATCTTGTACAACTGTAAAATGTACATTAAAAGCTATAATGTGAGATTTCTCATCTACACTTAGCATTAATTGAAAACGATTTCTAAAAATTAAGATATAACCTTCATTATTTGCAGGGGAAAAAATCATAGCTAAGGTATTCTGAATGAACAATTATCAGTTAATCGGAAATTTGGTTAAGGAGTTTAAGAAAACGTTGATTAGGTAATAAGTGAACACAAAACATATTTTTTTTTTTTTAACATTCATTTAGAATTATAGAATAAAAGATCCAATTTTCTCTCTCATTCTTCCTGCAAATCTCCTCATTTTATTCTATTTTTCTCTCCAATAACCTCGTTTTACATTACTCTGGGATCTAAATTGATTATTTCACAAATGCCTTTGCATTCCTTTGCAGTTTGCAAAAAGAACAATGTGTTAACGGAAGCCTCCAGGCACCGAAGGCGCAACATGTTTCTGATAGGGCATGATGCAATAAAGAAATATAATATTCGATTTTTTTTATGAAGCCAGAAGCATGTTTTCTCAAAAAAATGCAGAAAAATGGTTGCACCTCCGCTCCCATTCGAACAGTTTTAAGGAGACAATTGAATGGAAATGTACAGTTTTTCCATACAATTCTATAAAATAAATTGAGCCAACCATGGAGTTTCATTCACTGAAAATAATGAATGAAAATCAGTCAAGTTAAGGGAATCAATATGTAAAATATGCAGCAATATGTAGAACGTCTACAGACTTCCTGTAAAGGAACCGTATTCAAATAGAAGTATCATATTTACACAGAAATAACTTATACCAGTACTAAAGGGTATTTTTTTAGTTTGCAGGTATTAATAATTGCTGTTATGATTTATTAATGGGAAACTGTAAGTGTAAACCACTGAATAATACTTTAATACGTTAAAAATGAACCTTTAACTTGCGTTAATCTTTTAAAAGATTTAGCAAATTCAGTCAAGACAAAGCCAAGGCAGACAATGCATTCTGCTTGTTTCAACTGTTCCACTAGCAGTGTTCAATGGCGGAAAAGAACAACAATAATTATTATGATTGACAGGTTGCCAAGATGGAGGTGCCCCGTTATAGAACAGAGGTAAATAAAGTAGTCTCTTGATTTCTACATTTAATTTCATTTTTCAGACCCCACAAAACATATTTGCTGTATATAGGGTGAAAGTAAACATAAGATTAAATATCCTGGGATGTAACAGAAATGCATGATCATAAAAACTTGTGCCTACAGCCCATTGTCAGGATACCACTGATCCTACTTTCCAAATGCAGCCTAAAACAGAGACAAAGAAAGAAACAGTGGGAGGTGTATTACCAGTCCTTAGAGTGGCCGGACTTAACGCAAAAGAAAAATCCTACTAGCAAAATCAAGGACCCGCCGAAAACCTGGTATGCTGGAGTAGAAAAACACTGAAAACCCTACCCTTGCCAAAATAAATCAACAAGAGAAACAAGCCAAAAACAAAAGCCACACAAAACAATGAGGAACTCACGTTAAGACAACAAGAACCATAAAAGTGTGTCCTTGCAATGCACCTTGGGGTCTTAGGTAAAAAAAAATGATGCCATCGGCCAGCATCACATTGGCAACTTTCAAATGAGGTGCATCAACACATATTTTACTCTTATTTTAACTGAGACATCAGTTAACAAGGGAATAAACCCCATCAACATCCAGAGTTAAAATTGCAGAATATCACTGGAGGCCACGCGCCGTGGTTCAGTAGAGATCTTGTGGGTGCCAGGACACTGTGGTCCTAGTAATTGACAAACCTACCTACAGAAACATCACAGGAGTTGAACTATTAATTTGTTACTGGCACAAACAACATCCAACTGAACCTACAGCATGGCAGACATCGAGACATTCCCTGGCTGAGACAGTTGTGTTCCACTAGAACCATTCCATGGAACTTCTGTGAACCTCTCCTCATTTCATAGTCATAAAAACTGTGAATTGGCACCAAGACCTCATTATTTCATCTTATCTGACATGTGCTCCAAAACATTAGCACTCCCTTGTATGTATTTTACATATTTTCTTGAGCTGTGATGAATGAGGATTAACATTCCTGACATATTATGGAAGTCAGGCTTGTTGGCATGCAATTTAATATTTCTTTTACATGATATGGGATTACCTTCAAAAAATACAAGACCTATAAACCGTGCCCTATACCTGACAATATTCGTCTTTGTGTTGTCTATTGTAAACTAAGCAGTTCCAGCTGGAGGAGATTTACCAGTAAAGATTTCCGAAAACCCACCACTTTCAACATGATTTTGTAAAGAACTTATTTATATTTAATCTGTTGACAACATTTACCATGTCTGGAGTGTCCTGTGTATAGTGTTTCAGAAGGGGTGTATGAAAGTGCTCTCCCCCCACAGTGCAACTCCACCGCAAAAGAACATCATAGGGTGTCAAAACACACTTGTCTTATTTGTTGACAGGTTAACCTCAATACAACTAGAAAAGTCACATCAGTGTAACAAGATATACATCGGAAAGCTGTAAGTGGAGAGAAGCTGGCAAAGTGCCGTCACCTAAATGAATTATTGCCAAGTAAAATAAATGAACACATACATCAATGTAAAATCAATAAAAATCTTGTTCTAAGATAAAAGTATAACATGACGGAGTAAAAACTGCCTGCCCCTTAAATGTTGAAACATTGTAATGCAAAATGGACGAGCAAATGTTTTTTATTGATTATTATTGATTTTTTTTTTTTATCTATCTTTGGACTAGCAAGCGTATTTTCATATATAAATATATATATATATATAATAGTCTTAATTGTCGTTCCTGTATTTGATATACTGGATACTATGTACTTATGTGCATTTGCGAACACTAATTTACAACTATTTCAGTTACTCAGTTACCACTGAGCTAAACTACCAGGAAGTAACAGGACAGATTATCTGATTGACAGCTAGGGGGGCGTGACAAGGTTAATTTATAAACGTTGCAATTTCTATTGGAAACTCTTCAGATATAAAACTTTTCAGGGAGCTAAAATGTTTTAGGGTTCTGAGATGTCCCATTAAGAGGTTATGAATGTGGGTGTTTTCATGGAGCAAAGGGTATGATCCCCGAAATTCTTTTGTAGCTCAAGGAGGCACTAAAAATGAATATTGTCGTACTAGTGCAACTAGTTTATCACCAGCATTAGGAGTGGGTTTTTATTTGATTTTATATAATTTTTGTATTTATAGTGAAGAGAACACGAAAGCTGTAACATGACAGCAAATGGTTTTCCCTTCCTTTTCCTATCTCAAACTTTTCCACCTTGTTCAAACGTTCACTGATATCTACGGAAGTTTCTTACATTTTCTTTCACACCAACTATTTATTTTCTTCCTTTTTCATTTAATTAATCAAATCCCCTCTCCTCTTATCACTTTAATTATTTTGTTTCTTCACCTTTCAACTCACTAATTGCTGCACTTCTTGTTGTGCCTTTAAACTAATTAAAATAAAAATGTGGATAATGAGTTCAAGATCAATGGTTTTAGTTGAAAAAAGCTTTGTGTTTATATTTTGCACCAAAGTTATGTTTGATGTTAAGATAATATAGAGATATAATATTTATTAACCTACCTACATTTTTTTACCCTGCATTTATGTTCTCTGTACTTTTCTCTCACTCCTACTAAAAAAATAATATATATATATATATATATATATATATATATATATATATATACTGTGCCATATAAGAATCTATTAAAGGGTACCTTTTTTGCGGTAGCATCCCCCTTTAACCAGCTGCAAGCAGTACCAAAATGTTAGGTCTCTTGTAGCAATACAAAATACCTTAATAATGTATCTACAATAATATACAGAATCACATCACAATCAATTCTATGCACTGACGCAGGCTTAGGCAGGCTTTGGGACTCCAGATGTTGTGGACTACACCTAACCCGAAGCATTGCCAGCATTATGGCAGTAAGAGCAATATAATAGATGTAGTCCACAACATCTGGATTGCCAAAAGTTCCCTACCATTTGGGTCACTAGTGTGAACAAGCAACATTCACATCCTGTACCAGAGATTGAACATTTTCAAGATTTTTTTTTTTTTGCTTAACAATGAGTTGAAGAGAATTGAAATCTGTATAATCAAAAGGTAGGTAAAAAAAAAAATGGGGGATATTTGAGAATATTAATAAACTAAGAGAGCATGTTTAAATTTAATTGAGCAAATTCTCTTTTCATGGCACTAAAACCTCACTGTTTAGCAGATATACCACTGTGACTGGAGGTGTGCCTTCTTGTCATACAGAGATGTACCATCAAAAGCTGGTTTCAAATGAAGAAACAAATACAAAACAAGAAGAAACAACAAATCAACACAGTTTTTCAGTCTTTCTTTATCACTAAGTTGTAGCGAGTGAAAACGAGCCAAATTTTAACTAAAATAACCAAGCTGGGTCTACAGCTGAGCTGGAGAATTTTCCCAAATCAGTTATTTTTGCCTACATTTTTCAATTTATTTTCAACACAATTTAATAAATCACAGTGTGACTCTATCTGTATGATATCAATAAGATTTAGAGATTTTGCGTGAAATATATTTTCCGAGTTTTTTACTTCAAGCTATTCACACATGTAACGTTTATTTTATCCACAATAAATAAAACAAGCTTACTCACCCACGTGGACAATGTTTACGAAAAGAAATTGATGGTCCTGATCATCTCCATTCAGTGACTCCTTGGGATGCTTCTTCTTGGAGTTTACTTCAGGAGATGATAACGACATGGTGGCTACACCAACAAAGTATATTTCTTCCAGTAATCCAACAGATCTGACAAAAAATTCAAATTCCAAAAAGTGCAATTCCACAGATCACAGTGTTTCTGTTTCACATGAAATTTTGGCAATGGGAATATCAGATGTAGAAAAAAAAAAAGTAAAGATCAACCCTCCTGTGTCTTGTTTTCACAAGCTGTTCACAAATGTAGCGTCTGGATTCTTTTTTTTTCTTTTTACGCTTAGACTCCCATTTCAAAGGCTGTCATGATCCAGTGACCAGCACACCTGTACACCCTGCGCTACAAATTATCAGATGTGAAAGCAGAGAGATGACTCAATGGAATGTCCAGTAGACAAAATTCTTTACTGGTCGTCTCCAGCAGATAATGGGAAGTCACTGGCTGTTGTTGATGACTTTCTCCAGATGTTAAACGCTTTCATCCACCTACCACTGGAAAACAAATATATAATGTTAGATAAATGGCTATTAGCATGTCTTAATAGTAAGCTAGTCCTTAGCTAAGGTTGGGCTACACATTGTAATTAAAACACCTATAATTCTCAGGTGGGTATAAGTGTTCAAATTGAAAGGCGACAGGTTTTTACAATACTGTGTAAAAATCACTTAGTTGGAAAACTCTTAATACAAATATCTTAATGCTTTTCAATGTAAACTCTAAACATTTACATATAAAACATTTTTTACCAGCAGTAATGCAATTTCCAATTCAATACAAGAAAATGCTCTAATTACGATGTTACTCTACAGGTATTATATACTGAACCATGTACAGGCCTGGACACTTTAAATAGATGCAACTGGTCCATGACATCCTCAACACAGAGAGAGGTTTAATCTATTAATTTCCTTGTGATTTTTCCAGAATATTGTCTTATGGTATAAATTATGTGCATACCTACCTGAGCCTTCTTCAAGTCATGTTTTAAAGGAAGGTTTCTGCTTTTAACACGCAATTCTACAGTCCATCTTCCCGTGATGGTGGCGCTCTGAACTGCACAGCAGGCCCAACCACCAGCGCCCCTCAATCGGCAGAACTCGAGCAAAGCCTCAAGCCAAACAAGGAGCGCCCACGTGTTAGTGATCAGGAGAACAGCTCGGACGTGGAAAGTGCAGGAACTGCAAGTTCGAACTGTGGCTGTTTCTGCATCTTGAGAAAGTCCCGTGGGCGGGACGAAACGCGTCGATGAGCCACAGCTGCTAGCTTGATACCTCGATCAGCTGTTGCAGGAAGAGGTCGGGTGCAGGAATCCCCGTGAGTATCTACTTGAGGCGTGTTCTGCTGCCGGCCGGTCTCCACACACCGCGGTCTTTTTTGAAGGCACCGACCGTGGTGCAACGCGTCCCCTGTTGGAGTGCCTTCTCTATTCACCGCGGTCTTTTTAGAAGACACCGACCGCGGTCCAGCACTACACTCCTCACACGTCGGACTTCGTCCTGCTCCCGAGCATTCCTCTGGTTTATACCTCGGTGGGGGCCCCCACCGAGGTTAGGTACTTTTATTGAGTTTTCTCATTTATATTTTCGCTACATTTTTATATAATTGTGTGTTTTTTATATATCTAGATAGCTTTATTATGTCATATGTCTAATACTATATTAACTTTATCAATTATAGATCTATTTAGCTATCTTTTTATTTATCATTGAATAATAAATACATTTATATTTGTATAAATTTTGATTATCCTTATAGTTTATTTAGGAGCGCACATGCATTCTATATCGTGAGCTTACACTCATATTTAGTCGCTTGTATATGTATGTTGCTGCCCATTTTTATTTTTTTGATATTAACTACACCGTGTTCTTTGATCTGTTACTACGCAATTCTACAGTACCTCGGTCTGGACCCAAAACTCGGTTCCAGTGTTATTTCAGTGAAACAAACCCATCATATTCATCAGTCTCTGGACAATTACACACTGACGCATATCTAACAAGACTCCAATTGAAATGCTTTTTTGAATTTATGGTTTTAAATATTACATAACAATTGAATAATGGCTCAGTGAAGAATTTGAAAATTGAAGAACGGGTGCACAATCTAATACGATGTCCGATGAGTCCTTTTTCAAAAAAGTTAAGAACCTTTCTAAGGTGATTGGCATATAGACAGGCAAGCCTTGCTCTCATACGTTGTCTGATTACAAAGGGAATTAAATTCAATATACGCGTATGCTACAATCGTCCATGCACGGTTTGCTTCACTGTCTGAGCCTGATAATGAATACCCATGTTAAATATAATTATTTATTTTTTTCATTTTTACAAGATACCATTATCAGATGTGTCATTTAAAATGACATGCAAAAATATTACTTTGGTAAATTACATAAGGCAAATGATGTTTAAACAGTTTCAGAAAAGCAATTGTTCCTAATTTTATGGGAAATCTATCAGACAGAAGCGACGATCAATCATTCTTACAAGAAGATCAAATTGTTCTGAAACACGGCTGCTATTTGAATGTTTCTAATGTCCTTTTCCAGATGTCACATATTTGAAATAAATAAATAAATCAAAATATAGTTTACCGTATATACTCGAGTATAAGTCGAGTTTTTCGGCACATTTTTTGTGCTGAAAAACCCCAACTCGACTTGTACTCGAGTCAATGTCTGTATTATGGCAATTTACATTGCTATAATACAGACAAGGGGCTGTGTAGGAGGGGGGCTGGCAGAGAGCTGTAACTTACCTCTCCTGCAGCACCTGTCAGCTCCCTTCTCCTCCGCGCCGGTCCGGTCAGCTCCCCTGTCAGCTCCAAGTGTAAGTCTCGCGAGAGCCGCCGGGTTATAGCACGGCTCTCGCAAGACTTACACTGGGACTTGCAGAGGGAGCTGGCCGGACCGGCGCGGAGGAGAAGGGAGTTGACAGGAGCTGCAGGAGAGGTAAATAAACGCTCTCTGCCAGCCCCCCTCCACTGAACTGCCAATGCCACTAGACCACCAGGGAGTGAGAGCCCCCCTCCCTGCCATGTATCAAGCAGGGAGGGGAGACGAAAATAAATAAAATAATAATAAAATATAATAATATAATATAAGAAAAAAAATTATATTAAAATAATAATTAAAAAATAATAATAATAAAAATGCCCACCCCCCACCAAGGCTCTGCAACACATACACAAACACACACTGCATCACACACACTCACACTGCATTCATACACACACACTGCACTCATATACACACACTGCACTCATACACACACACTGCACTCATATACACACACTGCATTCATACACACACTGCACTCATACATACACACACTGCATACATACACACACTGCATTCATACATACACACACTGCACTCATACACACACTGCATTCATACACACACACTGCATTCATTATATACACACACTGTAAATACATATTCAATTAATATAATTTTTTTAGGATCTAATTTTATTTAGAAATTTACCAGTAGCTGCTGCATTTCCCACCCTAGTCTTATACTCGAGTCAATACGTTTTCCCAGTTTTTGGGGGTAAAATTAGGGGCCTCGGCTTATATTCGGGTCGGCTTATACTCGAGTATATACGGTAACTGCTGAGCACAATGGATGTTTGATAAACTACAAAGTAATGTAACAAATGCTTACATTCTATAATATCAACGTATTATGGACTAAATTTTTTATTTTTTTTTTTAAAAGCCTGTTGTGTGAGCAAGGATAAAACGCTTATGGGCCTCTTGTTTTTAGAAATTGTTATCTTCTAAAATTTTAATATTATGTTGACTTATCTCCTGTTTTAAAGAAACATTTGTTTGCAGGTCTAGAAATATATTTAAACGTAGTAATTCACATAGCTATATTAACCTCTATTCTGGAACTGAGTGCTGCCATTTTGGCTCTTTTTAAATCGCTGTTAGAAGCTCTCTATTTTACACCTGGCAGTCAGCATTGAAACAGCATAGAGATCAGAGGGGAAAAAAGTACGTATGTTTTGTCTTCACTAGTGCAATGTGTGCCTTGAGAGTGCCAGGACTGAACTGGATTGTGATGTCAATAGATAAATATTTTCATATTCATTTAAAACAGGCTTCCCCAAACTCCGGCCCTCCAGTTTTTGCTGAACTACAACTCCCATGATTCTCAACCTATCTATTTCATTAATAGAATCATGGGAGATGTAGTTCGGCAACATCTGGAAAGCCGGAGTTTGGGGAAGCCTGTTTTAAACGAAAATGAAAGATTTATCTATTGAGGAAGCCTGATTTAAAAGAAAACGAGAAACGGTGTGATTCCCAGAGAACTAAGAGGTTTTTTTTTAACATTGTGCTCTAATTTGTGTAACTAAGATTCTAATTTGTTACCATTGTTTATATTTTATATGGCTGCTTAATCGTATATGAAAATACTGATAGAGAGAATTGTAACTGTCCGCCTAAAAAAAGAGATATGGCAACTCTATAATGGGTGGATTAAAGACCCGGGGGCAATATTTTCTAACACCTTCTGTAATATGGTGTCATAGTCAAGTATTTGAACCCTTTGGAATGATATGGATTTCTGCACAAATTGGTCATAAAATGTGATCTGATCATCATCTAAGTCACAACAATAGACAATCACAGGCTGCTTAAACTGATAACACACAAAGAATGAAATGTTGCCATGTTTTTATTGAACACACCATGTAAACATTCACAGTGCAGGTGGAAAAAGTATGTGAACCCTTGGATTTAATAACTGATTGAACCTCCTTTGGCAGCAATAACTTCAACCAAACGTTTCCTGTAGTTGCAGATCAGACGTGCACAACGGTCAGGAGTAATTCTTGACCATTCCTCTTTACAGAACTGTTTCAGTTCAGCAATATTCTTGGGATGTCTGGTGTGAATCGCTTTCTTGAGGTCATGCCACAGCATCTCAATCGGGTTGAGGTCAGGACTCTGACTGGGCCACTTCAGAAGGCATATTTTCTTCTGTTTAAGCCATTCTGTTGTTGCTTTACTTCTATGCTTTGGGTCATTGTCCTGTTGCAACCAGTGGTGTATCCTGGTTTTGTGCTGCCCTAGGCAGGACAAAACTCAGGCGCCCCCCTCCCGCCCGCGCCACCCCCATCCAACCCTTCCCCCCGCCCGCACCACCCCCACCCTTCCCCCGCCTTCTAAATACACACACACACATTCACTTACAGATACGCATACACTAGCTAACAGAAACACACACTCGCTAACAGAAACACACACACTCACTAGCAGATACACACACACTCACACTAAAGACACACACACACTCACACTAACAGACACACACACGCACTAACAGACATACATACACACACACACACTAACAGACATACACACACACACTAACAGACATACACACACACACTAACAGACATTCACACACACACTAACAGACATTCACACACACACACTAACAGACATTCACACACACACACTAACAGACATTCACACACACACACTAACAGACATTCACACACACACTAACAGACAGACACAGACACACTAACAGACAGACACTAACAGACAGACACACACACTAACAGACATACACACAGACATTCACACACACACTAACAGACATTCACACATACTCACTCACATATTTAACACATTTTTTGTTTTTTAAATGTACCCCCCCCCCCAGCCTCCTTACCTTTGGGAATGCTGGGGGGGGTCCTATTTCCCCCTGGTGGTCCAGTGGCTGCTGGGCAATGCTGGCGGGCGGGCGGTCTGCTGAGCATTGCTGGCGGCCGGCGAGGGAGCACTTCCTCTGAGCTGTCTGCTCAGCTCCCTCGCGCGCCGCACAGTGAGGCTGAGAGGCGGAGCCGGAATATGACGTCATATTCCGGCTCCCAGCCTCACTCTGCGGCGCGCGAGGGAGCTGAGCAGACAGCTCAGAGGAAGTGCTCCCTCGCCGGCCGCCAGCAATGCTCAGCAGACCGCCCGACCAGACGGCATGTCAGTTAGCCGCAAGGCTAACAAGGCATTTGCCCTGGGCGTTTGGGGGCGGCTTTTTTTGCCGCCCCCTGGAAAATGCCGCCCAAGGCAAATGCCTTGTTTGCCTTGCGGCTAATACGCCCCTGGTTGCAACACCCATCTTCTGTTGAGCTTCAGCTGGTAGACAGATGGCCTTAAGTTCTCCTGCAAAATGTCTTGATAAACTTGGGAATTCATTTGTCCTTCGATGATAACAATCCGTCCAGGCCCTGACGCAGCAAAGCAGCCCCAACTCATGATGCCCCCACCACCATACTTCACAGTTGGGATGAGGTTTTGATGTTGATGTGCTGTGCCTCTTTTTCGCCACACATAGTGTTGTGTGTTTCTTCCAAACAACTTAACTTTGGTTTCATCTGTTCACAGAATATTTTGCCAGTACTGATGTGGAACATCCAGGTGCTCTTGTGCAAACTGTAAACGTGCAGCAATGTTTTGATTGGACAGCAGTGGCTTCCTCTGTGGTATCCTCCCATGAAATCCATTCTTGTTTAGTGTTTTACGTATTGTAGATTCGCTAACAGGGACTTTTGTAAGTCTTTAGCTGACACTCTAGGATTCTTCTTCACCTCTTTACAGGATGGCCACTCCTAGGGAGAGTAGCAGCAGTGCTTAACTTTCTCCATTTATAGACAATTTGTCTTACCATGGACTGATGAACAGCAAGGCTTTTGGAGATACTTTTATAACCCTTTCCAGCTTTATGCAAGTCAACAATTCTTAATCGTAGGTCTTCTGAGAGCTCTTTTGTGCGAGGCATCATTCACATCAGGCAATGCTTCTTGTGAAAAGCAAACCCAGAACTGGTGTGTGCTTTTTATAGGGCAGGGCAGCTGTAACCAACACCTCCAATCTCATCTCATTGATTGGACTCCAGTTGGCTGACATTTCACCCCAACTAGCTCTTGGAGATGTCATTAGTCTAGGGGTTCACATACTTTCTAGATCCTGCACTGTGAATGTTTACATGGTGTGTTCAATAAAAACATGGCAACATTTCATTATTTGTGTATTAGTTTAAGCAGCCTGTGATTGTCTATTGTTGTGACTTGGATGATGATCAGATTCACATTTTATGACCAATTTGTGCAGAAATCCATATCATTCCAAAGGGTTCACATACTTTTTCTTGCAACTGTATATGCAAACAAAGGCCAGCAGACTTGTCTGTGCTATCAGAGAAGAACATTGTGGGATCTATTCCAGCACAATGTGAATATTTTATTTTATTCATGTAGTTTGGAAACTACCTAGCATTCATTATTAAATAATGTCATTTTTTTACCAGTATTTATTTTTATGTATATTTTTTATAGCTTTCATATTTTTACACTGTACACCCATGAAACATATGATTGGTGATCTAACCATATTAAAGTAACTCTCATTGTCATGTTTCTAGTGAAGTACACCATTTAGTTCTTTTTTTTAGGTCACATGGAATGTTAAGTGACCTGGAATGGAATTTACTGACCATAATAAATGTAATTACACATTGTAATAGTATTAAACAGCACTATCATTGTTAAAAAAAAACAAAAAAAAAACATATACATTGTGTGGGAATTTAAATGAAATTTCAACACAGTCAAAAATATCCTCAGGATCTATGTACAAGATTTACTTTCAGTCCTCTTCATAAGTACTAACATAGCTTACAACTCCAAAACCCTCTCTCCTTCATTCCATAGCATAAGGGCCGGGAACCTCACCCCTCCCGCCGCCCCCCTCAAGCCTGGTCCCACAAGTAAATCCCACCCAATAACGAAGATCTCAAATACTCCTTCCATGTCCACCATGACGTAATGATGAAGTCACTCAGTGAGTCATAAAATCTTTGTGGTAGCCTGTTAAAAGGTTAACATAGAAGGATCTAATAGATCCTTTAGTTTCAATAGTATATGCCGAAAGATTATATAAGATTACAGTTAGGTAGGCTCTATGATCCTTTTAAAACACACAAAGCTTTTTACATTTTTTTTACCACTTGTTTGCATAATTTAAGCAACCTGTAACAAATACATTAAGGATTCGTTTAGTATTTTATTTTTTATTTTTATTGACGTATACAGACCAGGGTACATATACAGGCAAAAAATAGCAATTGATCCATACATATTATTAGCACAGTAAATCAACAAAAAATCATTGCCATCAGAAATCTGAAAAGGCACCCAACCCTAGACTGCACTATTAACTAATATAGGTTTTTTTACCTAATGGGTGGGTGGCCAGAGTGGGAGGAGGGGGCGGTACTTTTAAGATAGCATTTTATAAAGCATGCCGACTGTGCTGGTCGCTGACAGTCACTATAGTGAAAGCTTTGGTTTTACAAGCAACAGACAGAGGAGACCTTAAGTGAGTCACTTGTTCTGATGGTAACTGGATTCTCTTTAAGAGGGAAACTTAAAGGGTTACTCCAAGCACTTCGGTGAATTGAAGTGGTCATGGTGCTTGGAGTCTGTACGTATAGTTTTTTGCTATGAAACACTGCACATACGGAGATTAACCCCACCTCCGGCAGCGTCATTAACTTCACCACCGGCAGCGTCACACGGGTGTCATTAGCCAACTTGGAACTAAAGTTTCTAGACTGCCTTAATGTGAATTCAATAAAGTAATAGAGGTCAAGGAACTCCTTGGTTCAAGACAGGTACTTTATTAGGAACCACAACAGCAACGTTTCGACCCCAAAAGGTCTTTGTCAAGCTTGACAAAGACCTTTTGGGGTCGAAACGTTGCTGTTGTGGTTCCTAATAAAGTACCTGTCTTGAACCAAGGAGTGCCTGCACCTCTATTACTTTATTCATTTTTGGAAATCTGGTGTTTGATTCCGGTTCAGCAAGAACCCTGGCTCAGATTTATGGGAGTGAGTGCAGTTCCACACACACTACTTAATGTAAATTCAGACCAACTTTTATTGCACTGAATATTAGTCGTTGGCTGACAGCGGTCAGTTGACGCTCTCATCCAATGAATATTGACTTCTGCGGCTTGCGGTTTCTGTGGCTTTGCTCTTTAACAATGTTTGCTCTAGGCTGCTAGTGACTCAGAGATGGATTTGCACCTCTTGTTATATGTCTGTGGGTGCGGTGTTTCAATACTGACTTCAAACACCATCACCACTTCAAATCGCTGAAGTGGTCTTTGTGTGTCATTGTGCGTGGATTAACCCTGCAATCCTGTTAGCAGAGAAGCATTTCTTCCATTGAAAGCTATGGCAAGATTTCTATTTAATTCCAAAAGACACGCTCACCTAATATAATAAAATCTAGTCCTAAAAATGAAGAACCACCAACAACTTACTTCTCTATTCTCTGTTCGCAGCTGCCAAGCTGCTTGGGCGTGTGTCAGTATACTGTCGGTATGCACATCCAGCCTTATCAGCAATAACGAGGCAGTTAGCGTAAAATGGGCATGTAACTACAGAGCAACAGTTAAGAGTTTAGTGTCTCTTTAACAACATTGTTACTTGCCAAAATACTGCTTTTTGTCTTCAGCCAAAAGTAAGGTAATTGAAACAGGTTTCTGCATGTCTCGAAACACTTCACCTAATCAAACAAAGCAGACAATTTTTGTGCGATTGTGCACAAGTACCGACGAATGACGTTCGTACAAATTCCGCCAAGTAAAGTGACACTGGAGTTTCCATGATGTTATGTTAAAAAGTATGCAGTTTGTAATGCATTGTATTAACACGCAGACAAATACACAAATATCTTCAAACTGATATTCAAACACATTGACATTTAACACAATGAAAAGCTCAAATTATTTAACCCATAAATATGTTACTTAATATTATACTTTTATCTTTTTAGTGTCCGTATTATAATTACATAAAAGATTTGCAAATCACTACCCAAAATTTAACAAAATGAAGAAAATAAATGTCTATGTGTTGTCTATCTATATCGGCATGCGATCAATCAGTGTTTTTCTAATGTCATACACTGGCATATATTTAATCAGAGACTCTGCTGTACCATAGGTAATTTAATCAGAATAATTCATTTTTCCTCAAAAGCCTTGGCACAGGCAGGGGGATTCTTAAAACGGCACTGTCATGGCTGCATCTGTTTTTTTGTTTTTTTAACCCCCCTCCCTACTCCACTACATTGTATTGTCCCCCTATTCACCCCTAAATGCCCCATGGCCTCCTGTTTTACATTTAAAAATAAATATATATATTTTTTTTTTGCCTAGGTCCTGGGCACCGCCATCTTTGTGTGTGTATATAAAGGCTCTGCAGGACACGTCATCTGCCCACAATAGATAGCGCTATGAAATTCTCGCGCATGCCCAGTTGAACACTTGGGCATTCACTATTGTCTGAAATTGGGACAGGAATTTTGGCTATCCATTCAGAAGAAAGATGAATGAAAAGAAATTACAAATGAACAAACTGTACCGAATTTTGTCGTAACACAAATGGACAAGCTGCACACATTCTGTTGGGACGAAATTCGTGCATTCGCTAGTGCCCTGTCAAAATGACAGGTCGTTCGAACGGCAAATGAAGCAACGTGAGAGTACGGAGGAGGGTGAGTATTTTGGGAAAATTTATTTTACCACAGAAAATAGAGCTGACCTACGCACCTTTGGTCGAAGAAGGTCAAGCGTAGGAAAAATACATAAGACAAAGTAGTTCCTACTTTATGTTTTAAAGGAAACTTGATCAAATAGAAAAAAAGAAGGACAGATTCTGAGAGAGGAAGAGAAGCGGAAACAATAGGAGAAAGGTAAGATTGGCATGACAGTGCCGCTTTAATTCTTAACCTGTCGGTGAGTTGAGGACAGATATGAAGCCCGCTACTTTAAATTAGAACATCTGCATAAATATGTCAGGGTGGATACAAAGATAAATCAAAGAAGTCTGTCCATCATAACATTCCATTTATGTTATATTACGTTTATATTACGTTTTTCAAAAATTAGGAATTTAAAGGGACATGTCCTGGCACTCGTGCTTTGTGGCTGGTATCTATCTTGCAACCAGTCTGCCAACTTTGCTCAGAGTATTCAAAGATCTCTGATACACTTACAGTTCTGTGGAAGTTGCCATGCACGATGGACACATTCTGTGTTGCTCTTGCCCATTATATTCCTTTTTTCTCATACCAAAGAGATGTATGACGTTAAAAAAATATCCCAGGACAGCAGGACCAGTCATATCAAAGGTAAGTGAGAATGATGCATCAGGACCGAATTCCTAGTGAATATAGCCCCACACAACCACATGTATGCTTGAAGTACACAGCCAATGTATCAGCTTAGATGCTTTGGTTATAGAGCTGTATCTAGGCCATGGTTAAAATTCCTAAGAGTGCAAGTTTTTCCTCTTGCTCTGCAGTTGTCCATTGGATATTATATGATACCATAGCTCCTTACATTACAAAACTCGCCTGGTAATAAAATCTATTATTATTCAGCTGCCGATTTGGTGAATCCAAGAGCGTGCGCTAATAAGTGCTTTGAGTCCCACTGGGAGAAAGACGCTATATAAATACTAGTTTTTATTATTATAATTAGGTATGATATGACTGACTAAAGGTTCCTGAGCATTGGCGTTATGCCCACTCATGCGCATTGAAGTGCTCACCTACACACACAACCTCTTAGACAGAACGCAACCCACATCCATTTACTTTGCCAACTTGCTTGGTCTTGCTCTTAGCTCAGTTTGCAATGTGTCTAACCATCCATTTTGTGTACTGCACAATCTCTCACACTTCGAGTTATTGTTCGCAGTGCACACAGGTCTTGTAAAACGTTTTTAAAAGTATTAATTAATGCTCCGTGTTTTCATTTGGTTTATAGAAATGTTCTGTGAGTTTACCCTGAGGTGCCTCATCATAATGGTCTTTTACTAGCCCATCACTGTTGAAGTACTTACTAGGTTTAATAGTGCTATGGAGACAAGAAAAAAAAACCACTTACCTCCTCAGTACGTCCGAGGTCAGGACAATGTCATTCTTTTGGATTGTAAGCTTGTTTGGCGAGGGCCCTTCTTCACCTATTTTGCCCATATGTCAATCATGTTTTGTTAGAATTTAATATTTGTCTTACCTATTTTACCTATAAAATTTGTTGGCGCTACATTAATAATTGTAACTGTAACTGCCCCATACTGCTCTGGGCATACTCGTGTGCACCCAGGTATGTCAAACAAACACATGCATGCTTGGGCTTTTCTTCCGAAGCGGTTTATCATTATAACGCCTGCTTGCACACCACAGTGTAGGTAAAAGGAGCAGCCCATGCACCATAACAACTACATATCTCTGTTGTGGTTATGGTGCTGGGTTTATTCTGGTTATGCTTATTAAAATAGTCAAACTATTTTGAACAGTGACTTCTTACCTGAGATCTGCCAGGTGCAGCTCCACACCTTAACTACTGACGCCAGACAGCCAGAAATTCCTCAGCATGACCTTCCGTTAACTCTCCTGATCTCATTGGCTGAGAGCATCAGCTGTGGCAAAATGAAAGATGTGACAGTTCCGCTTTAGGATTTATTTATTTTTTGGGGGGAGGTAAATATTGGATTTCTTAACAATACTGGATTATCGTATATATAAAATTATTTGATGTTACATTTTTTTGGAAGGATATTTGACTTTGCATTCAGGCACAGTAAAACAAAATATGGCGGATAAGCTGTTGAGATGTCAGTCATTTCTTTATAATGTGATCCAAGTCTCCAAAGATTCCAGAGGTTAATTGTTAACTGCTCTGAGTTAAACCCAGAGTATTTGCAGGGCATCCATATTCAGCACTTTCAGTCATGTGGGACTGTTACGGAGTTAAATGGTGAGCCTTGAAACATTTGCTTGTTAGTAATTTAAATCTGTCATTTACATATATAATGAAGGATGGATGTAGGATGCTTTTTGGGGATAATTGAATCACTCTGGACCAAAAAGCACGTGATACATAACAATCAGCCATCAGTGTATGATGTATGTATAAGTGCCACATTTTCTAATATATTATAAAGATAATTATTAAACATATGCAAAAACCCAACAGAACCAAACCCCAACCAGAGACTGACTTCAGGAGAGACATTTCAACGTGGGTTTCACTCATATATTGATGTCACTAGTGCCTGAGATTCTGCATGAGAGTGGAGTTAGAATCGGTTAGCGGTAGGGGGGGAGTGTGATTCTGTCATGTCCTGCATGAATGGTCTGTACTTACCTTGGTCCCTACAGTTGATCCAAATACCTTTCTGCGTTATGGACTGAAACTCTATAATACCTTTTTGGAGATCTCACTTACAAGAGCCTTCTAAAAAATGTCTGTTCTAAAAGACACGATACAGACTTTTCATCCTACCATTGTGCATGATATGATACATTCGGTAATTTTTGTAACATAATATAAATACACAGCATGTAGCAGTTGTGAATTCCTGCTAGACCAGGAAGATGATCTGCCAATCAGGAGCATCTCATTATGGTTTCTGGCTACTTAGGGTAACTAAACCCTGTAAACCTCTGTCCTGCAAGTGATTAAAGCACGTGTTATTTAGCCTTTTTCATCAGATCCGATGAGTGGAACTGCCGAATAAGCGGGTATTAGATATAGTTTGGCTGCAATCATTTTATTGACAGACAAACTTACCAGTTTTGTGAAATTGGGCTGTACACACTATGCACCCAAACCACTGACAATTTACGTGAGCAGACATGGCACTTTCTTAGAAATGGGTATTAGAGATGTGGACGAGAGCAGCGAACATCCACCAAGTTTTCAAAGTCCGTAGAAATCTCATAACCTTATGTTGGGAGGTGTATATGTTGTTGTTTTGGCAGGAAACTTTCAGCCTACCTCTTGTTACATACTATGAGTGTTCACCATTTACTGTTTTGAATTTATTACTGATTGTCCGTTTCAGCAGCTACTTTGTATTGTCTATATCCAGAATAAAAATAAATGAAGTAAAAACAAAATAAGGACATAAAAGAAATACAAACAAAAAGATAAACTATGTATTAAGAGGAAAATAATATAATTGATAGACAAAACAAACTGCAGACTCAGGATTAAGAGTTCATAAATACTCCAAAAATATAAAATGCAGTTTTTCACCTTAGTATCTCTTTAATTATTTATTTTTTTACAGAATTTGACCATAATGCCTGTGTTCTCAGCCAGCCTTTGGCTGGATGTGAATGATGGGAGTATACATGTAATGGTGCATGCACACAGCTGTTGTTATTTAGATGATTTCATTCCAAAGGGGCTGTTATGTG
Organism: Pelobates fuscus; assembly: GCF_036172605.1. Lineage (NCBI taxonomy): Eukaryota > Metazoa > Chordata > Amphibia > Anura > Pelobatidae > Pelobates > Pelobates fuscus. The sequence continues at coordinate 110,701,599 of NC_086327.1, read as the reverse complement.
CTCGGTAGACTTGTTACCCTCCAGCATTCAATGGTGACAGGTGTAAGCTTCTGCTTTGATGATAAGATGACAGCAGCAAGGTTTAATATTCCATCTTCCTAGAATAGATAAGGCCATATCAGCATGGTAAGGCAGCTGTTCATTGGTTTCAGGGATAATTCAGCTTCCAGCCCGGTATTAATATTCGTTACTTGTTTAGCTTCAAGACATACTTCAACAAATTATCATATTAATAATAAAGGTGTAATGGTCTTCTCAAATCTCCAAATCCTCTAATGCAGAATAGGCTTAGGGGATGTATCTATTATTGCTGATAGATATGTGGGGGGGAGGGAGAGGGGGTACACAGTGCTAACACCACACTGCCTTAATAACCTGATTGTTCGTTTTGCTTATAATGTAACATTTAGTATGGTCGGATTTGAGGGGCCATAGACCTATTTGGGTGCATGCCAGACACCCAGCCACACACCGTATGTAGAAAAAAAGGGGATTGGGGGCACATGCGGTACAAGCATTTCTCAGCAGTAGAGACAGAAATTTAAACAAAATACAGATTAAGGAACAGCCATGTGATGGTGCAGGTATTGGCATGGATTAACCAACCGTGAAGGCACAACGTGGCATGGCACCAATATTTCAATGTTTCACATAAATCTATGTTTAAATATTTGTGGATTAGTGGCACAAACTCATCTCTCTAACATTTCTGTAACCTTGGAATTTAAATTACGTATGGGCACAGGATGGGCACAAATCCCGAGGGTGGTAAGATGTAAAATTGGAGAACAATGGACATTTGCAGGCATCAGAAAATGGCAGAGTAGGGACTCTATAAAGTGATGGAGATGGTACAAGTCAAATTTCCCCATTGCTTCAGCAACCCGGTGTTAAGACTAAGCGTATAAAGCAAATTGGGAAAGTACTTAGATACATAATTACTATAGGAAAATAGAGGGACATGCCATTCAATAAATGCTGAACCTTTGTGAGAACTGGTGATATATTAATTTTAAGATTTGAAGAGCAAGTCCCTTGATAAACACATTTTCATACATAGAGGCTCTATAGATTCAGATAGACTATACAGATTTATATTTATATTAACTGTCAAAGTTACTCTATAAAATGTGCTTAGATATCATTATCTAAACTTTGCATACAAAGCATGCCTTTATCCTTAATCAGTTCAGGTAATTTCCATTATTTTACTTAGCTTGTTAATGATGTGTTTATAACAGCTCAGGGCAATGAGCTCAGGATTTTATGGGCTGGGGCTCCTATTTGTAACAATTATCCAAGTTGTTTTAAAGGACCAAGATGGGATGTGCATCTCATCGCTTCTAACTCACAATGCATTGTGTATCTTGACCAAATCTCAGTTTGGCATCAGTCACAGCCCCAGGGGATCTGCTTTAACACCACACCCCATGCAGGTATCTGGAAATAGCAGGATAGTTCTGCTAAACGTTAGTTCTAGCTATTCTAACTACTTAGCTGCTGCAAAAAAAAAAAAAAAAACATCCCCCACAGGGGGAAGCATGGTTAAATGTAGCTTTCCAAGTAAAATCTTTGTAAGTAAAAAGATAGATAATGAGAGTTATCTTAACCCTCCAAATGACAGGTGTGTGTGCGTGCGTGTGTGTGTGCACACTGTAGTGGTTATGGTGCCTCAAGTCTTCCTTTAATTTACACATTAAATAGTGATGCACAACCCCAATTGAATGCATTTTAATTACAATTAAATTCAGGATTGTGTCCCTCAATGACTATCTTACACAACCCTTTTGCAGAGCCTCATATCACTCTTTTTTATTTCAACAAACAAAAATATAATGTTTTATTTACAATGTATTCAATTTAGGCACATTAAGGCATTGACGGGTATATCTGTTTCATGATGACATCTCAGAGTTAGGAAACTACCTGGTTTTCTGATACATTAACCCCTTAAGGACACATGACGTGTGTGACATGTCATGATTCCCTTTTATTCCAGAAGTTTGGTCCTTAAGGGGTTAAAATAACTTTGAAGTTATAACCAAGGTTTTAAGACTGTAAATAAAGTGTAAATAAACATATCTAGTTTAAAAACACAACACGTACACTGAGTATGCAAGGAAATCACATTTTCAGTAATTTTGTCTCTAGACACTCTGTCTGCGTGTGCCTTGCTTGCCATAACAATAGAAATTGCTAGTAATTAACAGTCCTTTTAATTACTGTTTTACTAATCTAAAATTCATTAGAGTCACTTCCTATTTTCGGAAGATGAAGTATTCATTGATTCTATTTTACATTGATCACTCAGTTGAGTGTGAAAGCCAAATAGAATTAATATCTCATATTTGATTCCTATTTCTGTGAGGAGGTGCTATCCGCAGATTTACGTGGCTTTCAAAGCGTTAGTCATTAGTTAATCTTGTCAATTAGATCGTTAGAACATTTTTGGTTTTGTCATCACCAAACACTGATTAAACGTTCTGCACTCGGCTGATAATCAGTGGATCTATAATGTATTCAATTCTCAAAAAAAAGGGAAGGAAGAAAAACAAGTATTTACTTCCAGTGGAACTACAGGAGCGATAACAAGCAGGTATTATCAGGTGGATGTTCTACAGGGATGTAACAAAGTAAAGGAGACAAACCGTTAATATTTTCTGGATTTATGAACATTTCTCTATTATAAACCTCCGGAAGTCTGAGAAAGTGGTAAGGCAAGGCTGATTTGTGTGTCTGCTCTCACTACTCATTCACCAGAAATAAATATCTTATCAACCTATTGTTTCTGTAAGTTTTCTTGTAATTGTCCTATTTATAGTTACATCCCCCCCCCCCCTCATAATATTGTAAAGCGCTACGGAATCTGTTGGCGCTATATAAATGGCGATAATAATAATAATAATAATTATAATAATAATAATCTTGGTTGTAGATTCTCTAGACCAGCAGTGGGAAACTACAGAACTACAGGTGTTTGTGAATTGACAGTTATTAACCCCTTAAGGACCAAACTTCTGGAATAAAAGGGAATCATGACATGTCACACATGTCATGTGTTCTTAAGGGGTTAAACCAATAAGTGGTTATGATGCCACGAGTTTCCTGGTACTGTTCCCCGGAGAGATGCAGAAGCTGGGTAGCGATACTACCATTGGAATGAGCACTCTCAACCAATGAATGAGCGCCTGTTCATAGAATATTTACAGAATTAGCATAACCAGGCCCGGAACTCACTTTCTGAGCTGGCTAATGGAAGCTGCCATCCGTGGCGTTATATCTCTGGTAGCAACATTAAATATCTCAGTATATGCTGATGTACAGGGTCCTTACACCATGACCACTTCAAAAAAATGAAGAGGTCACCGTGCTTGAAATAACCCTTTAAGAGAAAATTTCACAAAAATCTGCAAATCACTACATCAAATCACGTGGAACCCATGCCTTAATTTCAACGGAATCCCTTACATCTACAATTACAAGACAACTTTCCAATACCGTAATCTGTGCACTCAGCAATTAATAAAACACAAGACCCCGGTAGATACTACACCGATTTTCTGTAGATGCTTAACATTAGTCACTACACAGACTCGTAGAGAAACTGGACGTAGGAACTGAATTTGGAAATGGCATCGATTTATTACAAAATGATTTGTGATTTATTATATTTGTTCTTGTTAAAAAAAAACATCATGCATACTGTTATTGTCTTCTTACACACAATTTTATTACAATTTACACAATGTCTCTACAGCTGTGCAACATGTTTTTGTCACATTTCATTTGATATGTATGCTCAAATTTGTCAAGTATCGGAAAAATGTTAAATAAAGAAGTATGAAATAAAGAAAAAAATTAATGGTGTGTGTTCCCATGTCATATGTGTTTGTCTCCGAGACAGTGAAGAGAATAAAGAAAAATATTTTTCCACAAGGAATGTGTGTTCAACTGCCTGGAAATATCCGGGGAAGCGTAAATCAGGCCCGGGCAAGTTGTTCTGAATGTGTTTAGAACACCAAGTTAAGTATTAGAGGTGGCACGGCACGAACAAAGCAAAAAGCTACACCTGAGAAAGGGAAACGAGCATTTAAAGTAGAAATAGCAAAGGAATGCTCAAAACAGATGGTCGCTAAAGTTGTGAAAAAAAAAATTTCTCTGATCTATAAATGATATAATTACGAGGCCATAAAAGAAGGAAAAATCCACAGTTATAAACCGCATATAAAACTCCACCCAATTCCACTAGTCCTCCTACCATAAGCTCTCCAGTTCCAGCAATTACTGCATCAAAGCGATTTATTTGGGGAGCCATTGAAGCAGTCGCGGGTAAATGTAATTGTTTAATCACTAAATTTCATACTCGTATAACCTGGACTGACAGGAGAATGATACTGTATCATTAGGTTCTTAAAGAAGGTCACAATAAAACTTTAATTGCAGAAAAGTATTTTTTATTTAGTGAGACAATAACAATACAATTAGTCATTAGGTAAGTGGCTGCTTCAATAGATTGTCAAATTTGTTTAGATCTAAACTTTAAAGCGTTATTACTCATTTTCACGTGCGGTACAGCTCCCATTAAACTAAACCCATAATCCTTTGTTGTGCGAAAGATTGTTTATTACCAAACCACAAAAAGTATCAGTGAAAAAAATGAAGATCAATGCTTTATTCCTATACTCCAATCCCTGTTTTATTTCCACTTACTAACCCAACTGTCACTATTGCACCATAACTTGAGAGTGACATTTCAATATTTCATCCTGAGATTGCCAAAATGCTTAAAGAAACACTATAGGCACCCGAACCACTTCATCTCATTGAAGTGATCGGGGTGCAGTGTCCCTGTCCACCTTAGTCAAGCAATGTAAAACATTCCAGTTTTAGAGAAACGGCAATGCTTACATTGCAGTTCTAAGACTGTCCCTGGTGGTAGTCTAACAGACAGACACTAGGGGCACGTCCTGCAGTTTCACAGTTTGACTCCACGAAAAGATTCTGTACGTCAGAAAAAACCCTAAGGAAAGCATTGAAGCAACCGAACGAGAAGTGAGGCGTATCGATTGTGACACGTACGACGCGTCCCAACGTCCTACAACAACGGAAGTGACATGCTGGGTTTTGGACTTGCAGTACCTAGCTACATCACCTCTATTTCTCAGGGAGAGTTTACCTACGGACACGTATGCGCCTCTAAGTTGGTGGAGGCGGTCAGAGTTGGGACGGACTTGAGAACGAATGAGGATACGCCTCCATCTTGGGAGAGGCAGTTAGAGGAGATATATCCTAAATTGAGCCAACTCCTCCTTAGGAAAGAACCTTTCAACAGTGGATGATGACACCATCTTAGAACTGGCAATCACATATATCTTGAAAGTACACAGTACTTCGCGTATTGTGAATGGCTTACTTCCAGTTTCCATATAAGGAAAAAAAGGCTTACCCTTATCATTTAATTTTGGTGAGCTCCCAATTTGGAGTAATAGCAAGGATAACAAGCATTGTGCTGCTATATTATGCTTTATTTTATTTTATTTTAAAGTACATGCAAATAAATGTTATTTTACATTATTATTTTGGTTCCTGATATTGTATGCTGCTATTAACCAGCTATCATTGGGACCTATACTTACTTGAAGCAAGGTGTAATTCCAAGTCTTCATTTTCGACCTATATTTACCTAAAGCAAGGTGTAATTCCAAGTTTTCTGTCTAAAGTCTCCAAAGTTTAGAGCCAAATTATAGGCACTAAAGATTGTGAGTTTTTCGAACACCCCCCTGCTTGCCCGATTTATCTTTGCATTTACAAACTGATGATATTTCTTTTTTACGTCATATATGTTTTTATACTACATGAGATGACCATTATCATTGTGTGTGCTTTTAAACCTTTTCATGTTGTTTGCAAAATGTTTATTAAAGGGACACTATAGTCACCAGAACAACTACAGCTTATTGTATTTGTTCTTGTGAGTATCATAATTATATTGAGGCTTTTTTCAGTAAACACTGTATTTTTTAGAGAAAATGCAGTGTTAACATTACAGCCTAGGGATAACTCCACTGACCACTCCTCAGATGACTACGAGAAGTGCTTCATGGGCCAGTGCTGCACAATTTGCAATGCAGTGTCTCCACCTTCAGCATGGAGACACTGTACCTTCCTCATAGAGATGCATTGATTAAATTCATCTCTATGAGTAGATGCTGATTGGCCAGGGCTGTGTTTGAATTGTGCTGGCTCTGCCCCTGATCTGCCTCCTTGACAGTCTGAGCCAATTCTATCAGAAAACATTGTGATTGGCTCACAGAATCACTTCTGATGATGTCAGGAAAGCAGGCAGATCAGAGGCAGAAGCAGCTGCAGACTTGAATACAAGTAAGATTTTACTATATTGAGGGAGGCAAGGGGGACCAGGGGTGCTAAATGATGATTTTAACACTATAGGATCAGGAATACATGTTTGTGTTCCTGACCTTATAGTATTCTTTTAAGTGTAAGAGTGACAATACAATTTGGGGTGGTTTGCTGTACTGGATTGTGTTACAAGTGCCTATTTTCCCTTCATTTTGCTGTGAATCTTTATCATAATGTTTCCACTTCCACTTTGACTATCACACTTGTTTTATGAGAACAGAACTTTGTTTAAGCCCCTTATTGTAATGCAGAAATGCACACGGATGTTTGGATGCGTGACAGGCACAGAATCGGCTGAAATGACAGTCATTATGTGTGTGGAATAACTTCAACGAAATCCTAAAGGTATAAAGGCAGGTGAACGAAAGGATGGATGTTGAAAATGTGCCATTCTCTATACAAGCAACTCATTCCTTGTTTCCTATGCTCATTCATGCTGAAGGGTATAGGGATTGAACCACATGAGTACTGTGGGTATAAGCATATTATTACAGCAGGATGCATACAGAGTGTTATGAACACAACAATATAAAACATCCAAAATTCAAAAATAAAAGCATTTATGTACTCACGTACGCTATGTGATATAAAGTAAGTGCAAGAAAGGGATATGCCAAAAGGTGCACTGAAAGATGTAAAAGATGCATTCATCTTATAGTCACCCAGCCCACGTCATCTCATTGAAGTGGTCTGGGTGCAGTGTTCCTGACCTTGTAACTCTGCAGATATAAACATTGTAGTTTCTCTGAAACTGCAATGTTTACATTGCAGGGTTAAGACTGCCTCTAGTGGTCACTAGAGGTGCTACCTGCTTTTTGACTCCATGAAACGACGCTGGATAGCCTTACGCTGTGCATGAGGACATTCAGCGTCCTATAAAGCCCCATAGAAAAGCAAGAGTCAATGTTTTCCTATGGGGAAGGTCTAGTGTTTGCTGCATATGCGCATTAGATCCCTCCATCGACTGACGTCAGAGGAGGAGGAGCCTGACCCAGCATCGAGGGACTTTACCACTGAAATCAGGTAAATGAAGAAAGGGTTATCGGCGCTGAAACCGGGTGAGTACAGAAAAACTCTTTCCATACTTGCGAGGGGAGGGGGGTTGCCAGAGGGCACTATAGTGTAAGGAATACAAATTTGTATTCCTTACACTATAGAATCCTTTCAAATATATGTCAATTTGTGTAAAAGTCTCGTTGATGGGTTTCTGTTTAAATTTCTTATTGTTTACTTTATACTAAGCTATCCATTCAGAATTAACCTACTAGGTGTTTTGTAAATGATAGAATGTTTGTAAAGATTAACACACCTATCAAGGTATATCCGATTCCCTTCTAGACACATTTACATCTTCGCAGATATTGTGCAAATAAACTGAGCACTTGCTGTATTTCTTATCATAAAAGGGCCGACAGACACATCATGTGATTGACAAGAAGGAAAGTACCAGGTATCGCTTAATAGAAGTCATTTACTGCACACCTTATTGGCTATTAGGTTAGGTGTGCCTTAATGCTCCCCCAATGTAAGTAGTTAAAACTTTTAGAATGTTGACTTTGTACTTGGGGGTTAATGGGGCACCACTCCCTGTCACGTCTCCTGCTTAGGAACTTCCTGAACATAGCAGGTTAGACTACTTACATTGGCGGGGGTTCCAGGACAGTTCTAGCACCATAACCACTAAAGCACCCTGTTGTGATTATAGTGCTCGGAGTGTTTACTTCATTTTACAGGAAGTGGCAAGGCTTACCAATTAGATTACAGCAGATAGTCAGATCCCAGGTCTACACCAAGTTTGAATTACCAAAAAATTACATTTTAGTGAATAGCTCTGTTAGTTACACATTACAGGGACGCTATGCTGAAGTAGTTATGGTTCTAGGGTTCCCTTAGCACCATCCCCCGTTTAAAGGTTAAACCATTTTGAAACTTATCCAGACTCTCATCCCAGTTACCTCTTCAGGCATAGCTAAAGTAGAAATTTCCCTTCTGCATTGGACATCTCAAAGCTCTCCATATTTTGAAGGATTTCATTGGCTGACAGTGTCAGATGATGCTTTCGGCTAATTGAATCCCACAAGTAGGAACTTAGTAATATTTGAAGAGGGAGTTGGACCCTGGGTTCCAGTGGAACCCCAGTATGTGCCAAACTGCTTAAAAATGGTTCGATTCTTACCCAGGGAATATCAGCAGTGGACTCCTGGCACCATAACCACTTCAGTACACTGCAGTTGTTATAGTATTTAGAGGACCCCTTTAACAGGACAATATATTTGTAGTAAAAAAACTATTACTCAAAAACCAAGCACTTCCCAGTATATTCGTATTATATTTTCAAACAGTATGAATAGGTCTGTAGTTTGTCTTAGTTGAGTATAAAAAGTACAAAGACATCTTGGTAAATAATTCAATGCAATGTGATTTCTGTATTCACAAGCAGCAAACAGTTCCATCAGACTCCACTTTTGGATATTTGTTTTTTTATTAATATTTACAGCATGCCTTTTACACGGCTAGGAAAACGGAACATGTCTCTAAACCTACTAAGTAATATATGACTTTAGTTTCACAAGTTTATTTTGTGAAGCATACAGGGCATGTAGGGATAAATGGTATAAAGACAATTTCTATGTTTTTTTTCTGTGGAAAGTTACAGTAAAAATACTGCCACTTGCAGAATTCTGGTTTCTTATGACCCCCTAATTATAGAGGTCTGGAGTTTACTGTTTGGCTGAATAGCTGTTACAATGAGATACATGGTTTTATTATTGCTTAGGATATTATTATTATTTATAAAGTACCAACAACTTCTGAACAATAGGTGGATTAACAGGCAAAAACGTGGACGCACAGAAACAGAGTGGCCTGCTCAAATGAGCTTACATTCTAGGGGACAGGGGTAAAGTGATACTAGGATAAGGTAAGATGTATTTAAAGGATTACTCTCGGGTCAAGAACACAAACATGTATTCCTGACCCTATAGTGTTAAAACCACCATCTAGTCCCCCTTGCCCCCTTAAATATAGCAAAATCTTACTTTTATGGCAGTCTGCTGCTGCTGGCTCTGCTCCTGATCTGCCTGCTTGGTTGACATCATCAGAAGTGGTGTTCTGAGACAATCACAATGCTTTAACATAGGAAAGCATTGGATTGGCTGAGACTGTCAAGGAGGCAGATCAGGGGTAGAGCCAGCACAAGCCAAACACTGCCCTGGCCAATCAGCATCTCCTCCTAGAAAGGGTTATCAAAGTGTGGTGAGGGAATGCTGTTAACAGTTTAATTGATATGCCTTCCTGAAGTGAGTTTTCAATTATTTTTTTTTAAGGAATGGAGACAGTGCGAGAGTCTAATGGAGTAGGGAAGGGAGTTCCATAGGAACGGCGCAGCACTGGAGAAGTCTTGAAGATTGGCGTCAGAGATAAGAGTACGAACAGAGGATAGACGCAGATCTTCAGTAGCTGGTAGGTGCCTGGATGGGACTTACTAGCGGATTTGTGAGGATAGGTAGAATATCCCCTTAAATTTGTAAATTATGCACATTTGTTGGGTTTTATTCTCTAAATAGTGATTAACGAAATGACATGTAAAATTTAAAGCCACAGAGCTGAATTTAAAAATGTCTCCTTTGACCCATATACATATAGTGGATTAACTGTTTGTTTATTGGATACATTTTTTGTTTTCAAACACTACAGGTTCTGATTACTGGATTTGTTTATGGCTGTTTTACACGGTGCAAACCAGCTCTGCACAGTTGCCTACCTGACATTATCGGTGATTGAGCATAATGCGGGCTGGCTCACTAAACAGGGCTTTATGGTAAACGGCCAATCAACTTGCAAAACAGAAAGGATTAATTCATAAAAAAGTAAATTAGTGGGAATTAAAAACAAAATTGAGAATTTTAGACCAAATCAGCTGTGCTGAGGAAATCTTCCAGTTAAAGAGCTATAACAACCATATACCTAAAAGAGCTTGCAATTCCATCTATACATTGTGCTGGATGTTTTTCTAGCAATTGTATAGATCTGGAGAAAAACCTATTAAAAAAATTAGGTATTTCTCCTGACTGACTCTCAGTTCATTGCCATACACCAGACACTCAATGCTGAGGGTCAGGAAGAGAACAGAATGTCCCTCTGCTCTCCATCCAGTGTGCAACCCTATACACTGCGAGTTTTGGCTAGGGAGTATAGGAACGGAGTAAGATAATGTCACTCCATCCAGACACCGGAACTCTGGCAATGCAGCCAGTGTGTCGGCATGATGGCGGCTGTTTGCCTTGCTTGGGGAAGTGTATATAGGATATTCTTTATCCGCTACCCAGTCTGAAATGATGCTGCTCGCTGCTCCTAAAGCTGAATGGTGTGAGCTCTGTGCTCTTTCCTCCCGCTGGTGTCCTGTGCCCCTCTCCCGCCAGTCACCAAGACATTTCCCCGTAGGACACTCGAAATGTAAGACGCAAGCAGTTTTATGCTCCAAATTTTTAGGTAAAATCCTTTTTCTTTTATTCCAAAAAATACGGTAGGTATGTCTTGCTAACTGGAATGTGATATTGGTAAAAGTGGAAAAGGGTTAATGGCCCATATAACACTGCCACTATATCAGCCAAAACTATTTAGCTAGATTAAAATAAATCATTAAAATGTTATGTTATTCACAAAATAATGTAATTTCAGGATAATATATCAATGTATCAAACTGTAATTTCAGAAGTATGAATATGGCTCTGTAGCCTAAACCTTTAATATGGAATCGGAAACTTAACTCATGAAAGAAAGGCTAGTGGAATACAATCAATCCACTTTGTTAGAGCTTGTTAAGGTCGGAGATGGATGTGAAGAAATGTGTCTCTTTGAAGACACAGCAACCAGAGACTCGTTTGAATGATGCAGATTGAATAGAAACAGTTCCACATCGAAATCTCTTTTGTACTTTCCTGTGGACTTGGCGAGGAGACAGCCGCAGAGCAGAATGGAAAAGATGAATTCTCATCTTGTTAAGGGTCAATGAACATTCTGAACATCCACATTCCCTTATTGAACCAAATCCCTAGCTTTGCAGTAGCCAACAATGGAGGAGAGTCTATTTTTACTTTAGCCTAGTGAGACCCCAGCTATTGGGCTGGATTCAATTACCATGAAAAAGATCTAGAAATATTTAGTATCTCAAATATGTTCACTGGGAACGTATGAGCCAGTGACATGAAGTAGACACCAAATTATTCTCCATAATGTGTCTCCCTAGTTTCAATTTGTATATTTTGTAAAACATACTTTTGAATATTAGTCCTAAATCGATTAATGAATGCAGCACATAAAAACTGGATATCTCCATCCATAAACATTTTTATTGTCTCACAATTTTAGCTCCAGTTTGAGGGACAGGCCCTATTTTGGGCCAAAGTTCTAATGCATCCCCACCTTTTATACTGTAATCTCTTTTTGAGGTGCTCCAAAATTATGTTATTTATGAATGTATAGAGAAGGTTCACAGCAATAAAACTCTCAATAATGTTTGTTACACTGGTACAAATGTGATTAGAAAATAGTCTTTGAAAAAAAGATAAAATGGTCTTGTTTTACATTATATTTTTCAATGGGGAGGGTTTTAAATACGTTTTCATGATTTTAGTAAGTTATGTGTTACCTAGATGTCCCAAAAGGCACCTGTCCCGTAGCCAGACTTTCAGCAACATGAAAGTGACTGTACCTGTAACTTGCCAAAATTGGTCAGTGTGCACTAATATTAAAGGGCCAGTCTTTATTAGAAGAATTGGATTCAATGCTTCAAACAGAGCAGGCCTTGCAACTGTCTTAAATCCGATGGGATGGAGCCAATTTAAAGCTTCTGTACCACCATCGCAGGTATCTTACCTGGTGTCCACCTTTTGTGGACACCAGGATCTGTTCTGATAAAGTCACAAAATGTGCTCTGCATATACTCAGCCATTAATGTGATGGGCCAGTGTGAGTATGCATTCACGCCAGATTGAAATGCACCTTCTTCAAGCAACCCACCCCCATTCCTTTGACAGCAACAGTGACCCAGATCCATCACTGGCCAGCCCCCATTAGGCTCCTTATGCCGGGAGGTATGTCACAGAGAAGCATTAGATCTGCGGATAGCAGTGATTGTCATGCATGCGCCATGTGTCCTTAATTCTTCTTTAGGAAATTAATTCTTATATTCTGAAAATAATGAACCCATCTAATGTATATGTATATAGATTATGTATATATATATATTCTGGGTGCAAAATGCCAACTGTTGCTAGACATTCTATTGGTTTCCATGGTGATTGCTCCTTATTTAGCACTTCGTGATAAATTAGGTGCTATTCTGTGGTAATGTGCCAAACATGTAACGATCATTATAGAAACTAACAAAATGTTTCCAAGCATTTACTACTTTCCTCCAGATTATGACTTGTTTTGCCTTGATAATCATGGCCATTTAAGTCTTGCATTAACATCCATGCGTGGTACATTTTGAACATTTTGTCCTGCAGCCCATTGGTTTGTATTTTTACCCCTGAAAAGGAAGCTGCTACTTAAGAAAAATAGCTTTGCGGTGAGCAAAGTATAATTGTGCTTTTGTTATCTTATCAACATGAAACAAGTACGTTAACATAAGTGCCCATATCTGCTCCCACAAGCAAAGCATGAACAAAACAGGAACAAACTTCGTCCAAGAAAGACTTTGCCGTAATCACAGAGTCACACGGTAATAAGACCGCCCTATAGAGCGAGTCTTAGATATGGTTCTCGGCTGTCCGAATTTATTTAAAGAAGAACTTTCTTATTTCTGATACAGTTATTTTACTATAGCTCACCCCGTATAAAGTGTTAGTTTTGTGAAATATTGAGAAGTGTAAATAAAATCTACATCTGCCAACTGAACTGTGCGTGGAGCAATTTTTATTAGGCTAATTATTTAATATTCCCACGATTCATTTCTTTATACTTAAATGACATCAAAGTTAAACAACTTATCTAAAAGTTTCCAGAAACTTTTATTTGATTTGATTATGCTTGCCAGTCTTGCATGTCCACTGAACTCAGTTGACTGTTCTGTGATTGAGGTCAGTAGCCCGCTATCCATTGGCGCCTACAGAGATTTATAAATCTTGGAGCAATGTAATTAAAGAGAGCAGTTCAAGGAAAATTAAGACAACTTACACAAAATGTTCCTTGTTAACCTGTTTAGCTGGAATTGGAATTGTTTTATTAATAATATAATAAATAAATAGAGTCACAAATATTTTTTTTTTTAATGTACGTTTTAAAAAAAATTCTGTGTTAAATAGACTTTGCTGTGGATATATATACCCAAGAAGTGCTGATTCCTTCCTGCAGTGCACCAAGCAGGATCTCTTCTCTGAGTGAAGTTCCCTCCAGCTTGTTCTTAGCATAAACCTGGAGACCTATTCTTCAACTGAAAAAATTGTGATTTTTTTGTTGAGTACATGGATGCTTTATAATGCTAAGAGCTGGTAAGGCACAAACAAGTTAAAAATTTTACAAGACCAAAGGATTTTGGGGGGGAATGTAATCTGTGGAAAAGCTCAGGACAAGCACTAAGTGGGGCGCTGATACACAGTTCCGCCAATGTACTGGGAGTTTGACACCCAGTGTGCCCCATGTAGTACTAATAAGAATGTAAATAATATAAAAACAGAGATGTGTGAAAAATTCCACTTAAAAAAACAAAAACTGAAACCGTTTTTAGAAAAGCTACTAAACATTAAAGAAGGTGTGACTCACTAAATTTGTTTTAAAAAAACAAACACAAGAAGAAGCGCTAACAAGTTATGCAGATAAAAAGAAATAACATTTTATTACAACAAATATAAAATCCCCCACAGAACATGAGAGAAGGTATTGCTCCATATAGCACAGTGAGACAGACGGTCATATGGGCAGTGCGAGTGAGGCTTGGCCTACCTCAGAAGCAAATCCAAAAAATGATGTAATGTTTCAGTCCTAAAAACTCACTGCAGGTGGCAGAAAAAGATTTCAATATTAAATAATAATTGCAAATATTGATGGGTGTGTGTCACTTCTATGTTTCACATATGGAACCTAAAGGCCTAAGGCCTCCTCTGATAGTAATATAAATGACATTGACATATTTTTAACATATTATTTAGATCATTCTCTGTGTCATACGCGCCTTGCTAACTGATAAATATTATATAGCAGGTGATCTCACTAAATCAACATTAAAAGCCTTTTTAGATCCTGGCCCAAGGTAGGAATCACTAATCTAGTGTATTCCAAAGTTTCCTAAAAATACATGTTTGTGGTTATGTTTTTATAACATTTTAAAGGAAAATTAAAGTGAGAATGGAAGCTGTTACTAAATGAGCATGGATATTTATTATTTATTTTATATTGTTCATTTATTTATCAAGTGACAACGTATGCTGCTGTGATAGAATTTAGAACATCCACATGCATATTTTAAAAGGTTTCCAGAAATTAGCAGACAGTGGTTTGTTTTGAGTTCATTGTTCTGTTATCAGCAGGTGGGGGAACCAATTTTCCTCTGCACTTCTGAACTACTTCCTGAATAGCTAGCCGGCCCAAAAATGCTGTAAGGCACAGCGGAACGTCATGAATGCAGAGAAAATAAAATGCTTTCACCAGCTTGCAGGGACCAGCCCAACACACAATTCTCAGGGGTACGAACTAGCGTGTGAACTGTCAAGAACAGTGTGTGAATTTAGAATTTTTGGCAAAAATTCAGCAAGCCATGCATGTTTCCAGTCCGACTAGTTCAAATTTGACATGTACTTTGAATTCCTGACAATTTACATTTTGGTGATTAAAGCTGTTAGTAGCTCTTTTCATGTTTTTTGAATGTCACAATATCAATTTTAAATAAAAGCGACTCAATTTTACCGCCAATAGAACTTTCAGAATGCACGTTAAGGTAGGGCGCAGATATTATGCCGTCAAAGCTGCTTGGCATATTTTCTTTTATGAGCTTAAGTCATGGTTCCACATTGATGTTTAATTGGAGATACTTAAAGAATCCACGCTTCAGGGTTGTGTTGGGTAAAATGGTGACAAAGCAGGCATTTTATCAGACACGTTGTTGTGCTAATTTTATAAGCATACCTGATTTAAACAATGTGGTAATAGTGTACTTAATAACATCACGTGGTAGGTTTATTTACTGGTAGGTTTATTTACTAGCGTTGTGATGTGGAAGGTTTAGAATTAACAGCATTTAAATGGAAGGTGAAATGAGGATCACCCTTTCTGCCATGTTTTTCTAGATGCATATTAATGTACGTGCTTCTAATTAATAGACATAAATGAAAATGTGTTCTACAGCAAAATATAAAGTTGCTATTTTGTCTGAGTGACATCAGTTAAGGCACACAGGGGCACTGCGAAATGTTGTCCTGGTGCTATGATAACAATGTCAAAGCACCGAGAAAATAATCATGCCGTGCCTCGTTCTCCTCTGCCGGCTCTGCAGGACCGGAGGGGAGATCAGAGACCTCCCTCACCGGGCTGCTAGCACTGAAATTCTGCAGCCGGCAGGGGAGGGAGAGAAGACCCGGGGGGAGCTGTAGCCTGCAGCTCCGCCGGGTCCTCCTCTTGCGAGACCAGAGCGTTCCCGCGGTTTCCATGGCAATGCTCTGGTTCTCGCGAGAGTGAACTCAGGAGCTGCAGGCTATAATAAATTAGATTTATTAATTAGAATTATTAATCTCCGCTCCTACCCCTACAAACCCACAATAACTGCCCCCATACACACACACTGCCTCCCATACACATATACTGTACCCCTTACACACCGACTGTTTTGACTTGGGGCACCTTGGAAAAATATTTAAATATTTACAGCGTCTTGAACCTTAAAAGTTTGTGAACCACTGAGTTAAGGGATTATTGTAGGTACTGCGACTGCTTTATCTCATTTAAGTGGTTATAGTATCTGGCATCCCCTGGTGTCGCCCTTCCATTCAGAGTTAGATATGGTGCTAAATGAGAGTCATCAGCAGCCGATGTGTTCTGCCTGTGCTAATAAGGAGGAATTAGCCTGAGCAGTAATGGGCTACTGTGATTGGCTGAGAGTGTTAGCTGACCGCTTTCAGCCTATCCCAAAAAACATTGCTGGTATGAATTGGTATGGCTAACAAAATGTATAATCCCAGCTCTCAAAACCTTCCCGATATATTCCTGTCTGCATTATGAGAAAAAATCATTATTTGTCCAAAAAAAAAGTCCAGTGTCTTTTCACAGTTGAGGAACCTGCAATGCCTCTGCTAGGATTTAGATACATTTTAGCAAGTTTTTTGTTGTGTACACCGATGTACAATTTTTCCCACTAGACTCCCCAAGACCCCAACTTTATAAATATAATTCTGAAGTTTTAGTTTAACTGCTACAATAAGCTGTGGTGGGTATGGTGTTTGGAGTGTTATTTTGATAAATTATGATGGTATCTATATTATGTTTAATTAACTGATTTTACTCTATCACCATATGAACATAACTCATGTTATAGGTCAGCACTTTTCATACAGAGTCAAAGAACATCATATTCATCTGTAGAAACATCTGACTGTCCTTGGTAAGAAAGCTGAGTTGAACGCAGTGGATGCATGGAATAGTAGAGGTTAACACAGTGAGGGAGTTTAAGCATGCGTGGGATAAGCATAACGCTATCCTAGACTTAAGATAAGGCCAGGGACTAATTAAAAGTATTTTGAAATATTGGGCAGACTAGATGGGCCGAATGGTTCTTATCTGCCGTCACATTCTATGTTCCTTTGACTTTACCCGGTTTGACAACTTTGGGCAAAATATGAACATTATTCTGTTAACTTGCTACAGGTCACTGTTTAGTGAATGAGCTTTGGTATGCGTATGTAATTAATATTATTTTTAAAAGCACCAACAAATTCTGCAGAGCTGTATGAACAGCGGACTAACAAACAAGTAGTTGCATCAAGACAAGTTGGCAAGAATGTGCTGAGAGCAGAACACCGTAGCATTTTCTCAAAAAAAAAATAAGTTTCTCCTGTGTTAAACCTATCGAAAAAGCTCAAATTCAGCCGCGCAACTTGATAACATTCTCATTTTATTCCTTGCCAACTCGTCTAAGCTATTAGGGAAGGTGTAGATACTGTCCTGAGAACGTTTTGTTTCTCTGGCAGCACAAAACGTCCCGTCACAATGTTAGCGATAATTTAACAATAAAATATACTTTGCCAGGGTGACCACCTTTCCCATCACAGCAATGGAAACTGTAGCAGGTCACGAAAAAAAAAAAAAAATGACTACTGGCTTCCAAAGGGAGGAACCTGCATCCTGTGCTTGAATTTCACTTTCTGTTCATTTGAAACCTTTACTACAGAAAACTATTGAGGCTCAGGAGAGGCAGCTGTACTTGTAACAATAGTTCCATTAATCACCTGTGACTTCTATCCGCTGATAAACGTGCACATGCTAAACCACTCTTATAGACACGACTATTCCTGGCAGTAATTTGAACCTTAATATGCCTTATTACAATAAATTACGAGCCAAACGAATTGTTAACTCTGAAATAAACCTTCTTTATAGACACAGTGTCCTTGTACTATCCCAATAACTGACGTTGGCGTACTGCTATGTATTTGCCCTACTGATAATGGAGAATGGTCCTGATTTAAATGGGATTATATCGGAAAACAATCCCCGAGAACACATTGGGAAATAATGTTTTCTAAGATAAGGTACTAATCTAGGGTCAAAGCTGTCATTAGCCACACTGCGGGCACTAACATTCCTGAAATGTAAACACAAAAGAAATACAGCAGAAGATAGTGTGCTCTACAGCACATAGTATATTCATTTCGCAAGCACACGCAAGTGATGTTACTAACTATGACATTTAGTGTTAGATGTTAAGTCTATTTTTTCCAAAGCCCGCTTTCACAAACGAAATTCGCCTGTGTGAATTTGCCCGAATGAAATTCACCTGTTTGAATTCACCAGTTTTAATTTACTAGTTTTAATTCGCTTGTGTGAATTCGTCTACTTGAATTCATCTGTTTTAATTCACCAGTTTTAATTCGCCTGTGTGAATTCAATTCGCCAGAAGATTTAGAATTTTGTCCCAAATGTAATGAGTTATCGAATGTAATTTTGGAAACTTTATTTTTCAAAAAAGATGTGCATTAGATTCGAGTGAATACGGTACATCAAAACTGGTATTAAAAATAGAGTAAATTACATTGGCACAATAAATTACTGTATTTTCTTCGTCCAATCAGCAGTCATCATCTTTCTTCTGCAAATGAAGAAACAGATCAACATAATCTTAGAGAACAAAAACCTTTTGGAAGAAACTTAACAGGATAAACAACCAACAGAATAAAACTTCAAATCAACATCATTAGGTGAATAATTCTCCATAATTTATATTGTATGTGGAAATTTTCCAATTCCAAAAAGTTTGAAATGTTGCATAAAACAACAGGAGAGAAACTGTTATCATCACAACAACAACTTGCAAAAAGCTGCAGTTCTCTTGTCTGCATCATTTGAAAGCCCTCCCCTTCTAACCCCGCCCAGACTTTCTGTGACTGTCCAATTACAGACTTCTCAATGCAGCTCAATGAGAATCCTTTGCAAGACCGGTGTTCTGGGCAAGTACTCCCTCTCGAGTTTAGCTTTACTGAGCTAAACAAACCAGGAAGTAACAGGGTCTGTTGTCTGATTGACAGCCAGGGGGGTGTAACAAAGTTAATTTATAAAAGTGGTAATTTCTGTTGAGCTCTGGGAGTCATAAAGGAAATACCTTTTGAATCTAATTTTTCCAATCAGTCTGAAATCCATAAGATATCTATGATGCAATTAATGCTTTCCAGCTGTAAGTGTCTGTATACCACATGACTGTTTAAGTTTTTCAAATCTATCACAGGATACATGTGTCCTCCTTCAAATCCTGGAGGGTTCAAACTTGTATTTTCTATAGTACAGCTTTTGTGTAATTACAAGATTTTGTGTGTTACCAATTGTTTATGTATTTTGGAAAGAAAGTTAAGCACACGAGCCTCTGTGCCATTTAATGAAACAGAAGAAATGACAGATATATTTCCATTTTCGATTCACAGTCACACAAACATACCAATCTAAAAAAACAAGGTCAGCTCACATTGTGTCAGCTTCTGTTCTCTAACTGAAGAGGTTAAATAAATATATTCATGCCTACAGCAAACATTTTGGTTTCTGTTGTTTTTTTTTCTTTTCTTTTTCAAGGAAGTTTGAAAAATGCTGACTTTTGTCAAACTAAATTTGCCAGTGTTATACAAGAGCCAAGAGACATAAATGCCTGGAAAAGAAGGAGTTTGAAACACCATTGATCCTATGTAATATGCTGATAAATCACTGTATCTCCTGATGGAATTTAACTAATTTAAAGAAGTTTGGAAGAATTGCCTTCAGGGATCCGCTTTTAACTTGCCCTATTAAACCTTACCCCGATGGAGGAATTTCCAGTTCATTGTGAGGACAAAGTGTGAATTTCTAAATTGCTCCTGAGATAAAAAAAAGGACATTTATCAGATATCTCTGGTTCTAATATGAGTGCACGAATTAAAGACAACCATGTCTTCTTCTACAATTCTCTTGACTTGATATAGACTCTATATACCTCCGACACAAGTGATAGCTTGTCAGAATTATGCAAAAATGACCTTCACAGAATAGGAGAATCAGGAGGTGGGGTCAATGAAACCAAAAATAATTCAATATCAAAAAGACATTTGCAATACACACAGCCATTAAATGCATGTCACGTAATTGGGAAGACAATGCTGGATTTAATGGTGTTGCCTGTAGGGCACAAACTCCAAAGACACAAATATTTCCACATGGTTTTGTGCATGAGTGAAGAACTATGAGGACATACTGGCATGAGTGAAGAACTATGAGGACATTCTCTATTATTCATCTCCAGACATGTTCCATGATGCTCATGTGCAAGCAAGCTTTCATGCATGTCAATTTTGTTTCCTTGAGTTTTAGTGAAGCATAGGGCAACCATGATTTATATTTAGCTCAGTTTGCTGATGAAGAAAAATGATCCTAGGGCTGAATGAAAACTAGTATTTGAAGAGAAAAAACATGAACAAATTGAGAATATACATTTTCGGGGCTAATTCTCTGAACATGTTCCCTAAACTATCGAAGCATCAACATGTGTATACAAAGCAAAAATGAAGGGGAAAATATCCAGATGATATCGTAATTCATTTAGTCAGTAAGTTATGGATAGATTACGAGAGAAAAATAAGAATTGTACAATATTTATGCAGAATAAACCTAGTTTCGTTAGACATGAAAGGGAGGTGATTAAACATTTCAGGATCAGCATTAAAACTAAACCCACAGATAAGATGGGGGTCTTTGATCATTAAGAACAAGGTCCTATCTTAAGGAAGTTAAGTCCCAACCTAATGATGTCATTAATTACAAGAAATCTGATAGGGATTCAACTTCTAGATTGCAACAAGCCATATTGATATCAATAACATTGAATAAGCCTTTAGGAAAGGTATCATCAATATAAAAGAGTATGAATATCAGAATGGTAATTATTCTAATACTTGAATCAACCTTTTTAATACTGGTGTCTATATTTACTGACTCTCCAGTGTCCGGTCCCCTGCCCCTGCGTCACTTGCAGCGACCTTGTTTACCCCGTCACCGCGAGTGGCGTCATCTGGTCCCTGTCTGCAGTGTGGGGTTGTCCCTGCTACCGCGCTCCAGACTGGCAGTGTGTCTGACGCTGCACGCTCCAGAGCAGCATCCTTATATGTGTGCCGGACCCGATCATGTGACCCGGCACACAGTGATGACCCTAGTGATTAACACTAATTGGAGGTTAGCCAATCAGACACACCCTGTGTGTATATAAGCAAACCTCCCCCTTACCTCAGTGCCCTGTTGTGGTCTTTGGTTTACCATTGAGCGTTACTCTGTATTTGGATTTTCTGGTTACCGATTTCTGGCTTGTCTCACGATTATTCTGTCCTCTCTACCCCTGACCTCGGCTTGTCTATATGTTACTCCATCTCTCTGTATTCCCTTGACCTTGGCTTACTTTGACTATCCCTTTTGCATAGCCCGGCCATTCTAAAGACTGGTATTGCAATTCTCTCTGTTGTGTCCTGTCTGCATGTTTGGGTTCCCTAGTGAGTGTTACATCCAGTCTTCCTGTTTAATGTGTTTTGTCTTCTGGCTTTGCTGTGACAGTCATATTGTGCACTTTTTCTGTCACTTACAGTTTGTATTTTTTTTCTTTCATTGTGTTATATTGCAACAAATTGTGACTGTTACTTTTCACCCATTCTCACCTATTTTTCTTTCATTGTTTTTATCTTTGCCAATTTTTAGTAGTTTTATCACTATTTTTTTCTTTAACGTTTCCCTTTTTTATTTTAGCGTCTCCCCTTTCTTTTCCTTTTATTCTTTCCAGAGAATAATATTCAGTTCAATATATACAAGTATAGGCCTTTTAATGTCCCATTACTTCTGCAGTTGAGAGTCACATCTGTAGCTCTACATCTGTATGAATGAAGCTATTGGTAAGTTGGTAGAAGCATCAATTAGCTTTTTCTCCTTCCTAAAGGGAGTAATACGGGAAGTTCTAGTATGGTTATTAACTAAATTTTAGGTTAGAGTGGCCAAATCGAAAAACACAATAATAGGTCGCGCTAAATACAAATAGATGTGTAATAACAATGAAAGTAAATAAATAAAAAGATAAAATAGAACACGATCAAAAAGACAAAAAGAAGAGGAATAAAAGTATTAATATTAATATAAATCCACTTGCACACACTCTAACAGTAAGGAATGGAACAGTTATAATGAATAGTCCCAATACTTAATAGTCTGCTTGTATATTCCAATAAATTAGTGGAAGGCTTGATATGTAGGAATTTCCAATGAAGAGAATGGATCTTCTAATTCATGAGGTGTCTTGACTCCGTGGTATACATGGAACGACAAAGCAAAGAAACTCCAATAGTGCAAACTGAGGACCAATAAGAGCAGGATGAGTATAGGGGAGGTATATTACTCACCTATTATTGAGCATAAACTAGCTCAAGTATAGTAAGCATTCAGTGGCGTCTGCCCCCCACTGGCGGGATAAGGTGAAGATAATTCCTCGGTATAAAAAAAGGGGAAGAAAAACAACCAAATATAGTGCTCACTGTAGATATGATAAAAATAAGTATAAACAGTAGAAATGCAGGTACTCACATATGGATGAGCAGGATATACTGCTCAATCTATTTGTTTGGGTGGTATAGTCCCCACCTAGGTGGGGACTATACCACCCAAACGAATAGATTGAGCAGTATATCCTGCTCATCCATATGTGAGTACCTGCATTTCTACTGGATTACCTAGGTGGGGACTATACCACCCAAACAAATAGATTGAGCAGTATATCCTGCTCATCCATATGTGAGTACCTGCATTTCTACTGTTTATACTTATTTTTATCATATCTACAGTGAGCACTATATTTGGTTGTTTTCCTTCCCCTTTTTTTATACCGAGGAATTATCTTCACCTTATCCCGCCAGTGGGGGGCAGACGCCACTGAATGCTTACTATACTTGAGCTAGTTTATGCTCAATAATAGGTGAGTAATATACCTCCCCTATACTCATCCTGCTCTTATTGGTCCTCAGTTTGCACTATTGGAGTTTCTTTGCTTTGTCGTTCCATGTATACCACGGAGTCAAGACACCCCATGAATTAGAAGATCCATTCTCTTCATTAGAAATTCCTACATATCAAGCCTTCCACTAATTTATTGGAATATACAAGCAGACTATTAAGTATTGGGACTATTCATTATAACTGTTCCATTCCTTACTGTTAGAGTGTGTGCAAGTGGATTTATATTAATATTAATACTTTTATTCCTCTTCTTTTTGTCTTTTTGATCGTGTTCTATTTTATCTTTTTATTTATTTATT
Source organism: Pelobates fuscus (assembly GCF_036172605.1). Taxonomy (NCBI): domain Eukaryota; kingdom Metazoa; phylum Chordata; class Amphibia; order Anura; family Pelobatidae; genus Pelobates; species Pelobates fuscus. The sequence continues at coordinate 110,678,170 of NC_086327.1, read as the reverse complement.
TTCATTGTTATTACACATCTATTTGTATTTAGCGCGACCTATTATTGTGTTTTTGCCATTTTCCCTTTGAGGTTATTAGAGGGAACCTCATACCCATAGGTTGCAGCTTTCGATTTGTTCACAGTCCTATTAGATCACTCAGCGCTGATCCAATACCTATCTTTTGGCCAAATCGAAAGCCTAGCTGACTGAGAAAATGTTGCTGGTTTGGGCTATTTTGACCTTAAATTTGAAATTCACATTGAATCCACTTTATCAAGGTGTATCACCTTGTAGGTTTCATTAAAAAAGAGCACATTACTACAATAGCAGTGAGAGAAGTCACCTACTAACTGACCGAGCAAGCGACCAATGCTGATTGGAAAAAATATATTTACGTTTTTAACTAAACAAGCTACAAATGATTATTTTTATTTTTTTTTGCTTCTTTTATATTAAAGGCCACGTCAAATCTTTTTTTATACACATGATCTCCAGAAGAATGCGAGTTTAGTAGATTAATACAAATCTTGAAGCCTACAGGGTGAGGACTAAACACTTCTCAATTGTTTGCTTTCACAAACACATGCGTTCCATTCAATTCTGGGCATGTCGTAGCAGCAACCGTGCAGAGTTTGGGGAAGGTCTTGAGTGGCAAATGTCCACATAACTTCCACATCCTCCTTCAAAGACAGGCTGTATCACATTACATAGATCCTTCCCAGCTCAATAAGAAGATTCCTTCCCTAATGCTCTTTGAAAGGTAAATTCTTCCTTGTTTAACAAATCCTGAAGTGTACGCTGAATGAGATATGTGCTAATCTTATCTTTCCTGGCACGGTGACACGTTCACTCGGCTGTGTGTTCCATTGTCGCCACTCCTTTGACATAATGTTGAAAAATGTCAGCCTAGTAGGTTGACACTAATTGAAGTACAAATAGATGTGTATTTTCATTTATCTGTGTCCAAGACTGACTGGTGAACTTTGATTCACTTGTTGAGGCTAATAAAACTGTGTTTATACCAGCAAGGTTGTTATATTATAATTACAGTAGGACATGCAGCAGTGTTCCCTGTGCTGTACTCATAGGGCAGAGGGGGGTAGGCAACCTTCGGCACTGGAGATGTTGTAGGCTACATCTCTCCTGATGCTTTGTGGTTCTAAGAGGATTATGGGAGGTGTAGTTCACAACATCTGGAGTGTCGAAGGTTGCCTTTTCCTGTCATAGGACATAAAGCAGTGACCCCTATCTACTCTGTACACTAGAGATGTTATACGTTTCTTTGCAAGCCAGTTTTGTGAATGGGGAGTGACTGATTGGCTTAGAGCTGACCGCTCTCAGACAATCTGCGGCGCCCCTGTCCGGCGGCATTCGGCACTTCCTGAAAGTGACATTTCCGAAGGCAGAAGCCGCAATGGGAGAGCTGTTATTGCCGCTGGAGGCAACTTAGGGGTTAAACTCTTCGAGAATGGTTTAACCCCTGAAGGTAAGAGTTGCCAGGGGGCCTCTGGGCACCATAACAACTTAATTTAGGTGAAGTTGTTTTGGAGCCTGGAGTGTTCCTTTAAAGTCTATTAAGTGTTGATTCCTTTTATATTATAAATATTCCTAAGCACTAACTCTAACTATTCCATACCATAACGTTGGCCTCTATATATACTTTAATTTAAATTAATCCAATGCCACTATGAATGGTGCTGTAATAACCCATCAATCAGTGTTCGACACTTTAAATCCACTGAAAAAAAAGATTGGGGGAGATTTATCAAAAGGTTCGGTTCAAGAAAGTGGTCTAACGTACTAAGACTGGGCCAATCACCATGGAAACCATTGGAACCAGCAGGCTTTCCATTGTTGACTCCTCTCCCCTTTTACATTGTTGGATCACTTTTTAGAACAGAACATTTTCATAAATCTCCCCATTGAGATGTTTTATGGATATCCTAAATTTACCAATTAGAAAAATCAAGTACTGTATATAGATAGCAGTAGGTAGGTATACAATAAATAATAATATCTATTGAACTTTCAGCATAGAGTGGGGAAAAATTCTCCAAATAAATTATAGTCACACATATGACTCTTTTTAGCTTATTTATTTAGATGTGGTCCTCGATTCACCACATTGTCATTCAAGATGTTTCATGATGTGTCAAGCCAATGACGGCAGTTACCATTTTGTACGGTGCATGGTCACGCATGTTTCTCAGTTCTATCTGACATGTGTTTCAAAATTGCAGACAGCGTGTTGCAATTTATTAGTTCCGATGACTGCATTCTACATTTACATTGGGCACTTTGTATATATATATTTTTGTTATTTCCCATCTCTTTGAATGTTTGATGCTTTATAATTCCATAATTCCATCATTACATTCTGCATCTCTTATTAATATGATTTTCCTTCTCTATTTATTTGCAGCATATATATTTGATAACAATAACAAAATCTTATTTATTTTAACTGCTAATTATTTTTGTGCTATTTATTTGTGACCTGCACACCTGCTGAATTTGATGTGTAACACAATAAGAAAAGATGAATAATTTTTTTTTTTTAAATCATGTAGAAGGGAGAAAAAAAATAAAAAAATAAAAATTTGAAAAATATAGATTTTTTTTATTTATTTATTTTTTTAATAGCATTCCAGGCCTAACAGCAAATTGTCTATGTATTTTGAAGAACCTCTATAATGTCCGATGATACTGGTGTCAGGAAAGGAAATTGCAGAGAATGATTTTGAGTTCAGAGCAGCATTTCACATCAAAATAAAGTTGTTATGGTGTCAGTCTCTTCTCCAGCACTGGATTGCTCTGCCACCTACAACATCCATTTGCTGAAGAGCTTGAAAGCGAAAACCTGCCGTGGGGAGGGGAGCCGCTGGATGGCTTAGAGCCCTCAGCCAATCAGTGTTTCCCCATTCCTAAAATGGCTTGAGAAAAATAAGTATGTTTCTCAAGCCTTTTTGTGAATGATAACTCTGAAAAACATGGCATGGTACTGCACCGTACAACATCTCTCTCAGAAACCCCATGCAGCTCAGGTATCTTGTGACAATTTGTGCCTTTCGTTGATAGAGTGTGGTTTCCTTGGGTAATGCAAAATAGATGGACTTTTGGGCACGTGCAGCTTGTTTTATCCCAAGGCAGGTTTTATTGATTGACGTAAAAGCAGAATGGTGGCGGCAGATACTGTTGAGAGGGTAAGCAGCTTAGCATGGCAAGATTTGCCTGAATTTTTTAAAACAAAATTACTCAATATTGTTAGGAAAACGTTGCAAACAATGTATCTATCGAGGTCACCGTTAATAATTTATGGGATTTTTTTGTAGCTAAATCATTTGGAACGTTTTGATAACACTATGGAATCATTTGGAAAACGTATTACATCAAGGCCTTTGCCTGTTCTAACAGGATTTTTTAAGTCACCCATTGTTTTTACATTTGACCATCCGATCCCTTAAAGAGCTACGTCTAACTTTTTTAATATAAATTCAACAGAGTCAAATTTCAGGGGTGTCTAGCACATCCAAAACATCTTCAAACTTCAACAGCCTCCATCAGTGTGGACCTGCCCTGGCACTAACTGATGGAGCAAGTACATCATAAAATATCTTAAAAATAGAAAGGGTTGCTTACTAAACTCCAAATTTAAGCAAATTGAAATCCGAATGGCAAGATTTTGGCCAAAAAAGCAATTATACAAAGTAGATAGTGGGAACCGCACTCAATCCCAATGGCCAAGGGTGCTCCGGATCAGGACCAGCAATCCCAGAATAATACACGAAAAAGAGAGGACCACAGGCACTCCAAATTGAAACCGTATGCAGATTTATTAGGAAAAAATGCAATGCCAAGCAACGTTTCGACCAACAAAGGTCTTTTTCAAGCAATTATAGTCACAGCTTGATTAGTTCAGCCCTAATTTTACCATTCAGATATACTTTGTTGCAATTCTCAATTCAGTGAATAAAGCTCAAATAATTATTCACTTCACTGCAGATTGTTGCGAATTCAAAGTGACTTCACTGTGAATACTTAACAATTAACAATACTTAACAATTCACACTTTAGCAAATTATCCTCATACGTAACTTAAAAAAGCACGTGACGCTTTGTTTTTGTTTTTTGTCATACATTAATTAAAAATGAAAACAAGCAAATAAAATAAATGTTTAAGCCGAGTTGCATTTTAACGCGTCTTCATTATATGTTTGTGCATGGATCAATAGGGCCTCAAATTTACAATCTGAAATCTATTGAACTGTTGCGTTTAGCCTTTCATAGTATTATTAAAATTGATTGGGAACTAAGCTAGGTTGTGGGGATTTTTGTTTGTTTTTTTGTTTACTGTTTCAAGAAGCAAATGATAAACCAAAAACTGAATCCATGTACGTGGGCAAGCATCTAATTTAAAAGGAGGAGGTTGAAAGTATGCTACAAGTCAGTCCATTACAAAGCATTCATTGATTAAAGATTATTTTAACTTGGCCAGAGCTCTTTGTGATAGTTTGAAGTGGTACGGAATGACTTACAGTAAATACAGTGATTACTAGAACTGTCCACAGTATAATTGCTACCCCCTCGGGCTACATGCTAGCTAACTAGACAGTTTATCCAAAAAGGAAATGTCTTAAAGACAACCAAGCAGGGAAAATGTCAGATGTAAAAGAGCATATATACATTCTCAGTTTCACATGAGTAACAAGGTTAATCACTAAAGTGTACATTTTGGGGAATTTAAAGTGAATTCAAGTCAGCTACGTTTTAATCCAGCTGTTTCGGCCTAATATTTGAAATTGACTTTGAATTTCTGAAAATTCCAATCTTAGTGAATAGCTCTTTAAATGTTCTTGCCGCGCACAGGGCCAGCCTTAGGGGTGTGCGAGCTGTGCAGCTGGTACTGTGTGTGTGTGTGTGTGTGGCACATATACAAACTGTTGTAATTCCTACACTGTTCACCTGATTTGGATGTAAATACCCTCAAATTAAAGCTGAAAGTCTGCAGTTAAAGCACATCTTGTTAATTTCATTTCAAATCCATTGTGGTGGTGTATAGAGCCAAAAAATATAAGAATTGTGTTGATGTCCCAATATTTATGGACCTGACTGTATATAGCATATAAATACATGTTACTGCTCCCCCTGTTATAACCTCTATTGATTACTTTTTATCACCTGATCTATGGCAGGAAAATGTTTTTTTCAATGCACTGCAGAACATTATTATTGTAATATTATTATAATATTAACACTATTATGTATATATTTTGCGGCACATTGATTGACCCATTTTTTAAATCCTTTTTTTTTTTTTTTTATTCTTATTTGTTTCTGAATCAGAATCCTGGTTCGGAAATTCTGCCGAGCCAAACCAACATTCAGCCGAAATTCAGGTGTCCAGAAAAAGATATATATTATTTTCAGGGAAAGTGTCTTGGCCGAGATTAATTTTTCTCGTCATGCACAAGTCTAGAATCCAGCGTATTCTTGAAAAGTGACTAGGGAATTTATAAAATTGATGTCAAAATAGAAGCGCTGGAAAAATTCTCTAACAATGCAATTTTTCCATCTCAGTTATTTGGGAATAAAAGGTGAAATTCCCTTGCCAATCATCGACAATTCCCACCTTTGTAAATAAAATAAAAATAAAGTATTTATTTTGCCAGTCTTAGAACGCTCGGGGCAAACATTTTGTTTTCCGCCTTAAAATGCACTATGCTGCAAGGGATCTTCCTCTCGCAACTGTCAAAACGTCAAAGCAGAGACCGACGCAACAGCTTTCTATCCGTGGATTTCAATCATTAACCAGCATTCAAACTTTACAACCTGCTTTATGAAATAGATATAAAGAGAGAAGGAACTCGAATACAATTTAACCCTCCACTGCTACGGTATAGAAACCCATTAACTTTATTATCAATGTCGTCATGAGTTTAAGAAGTCAAAGATCACCAGACATTTAAAAAAAAAAAAAAAAGGATCTTCTTTTTCTAAGCATCAGAGCCGATTAATGAGTTACTGATTTGGAAAATGAGGGGATAGGATAGAATTTTTTACTAAAATTTGAGTATACATATATGTTTAAAGGAATACTCAAAGCACCATAACCACTATAGCTCACTGTAGTGGTTATTGTGTCAAGAGTGCCTTGGTGCCCTCCAAGTATTAGTAGTTTAAACTGTTTGCAAATGGTTTGACAACTTACCTGGGGTTTGCCAAGCACCAGTCACCTCTTCCTCTGGAGCCAAGAAGCTCCTGCAAGAAGCTTCTGTTAGGTTCTCTAAAGCTAAACCCTGCAGTGCAGAGCAAGTTTATTGGCTGAGAGCCTCCGCTGAGAGCTCTTGGACAATAAGCCAAGCCATTCACCGCCTTTTAAGCCCGGAGCCACAATCGCAAACTACCTAACTATTAGTAGTAACCTAACTATTTAGTTGGGGGTGAGCCATTGCACTCATGGCACCATAACTACTACAGCGGGCTGGATTGTTCCTTTACAGTGGCATCAATATCCTAATGTATACACAATCATTGCAGGAAAATAAGTCCTGCGCTCACTCCCATCACTGGGCGGCTGCAATGACTACAGTACACATCAGCCCCAATATATAGTAAAAACCACAGAAAAACAAGTTACCTGCAGGTAACAGTAGAGATTTTTGCCAGAGGCACAAGGAAGCAAGGTGAATGGTTAGAGTTAGGACCCACCTGGGGGGTCTGCCTTGACGTTGGCAGGTGGGCTCATCCTCTCATGGCCATTGGAGGTAACTAAAAAACCTCCATTTGTTTAAAAATACATAGGGATTAAGGAGAGAGCGCAGGTAACTTGTTTTTCTGTGGTTTTTACTATACACAATCATTAACTAAAGTCTAAATTCTTGGAAATGTAAACATATAGGGTTATTTACAAAATTGAGAACTGTTGTGAATCCCAGGTGAATTTAAAAATTAAGGCTTAAGTAGTTGAACAGAAAAAATTATCCGAGTCAGTTATGCTTCGAATTCGGTTACTTTGGCCTTAAATTTAAAATTCACTTTGAATTCCCAGCAATTCTCACTTTAGTTAATAACTCCAAAAGAGAATTTCACATCATAGGCAACAACAAAAATGTCGGTATGCCTTCAGTATGGCGCTTTTTTTTTTGCATTCATTTGAAAATGTCATTATATAAATTGTGAATCGTGGAGGACTGATGAGGATTATTTAAAGGAGCATTGTCATATCAGGTTTGTATTTACTTGGCAGAAATCCTGAATGTGCCCTTTGGCTGAAGATATTTTATAACCCATTCCTCAACCTGCAGCCACTATGTTCAAAGCAAAAAAACTCTATGTGAAAGCACCATGCAATATTGTAATGATTTTGAATACTTTATTTAATTATTTTAAATGTCTCAGTTCTCAAAGAGTGTTTGGGACACCAGGTGTTTATTAGAATTTTTTACAAGAGTTTATGACAGTCTTGTTTAACTAGGTGGGTAATTTATAGTTTAAACAAATAACTGTGTGTATCTCGCCTTATTTTTCAACATATTTATCTTGCTAAGTATATACGATATGACTATATTAGCTTTATTGCATTGGGGTTCTATGATACAACGTGCATGGCACAATACTCTGAGTTTTAATGCATACTTCCCAACAGTCCTGGATTTGACAGGACTGTCCTGAATATGGGTCTAAGGCGTATATAGTGCCTTTAGTCTATATGGGATTGCTCAAGAAGTGCTCTGCGCATGTTCTACACTGAAAAGGGGCTGCCAATATGCCTGACGCGAATATACTTCTTAGGCAGCATTGTACATGGTGTCACTGGCCCATAGTGTAAATCCCTAGCCCATCTTCTTATATTTTAAGAAAAAAGGGGTGACAGTGAGTTATAGGTTTGAACGACGGTCTCCTCTAAAGAAAGGCAGGTAGGGAAAAAAAAGAGAAAAATATTTGGTCTGCAATAATGTCGATAACACAGCTAACTCACTAAATCTTGTACAATAATAAACATGTAGGCAAAGTTTAAAATTAAACTTTTAATAAGTTGCACAGGTCCAGGCTTCCCCAAACTCCGGCCCTCCAGATGTTGCTGAACTACAACTCCCATGATTCTCAGCCTATCTATTTCATTCATTGAATCATAGAAGAGTTGTAGTTCAGCAACACCTGGAGGGCCGGAGTTTGGGGAAGCCTGTTCTAGACTATAGGGGTTGTACAGATAAAGGAATCCAGAGGCAAAGGTCTAACAGTGTAGTGGTCTCCATGGAAACTAATGTAATTTTTTCAAAGATTTGTTCAACTCCTAGAAGTCAGCCCTTGGAATTCCTCCTCATACATTGCCTGCTCATGTTCCTCAAGTGCCACAAAACACTCTCCATAATCAGAAACATGTTCCTATTCAAACAAATTAAGCGTGGTACATTCAGAAGGTGCAAGTGTCATCCAGGCAACTAGAATTCAAAACATTTTCAGGAATTATTACTTTACTGAGAGGGTAGTGGATGCATGGAATAGCCTTCTAGCTGAAGTGGTAGAGGTTAACACAGCGAGGGAGTTTAAGCATGTGTGGGATAGGCATAAGACTATCCTAGACTTACGATAAGGCCAGGGACTAATGAAAGTATTTAGAAAAGTGGGAAGACTAGATGGGCCAAATGGTTCTTATCTGCCGTCACATTCTATGTTTCTATGGTTAGAACGCATGTGAAGTTGTTCACTAAACTGTAAATTGTGGAGAATTAAAAAGAGAAGTGCAAATTGTAGGCCAATATACTTATAATATATTATTATTATGTTATTATGTTAATATTTATATAGCGCCAACAAATTCCGCAGCGCTATACAGTGGGTGGATGAACAAACATGTAGCTGACAAGTTGGACACACAGGAACAGAGGGGTTAAGGGCTCTGCTCAATGAGCTTACATGCTAGAGGGAGTGGGGTAAAGTGACACAAAAGATAAATATATATATATATAATATATATATATATTTACAGTTTGCAAAAATGTGCACTCTTCTTTCCAAGCCTCTACAATTCTCAGTTTAATGAATACAGTGTGTGTGTGTGTGTGTGTGTGTGTGTGTGTGTGTGTGTGTGTGTGTGTGTGTGTTCTACAGGATAAATCGTAGAATCTATTCACTAAGCGGCTAGCTGAGTTGACTGATCAAAGTTTGAAATTTAGACCAAAATGTAAAAGTTTGAGAAAGTTAGCAAGCTGGTACTTATGTCAGTTCTATTCCTTGTTTGATGAACAGACATCACAGTCATTCTGACAGACACATGGTACAGACAGGCACTGATCAACAAAACAGCCTATTGCAGTGAATTGAACAGCAAATTGGACACTTTGGACACAAGTTGCAGATTTGAAAAAAAAATCTTCAAATCAAAAATGTGGCTATTTTAGACAGAGGTTTGCAAATTACTTTTAAAATGACTATAATTCACTGTTTAGTAAATAAATCCTGCAGTTTCAGATTTGTCACTGTTTATGTAACTGTATGACATATATAATTAAAAGAAGGAACCCTTACATTGCTGCATACAGTAAAATAATATTAAAGTAGAAGGAATTAATAATCTAAGTGACTGAGTGAATGAAAGTTAATCGTTATTATATAACTCTGGCCTTGGCAAAGATTACTGGGAGACTATTCACAGTATAATAGGTTGTGGACTGTGGAATAATAACTGGTTATATTTAAAGCAGCACTGTCACGCCTAGCTTACCTTTTTCAAATCGCTTCCTCTCCACTGCTCTGTCTTTCTTTTCCTCTTTTTTTATCTATTTAATTCGCTGGGCAGAGCTACCACCGTCAAGAAGTGTCAATCCCCCAGCTGTCACCAGTGACAGCTGCAGGGAACTGGCTCTAGTGGCGTCTGCGCCTGGCGCTAAGGCTGAAACACCAGGAAGAGGATGGCAGCACCCAAGAGGGACATGTTCAGATAAGGAGAACTGGTGGCCCACCTCGGCCACCTGATCCCCAACGGCAATGTCACTGTTGAGGGTCTTTGCAAATTATGCAAAGTCTCCAGACGGTGACAGTACTCTTGTAAGGCCCAATTAGCTGATCTAGAAAAATAACCCACGCAGCAGAAGACATCCTTCTGCCAACGTAACTATTTGCCCCCAACTATAATTAACTCAAAAGATAGCACTGTTCAGTGAATATGATGTAAGATGAAGTGAAAACTGGCAGAAATGCACATAGCAAGGTACTTCCAACAAAAATGCATTAAGTATAATATTAAAAAGCATTGCGTAAAATAGATGTCTTAGTATATCTTATTACTACTAACTTATTTATAAAGTGCCAACATATTATCTACAGTACAATCGGTAAACAAAACATTCAAGACAATGATGACAAACGAATTTGGAGTAAAGGAAATAAGAGATAAATCACACACAGTGCATTCAATAATGTAAATAAACACAACCAGTTAAAAAGAAACAAAAACAAAAAAAATCTCATAATTTAAATCTGATTAAATTGTAAAGTAACCATAATAAAATCCATATTAAGTGGCAACATAAACCAGAAATAAACGCCTGCAAATCCGTCAAATATCTAAATGTCTTCATCTTTTGACCAAATTTTCCATACTAGACAACTTGAAAAAGTGATTAACAAGAAACACATCAACATAAATCACGTTTTGAATTCCGAAACATGTGTATCGCCTATTAGCAGTTTTCAAAGCAATACTTGAACTACGTGTTTTATTTATACTTTATAGACTGTAGCCTTGACAACGCACAGATCATCAAAAACAAATATTGCTAATATTTGAAATAACATACACATGCTACAAAAGTAAAATATACAAAAAAAATGGCACATTGAGACCCATCTTACTGTAAATTCTAAACATGCATTCCTTATTAAACATAGATGATTAGTACTTATACAGCTACAGGCATGTTCTGAATGACTCAGTTCTGCAAACAGTTTATGGAGAGCGCCTGAGTCCTCTAAAGACGTCAGGTTAGACATCAGGGTAGGGTGCTGGATATATTTAACAAACCACCCCCTGTACCACCAGCAAAGACCCTGCATGATCGTTCAGAACCCACAACGTTGAAACGTTGACTAAATTCATTTGAGCTAATCACCGGACTATCTATAGTTTTTAAAACTTGCACATAGTTAAAGTGTAAATTCTCATGAATTCAAAGTGAATTTAAAGTGAATTTCAGAATATATGGTTTTATTTATTAACATCTGAATTTTACCAAAATAAAGTCTTTATTGCGAAATTAATGCAAGCAGAATTGAGAAATTCTCATACACAGCTATAGTAACAGTTTGGCTACTTTAGCCTGAATTTTGCAATTCTGATTTTAAATTGTTACAATTCCGGGTTTAATTAATAACTCTGTTAGTTCGCAAGAACCAGATTGAGAAATTATTTCGAGCCAGCTATAGCTTCATTTTTGGCCTAATTTGTAAAATTCTCTTTGAATTAATTTTGCACTCCCGGCATATCACAGTTTATTGAATAACCCTGTCTGATTTTAGTTTCACTTACAAAATCTGTGCAGTGAGGGGTGTCCCTGTGTAGATCCCAGTCTCCTTCATTGTATCTGAAACATCATTTGATGTGCAGCAGTGAACAGATTCAGTTGTTTGTTTTTTTTAACCCCCGTAAGTTAACAAAAAGTTGGATTCCACAAGAAAAAATAAAATAATAATACCCATAGTGAAACAAACCTTTCAGGAGAGCTGAAGACTTCCACGAATCCTTGTAAAACAGCTCTGTCTTTAATGCTGCTGGCACTTTGACATACAGAAAGCAGTCTTCGATAAAGTTTCTCTCTGGCTTTTCAGAGGCTCCTTCCCAGCCTGCTCAGTTCTACAGCTAAATCTTGCAGCGCCTATTCAAACAAGTCGGCTCCAGGGTAACAAGTTCAAAGTAGGAGGAGAGATGGAATAAAAAGGGTGTTTCAGTCTGCTGAAAGCATTGCCCTTTCTTTCCGGATAGGGAACCTGTTATTCAGGTTGTTGAAATATAAGAGCATCCTAATATTTCATTTTTTTTATATATATAATGTGGAAAATAACACGAAAAATGTCCATTTACTTTCTGAGACAAAAAATAAATAAAAAAAAGACTAACAGGAAAACAGTTTTTTTTTTCTGATATATAAAAGAATCCTAATAATTCATTTTTGTGATGGGTCAGAGACACAAAAAAAATGAAGGCGACTTGGTATGAGAATTGTGGAGGGTTATAGCAGATTAAAATGTACGTCATTATGTATCTAACTACTACTTACCTCCTTACATTCAGGGCCAGATTTGCCACTAAGTGCTTTAATGCTAAGTGCCCCCCTGGCACTACATATATATATATATGATAGGCATCTTTTTGGAAGGGGGAGGAAGGAGGTACCGTACCTTAGAATTCTTTACCCCATAATGACTATTTTTTCCAGGGATGCTTTAAAAAAGAGCATTCTCCAAGACAGATGTCCTTGAAATTTCAGAAAATTCAAGTTTATCTAAGCAAATAGTTCTAAAGACCCCTCGATTAAACTAGCCCCCTCCTTACAGGAACTGTTCGTGGAAATCCTGTGCATTTGCAGGTGCGTGAACCTCTTCCAGAATACTAGGCCTGTCTTAGGTCAATGAGCCCAAAGAAGGAAGCATTCTTTGCACCCCTAATTTATGGTACCTTCAAGGCAGTGAAAGGTGTATGTCAATCTATTGTAGATTGTTATATAGATAATGATACTGCAGGAGAGTACACATCACATCCTGGCACACAGTCACCCACTGAAGGCCACAACTAACCGCTGGAGTTTCAATAAGTAAATTAAAGCACATTTTAGTATTTTTGTTATATTTTTGATGAGCAGGTCATGCTTTTAAATGTATTTTTCACAGTGTGACATCACTTAGATACAATACCGTGACTTGCAGTGCCTTGGGTTGATGGAGTTACACTGCTGGGAAGCAGCCATAGCTTACTGCCGTAATCCCCTTATCCCAGGGGCGTATTAGCCGCGAGGCAAACAAGGCATTTGCCTTGGGCGGCATTTTCCAGGGGGCGGCAAAAAAAGCCGCCCCCCAAATGCCCAAGGCAAATGTCTTGTTAGCCTTGCGGCTAACAGACATGCTGGGCTGCTGCTTGGCGGTCGGGCGGCGCTGCTGGGCGGGCGGCGAGGGAGCACTTCCTTTGAGCTGTCTGCTCAGCTCCCTCGCGCGCCGCACAGTGAGGCTGGGAGCCGGAATATGACATCATATTCCGGCTCCGCCTCCCAGCCTCACTGTGCGGCGCGCGAGGGAGCTGAGCAGACAGCTCAAAGGAAGTGCTCCCTCGCCGCCCACCCAGCAGCGCCGCCCGACCGCCCAGCAGCCACTGGACCACCAGGGAAAAAAGAAGCCCCCCCCCCCCCCAAGCATTCCCAAAGGTAAGGAGGCTGGGGGGTTAATGTTTAAAAAAAAAGCCACTGGACCACCAGGGAAAAAAGAAGCCCCCCCCCCCAGCATTCCCAAAGGTAAGTAGGCTGGGGGGGTTAAAGTAAAAAAAAAAAAGCCACTGGACCACCAGGGAAAAAAGAAGCCCCCCCCCCCCAGCATTCCTAAAGGTAAGGAGGCTGGGGGGGTTAAAGTTAAAAAAAAAAGCCACTGGACCACCAGGGAAAAAAGAAGCCCCCCCCCCAGCATTCCCAAAGGTAAGGAGGCTGGGGGGTTAAAGTAAAAAAAAAAAAAAGTGTTAATGTGAGTGTCTGTTAGTGAGTGTGAGTGTGTGAGTGTCTGTTAGTGAGTGTGAGTGTGTGTGTCTGTTAGTGAGTGTGAGTGTGTGTGTCTGTTAGTGAGTGAGTGTGTGTGTGTCTGTTAGTGAGTGTGTGTGTGTGTCTGTTAGTGAGTGTGTGTGTGTGTCTGTTAGTGTGTGTGTCTGTTAGTGTGTTTGCCTGTGAGTGTGTGTGTGTGTGTGTGTCTGACCGTGTGTGTGTGTTTGCCTGTGAGTGTGTGTGTATGTTAGTGTGTGTGTCTGCTAGTTTGTGTCTGCTAGTGAGTGAGTGTGTGTCTGTTAGTGAGTGTCTGTTAGTGAGTGTCTGTTAGTGAGTGTCTGTTAGTGAGTGTGTTTGTCTGTTACTGAGTGTGAGTTTGTCTGTTACTGAGTGTGAGTTTGTCTATTAGTGTGTGTGTTTCTGTTAGCGAGTGTGTGTTTCTGTTAGCTAGTGTATGCGTATCTGTCAGTGAATGTGTGTGTGTGTATTTAGAATGCGGGGCGGGGTAAAGGTTGGGTGGGGGGGGCGCGCGGGGGGGGGGGCGCCTGAGTTTGTTCTGCCTAGGGCAGCACAAAACCAGGATACACCACTGCCTTATCCCCTGAAACTGTCAATGATCATCTTATTCCAGCACCCTAACTGCTCCCCTATTCGCTAAACCTTTCTTAAAACCTGATTAAATGTAGCACAATAACAACAACAACCAAAAATTAAATGTAGCAAATATGTTATTAAAATTGCCTATACTAGAATAATTAGTGAAGTGATAACTATCCAACCAATGGCAGAGATAAACAATTACCCAGTATTATCAGATCTTCTAACCACACATTGCACTACAGGAATTCGAAGTCATTGTGTATTCGACATAAAACTTAATCTAGATTTGTGGATCCATTTTTAAGAAGAAGGCATGATTGAGCTAACACTGGCTTTACAGCAGCTGGAGCGTATGGGGTCTACCAGGGGTAGGCAACCTTCAGCACTGAAGCATTTCCAGCATTATGGCTTTAAGAGCATTATGTGAGATGTAGCCCACAATATCTGTAGTGCCAAAGGTTGCGTACCCCGGTATATACCATCAGAAAGTGGTATGTATAGGCTATCATTATGCTATGTGTAATTATTGTATCTGGCAGTGTTGGATTGGCACCCACAGACTGGTCCAGACTGACTGGCCTATGAGAGCACATTTGCCCTGCACTCACTGGGAATTTGCCCATGCATCCCATGACCAATACACATCTGGCAATTAAAATGCCAATTGGGTTTAAATCCCATAGCTGTTTTTTTCCTAGAATTGCCCATCTACCTATGGGAGTGATAGGAGTTTTATTCCAAAAGCCTTTAAAGACACTCTGTTGCGTCAATAGTGATATACACATCACAACAAATAATACTTCTTGGATATAAACCCCAGAAGTCTGACACAGGGGAGGTTTGAAGTGAGATTATATGGCCCTCTAGAGGTTACAATGGGCACAGCAGTTTCCAGTAGAATTGACAAAAAAAAAAAATTCACCCCATTCTTATTTGTTATGACTTAGCAAATTTATGCCATAGAGACACAGCTAATCATAATAAAAATATAATATTGAATTTAATCACTCCTCGCATTGCATTGGAAGAGAGATCGTGTTTGGCTAGCATCTAATTGCTTGTTAATCCGTGACTGTACTAATATTTTTAAAGAGTTTAACAATAAACAAACAATATTTTTTTTAGTTACAGATAGAGTATGGAAATAATAGAGATTATTTGCTATAGTAGGCAAAGCATTGAATTTGGAAGCAAATGTCTGTTGGCCCTTTCATTTCCTCATGGTGGCATTGATGTGGTTAATAACTGAGCAGATGGACCGTTGACGTCCCATCCAATCTATCCTTTATCTAGAGCTGTTAGTGAGGGGTTAACTATTTAAATCTGGGGATAAAGTGGACCCCCCCTGATGCCTAGCGATCATACCTAATGTTTTCCCTCCTCTTAGTATTGGCTGCCCCATGCCCCACAAGGTCCTGGGAGGAGGGGGGGAGGGAGGTGTGGTATTAAATAACATTATAAGATTTGTTGATTCAGAGGACACGTAATGCATAGGGAAAACATGAGTATTTTATAAACATATAATCTTTATGGAATACTCCTATTGACTGTGTTGGGATTTCAAAGAAATTACAACCCAGTCAACAGATATACTGAAACAAACTAGAGATTACTCGGTCTCAGTATTTTTCCTCCGCCTGATACTTCTAGACACTAGTCGGTGCTACCGTCATCTAGAACTGTCACACCCCGACCTGTCACCAGTCATGGCTGCAGGGAATTGACTTTGTATATGGAGAATCCCACAGTCTCGCAGGGCCCTCCATAGATCTCAATTATGCACTCTTGCACTCGCACATGCGCAAAAGTACAGCAGTGACGTTGCGCGAGGAGCAGATGAGGATTGACCAGAAGAAGATGGCAGCTCTTGCGATGGACAGATTCAGGTAAGTTAAACTCACCTTTGCATGCCCCCTCCGGCCACCGGACCCTCAGCTGAGATGTCACCATAAGGGGTATTTGCAAGTTCACACATGGAATTCATAAATAATGAAAACATTTAAATACAGCGACAACAATATGAGGGCATTGCCAGATCTGACGCAAGATGGATACTTGAAGGAACACTCTAAGTACCATAACCACTAGAGTTTATTGGTCATAGCGCCTGGAATGCATTGTTGCTCCAAGTTGTAAGGCATCAAACCTTTTTAAAAAAAGAGAGATAATAGGTGCTCGCTATAGTGATCAGGCAGCAGTATACAGAACAAGGATTCCCCAACCTTGTGAGTGAACACTTCTGAAGACACTTCTGAAGAAGCCTATTAGGCGAAACGCGTTAAGTGGGACTATATTTTATATTTACATTTTATTAACCATTGTTTTGTTTATATATATTAAAGTATACTTCTAAGTTACTTTTTAGACTTACTATCTTCATTTCCTGGTATCCTGTATATCCTTGGTGGGGATCATACCACCCAAGCTGTTTACACCAGAGCAGGTCACATGCTCTGAAAAGTGTAAGTACAATACCTTTTATTATCTAATATACCATTGGTACTTACTTCACCATATTGCTGCTATCGTTCTGTTTTTTATACCAACTACGCACATGGCATATTGAGAACATCTGTGGCAACTACTACAAATCCAAAGACGGGGATTGTACCGTCCAAGCGCTTCACAGTAGAGCTCTGTTATAGCTCATCTCCATGTGAGTGGACTGTACATAGTTACTAATCACTTATTTTTAAGATAAAATTTGCTGTATTGCACTATTATTTTTTGTCTTAATTTTTTTTTGAGGTCACGATTTATTGGAAAATCCAAGAACATATGTATGTATTTTCTGTATATTTTAATTTAAACTAATAGGCGCGGTATACGCCCTCCTTCTTTCTTTTAATCAAACCTTTTTAGACTGGTTTGCCTTCTTCTCTGGCGGACGCCTGGCGCAATTCCATGTCAGCTGATTGCTCTCAGCCAACTAACCCCTGCACTGCCAGGTTTAGCTCAGTGAAAAGAGCTCAAGGCTCTCACTGTGCTGTAGTGGTGGGGGCAATCAGCACCCACTGGACGATAGTAAGAAGTGAAATCAGCTTAGATGGAGTGGCGCCAGGCGGACCAAATGGTTTAACTCTTTACAATGTGTTGTGGTCCCACAGTGTATGTAGTCAAACTGTTTGCAAACAGGTTGACAACGTCTCCGGGATCTTTCATGTTTTTATGACATGTGAATGCCAGTACATTCTGTCAACATTTAACATATATAGGTGGGTGGAACCTATTTCCCTTATCAAACATTGCATTTGGAGGTTATAGGCTAGACATTTTGTCTCATGATTTAGTAGAAATATAAGGTTCCATTTTACCACAGCTTCCGGAATACCTCATCAGCGAGGTGCCTAAAAACTTATTTTTTTTTTATCATCCTAGCACATCCGCTGCCTCATGCTCTTCTGGGTTTCTCTTGGAGAAAATAATTCATACAATAGCAGATCTCCTTCTCAGTGGCATATTAAAATGATGGACGCACTTCTGTGATGGTCTTAAAGGACGACTGCCACCTCCAAAAAATTTTATATAATAATTCTTTTATTAAAAAGAAAAAAGATTTTTCTAAAATTAAGTATATCTAAAAAAAGAGAGAGAGAAAAAACCTCCTATCTACCTTTAGTATATGACAGGATCGTTCAGCCATATACATGGACCTTGGGTCAGACTGTGTTTGAAATCTGACAGTTAGTCTCTATGGTCTTCACTGTTTCTGCACTGGGAGTGAAGCAGGGAAAACCATAGAGACTAACAGTTGGTTTTCAAACACTGTCTGACCCAAGGTCCATGTATATGGCTGAACGATCCTGTCATATACTAAAGGTAGGGATGGGTTTTTTACATTTATTTTTTGTATTTTACATATACTTCATTAAAAAAAAAAAAAGATCTATTACTTTTCAAAACCCGATGAAAGGATTATAATGTTAAAAATAGTTGTGAGGTGACAGTTGTCCCTTAAGGCTCCCCAAGTCAAGTATGTGTGGTATTTCCATCTCCATTTCCATTGACCCTTTCTGATCAACAGAGATACTGTTGCCTCCAAATTAAACTTTCTAAATTAATTTTTTGCAATCTCAGTATGAAAGCCAGATCTCATATCGCTAATTGATTAAGTGCTTACGTCTCAAAATATTGCTAACAAGACTCCAGGTTATTTCTTCCATTCCTGGTAGCAATGCTCAGATGCTCAGTCTCTTTGGACGGGTTTTTAAATTTGGTCAACCAAGATTTGAGCATCTCCTTATCTCATGACCCACGTGATGCTCAATTCAACTTCTTTCGAGGCCAAATCTGACTTACAATGACAGATAAGAAACTAATATTCCACTTATATGCCACTACATGTCTGGTCATATCATCTGTTTGCAAATGTTTGCATTCTTTCTTCTTTTGATCTAATTCTCTCCAAAACAAGTCCAGATGATGGAAAAATGCCCAGCCTTGATCTGGCGCTTGCTTGACTCCTTCTTCTTATTTGGGATCCATGGTTGTCTTCCACTATTTTAGGATGTTATAGATCTTTCATCCAGGTATGTTTTGTTTCTTCTCAGAACACCGACTGACATTTGAATCGCAGATTTTCCCTTTAATAGCATATTTTTCTTTCTACTCTGCGATGGAAATCACCCTTTTAATCCGCACTCTTTTCTGCACTCATTACCTGAAAAATTCTAAATTAATTTTGGAATTACAAAACAGCACGACATAACCTTGCAAAAAAAAGAAACACAAAAGAATAAACTGCTCTAAAGAAAATGATTGTGATCTGTCGTTTTCTTTTTAATTTCCCTTTTTCTTAGTTCTCACAAGTGAGCAAACCTTTCAAAATGAAGATTTGTTAGCCGTAACTTTCTCAAATACTGGCAGACCAATGGCAGACCAATTTATTCTTAGATTGCATCACAGCTGTAGTTTTGTACTTAAGTGTTTCTTTAACTATCGGTGGACTACCGTGGCACAATATATGGTACAGACAAATGCAGCCTTGACCCAAGTCGAGGGACCACACTACTACTCTGCCATTGGTGGTTTAGGAGCAGTGACAGGTGGTGTATGCAGTGGTTGTGTGTCACTGATTCCTACATGGGAAATGTCAAAGTCATTAGGGATTCTAGGAAACATCATACCAGGGGTAATTCCTGAGAATGACTATTACTGTTATACTTGTGTTAGGTCCTAACGTAATTTATTATTTAAAGGAATTATCACTAAACAGTAAACAATGGTGAATGAAAATGAAATTCCAAATTTGAGGTCTAAACTGTTGTAAAATATTTACAAATCCCAATACTCGATTTATGTTAATAGGATGCTTCTAATGTTGCCAAAAAACAGTGGATTCAAACTTTCCTCTGGAACACACATATATTCTAAGCAATGCTAATAGTAATAATACAAAATATTTTACCAAAGAATATGTTGGGATTGCCTTGAGTTTAGATGGTATGATCCAACTCATTTCCTCTAACTGTATTGACTTGGAAGGATGAAAGGTAGAATTAGCATTTAAATACCATTTTAAAAGCAATTGTTAAAAGTACTGTATGGGCTGCTGGTCTGGTCCTTGCCAGCGTGGGATCTGGTAAATTACATTACCTTATTGTGGGGTTATTTACAGAGAGTTTGCTTGTACTTTGCACCTAGAGGTATGATCTGTTTCTACTTGTTACTTAGCCACGTTTTCTGTCGAGTTCCATTGGAAAATGCTTACAAAGGTTAATTCACTCCAGTGTGGACTTGTCCATAGGGGCATCTGGTGCAGCGCCCCATCAGTTTTTATGTGGGGAAAAAAATATTTGCAATATTTTTAGATACTTTAAGATTCTTTTTATGGGGAAAAAAACAAGAAGATTAACACACTCCAGTCATTGCCAATGTGTATCAGAATAAAAATCTATTTCAGAAATCTATAATTCTGAAATAGGTTTCAGTTCTGCAGGGCACCTCCTCTCTTATTGGTTGCTGTGTAGAAAAACGTTCCTGAGAGCAACTAGGCATGTCAAAAAAATGGGACAGATTTTAAATCTGTCCTGATTCAGCAGAGTTTGCACATGCCTAGTCTCTTTTAAGGAGTTATTTAAGAGGCCTCCCATTGAGTTGCTATTCGGCAGCAGAGCCCGCTGCCCATGAGTGGAGGCATGCTATTGGTCTCTCTATTTAGGGACATTATTGGCTCATAGCACCTAGGGGTGGGGCTACAGTGCTCACAGCAGAAGCAAGAAGCCATCTTGAAAGTAGCAGAGAAAGAACCCATCAGAAGCCGCAGCTCCTAGTACTTGTCAAATCTAAGTGCACAAAGTTATTTACTTCTCTCCACCAATAGCCTCAGTGTTTGCCTGAGTGCTGATTAAAGGACCACTATAGTGCCAGGAAAACATACTCGTTTTCCTGGCACTATAGTGCCCTGAGGGTGCCCCCACCCTCAGGGTCCCCCTCCCACAGGGCTCTAGGGGGAGGAAGGGGTTAAACTTACCTCTTTCTCCAGCGCCGGGCTGGGAGTTCTCCTCCTCCTCTCCTCCTCCTTCTCGTCAACACCGGCTGAATGCGCATGCGCGGCAAGAGCCGCGCGCGCATTCAGCCAGTCTCATAGGAAAGCATTCACAATGCTTTCCTATGGATGTTGGCGTCTTCTCACTGTGAAAATCACAGTGAGAAGGGCGGAAGTGCCTCTAGCGGCTGTCAATGAGACAGCCACTAGAGGCTGGATTAACCCTAATATAAACATAGCAGTTTCTCTGAAACTGCTATGTTTATAGAAAAAAGGGTTAAACCTAGCTGGACCAATCACCCAGACCACTTCATTAAGCTGAAATGGTCTGGGTGCCTATAGTGGTCCTTGAAGCGAGGGAAGTTACTGAAATATGTAATTATTTATTATTTTATTTATTGTATATATATATATGTATAATAAAAATAAAAAACCTGGCACTCTGCCCAAGTAATAAAAAAAGGGGGATGTAATAAATACCACAGTGCTGCTCAGCGCTGAATATGCAGAGATAAATGAAGGAGAGCACTCAATGGATTTTTCAAACGTGTATTCAAAACAAACAAACGATCAACGTTTCGACCAACCGATCTTTATCAAAAAAAAGAAAAGGAACATGATCACAATAGGATTGAGAGATTGATCTCTGGGGCGGGAGCTGTATCAAGATCTTGATAAAGACCGGTTGGCTGAAACATTGATTTTTTGTTTTGAATACACGTTTGAAAAATCCATTGAGTGTCTGTCTGGGAAAGGGAGTGAAAATGACAGACATTTCTGACAACATTGTGCTGCCTGTCACTAATAGTTTAATAACACCTAGAACAGATTGCATATTGTACGCACAGATTCCCAATGCCCACCATCTTTGTTCTCAGGCACTCTCTGGTTAGTTGAAAAGTTGTGAAGCTCCGCACTGCAGGACTGGGGCTGTGACTCGGATTCTGATTTCAATTTGTAATGATTGTTGCTTCTGTCAACCATGTCAGCTACATATTGGCTCCATATTACTTCTACAGATTACTTATATTGCCAGCTGCAAATGTAATAAAGAGACTATCAGTATCCTTCCGCATTAACACTTTACATAATGTTTCATAACAACAGTAACATTCACTACTAAGTATCAGTTGACAAGGGAGGGCTAAAGAGCTGGAGTTAGACAGTAAAAGCTGAAGCATTATACAGAGACATGTACTGTGTGGGTATTATCTCTGCATTGCAGCTCTGTGTAATCCAGCACAGTGATTCTGGCTGTGTGGGATAGTTATGGCATCTCCTTATTGTGCCCAGCTGTGTGTTATATCTGTATATAACGGTCTGTGCGTCTACTGGGTATCTTTGTATTGTGCCTAGTTCTGTAAATTCTATGGGTATCTCTGTATTGTACTCAGTTCTGATTATTGTACTTGTAACTCTATAGTGTTCCTAGCTTTGAATATTGTATGGGTAGATTTATAATATAACCATCTGTAAGCATTGTATGGGTAAATAGATATTATAACTAGCTGTGAGTATTGTATGGGTAGATTTATATTATAACTAGCTGTGAGTAGTGTATGGGTAGATTTATATTATAACTAGCTGTAAGTATTGTATGGGTAGATTTATACTATAACTAGCTGTGAGTATTGTATGGGTAGATTTATACTATAACTAGCTGTGAGTATTGTATGGGTAGATTTATACTATAACTAGCTGTGAGTATTGTATGGGTAAATTACCTTTGTCCTTCTGTCCTCCTCTTGCGCTACATCCCAAGCACCCTGTCTAGGGGGATTAAAAAAGCACTGCACAACCTGCCACTTGTCACAGACAACACTCCTGAAAATTAGCGCACTATGTGACAGCATTTCCTAACACCTCTGTAAGTTTGATAACCAAACCTCAGGCACCAGCCAGTGGCACACAAACCTCTGTTTTTGCATTTTCGGGCTATAGCTCTCCCAGTACACTCCCCTTTCCTTGATCTTTAGCAATACTTACCCCTACCCCTACCTAATGCCTAGACATGGAAGCATAGCATGCATCTGTTACTATCTTAAAATTAAAAATGTGCATGTTTTATCTAGGGCTCCTACTGTTAAGCATGTGAATATATGCTGAGGATTGCTGTTGGGGCACCTCAAGCTTGTATGTATTGATAAACTGCACAACAAAAACACTAAATAAAAAAAATGAAAAAACATAGCTTGTATTGGTCTCTTTCAAAAGCTAGATGCAATTAAAGCACTGTGTAAAAACTGATCACCTTTTGTCTCATGTTTGGCAATTACAGTCTTTCCTTGCAGTCTGCAATGACTGTCACTGTTTCCTTTTTAAATATCTTCCATTTTCTTCTTCTATTCTGTGCATGCTTCCTTTTCTTTCAATGCATGCCTGACCTCTTTCTATATATTCTCTTTTTAATGTACTTCCACTTTATATCCTTTCCTTTTATGTGTACAGTTTCCTACATAAATTTTCCTCAATTTCCTATTATGTGTTCCCCCTTCCTCCATGAGTGCTCACCATCTTTTCAACATACACGTGTATAACATGTCTGCTTGTTCGTTCATCTCAACCTCAGACATAGCATGATAACATTCCACAGTACAAAGCACAATGCCACATGGCAACTTAATACTAAAATATAGAATGTTATGTCGAGCAGAGTGAATAGACTGTATGCTCATAGCTTCCAAACACCGTAGTAAAATATGATACGCATACATTGAGAGAACAAAAGCTCATACACAGGATTTGTAGCAGATGGCTGCTTTGAGAAATGAAGATATCACAAACGGTGTCAATATTACTCCATAAATGGCCAGAGGACACATCCTGTAACATGAAAATTCCACGTATTTATTTGCGTAGACTATAGAATCTCCGTTTAAAAGATCATATTTTTTCACTTTAACAAACAGCTAGTGATTTCAGTGTTACAATTTCTCCATGGCTGCGATCATAAATTTTCATGATCTCAGCCAATCCAATGCTTTCCCATATTGTGCATGCGCAGCAAATCGCCATGTAGCGCCAATCAGCACCTCCTCATCTCTATGGGGGCGTTCAGCGTTTCCATGCAGAGCTTGGATATGCTGAATGAAGGTGCTGCACACTGTGAGTGACTGAGTCTGTATGACTGCCGCTAGAGGCGTTACAAGGCAGCAATGTAAACACTGCCTTTTCTCTGAAAGGGCAGTGTTTATAGTTCTAAGACTTCAGGGACATGTTATAGACACCAGAAACACAACATTAAGTTGTAGTGATTCTTGTGACTATAGTGTCCATTTAAGTGCAGAACAACCAGTTTTTGACTAAAGTCCCCATTTTGGTACATGCATATTTTGCTGCCCTTTCTCATCCCACTAAACCGTTTTTATTTATTTGTTTACTTATTTTTCAGTGTGTGTATGTGTGTGGGGGAAATGCGTCTAGCCTTTGGAACTAAGTAATTGTACGCTAAATACAGATTTCATATAAAGATATATAAAACTGATTCTTTAACATCTCACAGCACAACTTGTAATTGTAAGCTAGCAGTTGTGATGGCAACTCCGGCAGAGCTCTCACTGAGAGCTTTTTACACTCCTAGAGGCAGATGTCCCTGTCCACAGATGATACATAGTTATTAGCCAGTCTGAGGCAGTGGAAGATAGATTTACCGATACATTATTGTGTGAAAGTCCTTATCACATACAGCAGACTTAGGGCTTGTTTCCATGGATGTCGGGAACTTTTACAGACAAGTCGATAATCACTAAATGGCTGCTACTTACCACCTGGTTTCCATGCTAGACAGTGAATTTAACTATATGTTGCTTCTTGGCGTAAAGGCATGCACAATACTGATGTCTGTAGAGGAATCCTGCAAGGCTGTGGGATCCTCCATAGACAATGCCTTTAGCCTCACAGATGTCACTAGTCGCTGTCTTACTTTCAGGGTTCAAACTATTTTCAATGGTTTAATCCTGAAATTAGGGGTCCAGGTTTAGCAGGGTGGGCGATAATGCACATCCTAAAACCTCGGCAGATTTCTTTTTTGCTCCTGTATTGTGAAGTTGTGTTCTAACCTCATTGAGCAGGGCCCTTCACCTCTCTGTTCCTGCTCGTCCAGTTGTCTGGTTACAATTACTGGTCTGTTAGTCCACCCATTGTACAGCGCTACGGAGTCTGATGGCGTTATATAAATAATAAAATAATAAAATATTAATAATAATAACCCAGCCATTCCGTTACCTTAACCACTTAAGGACACATGATTCCCTTTTATTCCAGAAGTTTGGTCCTTAAGGGGTTAAAGAGCGTACATGATCTAATACATCTCCAATAATGGCAAAGTTTAAATGTTATGTCCAAGCACCATCTAGTGGTTAGAAGGTACAATTGCAGTTTCTTATAATACATTTAAAGTTTCTTTTTTATATATAGTTTTGCATCTTCCTTTGTTACACTCCAGGGAGTTGTTCACTAAACTCTGAATTGTAGGGAATTTAAATCCAGATGACAAAATTCACTCTAAAATAGCTAAGCTGTGACTAAAACTGAGTTATTTTTTCATATCAGCTATTTTTTTATGAAGTGGCGGGGGTGCCATGCCCCTGTGTGTTTAACCCTGCAACTGAAAATATTTCCGTTTTGCAGGAACGGTAATATTTTTAATTGCATTGTTAACATGCCTCTAGTGGCTGTCAGGTAATAGAGGCACTTACTCCCCTATAATCAAGTTAAACTCAGTTATAGATCAAATGAGAGCACTTGATTGGTGCAGCTTTCACTAGCAACATTACGTAGACATAAGATAAGTAAATCATTCCTTTAAAACCCATGTAAGGGGGGGAGCCTACCTACACAAAGATTAAATATTTTGTTTTTCAGTTTAAAGGAACACTCCAGGCAGCCCTTTTTACTCACCTCGTTCCAGCGCCGGGAGCCTTGTGAAGCCGCGCCCCCTATTTCGTCAAAATGCCGAAATAGGCGGGCGCGAGCAGGGAGCAATCCGGCGCTTCCATTCATGCCGCCCTATGAAGTCCTGAGCGCACTACTGCGCATGCGCGCGGTGTGCGCGGTCACAAGCTGAACTGACCGCTCAGCTCGCGGTCTTTGCCCGCCCCCTCTCCTCTGCTGACAGGCAGGAGAGAGAAGGCTCGCACACAGTGCCTCCTCTCTCCTGCACACATCAGACGTATTTTAATACGTCTGACGTGTACATGGCCTTTTTAGGGCCATACATGATAGGAAGTCCCTCTGGTGGCTGTCTGAGTGACGGCCACTTTCCTATCAATCAATTTAAACACTGTATTTTCTATGAAAATACAGTGTTTACATTAGATTGCCTGCAGGGAGCTATAGATCATAACTGAACAACTACATTAAGCTGTAGTTGTTCAGGTGACTATAGTGTCCCTTTAACTCATGGATGGCATTGTGTCTCAGGGCTCTTTTGATCACTGAAAACAATCTCGGACACTTGTGATAATTAGATTGCCAGGTGAGCCCAATTTAAGGAAAAACTACTACAGGAGGGTGCTCCACATTATTAACCCCTTAAGGACACATGACGTGTGTGACACGTCATGATTCCCTTTTATTCCAGAAGTTTGGTCCTTAAGGGGTTAAGCAGAGCACCATTTTCATGCAATATGGGGAAGAAAAAGGATCTCTCTGCTGCCGAAAAGAGTGAAATAGTTAAATGCCTTGGACGAGGTATGAAAACATTAGATATTTCACGAAAACTTAAGCGTGATCATCGCACTATTAAGAGATTTGTGGCTGATTCAGAGCACAGATGGGTTTGTGCAGATAAAGGCACATTGAGGAAAATTTCTGACAGATCCATGCATCCGATCAAGAGAGCAGCTGCTAAAATACCATTACATAGCAGCAAACAGATATTTGAATCTGCTGGTGCCTCTGGAGTCCCACGGACATCAAGGTGTAGAGTCCTCCAGAGTCTTGCAACTCTGCATAAACCTTCTATTCGGCACCACTAACTAATGCTCACAAGCAGAAACGCCTGCATTGGGCAGAAAAATACATGAAGACTAATTTTCAAACAGTCCTGTTCACTGATGAGTGCCGTGCAACCCTGGATGGTCCAGATGGATGGAGTGGTGGATGGTTGGTGGACGGCCACCCTGTTCCAACAAGGCTGCGATGTCAGTAAGGCGGTGGTGGGGTCATGTTTTGGGCCGGAATCATGGGAAGAGAGCTGGTCGGCCCCTTTAGGGTCTCTGAAGGTGTAAAGATGACCTCTGCAAAATATGTGGAGTTTCTGAGTGACCACTTTCTTCCCTGGTACAGAAGGAAGAACTATTATTTCTGTAATAAAATCATCTTCATGCATGACAATGCACCATCTCATGCTGCAAAGAATACCTCTGCATCAATGGCTGCTATGGGGATAAAAGGAGAGAAAGTCATGGTGTAGCCTCCATCCTCCCATGACCTCAATCCTATTGAGAACCTTTTGGAGCATTCTCAAGCAAAAGATCTATGAGAGTGGGAGGCAGTTTACATCCAAACAGCAGCTCTGGGAGGCTCTTCTGACATCTTGCAAAAAAATTCAAGCAGAAACTGTCCAAAAACTCACAAGTTCAATGGATGCAAGACTTGTGAAGCTGCTATCAAATGAGGGGGTCCTATGTTAAAATGTAACGTAACCTGTTGAAATGTTTAAAAAGTTAAAATGTTGTTATAAGTTTGATTGAAATAGCTTTTGATTTCAGTAAATATGCTGTGAACACAATAAATGACAATTTTCAGTTCTTTACAACCTATAAAGTGTTTTGAAACTTACTGTGCGTAATAATTCGGAACAGTGCATTGTAAGTTTATGTTAAAAAAAAATACTGTTATCATTAGGAGGTTTGTTCAATAAAATTTGAATTGTACTCTTAATAGTTGATAACATGAGAATTATGCTGACTGTTATTTACATCAATTATTTAGGTAATTGAGAAAAATATAATTTGCAAAATAATTTGGAACAGGGTGTAGTGTTCCTTTAAATTTGCCATTTGCCATTTGAATTTAAATAAATCGTTGTACACAAATAGACATATGTATTTGCACATACTTGTAAACACATACAGCTGATCACTCTTAGGAAAACGCGTGTCAAGTCACATTTTCTGGTACTCCAGATATAGGGAGGGCTGGCAAAGGGGCCAACGGTGGCTCTCTAATTAGGTGAGTTAACCGGCCGACTATGGTCTCGTGCTTACTGGGACTCGCAGCCGCCTACGTCGCTTAATACGGGGGAAATGTACAGCTATAATTGCCTATTATTGCTGTTGTCTTGTCTTTAGAGACTGTATAGTTCCTTTGTTTCTAATTCTAACTCTACGCATTCTAACACACACTACAACCACACTTTACCCGATTTCACACACTGCAACCACTATACACACATGCACATTGTATCCCCTATAAATACTACAGCCCCTATACATATAAACACTCTATAGCTCTTAATACACACAAACAATGCAACCCCTATTTTTTCCAGTATTTTCGAGTTTTGACTAAGGCTTCACACAGTCTAGAGCAGGGGTCCTCAAACTATGGCCCACGGGCCGGATCCGGCCCGCCAGGGTCCTGAACCCGGTCAAAGGAACCAGGGCCACCCGACAGGCCCTATATCTTCAGGGGCCCGGTCAGTGCTGCGGCCTGGCAATAGTGCGACCGGGCCCCTTTAATAAAATTGCAGCCACAAGTAGTGCTGGGAGGAAGTGACAGCTGGTCCCTTCCTCCCAGCTCCCTCCGCGCGGAAGGGAAGAAAGACAGGCCGCGGGAGCCAGGCCGACTCCCAGTATGTATGTGTGTATGTATGTATGTCAGTATGTATGTATGTGTCTGTCTGCTTATGTATGTATGTATGTATGGCAGTATGTGTGTGTGTATTTATGTCCTAATGCGTGTGTGTGCAGTGTGCATAGGAATTTGTTCATATTTTTTATAGTCCGGCCCCCAACCAGGGGCGTATTAGCCGCGAGGCAAACAAGGCATTTGCCTTGGGCGGCATTTTCCAGGGGGCGGCAAAAAAAGCCGCCCCCCAAATGCCCAAGGCAAATGTCTTGTTAGCCTTGCGGCTAACCGACATGCTGGGCGGTCGGGCGGCGCTAGTGGGCGGCCGGCGAGGGAGCACTTCCTCTGAGCTGTCTGCTCAGCTCCCTCGCGCGCCGCACAGTGAGGCTGGGAGCCGGAATATGACATCATATTCCGGCTCCGCCTCCCAGCCTCACTGTGCGGCGCGAGGGAGCTGAGCAGACAGCTCAGAGGAAGTGCTCCCTCGCCGGCTGCCCACTAGCGCCGCCCGACCGCCCAGCAGCCACTGGACCACCAGGGAAAAAAGATGACCCCCCCCCAGCATTCCCAAAGGTAAGGAGGCTGGGGGGGGGGGGGGGGGGGGTTAAAGTAAAAAAAAAAAAAAAGTGTTAATGTGAGTGAGTGAGTGTCTGTTAGTGAGTGTGAGTGTGTGTGTCAGTGAGTGTGAGTGTGTGTGTGTCTGTTAGTGTGAGTGTGTGTCTGTTAGGGAGTGTGAGTGCGTGTGTGTGTCTGTTAGTGAGTGTGTGTCTGTTAGTGAGTGTGTGTGTGTCTGTTAGTGAGTGTGAGTGTGTGTCTGTTAGTGAGTGTGAGTGTGTGTGTGTGTCTGTTAGTGTGAGTGTGTGTGTGTGTCTGTTAGTGTGTGTGTCTGTTAGTGTGTGTGTCTGTTAGTGTGAGTGTGTGTGTCTGTTAGTGAGTGACTGTGTGTCTGTTAGTGTGTGTGTGTGTGTGTGTGTGTTAGTGAGTGTGTGTGTGTGTGTGTCTGTTAGTGAGTGAGTGTGTGTCTGTTAGTGAGTGTGTGTGTGTATGTTAGTGAGTGTGTGTGTGTGTCTGTTAGTGTGTGTGTGTGTTTCTGTTAGTGAGTGTGTCTGCTAGTTTGTGTCTGCTAGTGACTGAGTGTGTGTCTGTTAGTGTGTGTCTGTTAGTGAGTGTGTTTGTCTGTTACTGAGTGTGAGTGTGTCTGTTAGTGTGTGTGTTTCTGTTAGCGAGTGTGTGTTTCTGTTAGCTAGTGTATGCGTATCTGTCAGTGAATGTGTGTGTGTGTATTTAGAATGCGAGGCGGGGTAAAGGTTGGGTGGGGGTGGCGCGCGGGGGGAGGGGGGCGCCTGAGTTTTGTCCTGCCTAGGGCAGCACAAAACCAGGATACACCACTGCCCGCAACAGTGTCTGAGGGACTGTGAACTGGCCCCCTGTTTAAAAAGTTTGAGGACCCCTGGTCTAGAGCTCCACTGCAGGGGGTATTTGACCCCCAGGCCATTAGTACAGATATGATTGTGGGCTGCTGCCTCATTGTATACCTCCCAACATTTCAAATAGATAAAGAGGGACACTAATTTCAGGCGTGAGTGAGGATGTCGCTGGTGGAGGAGTGGCTTCTCTGATAAATTTTAGATGACTTACTAATAACTAAGATGTAATATATGTCTATTACTTGGTACTATTATCACTATTAATCAGTAATATTATCACTATTACTCAGTACTATTATCACTATTAATCAGTAATATTATCACTATTACTCAGTACTATTATCACTATTAATCAGTAATATTATCACTATTACTCAGTACTATTATCACTATTAATCAGTAATATTATCACTGTTACTCAGTACTATTATCACTATTAATCAGTAATATTATCACTGTTACTCAGTACTATTATCACTATTAATCAGTAATATTATCACTGTTACTCAGTACTATTATCACTGTTACTCCGTATTATTATCACTGTTACTCAGTACTATTATCACTATTAATCAGTAGTATCACTGTTACTCAGTACTATTATCACTGTTACTCAGTACTATTATCACTATTAATCAGTACTATTATCACTATTAATCAGTAATATTATCACTGTTACTCAGTACTATTATCACTGTTACTCTGTATTATTATCACTGTTACTCAGTACTATTATCACTATTAATCAGTAATATTATCACTATTACTCAGTACTATTATCACTATTAATCAGTAATATTATCACTGTTACTCAGTACTATTATCACTGTTACTCCGTATTATTATCACTGTTACTCAGTACTATTATCACTATTAATCAGTAATATTATCACTGTTACTCAGTACTATTATCACTGTTACTCCGTATTATTATCACTGTTACTCAGTACTATTATCACTATTAATCAGTAATATTATCACTATTACTCAGTACTATTATCACTATTAATCAGTAATATTATCACTGTTACTCAGTACTATTATCACTATTAATCAGTAATATTATCACTGTTACTCAGTACTATTATCACTATTAATCAGTAATATTATCACTGTTACTCATTACTATTATCACTGTTACTCCGTATTATTATCACTGTTACTCAGTACTATTATCACTATTAATCAGTAATATTATCACTATTACTCAGTACTATTATCACTATTAATCAGTAATATTATCACTGTTACTCAGTACTATTATCACTGTTACTCAGTACTATTATCACTGTTACTCAGTACTATTATCACTATTAATCAGTCCTATTATCACTATTAATCAGTAGTATCACTGTTACTCCGTATTATTATCACTGTTACTCAGTACTATTATCACTATTAATCAGTCCTATTATCACTATTAATCAGTAGTATCACTGTTACTCAGTCCTATTATCACTATTAATCAGTAGTATCACTGTTACTCAGTCCTATTATCACTATTAATCAGTAGTATCACTGTTACTCAGTACTATAAGTACAAAACACATTATGTTAATTATAAAGTTGCTAGGTCTCAGATTATAAATAATGAAGGTGATAAAAGTGATATAAACACTGTATATGTTGGCAGATGTAGTAAATAAGCCGTAAAGCAGTGACCCTGACATGGAATGGGTTTTACAGCTAAGGAGCATTATGTCTGAAAGGGCCGGGTCAGGGTGGGGCTTAGCAGAGAAGGGGGCGGGTTAGGGCGGGGCTTAGACAGGAAAGAGGCGTGTTAGGGTGGGGCTTAACAGTGAAAGGGCCGTATCGGGGCGGGGCTTAGCCGTGAAACTAGCTGGTCAGGGTGGGCTTAGCAGAAAAAGGGGCGGGATAGAATCTCAGGGGTGGAGTTTAAGGCCGTCCCAGCTATAACCAGTAACCATGGTAACGTTGGCGCTGCTCTCGAGCCCTCTGCCTCCCTCACGTCACGTGACGCCGAGTGCACCCGGAAGTGGTGTCAGAGTGGCACAGTGTATGAAGGCAGGATGGCTGTGAGCTCCGGGGGGCATGCTGCCATGGTGACGGGCCCCCGGGAGTGACACCAGACATGGCTTTCTCCAGGGCCGGCCAGCCTCAGCTCATCCGCAGCTGCCAGAAGGATGAGCAGTTCCAGGGCTGCCTGCGGGGCCCGGCCCATGAGGCCTGCCAGGCGTTTGCAGGTAACATGGAGGCCACAGCTAGAGCTCCAGCTGCTGCAAAACTACAACTCCCATGATGCTCTGCCTGGGTTAAGACTAGCTAAGTCAGGGGTCCTCAAACTTTGGCCCCCCCAGATGTTGCTGAACTACAACTCCTATGATTCTCTGCCTATCTATGGAATTCAAAGAATCATGGGAGTTGTAGTTCAGTAACATCTGGAGGGCCAGAGTTTGATGACCCCTGAGTTGCAGTCCTAAAGCAGCTAGGGGTCCCCTACCTGTTAAATGTAAGATGTTAAACCAATGCCAGCCACCCCAGCAGCTATGCATAGCTAAACCACATGAACAGACTGGCTGAGCGTAGTGAGCCTTGTACTCCATGGGCAGTGATGACCATCTCTTGCAATTCCAGCTTTCATGGTTTAACAGACACTGTGTTTTCAAGTCCTGGAGGGTTTAGGATTCTTAAATCAATGCAGTTTCTCTGGTATCCTTCTTTGATTATTGAATTATATACATTAGAAATACTATAAACCAGTGCCTTTAACCCCTTAAGGACCAAACTTCTGGAATAAAAGGGGATCATGACATGTCACACATGTCATGTGTCCTTTTAATGCACTGTCCTATAATATTTTACATTGATAAATGTCTACAAAGACATGGGTGCTAAGATATGTGTATGGTTAGCCCTGCTAAGTTTTATGCTTTAAGACGTTATAGTGGTAAATAAGGGAACCAGCCACGGTTACATGGGCATCCATTAACCCTAGCTGTTCCACTTGGTCAAGCCATATCATGGGGAAAGTCCACAACAGCTGAAATCTAGTCATTGCTGGGTCTTGTGACTGTGACGCCAAGGCTAGCATTACTGTTTGTTTCTTTACATCATTTATATATTACCAGGTTCTACACCTAACCTGGCGTAAACATATATTTTAAGTCTTTTTGTTGTGATTTTCAATTAATTTCTGAGCTGACAGAGCTTCTAATGAATGGCACACTCTACAATAGATACTGGAAAGATTTAAGTACCAAATAAATCCTACTGCAATTGTATGTTTAATGTTTGAAGGGTATGAATATATGTAAAATAACTTAAATAAATGCAAATAATGAAACTTTACTAAGTACACAAAGGCATCATGAGAATACTTTGCCTGTATGCAATAATGCTTTTTGAATAGACTTTGCTCTTGTGCAATGTACACTTTTGCAACATTGGTATAAAGCACAAGTCTCAAAGTGCTCTCCCACAGCTCTGTCTTTTAAGTGTCCAATAATCCTTCCTAGGTAAAAAGGTAATATCAATAAAACTTCCTTTCCAAGAATCAAGTTATATTAATATTTTAGCTTTTATTTTTTTTTCAATTGTAGATGGATATTCTTGGATTGTGCGATTTGCGATTTTCTTAAGTTACAGATTAAGAAACAACCATTCAGAAATTGTGATCATCATAGAAAATTATAATCAGATATGTTATGAGTGGCAGGGTTCCTTAAATTCGAAAATAACAGTTTGCCAAGTTTTAGTGACACCCAAAGATCTCTTTGAATCAGGAGCCGGTCCAGTTTCACATATAAGATAGTATAGCATTTGTCTCTTTAAATTTATGTTATCACTTTGGGTTTTGCTTAACTTGATTCTGCTTGCTGTTCTGATTCTAAAATAATTTGATAGATAGGCTCTGCTGTTGTAATGTAACTCTTATAATAAGCAGGATTTGTCTAACCACGAGGCAGTGGAGTATTGGGAAAGTTATATTTCAGTACTAGCTGAATAGCTACCTGTTCTCTACATCGTTTTGTTTGAACAAGGATGTTGTGTCCAATTTTATGGTTTGATTACTGTTTCCAGAATTTTATCAGTCCAACAGCTGGGAAAACAAATTATGGACATACTTGGCGTGTGCTTTCATAAATGTTTACATTTTATAATTAGATATGTCTGCCTAGCTTTTATTATTATTTTTTCCTTTTTATTTCAGGTGCTAAAACATGGCTGCAGTGGAGAAAGGAAATTGAACTGCTGTGTGGCGTTGCTTATTATACCATAACAACCTTTTCAGGTATGTTAACAAATCCGTGTTATTCCCTACAGTGTGTTTTGAAGATGGAGAGGTTGTGATTGGGATACCACGGAAGAAAGTGAACACGTTTATTTCCTGTTTGATAGGGTCAATAACTAACTTGGAAAATATTTACAATTCCATTATTTTGGCCTAAATTTTACAATTCGTTTTGAATTTATGGCAATTCTCACTCAAATGAATAACCCTAATAAGAAGACTGCTGTGAACACATATCTGGGTTCCCCAGGCCCCTTTTTCAGGTATCATTAAAATGGAATTTCCTACTTTCACCTTGATATCAATTCTGACCATCTTTGATGTTCTCAGCCACAAAACTCTGAAGAACATCTGCCATTACCCTATCTGAAACAGTGTGTCATATGGATCCAGTTTGCTTCACAACTAAACAATTCCTGACAACTATCTTTCTCTTAAAGGACCACTATAGGCACCCAGACTACTTCAGCTTAATGAAGTCGTCTGGGTGCCAGGTCCAGCTAGGTTTAACCCTTTTTGCAGTAATCATAGCAGTTTCAGAGAAGCTGCTATGTTTACTTTAGGGTTAATCCAACCTCTAGGGGCTGTCTCATTGACAGCCGCTAGAGGCGCTTCCGCGCTTCTCACTGTGATTTTCACAGTGAGAAGACGCCAGCGTCCACAGGAAAGCATTGAGAATGCTTTCCTATGAGACTGGCTGAATGCGCGCGGCTCTTGCCGCGCATTCAGCCGATGACGGAAGAAGAGGGACAAAAGTCCCAGCGCCGAGGGAGCCCGGCGCTGGAAAAAAGGTAAGGGATTAACTCCTTCCTCCCCCTTCAGCGCCATGGCAGTGGGACCCTGAGGGTGGGGGCACCCTCAGGGCACTATAGCGCCAGGAAAACAAGTAAGTTTTTCTGGCACTATAGTGGTCATTTAACGGTTCTTCAACATGTTAGGTAGCAGTGAAAGCCAAGGTTGGTAATAGATGTCCTCCGTGAAAGGTCGGTCAGATTTTCTATCTCTATAGGAAGTCCAAATTGAAGAAAGATGCCTACAAATTCTTTCGATCAGGCCTGCTTTCCATATAAACAAGTCTTAGACCAGGGGGGGGGAAATTACATTGTCTAAGCGACTTATTGTTTTGGGTTAAAGGAACACTATAGTCACCTAAATTACTTTAGCTAAATAAAGCAGTTTTAGTGTATAGATCATTCCCCTGCAATTTCACTGCTCAATTCACTGTCATTTAGGAGTTAAATCACTTTGTTTCTGTTTATGCAGCCCTAGCCACACCTCCCCTGGCTATGATTGACAGAGCCTGCATGAAAAAAAAAACTGGTTTCACTTCCAAACAGATGTAATTTACCTTAAATAATTGTA
Organism: Pelobates fuscus; assembly: GCF_036172605.1. Lineage (NCBI taxonomy): Eukaryota > Metazoa > Chordata > Amphibia > Anura > Pelobatidae > Pelobates > Pelobates fuscus. The sequence goes on along the minus strand of NC_086327.1, from coordinate 110,642,530 downwards.
TCTCAATCTCTAAATTGAACTTTAATCACATACAGGGGGCTCTTACAGGGCCTAGAAAGCTATTAACATAGCAGGGGATAAGAAAATCTTAATTAAACAGAACTTGCAATACAGAAAGCCTAAATAAGGCTCTCTTTACAGGAAGTGTTTATGGAAGGCTGTGCAAGTCACATGCAGGGAGGTGTGACTGGGGTTCATAAACAAAAGGATTTAACTCCTAAATGGCAGAGGATTGAGCAGTGAGGCTGCAGGGGCATGTTCTATACGCCAAAACTGCTTCATTAAGTTAAAGTTGTTCAGGTGAATATAGTGTCCCTTTAAGCTAAGAAGTATGACTATCATTTTCATCAAACCGGATATGGCTTGCTCCAGAATTATTTTTATTTTTTTGTGTCAAATATTTGAAAAAAGAAAAGGCAAATAGCTCATGGCCTTTGGTGACTTGGTGGTTAATTTATAGGGCTACTCTAACCAACTATTATAATGTTATATAATATTTTGGCCTGAATTTTGAATTCCTGGCAATTCTCACTCAAATGAATAACCCTAATAAGGAGACTGCTGTGAACACAGCGTTTTCATAAAACCCTGTTTTTGGATAGAGTAAGCCTTGCTGGCATGACACACTCTCTCTATGTAAATCAAAACTTACCGGTGAACCATCTCTGAGGCCAAGTTCTCCTAGCAGTCAACTATTCCTCTGGTGATGTCGGTGCCATTCACTGCAGGGGGAGTGATGCTAGGGGGAGGACTTGGGTGACATGGAGGGGGGCTGTGCTACCATTGGTTGCCTCTCGCCAGCATGCTATGTGTGCTGAGAGCAGATACCAAATATGCACAGTATTGACATTAGCCAGCCTGGAATACATCCTGCAGCAAAATGGCTTTAGCTTTTTATATACGGTGTTTCATAGAGAAATGCTACACAAATAAACTCCAAGCACCATGACCACTTCAAATCTCTGAAGTAATCATGGTGCTTGGAGTACCTTTTTAAACAATTTAGGTTTGGCTGTAACTTTGAACATGTAATGCTAGAAGTTCCAAAACCATTTTTCACCTTGTATGTTATTTGAAACATATGTTTGATACCTTGTATTAGGCAGGTGGCTGAGTTTGTTGCTATTTTTCAGGTTACCAAACACTTGGTGAAGAATATGTTAATATCCTCCAAGTTGATTCTTCAAAGAGGAAGATTCCATCCGTGTTTCAGAGAGCACTACTCATATGTTGCCATACATTATATCCTTACCTGTTGGAGAAGGAGCTAGTACGCTTTGAACATGAGCTCCAGAATGAAATGGATGGAGTCCGTGTGTCGCACAGTAGCCTTAGTTATGTATCCTATAGGAGCTCCTGGATTGGGAAGAAGCTTCATCGAAAAGTTTCTGCTCTATCAGAGCAGCAGAAAAAGACTTTGGTAAAGGCAGTCTATGTTTTTCGTCAGAGCATTGTCTTCCTGAGAAGGTTACACCTTGCCGTATTCTACTTGAAAGGCACTTTCTACCACATTGCCAAACGCATAGCTGGAATTCATTACGTAAGTGAATCTATATTATACAGTTGTACAGCAGGGGATTACTTCTAAATTAAACACACTGTGAAATAGGGAAAGCGAAAAATAATTATAGAGCTCTTTTTCAGGAAGGGGGGCTGTCTCAGCCTCGTGAGGTGTGGATAAGAGGCGATTAAAAAAAAAAAAAAAAGTGATTCAACTTAAATGCCACTAGAGGGCACTTCCTGGTCTATAGCGTTGCTGGACGTCCTCACGCTATGTGAGGACCTCCAGCGTCGCTAAAATCCCCATAGGAAAGCATTGAAAGCATTTTTAATGCTTTCCTATGGGGAGGTGCAATGCGCGTGCGCGGCCTTGCCGCGCATGCGCATAGGTCTCATCTGGCCGTGCATGCGCAATCGGTCTCCCCCGACCGGCTGACATCGACGGGGGAGGAGCGTGGGCGGACCCTAGACCTGGCACTGGAGTGTCCCTTTAATAAACATCATGGGGGGGTGGGAGTGGAAGGGAAGGTTGAGAGACTTTACTATAACATTAGGAATAAAAATATGATATTCCTAATGCCATAGCCTCAATGTCCCTAGTTAGTTTCAGTATGCACTGCGCATGTTCGAGTGATGTCACAATATGTCTAGGTATGAGGTATGAGAGCCGGGAAGTAGTAGTCCCAGCTTTCTGATACAGGGGGATTGAAGACGAGGCTTGAAGACACACTTCTAAGCCTTCTAACTATTAAAAGAAAAAGTGATTTGGGGTCACTAAGAAAAGGGGATGTACTGTAGGTACTATAGCAACTTCAATTAGATGAAATTGTTATAGTGAGTTTAGTGTTTCTTTAAGTAGTGATTTCTCCATTGGACTCTGACTCCTGGTTCTATAGATGACAAACCTTTCCAGTTATTGGAGTAGTCCATCCATACTCTATAGTTATACATCTGGGTAAGGAGATGCAGAAAGAAGTAAAGTGAAAACATTTGTTCTATAGAGTACATACAGATCTGTGGCCTATGGTTAGGTGCTTGTTTCAAGTTAAAGGCATGCATTTATGAGGTTATTGTGCTAATCTGTCCATGGAAAGGTTTGTCGAGCATTTTAGGTGTAATATAATGGAACAGAGCTGGTGGCGTGGGTAACTAATGACAAATTAGATGTCTGTTTTTATTGATCTGTACTTGTTGTTTTGTACAGATTCGCATCCGGGGATCACTTGGAGATGAGCAGCTTGTGCAAAAGAGTTACAACCTTCTTGGTGCAGTGTCCCTGATTCATCTCGCTCTTCTGCTCGGAGTTCAGCTACATAACTTTCAACGGAAGCAGGAGGCCCAACAAAAGTTGAAACTCCACCGCCGAATGTCCTACCAAAGGCAAGCCAGCTACATTCATGCAGTTAGCCATCAATAGGAATGCGCTCGCAGCCTGCATAGGATATCTAATATGCTGTGACATCAGTGTAGAATATTACTTATTCTATGTTCCTATTTGTATCATAGTAGGTATGGATGTCTAATGGGTTAAAAAGAACAGATGGTAATTTACTCTGCTGTACCATGAGAACTCTGGAATGTGGTAATTGAGGGGTCTTGTCCTTACATGGCCAGAGTTATATTTAAAAGGTCTGACGTCATTATGGTCATAGATATATGTCATTGACAAAGGACCACAAGGTTGTCTGTTCTCTAACTTTGTAGATGCTAACTTTCCGTCAGGAGTTCAGCAATTATCATCTGCCGTTGAACATCATTGTTTTACTATAGATCAGTAACTTTAAGAAGAAACCGTTAGTCTGATGCATATTAATGTTTTGCTATTAACCGAAGAAGATATATACATAAGACTTATTTAAATCACCCTGGAACACATAAATCAAGTTATTAGTCAGCACTGGTGGTCCTGGTGTACAACAAGTATTGTCTTGTGATACTTTTAATAGTTGATTCAATAGAATAAGACTGTACCTTGTTGTAGTGGCAATAAAAGAGATAAGTCAGTAAAGGCAGGGGGCGGGGCTTAGCAGCCGAGACAGACAGTCGCACTATTCCGGAGCTCCGTGGCCCAAACGAGAGAAAACTGACACAATCCCAACGAATCGGCACCCGAACCACGGCAAAAGTCATAGACCTACACCCCAACGATATGGGTCGCAAAACCGGCAAGAAAATCCCGGGGAAAATCAACCCGGGACTGACTATAGGAGACATGTGGCGGCAGGCCCGAGGCGCAAACGAAGCCAGCATGGCGGCGCTCCACGGAGGCTGCTCAGACTTCTCCGACGATCTCTCAGGTGAGGAATACCTACCGGTCCACACAGCCAGACGGCCCTCACCACCGACCAATGCCTCTCCAGACTCCACTCCAGTGACAGTAGCGATCCTTAAACAAATGCTGGCAGACCATCACGATGACATACACAAAGAAATCATTGCACTGAGGGGGATCTAAAAGGGGCGTCTAGCCGCCTAACTACGCTAGAAAATCGAACCGAAACGAACTCCGAGGACATACGGGAGCTCAAGCACGCGGTGCATGAACTGCGCTTGCAACAACGCTCTCACGACGTCTGCATGGCCGACATCGAGGATGCCAGGCGCCGAAATAACCTTAAGATCAGGGGGCTCCCAGAGAACATCACGGACGCAGGCCTTCCACAGACAATCAAACGCCTGCTCGCCATGATCCTGCCACCGGCGCTAGCAGAGCACATCCACCCAGAACACTGCTTCAGAATCCCCAAGTCACCAAAGGCCCCGACTGGGTCCACCAGAGACACCATAATAGTTCTCCGAAAAGATTCCGACAAAATGGCGATACTAGATGCCATGCGGGGCAAGACGCCCCCACAGTATGAAGGCAGGACCCTAAACTTTTACGCAGACCTCTCCAGCGGCACCTTAGCTTGGAGACGGTCCCTCCAACCACTTACCACCCTACTCCGCCAAAAGGGCCTCAACTACCGCTGGCGACCAGCTCACGGTCCACCAGGGTCCTGACTCACACCAGATAAGGGACTTAAGCGATGCAGCACCACTTTTACTATCCTTAGGCCTCACCCTGGACTCCATCCAACCAGAAGCCCAGAAGAGCCAAGCATTCCCGCAACACAGCTGGGACCCATCCAAGACCGTCCCGTTCATCCCGCAGGGCCTCACACCGGACCCATACGCCACCATCACCACCTGAACAGCGATGGGCGACCACAGGGACTATCGGTCCCGAGGACAAGCACACATATGGCAGAGGACTTATACCAGTTTTCCCTTTTTATCCTGGACTTTTTCCTGGAAACCAACTCCCACATATTAAGACCCTACCCAGGGTTGGTTCGATGGTACCGGGACTCTTGGACAGAGCATCACCGAACCCGTGTCATACTGGCCTGGTCACCAACCCTGCTGGACCTAATCACATGGCTTCAGCATTGCACGTCTTCACGCTGTCCCATACGAACTCGTTTTCTCCCCTTCTTTTTTTTTTTTTCTTTTCTTTTCTTAAGCATGCCACACTTCGCAAAGTGTGACCACCCACAGTCCTAAGACTCCAAGCCAGATGGTTGAAAGCTACATGTATATTCTGTCTGTTAGCATTACTCAGCCAGACCTCACATAACGGGTTCCTAAAAGTTAAAATTTTGGTATTCTTTCACTCTCTCTCACTTACATGTAAGAGGCAAATCAACCCCACCCAACGTGTACCAGCCCACCTATACTAACACATCGATTATATACCACAAGTCCCTCCGTTAATGGAGTACTACAGGAATCGCCTTAACAGATGAGCTCACATTGCTGGGTAGGCCAGTGGCAATGTAACGAACGGCTCCATAGAGCTAGTAGGCACCCAGGCTTACCTATATTGGCTACACGCATAATATACTCCACACCTGTACTAACATAATGTGTTCTACCATATAGAGAGGCACACCGCCTAAAGTCCCCAAGCAGACACTGAGCAACGGCTGTCGAGCCCGCCTCAGCGCCTCTCAAGTGCACAGGCCACGCTTGCTCATAGATGACACACTCCTACTGATACAACACTTTTAACTTTGCTCCAAGTACCGTCTCAAAATTATACTAACGATGCTAGCAAACCATCCGCACACACACGCGTGCAGCCCCTTAATTCAAATGTAATGTCGGGATAACGGAGGTGACCACTACAGTTACAAAAGCATATTTTATTTAACAATGTTATCTTTACCCTTTATTTCGATACCTAGCCTCACAGCCCTTCATGCAAGCACAATATGATTATCTGCTCAGCGTGCACAAAAGCATACTGCTCTCGCTACTCATGCTAGCCTAGTAACTGTCGCGGAAATGTACAACTTTAATGTTATTGCTGTAACGGCCCTACATTGTGTATCATTTGTATATTTCAATTTCTCCATTCTGTAACCCAACTTGTATGCCTTAATAAAAGAAAGATTGACAACAAAAAAAAAAAAAGTCAGTAAAGGCAGTGTTTGTTCCAAATTTTTGGGTATCCTTATTGCATTTCAGCTTTTTTTTTTAATCGTGCGTACTGATAACCACATCAAACAGCTGGGCTATGCTGTGTATTGAGTAAAAACTATTTCTATAAAAACTTGTAAATTGTTTGCATTTACTTAGCCTGATGTTAACCTAGACTGTTAATGAGATTTGTAATTTTAATTGCTCTTTTTGTCCCCTAAACACTATTTCTTTTGAAAATGTAGTTCTTATCCTTCACAGGGCACCAGCACATGAAAAGACATATCAGCGGCCTTCAAAATGCACACTATGTTTAGGGGCGCGCAAGCACAGCACAGCTACACCATGTGGCCACTTGTTCTGCTGGGAGTGCATCACTGAGTGGTGTAACACTAAGGTGAGGACAAGAGGCGGCCTATTCGTATACATGTTATGTTTTAAAACCTTTGCCTACAATCTTATTTAGGTTTAGTTTTTTTTGTGGATTTCACAGAATTATGATTGCACAGTCTTTAAGTCCATTCCCTCCAGAGATACATTTTACAGCATGTATCTATATAACATGTTGATATATATCCTGTATTATTGAGTAAAGATTTGACTCAGAAAAACACACTATGGTTTCAGAAAAACTGGAGATGGGTGCTTTTCATCCCTCTGAGGGTAGAAACAGAGTTAGATTTTAAAAGGGCACTCTGGGTAAATATACATTTTAATTTTTTTCTTATGCCTGTGCACATTTATCCAATTTATCCATTTTTGTTTGCACTTTATAATTCTGTTTAGCAGCTCCTTTGCTTTTATTCTTTTTAGGAAGTGGTTTGATGACCAGTTAGCAGTGAACAAAGTATTCTCTCTGAGAATCACTTTTCATGCTATCAGTTCTATGAGCATGGAGCACGTGATGTTACTGTCAACATTCTCAGCACTTTCAACATGTCCTCCCTGCTTCAACAAAAACCCCTCTAAAAACTGTAAATTGCTGCCAGTCATGAGAATTTTTTTAAAGAAATCCCACATTTAAATCAGTTTCAAGAGCCGGTCAATGTATCAGATACACAGATGCGCTACCACTCCTAACAATGATAAAGACCCAAAAGATTGCCCCAAGGGGGAAAAAAAGATCTTGCTTTGTGGTTACTGAACCTTGGATTATAAACACTCATAATCTGGATCAACATTAGGATTAGCACTTTAGTTAGTACCAATCCCATTTTTCTTTAATACTTTGGAGAAGGATGGATTTCATCTAAAGAGCTCCCGATCCCTTACAGTCCAGTCCCCAACACATATTGTATGTGTAAGAATACTGTTTAGCCTCCCAGTACAGGACTATTATCGTAACTACTTCACAATCATATGACATGCTGGTTACACTGAAAGGGATGAGAAATCCATTGTAATTATGACCTGTCCAGGGAGCCAAAAGGAAGCCTGCGCAGTGATCTCAGAACAAAGCCAAGACAGCCAGAAAATCAAAGGCTGCCAGCAGGAGCGGACAGTTCTATTATATTGTGCGTCACCCTGGGCTGTCCTCTTCCTCTGTTCTGCACACTGGTTGGCTTTCAGTAGTTCTGCTCAGTCCACCATTTGTACTGTGAAGTGGGAGCCAATCGGCAACAAATTCTATGAGGGGGTTTGGCTTAAAGGCCAGTTAATGGTGAAGAAATCTTTAAAACTTTATTTCTTTCTCTAGGCAAAACCTAAATAAATTGACAATGCAAATAAATACAGTATGTTAGGCCAAATGTTATTAAATACCAAATCTCTGCACATCCTGGCCTGTTTTTGATGTATTCCTCTTTGAGACTTTTTGAGTCTCCGCGGATGTCTGGAAAGCACACATTGTCAAATCTCTTTTCAGCGACCCAAACATTATTTTATCGTCTTTATATACTGGACTGGCCTTTGCACCACTCATGCATTTTAAGACCCTCTCTTCTTTTGTCTACAGGCTGAATGTCCATTATGCAGAGAGAAGTTTCATCCGCAAAAACTTGTCTACTTGCGCCATTATCGATGATCTTCTGGAATGTGCCACAAGTTCAAGGGCTTCGAGAACTGTCTTCCAATGCAGTTTTGTTTCTGAGACTTTAGGAGAATGTGTGTCTTGTATTCAGTGTGTTCTGAAAAATTACCTTTTGGCCAAATTACGAGTTTGTTTACAAAACGTTTGCTGCAAGATATTATTGCCATAAAGTCTTGCAATACTGGAGTATTTTAGTAATAGATACGTATCTAATTATTCTGGCTGTGAAGGTTTTTGCATCGTTCATGGCTATACCAGTATCACGTGACTCTCCAAATCAATGAGACACTGGATTGTAGTGATACTGGTTTGCACCTGAGGGCACAGTTTGCAAGTCAATCACAGTGGGTAGTGTTCTTGGTGTTGTGTTTTTGCTCCATGGTTTTTTTGTTTTGTTTGTCTTCTCCTTTCCAGTCTCCAAACTTTAAGTGAAGCTCCATTGTCATTTCAGTGGTTTGATACATTTCAGTGTAGCAACAGATTCACAGTTATACAGAACCTTTAAGTAGGCACTCTTGTCTCCTTGACCAGTTGTGTTTTTGTAGAGGTGCATAGAGTCTTTGTGTGCTGTCCCTCCAGTTCATGTTAAACTGTCTTCAAGTGGTTTAGTATAGATCAGGTGCCTGAAGCCTGGCCCCCCTGCAGCTTGAGTAATGCGGAAATGAGCTTCTGCGTTAGCAGTCCAACTTTGGATTGTAATGGTAGGCTTAGAGCTGTTTAGCACAGCACTCTCAGACTATATATGCTGTTCAATAATAGAGAAAAGGTCCAGGCACTCCAATAGCTTCAGGCCCAATTATTAGAACAAATTGAATACAGCAACGTTTCGACCCAAATTTGGGTCTATGTCAAGCTACTTCACACCCAACAATACTGACATTTTTATAGGCAGAAAATAGCGAAAGATACAATCAATCAAATGATCAATAAATTAGTTCAATGAGAAAAATAAAAATAATTTGCTAATCCTCTTTGGCACTCTCCTTCCTATCCTATTTTCTGACTATAAAACGTTTGTATTGTTGGGTGTGAAGTAGCTTGACAAAGACACAATTTTGTGTTGAAACGTTGCTGTGTTCGTTTTGTTCTCATAAACGTGCCTGAAGCTATTGGAGTACCTGGGCCTCTTCCTTAATATTGAAATTTCTGTTTGGGGGGGATTGTGCTGACCCATGGTCTGGTTTAACACCCGTAGCCTATGTGAATTGAGTGCGGTTCCTATTTGGTATATTTGCTGTCCAGTCGTAAGAAAGCTACTGTGGAAGTTCACTTTTATTTACATGAATGATTTTGTCTACATAGGATTTGAATAAGTGATGACCATAATGAGTTACGGTCCAATTAGCAGTAATTTAACGTGTTGACAGAATTATATTGAACTATAAATTAATACTACACGTAAACACAGTCACGGCGCGTTTGGTGTTTTTTTTAAAAACATATCTTGTGTTTGTCTCTTTTTGTTTTTTGTTTATTCAGCTAATAGCCATATCGTTTATATTTGAAGCTGAATTAAAATTACTGCACTAGATTAAATAAAAAAACATGCAATAACAAGGAATTACTGATGTTCTACATGAATGGGCATATTTTTTTATTTTATATTTTTGAGATTTCCTTTGCAGTTTTGTAGCTGTATACACTCTTCGATGATATCCCTGCATTCCTAAAGCAGATTTGTCATGTATATTTTTTCCACAATACAGTGATTCTAACATTCATTGTGTGTAAATTGAGCATCAGACAATTGAGTTATACAGCAAAGGTACCAGCCAATAGTTTTCCAGAAAGAGAGGCCCATATGGATTAATAGTACCTGTTTACATAACAACTTTTATAGTGGCACATATTGTATAGAATAATACATCAAGACTATAACAAAATACATGACAGATCTGTTTTAAAATAGTAGCCTCCCAGGGGTGTGGAAATCTTAAAAAATAAATAAATACAAATCTACAGGACTGTCTACATGTCATGACAGACCATATTATATGGGGGCCCTTGCCTAGAGTCCTGGACATAGACCGGGTTATTGTCTAAAATCTAAATTAAATCTATATATAAAAACTGAGAAGGACAAACATTGATCTGGAAAAACATTTTACCTCTGTTTAAAAACAATAAAACTTGATTTAATGGAACGCTTTGCGCACCATAACAACTTTAATGTCAATTAATGTTTTATGGTGCACGGATATTCTGGGCACAGTATTACCTTAACCCCTTAAGGACACATGACATGTGTGACATGTCATGATTCCCTTTTATTCCAGAAGTCTGGTCCTTAAGGGGTTAAAGGCAACCCCTGTTGCAGCTTACCGCTGTCATCACAACCTGTGGAATAAACCACGCATACATGGTTTAACCCTCTAAAGGACAACAGTCACCTCAAAACTTTAAATATTATGATCCTTTCATCAAGTTTTGAAAGTAAATCGATTCTATGTTAAATTAAGTATATGTAAAACAATAAAAATGAGAAACTCATCCTTACTATTAGAATATGACGTGATCCTTCAGCAATATACATATGTCTTCGGTCAGACAGTGTTTGAAAAGCTCTTTATAGTCACTATGGTCTTCCCTACTTCATTCCTTGTGCAAAGACAACATCAGACCCAATAATGATCACATTCATTATTTTTTTTTTTTTCGTATACTTCTTTTAGCAAAGAATCAATTTCCTTTCAAAACTTGATGAAATGGTCATTATATTAAAATCTAATGAGTTATATTTTAAGGTAATACAGTGACTATAGTGTTCCTTTAGTTTGTGAAAACTAGCTTTTTATTGAATAACCCAAAGTGTCTCACTCTCTTAGTCTCTCTCCCTCTGCTGTCCTCTAGTGGCTTGTGTAAAGTGTGTTCTGTTTTGCCCCCATGCCCAGCAGAAATGTATGCAGGAGGGGAGAGACAAAGCACACGTCCACACCCACAATTTGTGCTATGGTCCTGGTGGTCAAGTGTGAGTGCATATGGTCTGTGCCTATGCCTGGTGCAGACCACTATAATTGCTCCTCCCGTGATTCAGAGTGCAGCTGCCTAGACTCCCAGTCTGCTCTCTGACTCATTACTAATCGCCGGTCTGCACAGGCTGGAGGTGCAGACCATATGCTCTTTGCTATGGCCAAATCCTCCATAGGCTCCACCTGCTTGTGGCAGGGCTAAAATCTAAAGAAAATAAATAAATCTGTCTGTCGGTGCCTGGGACTGGATGTCCTGAGCATCAGGCAATAGAAGCTAACACCACCACTACAGACAATAGATGAAGCAGAGTTGAATTTCTGTCAGGAAATCCCATAGCTTTGCAATGTTTCTCAACGAAGCATATTGCATTCCAGGAAACTGCAAACACTGCTGCATGATCACATCTATAGTTCCACTTATTTAACAATAAAGATATCAGCTTGTGCAGCATTTACATTTGACATGGTCTGCTGCCAAGTGCTAAACTACAGCCCCCATAAATCTCTGCTTCATGCTCTCTGAAAAGGAATAGAATTAGCTGAGAGGCATCAGCTACCTCCTAATCTGGCTGTAGGAGGTCGCTGTAGGCAGCTGCAATATTCTTTATTATACCTTTAACTAGCGCTTTAGCTACACCTGTAATGATGAAATAGAAACGTTGGTGTACCTATTCTCTGGAGTTTGAAGGTAGGAAATTAGTCAGTGTGTGAGAGTACGTTGTGAATGATTTAATATTGGTGGAAACACCTATAATATACCAACGCATTTATAAATTAATTTAAACAGAAAAGTGATGAGTGATAACTGTCCAATTTTTCAATGCTTATAAAGAACCATTAAGTTTTGTTTTCTTAAACTAAAACATACCTTTATATCAAGTGGGTGTATTAATTATTATTTTTTTAAATCACTTTGACCGTAGAATGTAAAAAAACAAAAATCAACATTTCTAATGTTTTGCTATATTGTGTTTGCAAATGTAATATTTGTTGAATTAACAATACTACTGTGTGAAAATGCTTAATGTACGTTAAAAATAATGTTTTAATGTTGATTTGTGCTTTTGAAGGACATGTTTGTGTAACATTTTAAAAGTATTCTGTCTATGTTAACGTTGCACATAGGTTGGAATAAACTTTGACTTTGAGTACACCAGACTTCAAAATCATCATTTTACAATGGGTGTCAGTTTGGGATGATATTAAAGTTTTTGCATTAGACATTTTCCATTTAGGCCATGCCACTTCCACTTACTCACTTTGTCTTCCTATCCGGAGACATATTGTAAATTCTCAAAATTCTGTTTCATACAGATATGGTCCCTCAAGCTCCGTAATGTATGTATGCTTGCTCGTTTTCTACTCCTCCCCGATGCTTACAGTGTTATTTAATGTTATTTACTAAATATATTTCTTATAACACAAATTGTTAGTGAAATTTTAAATTTTGGAGGGGTGGGGGGGCAGGATTTGACTAAACAAAATCAGTCTTTTTTTTTTTTTGCACTAGTTTTGAATATTAAAAAAATATATATATTGTTCCCTAAAGCTATTTGTGGCAATTTTACAACAAAAAGTGTTGTGCTCCGCATGTGATTAGCAACTTCTCTTCCTTTGCCTTGTGCATGAAGGTTAGCTCACAATGTGTGGAGGAAGGGAATAAGTTGCACTTGCAGATTTTTGATCGCTAACTCCTGAAGAGCTCCATGGCAGCGTCCAATTTATCCCAATAATGCAAGTATTTAAATGGTTAATGATCAAGTAACTGAATACCTAAGCCTCACACCACCAGCTATTATGTTAAAGAATAGGAGAGCTGGTACCTCTTGGTTAATAGGGATCTGAAGAATTCTGGTTTGTTTGTTTTTTCTTCTTCAAATTGCCATCATTCTGCTTGTGCAGCCACAGAACAAACTTTCAGGAAAAAAACTGGTGAGTTTATTTAGCAAATTTGCCTTCTCCTAGAAAAGATCAGAGTGTACCTGGTAGAAAATCTGTGTTGGACAGATTTTAATCCTATACCTTGTTGCCTTTTTAAAATGGAAAAAGATGTGTTTATCGTAATTTCACAAAAGTTGCTTTTAGGAAACATCCAAATTAATTTGGTAACTTTTTGCTTAGTAAAATAATCAATAAACGTAACTGGAATCCAGCTCCGGGCAAAGATCCCCCGGTGCTGGATTCCACACCAGCTCTGACATAACCACTGCCCTTGCGAGATTCAATCAAATGCTTCTCAAAAAGAAGCATTTGATTGGACCGTTTTCACTCCCTCCCAGTGCATGTGCGTGCTCTGAACCAATGGAGGGAATTGGGGAAAAAAAATGTAATAAAATGGAGGGATTATTAGAAATAAGCAGGGGTCAATTGAGAGAGGGAGGGGAGATCAAGGCTTCCCTTTTTTACGTGTTGACTAAACCACATGTGCTGGTGGTGTAACTAGCCCACAGCAGCACAAAAAATGTCTGTATGTGCAGTGTTCTAAGCAGAAAGTACATAGAGAGTCCAACCACGATGATCACTTCTAAAAGCAGAAGTGGTAATATTGGTTGAAGTAATGATAAATTCTGTTTCCTGCATGGCATCGTGTATGCTGGCCATCATAGCCAACGCTGATCTATACAACACAGAGTGTTTATTTACGAAACTGAGAACTCTGAATTCCTATTTTAGTGAATAAAAGCCAAAGCCGTAATTGCATCAGCTTTGTTTTTAGATTACACCCAGAACTGTAAAATACAATTTTGAGAATTTAATTTGGCAATGTTTTATTTTAGAAACCTGTTTTTGGTGAATGGTCAAAAATGTACATGTTACAGGGAAGGCATCAGCAAAACATTCTGTTAAAAACTTACTATATCCAGCATCAAAATACCTCTATCTTTTTAAAGAAAACAAACAAACAAAAAATAAGATATTGTATGGTCTGCCATTTCTAGACATATTAATGCACACATTACAAAATTTTGCCAAGGCAATCCATGCAATGCCCAAACAGATACAAAGTATAACATTGGTCTACTGTAAAAAGAAATCATACACTGGAATAATGTTCCCACTAATAATTTTGAATGACCCAGAGGTGAAACGGTTAACAAATCAACATTTCTAACCACCACATTTTGCAGTTTGAATTAAGTACTTTGTTTCTACATAAAATGCAGGGTTAAGTTTTTATGACGAGTTTATTGAACGTTTCAGTGTTTGACTAGTTACAAAAAAAATAAAAAGTACTTATCGGGAACGCTGAGTGGGAATTAGAATCCTTTGTTTATTAATCTTTATTCTGTTTCACATTTTGCCTGGTTCCCTTACACCAGGGGTAGGCAACCTTCGGCTCTACAGATGTTGTGGACTACATCTCCCTTGATGCTTTGCCAGCAATATGGCTGTAAAAGCATTATGGGAGATGTAGTCCAAAACATCTGTAGAGCCGAAGGTTGCCTACCCCTGCCTTACACCATTGTATAAGTAAAGAATGCTTTTCAGACTTGGCCTGTAGCATAAACAAACCAGATCTATGATAACGTAAATGAAATTGAAATTTTATATGCATTTCTGAATTATAGTTTAAATAAAACATCCTTAGAATTGACCAGTAATGTGCAGTAAATCTATAAAATCTGTATAGAATTTAACACTCTTATTTGATCAATGCTATTATTCTCATAGGCTGCAGGCCTTGATCATCACCCAGCATTCACCTTATTCCTAAATTATTTAAAGGGACACCCACTGCCCAAATAATAAAATGAAAATCACTGTTTAGTATATATACATCCCCAATTAAAATACAAACACATTTGATTATAAATTTATATATAAGTATATAAGAAAAAAACCAAATATTTTGTCTGCAGCCTTTGTAAGCCCTCCCCTTTTAACCAAGACTAGACGTTCTGTAGCTGTCCAATCACAGACTTCCAAATGAAAAGCCTTTGCAAGGCAAGTGTCCTGGGGCAACTGCCTGCCTATTCAGGTTAGCTCTACTTAGCTAAGCAACTAGGAAGTAACCGTACCAGTTGTCTGTTTGAGAGTGGAGGCAGGAAGGGGAGGGGGATTTAACAAAGCTAGTTTATAAAGTGCCAATTTCTATTGGGGAGGGGGCAACACACTCTTCACACATAAAGCACTTCACCAAACTGAAATGATTTAGGGGTCTGGAGTGTCCCTTTTAGCCCCAAAATTAAAAATTTGGGGTCATAAGTAGTAGGGCATTGTTTATAACTGAGAACTTTGTAGCATTCACATTCTTCTGTCTGTCCGTAGCACAAGCCCATCATGCATGTGACCAAACCATCTTTTCTTTTGGAGGACATTAATATTTACACCTACGACTTCAGAATTTAAATACAGGACATTTAGGTGTTAGCAGACAATGCCCATAAATCATTACAAATCAAAAAAGCAAACCGCTTAATGTTAATGGGACTTATAGCTAACAGATGCAGGTTTGTTGTGGCTACCACCTAGCCCAGGATGCAAATCCAAACCAATTTGTCTGAAATTTCATATCCAGCCACAACATTTTAAACCAAACCTAAATTTATTACACCATATCATTCCCTTATCTAGGTTTCACCTTTATAACTCAACAGCCTCCCCATTCAGCAAAATGCCTAGATTAGTCTTTTAATATATGCGTTACATCTGAACAAAGAAACAGACAGACATATGTATCAGTACGTATACAAAAAAATTAACCAAATAATGTCATGAAAAACAAACACGTATTTTGCCCTTACCCTGTTGAAATCTTACATTTTAATTCATTTGGAGGGAAAAGACCAAAAAAAATAAGTTTAAAAACAATTCCAAACAATAATTAAAATAAGTATTTATATATATTTATATATATTCAGAGTAGCTTTAAAAAAAAAAAAAAAAAAAATGTTTTGAACCATTATATGAAAAGATAAAAGCTGAATTATTTGTATGCCATCAGTCAGTTACGAAGAATAAAAAACTGTAAGTTATTAGAGGAAGGGAATTTCAAAGCAGGCCTTTAGTTGTAAGAGCACTACAAATCACTAGTTGAAAACAAATTAGGTGGCCGGAAAGGCTCATGGAAGTGGAAGGTAGCCAACAAGATATTGGCCAGTGCTTTCCTACATCAGCTTTAGAGGTACAGAACTAAACAACATTTGTTATCAAATAGGACAGTATGACAACATAAAATGCTAGGGGCTATTTTAGTTTTTCCATTTCAAAGAATAAAAGGCACTAACAACGCTTCAGAAACCAGAACATATTTAAATATTTTGCGTGGAATGGGGGTTACAAACTATATATCTTAAAAGGGCAGTATTTTTAATTTTCTTTTCTTTACTTTTCCTTTCCGAAAGACAATTGAATCCTAAAGATTATGCCCCCTCTCTTTCTATTTGGCTTTATTTATATTTAATATGCTTTCTTTCTTGCGCCAGATCTCGATATCTGGGCTCTGATATTTTGTTCTCGAATGTGCAGGGTATCTGCAGTTTGCACTTTTCTGGGGGAATTATTTCTACTGATTAATTGCAAATTGTAAATTAACCCGGCAACTAAAATGGGAATTTATTAAATAGGACAACAGTCACATTGAAACTTTTTTCTTGTAAAATCAAATCTTAGCCAAGTATTGACAGGATCCTTTAACCATACACCTTTGGTCAGACAGTATTTTAAAACACTGTTGACTCCAGTGTTTACATATATGTCATTAAAAGCAAACAAAAAAAAATCTATACCCCTTTTAAAACATGACCCAAAAAGTTTTTAGGTCCTTTAAGCTTCGCCTATTGCCAGAGATTATGCTACCCCTAAAATAAAGTAGCCCCTATTCTTTCTTATGTATGATTGTTAAATAAAAAAAAAAAGAAAATAGAGGGGCAAAAGATTTTTAAACCAAAACCTGCAAAGTAACAGAGGCGCTTTAATGTGTGGTCCAAGTTACCCTAGTTATACTATAGAATAAAGAATTGTTCACATTGTTGATGATCACGTGATTGATCACGTATGTTGATGTTTGAAGAGACATTGATAATTCAAGGGCTATTTATTCTTACAATATATACTAGGTGGAGTTTTTTTATTTAGGTTTGTCCATCAAACATTGTCTTGCAGTATCTGAAACAGCATGTTAAAGGGGCGCTCTAAACTCCATATACTATACAGCTCATGCTAATGAGTAATAAGCCTGGGGTCGCCATTCCTCTAACCTGTGTAAAAAAACAAAACAAAATTCCCTAAAGCCTGGCACTTCTGCTGTGGCTCAGTTAACTGGCTATGAGTTGTGGGCCAATCCTCCCCTCAACATACTAACATGACAGCCAACATGCTCCACTGGTGCCATTCGCAGTTAAATGTGCTATGGCAAAAGATCAACGGACGATTAACTGAACAGCAGCAGTATGGCCAGGCTGTGGAAACTGGGATATACCTTTTTTTGCTGTTAATCAGTCCAACTTACACATGGGGATTTTAAAAAAAACCACTCCATTACCCCATATTTTTTTAAATCCCTCTTTAGTCGATAAACCCCCCAATGAAAACACACATGCATATCTCGGATGCAGACTTTGCAAGTACACTCCTTTTTTTCCCCCAGTAGGGAATAATCCAATCAGAGGCTTCTCATTGAGCAATCGCGGCTTTCCAATACGTCTCAATGAGCTGTAATACAGCTCACTCGGAAGAGCGAAAGGCAGGCGCATGCCGTTTGGCAGCCATGGAGGTGTTTCTGGCCCAATTATAAAAATTTAGATTTCTATTGAAATCAGCACTTTTATAAACATGACTGGCCAGCTGCTGTGTGTGTGTGTAGAGTGTTTCTTTAATTGCTACCATGAACTGCAGTAGTTATGGTGTTTACAGTGCCCCTTTAAATACGGTGTCTCTTTCAAAAACCAAAGTGCTAAAACATAAGAAATAAAGGTTGGATAGCATAGCATTTAATAAATTACTAGCTAATGTAGAGATTAGACATGTCAGCATGTGAGCTACTAAATATACTAAATGGTACTTGAGACAAACTGTTACAGGTATATGTATCACAGGTCTAGGAAAAGAAACTATTGGTTATAAACATACATTGATCTACGCATTTTGTAGGCAGGGGGCCGGTAAAATGTAGAGATCACATTCATTTTATGTACCATCACTGGTCTAACTTGAGATCTTCCAGTTAAAGCTTAAGCCAGTCTTTATCTAACTGAAAGCTCTAATTTAGCAATTGCTAGATAGGGCCCTGCTGCTCCATATAACATACTCATGATGATCTACACGTCAGGTTAACAAGGCAGACCTGGTAATCCT
The DNA here is from genome assembly GCF_036172605.1 of Pelobates fuscus. Classification (NCBI taxonomy): domain Eukaryota; kingdom Metazoa; phylum Chordata; class Amphibia; order Anura; family Pelobatidae; genus Pelobates; species Pelobates fuscus. The sequence goes on along the minus strand of NC_086327.1, from coordinate 110,624,272 downwards.
GCAGCCATCAAGCTACTTATAAACTACAATACCCATAATCCTACATCCTCTGGAGGATTAAAAAGATTAACTCATTTGCACAACCCTCTGCCACACAGCGCGTTAAACCCACATACAATCTTAAAGGACAAGCATACCATTGTGCTGGTGAAACATGGTGATAAAACATAATAAAAAAATAGAAAGTGATAAAACTGCGTTAATTTTTTTTTTTCAATAGTATCAACCTAATTAGTGTAATAACCCAAAACACTAACTATATTATACTGATTAACCCGTTAAGGTGCGCTGTGTCTTTAAAATCAATAACTATTTGTGACTTAAAACTGTGAATAATTCTTTAAACACAAAAGTGTCGAATAGAGTGCTTTGAGCGAACGTGATCGCCACAAATCCTTGTGATTAAACACTTATATAAAGCAGTGGCCTCTATAATAATCGCACATACACGAAAAAAGAAAAATAAATAAAAAATAAAAAAAGTGTAAAACCAAAATATACACCTATGGGAATAAGGAAATCTTTCAATGCTCAAACTGTAAAGGCTCCAAATGTATTAGTCCAGGTTTGGTGGTACCCCATACAACATAAACAGAAGCGATAGATGACTTGAAGAAGACTTTTAATTGGTTAAAATGCGCAAGCAGTAGACTACTCTTCTATTGCCTATCTGATAAAAGTTCTTGGCTTCAGTGAGAAAGAATCTATTTAGTCTGTATCCAGCTCCCGAACACTTCCAAATTGCAAGTCCTGCTTCCTTGGGGGTGGAAGGTGAGGCATCCTGATATGTGCGTGATGACGCATTTCGCCACTTCTGTGGCCTCATCAGATCACACACACACACAGTACAGTATCTTCCTATTTATACCACTCGGACCACTCTTGGTCAGACATTATAAACAAATACCTACTTGTACTTATTACACCTATATAAAAATATACAGAGACAATAATAGGTATGTCATCATACATATAAAAATCTGTGTTTTACCATCAGGAGTGGAATTTTATCAGAAACAGATGTTAATCAGACTGCTTATCTAAGTGTTTAATCACAAGGATTTGTGGCGATCACGTTCGCACAAAGCACTTTATTGGACACGTGTGTTATATAATTATTTATTGTTTTAATCAAGTCACATATATGTAGAATTGATTTAAAGACACAGCAAACCTTATTTGTTTAAATCATGATGATAAAAACAATCACTAGCCAAAATACACTGGTATATGTTTTGTATTAAAGAGACAATATAGTCACCTAAACAACTGTAGCTTAATGAAGCAGTTTTAGTGTACAGATCATGCCTCTCGGGTTTCACTGTTCCATTCACTGCCATTTAGGAGTTAAATCACTTTGTTTCTGTTTATGCAGCCCTAGCCACACCTCCCCTGAGTCTGATAGACACAGCCTGCATGAAAAAAAAAAACTGGTTTCACTTTCAATAAGATGTAATTTACCTTAAACAATTTTATCTCTTGCTCTGTAAATTGAACTTTAATCACATACAGGAGGCTCTTGCAGGGTCTAGCAAGCTATTAACACAGCAGGGGATAAGAAAATCTAAATTAAACAGAACTTGCAATAAAGGAAGGATACACTTTACATGACTCTTTACAGGAAGTGTTTATGGAAGGCTGTGCAAGTCACATGCAGGAAGGTGTGACTAGGGTTCATAAACAAAGTTATTTAACTCCTAAATGGCAGAGGTTTGAACTGCAGGGGCATGTTCTATACACCAAAACGGCTGCATTAAGCTAAAGTTGTTTTGGTGACTATAGTGTCCCTTTATTAATATATATGTGTGATTGTATTGTATATTTGATAATGCAGTTAAATCATGTGATGGGGAAACATCCTTAGTGACATTCAAAAAATTAAAAAAAAAAAAATATGGCTTCAATGGCATTTAAATAAGAATTTTAATGAAAGTTCAGGTTGGTAGTGTTTGTTGTTTTAATATTTATTTTAAACAATCTGATTACTGGCATGTGAATAGTGTGCACCAGACTGAATGCACATTATTACTTGACTTGGCCTAAATCCGAAGATAGTTTCTTTAAAATGTGTGTCCAAAACATGCATCGAACATTTCATAGTCTCCTAGAATGTACACCAGCATTACATTATAGGATTTATTCATTATAACAATAGGTTGGGCTTAATGGACAACCAGTTTACTAAACTGAGGCCAAAGCAATGGATAATGGAAAAATATCAAGCCTACATTTTGCAAGTTGGTTGTCACTTAATCACAAATTGTCATTTAGGAAATGAAACTTAACATACACAGTGTTTTATTAGTTTAAAAGGTCACCCTTCCTCTTTGCAAACTTTAGAAAGCACAATGGGGGTTAATATTAAGTCACCGAGGAACAGTTTTTATGATTTGGGGGCTGCTTCAATCAAAATGTATGCAACGCAAAAAACTTATTATGAAACAGGAGAAAAGGCGAGTGTTTTAAATCTGTATTCTGTGTTTGCTAGATTCTGACATGTAAATGAAGCAGAATTAGCATCAGAAACCTGTACGAACTCAGCTGCCCAATTTTAATGTGCAAATAAACTCAAACGTCAATTCGATGAGCAGTCCTATTTATGTTGTTCGTAGAGGACTGCTTAGATCTCCCTACAGAGAAAACGTATGATAAGAAAATATTTTTTTTTTTTTTTAAATAAAGAAAAAAAAAAACACAAAGGAATAAAGCACTACCAGTTTTTTTTAAAATCACCTGTACCTGTGTTGACAAAAGGCATTGTTACAATGGCTCAAAAACAATCTTTTTTTCTTTTTTTTTGTTGGTTTAATTTTTTACATAAGAAAGTCAAAAAGGGCAATAAGTTTCTTTTAACTGGAGAAGGGCTTCCCGGTTTCTTCTTTGCCTTTGTACTTCCTTTTGCCGTGTGTGAATGGAATATATCTGTATTTAATCATGTGCTGGAAAAGATGATAAAAAAATAAATAAAAGAAATAAACAATAGATCAGATTCCAGTAACAACATTTATTGTGACCTACTGGTTTCTCTTAGACTATATTCCTGGAATCCTTCTGCCAGTCGTAGCTGTCCTAATGTGGCCAAACAGCTGGAGGGTCAAGACTGGTCAACCCCTGCTACAGATCCCAGGTCAATCATGGATAATATTGCCTTGTAGAGGTTTGTAAATCAAACATATGTTTTGATTAGCCATGATTGCCCCATGTACTCAAATACTAAACTTCCAGTTATTAGTCACTTATACACTCCCATGAACCTTCCCAAGTCAACGATGCAGCAATTGGCTTTTAAAGGGTCATCGGATTGTAGTTTGCCAACAGCTGGAGATTTTCTGTTTAACCCCTTAAGGACTGGACTTTTTTTGCGATGTTGTACATTTGCGACCAGGCATCTTTTTACACTTTTGTGGTGTTTGTGTTTAGCTGTAATTTTCCGCTCTCTCATTTACTGTTCCTATACAAATTATATATTGTTTTTTTCAGGACAAAAGGGTCTTTCTTTACATACCATTATTTATATAATCTCATGTAATTTAATTTGTAAAAAATTAAAAAATATGATGAAAAATTGAAAAAAATACATGTTTTTTGACTTTTATGTGAAAAATCTTTTATTCATCTACAAAAGCGAATGAAAAAAAACTGCTAAATAGATTCAAAATTTTGTCCTGAGTTTAAAAATACCCAGTGTTTACATGCTTTTTGCATGTTATAGGGCTATAAGTACAAGTAGGATATTGCGGTTTCAAAACATATTTTTAAAATGTATCAATAGTGACATTGTAACACTATTATCTGTCATAAATCGCTGAATAACACCCCACATGTACATATTTTTTTTAAAGTAGACAACCCAGGGTATTCAATATGGGGTATGTCCAGACTTTTTTAGTAGCCACTTAGTCGCAAACACTGGCCAAATTTAGCGTTCATATTTGTTTGTGTGTGAAAAAAGTAAAAAACTAAATTGAACGCTAATTTTGGCCAGTGTTTGTGACCAAGTGGTTACTAAAAAAGACTGGACATACCCCATTTGCAATACCTTGGGTTGTCTTCTTTCGCAAATGGTATGCCATCATGGGGGTAATTCTCATTCTTGGGCTACCATACGCTCTCAAAGGCAACGTAACCAACCTGGCCATTTTCAATGTAAAAATATTTGACCCATATATTTGACCCTGTAACTTTCAAAAACGCTATAAAACCTGTACATGGGGGGTACTGTTATACTCAGGAGACTTTGCTGAACACAAATATTAGTGTTTCAAAACTGGAAAATGTATCACAACAATTATATCATCAGTAAACGTGCTGTTTATGTGTGAAAAATGCAAAAAAAGTCACTTTCACTGACAATATCATCGCTGTGATATGTTTTACTGTTTTGAATCACTAATATTTGTGTTCAGCAAAGTCTCCCGAGTAAAACAGTACCCCCCATGTACAGGTTTTACGGTGTCGTAGAACGTTACAGGGTAAAATACAGTGCTAGCAAATTAAATTCTCTAGACTTTCGGCCTGGGTTGGCAGGCAGGTCCCTTAAATTGCAATCAATAAAATAACTTAATTATGTAAAAATATTACATAAATACGCACGTAGAATTTAAATATATGTGCATATTTATATATTTGAAGTCTACGTGTATATTTATATAATTATTTATGTCATTTTGTATATGGACATATGAATAGTTCGTATTCTTTTTATTTATTTATATATACATAGATATATATACAATTTCATTCTAAGTGTATTTTGATATAAATATATATATATTAATATCAAAATACAGTTAGAATAACATTTCGTATAGATATATAATTTTTATTATTATTTTTAATTTTTTTAATTTAATTTAAATTATTTATTATTCGTATTTTATAATATATATATATATATATATATTATATATATATATATATATATATATATACACACACACACACACAATATATATATATAAAAAAAGAAGAAGAGACTGAAGAGAGTCCCTGGGGTGGAGAGTTATAATGAAAATGGGGAGTCCCTACCTTTAATAATCCTAATGGGAGGAAAACAAACAAGAGGAGAAGAATAGGACAGGTAGAACAAGGGTAAGGGGTAATACCAACAGACAAGGGACAAATAATGTCACAGGTCCTCCTTAAAATGGGAGGTTGCCTGGTTATGTCCTCAGCTAGATGGGATACCCTTAACCCTAGTAGAGGGAACTGGACTGGTAGGTAGAGCTTGTAACGAGTGGAGGAGCAATAAAGGGAAAGATCCCTTACCCGGGGACACGCACAAGGTCCCAATGTAAACCTTAACAGGACTACTGAATGGAGAGGACTGACCCAAAAACCTCGGCACTATATGAGAACCACTAGTGCCTACTGTGACCAGAGTCCCTAAAGCTCCCCCAGACCAAAGCCCTTGCAATGCAGAGCAGCGAGAGACCTCTAAAGGGGGACACACAAATCCCAATTTAAGCAGAAAATGCTAAGTGAAGAGGTCAGAACCTAAGTACCTCGGCACTATAGGAGCAGCCAGTGCCTACTAAAACCCGCAGCCCTGCCGACCAAAACCCTTGCAGTGCAGAGCAGCGAGAGACCTCTAAGGGGGGCACACAGATCCCAAATAAACTTAAGCAAAAACCGCTAAGTAAGGAGGTCAGAACCTAAGTACCTCGGCACTATAGGAGCAGCCAGTGCCTACTGAGACCAGAAACCCTGCCTGTCCAAATAGCTAAAAATACATTTAAATAAATTAAATTAAATCCATAAGTGCTACCAAAAAGTGTAAATAAATTAAATTAAATTATAAAGTCTAGCTCAACGCGCGTTTCGGCGTGTCAGCACTGCTCCACTGCTCCTGACGACGGCGTGCTGACACGCCGAAACGCGCGTTGAGCTAGACTTTATAATTTAATTTAATTTAATTTTACACTTTTTGGTAGCACTTATGGATTTAATTTAATTTATTTAAATTTATTTTTAGCTATTTGGACAGGCAGGGTTTCTGGTCTCAGTAGGCACTGGCTGCTCCTATAGTGCCGAGGTACTTAGGTTCTGACCTCCTTACTTAGCGGTTTTTGCTTAAGTTTATTTGGGATCTGTGTGTCCCCCCTTAGAGGTCTCTCGCTGCTCTGCACTGCAAGGGTTTTGGTCGGCAGGGCTGCGGGTTTTAGTAGGCACTGGCTGCTCCTATAGTGCCGAGGTACTTAGGTTCTGACCTCTTCACTTAGCATTTTCTGCTTAAATTGGGATTTGTGTGTCCCCCTTTAGAGGTCTCTCGCTGCTCTGCATTGCAAGGGCTTTGGTCTGGGGGAGCTTTAGGGACTCTGGTCACAGTAGGCACTAGTGGTTCTCATATAGTGCCGAGGTTTTTGGGTCAGTCCTCTCCATTCAGTAGTCCTGTTAAGGTTTACATTGGGACCTTGTGCGTGTCCCCGGGTAAGGGATCTTTCCCTTTATTGCTCCTCCACTCGTTACAAGCTCTACCTACCAGTCCAGTTCCCTCTACTAGGGTTAAGGGTATCCCATCTAGCTGAGGACATAACCAGGCAACCTCCCATTTTAAGGAGGACCTGTGACATTATTTGTCCCTTGTCTGTTGGTATTACCCCTTACCCTTGTTCTACCTGTCCTATTCTTCTCCTCTTGTTTGTTTTCCTCCCCTTAGGATTATTAAAGGTAGGGACTCCCCATTTTCATTATAACTCTCCACCCCAGGGACTCTCTTCAGTCTCTTCTTCTTTTTCTATTTATTTACATTTAAGGGTTATCCCCTTCTGGGAGAGTTATTACAGGGCACCGTGACACTTGTCCACCGGTCTTTCCCCTGACCTCTGCACAAGTGACACCATCTATTTACAATATATATATATAGTTATTATATATATTATATATATACACGTGTGTAAATTAATTATAAGTGTGTTTTTATATTAATATATGTACATATTAATATAAAAATACACTTAGCATGACATTATATATATATGATATATAGACATATTATATAGGTATAATATATGTCTATATATATCATATATATATATATATATATATATATATATATATATATATATATACACACACACACATATATAATAATATTTTTTTTATTAACTTTCACTTTAAATTTTTTTATGATTTTACAGTTGCAGGGAGACTGCCTGTCAGCCCAGACAGTCCCCCTGCAGGCAGAGACTAGGACACCTATTGTGACCATGTGGTCGCCCTGTTGGGCGATCACATGGCCCCAGGGGTCCTAATCCGCCATGGGGAGACTGTCTGGGCTGCAGGCAGTCACCCCACAACGGGAGCAACGCCGATCGCCGCCGGGGGAACGACGGCGATCGGGTAAGTACATTTTAAATTTAGGACGGTTCAGGACCGTCGTCGGTCGGCAAGGGAAAAATGCCGATGACGGTCCTGAACCGTCTTGCGTCCTTAAGGGGTTAAATAGTTCAAGCTATAGATCAAGGGACTAATTTACAATATAGGAAATTTGAAAATAAGCATTGCTGCCTTTTAAAATCTCTGTAGTATAGAACATCACCCTAATGTTTTCAGTGCTGGAGGCTCAGAAATGCACTCTCCTTATTTCTTGGGTTTTATGATGACAAATAGATCGGAGCTGCCTCCGTCTGTCATTTAACATCGTACCATTAAGAACAGCCCTGTCAAGTGTACAAGTGTACGTTCCTCACCTTGATTTGTCTCTTCATGGTGATACAGAAAAGCATAATAAAATACATGACAAGAATGGGCCAAAATACGGGCACGTTGAAAGCTTCAAAGAAAGTGCATCCCATGGCAACGACGATACCTTTAGTAGCAGAGTGCCTTAAAAGCAAAAGGAAAAGCAGATTTATGGTAGGTCATTAACACCTTCAACGTAAAACTAAAATGCATCCTTTGCTAGCGAAATACATTAAGACAGAAACTCAAAACTGGTGATTGATAACCTGCAGTAATCCAGCTTTTGTGGAATATGCTGTATGTGCTGGTGACAGACTTCAAATATGCACAATATTGGCATTAGCCATCCCAGAACTCTTATTCCAGACAGGGCTATTGATGCCACTGGAGGTGGAGTTTGTGGTCTAATCTTGACTCCACAACAGAAACAGATATGAGAAATCTCATTTCAAAATAATTTTCGAATATGACTACATATGTGATTTACTTACCAAAATTTAAACTCCGGTAATCTTCTAATAAAAGGGCGAAATTCTTCATTTTGCTTAGTGGGTAATGATGGCCCCTCATCTGTACCAATACAACAAAATATGTCATGATATACTCTTAAAATCTCAGTGGAATACTGAAAAAGTGCAACTAAAACACATACATTAAAATACACAAAACAGTTCGAAATGTTGTAAATCTGTAGGTGGTTTAGGGACCAGAAAAACGCTGAGCTTTAGCACCTAATACTAGCTCTAACATTGCCTTCAGTGTAAAATGTAGGTTTCCCATAAGCCCCTTCTGCTGCGGAGTAACTATCTCGTCACTCAGCAGTAAGTGAATTAATTAAATGACGTGTAGAACTGTTCTGTAAACCAGCATAAGCCGTAATGTAGAAAATGGAACACTTAGCTGAGTTATTAATTGCCTATAGCTATACATGTAGGTTTTCCCATAATCTTTTTTTAATGAACACATTTAGTCAAAAACTTTAGAAACCCCGACATTTTATAAAAGGTCACATGTACATTTTATAAAGGTGAAGGCTGTAGTGGATGCAATTTAGATGCTGTACCAATATCTAAGCGAATGGTGGTGGAGAATGCTGGTACAATAGACTACGTCACAAAACTTCATTAGACGCTAAAGATAAGGTTACATGAAAAGAGGCCCCAAACGGATATATGTTTAACTCTGGGGGGGGGGGGGGGGAGGAAAGTATTCCAATCTATGACACAAAACAGTGTGGTCATACCTGAGTCTTCCATTAAGGATGGATCTACCTTCGGAGATAAGAATGCTATGAAGAGATTTAGATGGTATATACCCAAGGCATACGTCACTATGTACCAACCCTGTGAAAAAAAAATATATATATATTTTAATTGGGAACAAAAAATATTTATGAGTTAATAAATAACTGGCCAATTAAATAACTTGGCCCGAGACGTGTTTCGCACCAATCATTTTTCCATCAATCGAGATGTGCTTGCTTTGCACCCAGCCTGAATATACATCATTAAATCCTTTATCAGTGGCTGCTGTTGCAAACCTGATTTGCATACATAATGAGGCAGATTGTGGTTGCACAATAATGGTTAGAAATGGGCTCCAGACTCAGTGTCCCTTTACATTTCCAACATTTCCACAATAGCAACCCTAAACATACAAGTTTTACAAGAATAGACAAACTTAGGATAAATTGGAGGGGGAAGCGTTTCCAAACAGGCTAGGTCAATAGGATAGGTGTTGGACTTTTTTAAATTAGATTCCTTAATGCCGATTTTGTGTTATGTAATTTTTGTGTAAAATTTTCCCTTTTTTTTTTCCTACATGGAGATTGCGGTCCCTTTTCTATTAATAGGTTTATGTACTTATATCACTTCACTTGCACTGACATTTATTTTTTTATTGCCCCTTATGTGAATAGGGATCATACACACACTTTACCTGTTGCTTTGTACATGAATACTGCTGCCCTTCATATAAATAAATGCTGTTTGTGTTAAGACTTCTCTCTTTAGGAGTTGTGTCTGTATCCACAGCGCATTTGTTTTTGTATAAATAGGGCTGTTTTTCAAAATGTTCATTATATTTATTTTAATTCAATATTTGGTTTTTACATGAGTAGTGTTGCCAATTTCACTTGATTTCTTTAGATTAAATATGTTTGCTTTTGTGCCGGTTCTAGGTGGAGTCATGAACTTTTATATTGGTGTATTTTTTTTCCATATAGAGCAGGTATATGTATTATTTTAGTTTGATCTGTAGCTGAGCTGCAATGCTGAGACTGAATATCTCCGCTTGGATCATCTGGAGCTGGAAGAGAAGCGCTTGTTAGTAGATATAGCCCACTCCCTCAGTAACTGGACAACACACAGTTCTGGGAGTCTACAGATTTTTATTAGCCTACACACGGCTTTTTATGCAAAGCCCCATAGTATGGGGTCTCCAGAACAAGTTTACAGGCAATTTTCTCAAGATGCACTTGGTCTGAGAGAGAATTGGGCTGGGAATTTTAGATACCTTAAATGATCACTATAGTGTCAGGAAAACAAATCGGTGTTCCTGACACTATAGTGCCCTGAGGGTGCACCCACCCTCAGGGTCCCCCTCTCGTGGCGCTGAAGGGATTAAAACCCCTTCAGCAGCTTACCTTATTCCAGCGCTCGGCGCTGGTGACCTCTCCTCCGCTGACAGCAGCTCCCTCTGCCGACCCCAGTGGAGCCGAATGCGCATGCGCGGCAAGTGCATTCAAGCTGTCAATAGGAAAGCATTTTCAATGCTTTCCTGTGGACGCTCTGCGTGATGGAGGCATAAAATGCCTGCAGCGTCGCAGATGCGCCTCTAGTGGCTGTCCGGAAGACAGCCACTAGAGGCTGTCTTAACCCTGCAACGTAAACATAGCAGTTTCTCTGAAACTGCTATGTTTGCATCTGAAGGGTTAAAACCTGCACATTGCACCCAGACCACTTAATTGAGCTGAAATGGTCTGGGTGACTATAGTGTCCCTTTAATTATTTCTCAGTTACATAAAATATATACTTTTTATAAAACACCCAAAAAACATAATAAAACCGTACAGGAACCCCACAATTCTTATATCCCTGAATAGCCTGAATCTGAATGCACAACATATCCGAAAAGGGCTCAGATTGGTTCGGTTGGACAAGATCGCTATTCGGGAGAAGATTTCACTGGCCGGCCACGAGGTGATGCTCCAAAAGAGTTCCAGAGAATCCAGGGCTGTAGCCAGTCTTGTGGTTTGTGTAGTTGTTCGGGAAAGTATACATGCAGCAGTACCATTTTGACCGGGGTTCGCAAGAATGTGTAGCCGAAATTAGTTCCACGTACTCGATGACCAAATACCGCTGCCTGCGTTCGGCAGACAAAATGGTCCAGGGAAAACACTCAAGTATTCCTTAACTGCGGTTAACAGCCAGGGGTGGTCCGTGTTCTAAGTTAATAGGGGGATACAGATTTGTTTGTGAGAACTCAATATGGGTTCGGGCAACCCCAGAGACTGATGCCAGATCCGCCACATGATCTTTAAGTGATATGGACATCTTATCCCTGATATATGGGTTTGTTTTACTAACATACATTGCATTTTTAAATGTTATATTGCCTTTTATTGCAAAGTGATTGTTATTTGACCATGTGATATGCTTATAATGAGATTCTGTTTTATGTGCACACCTAGAAATCAATTATACCATTATTGTGCAATCACAATCTGCCTCATTTCATATGCGAATCTGGTTTTCAACAGCAGTCAACCATGAAGAACTTGATATATATTCAGGCTGTGTGCAAATAAAGCTCAGCTCGACTGGAGGAAGCACTGTTTGTGTGAAACGCTTCTCAGGCTGAGTTACGTACCAGGAAAGGTGGAGATAATATTCAATAGCCACATAGTTGGATGTGAAAACTACACTTTTTTTTTACCTCTCCGGGGTGCCTTATTGTTTCCCAAATGGAATTTACATTTTTAGAACTTTAATAAATTGGATTCATTCTACAAAACCCACTTTTCTGCATCTCTTCTTTGTGGTTTCCCATGGTTGTGAGTGCTTATAGCCTATATTATAAGATGAGTCCACAGGAGAACATCTCACATCCCTGGAGAAAACTCCATAAAACAGAATATCCTGGTTGGAGAGTGGTCAGCTCTAGACACAGGATCTCTGTATAGTAAGTTTCTAGCATTGTCATAAGAAAGAAAAAAAAAAAAAAGAGTTCCTAGAGTCTAATTCCCTTGTCCACTCAACCAATGAGTTTGAGCCCTTCTATATGAGATCTATATAAAAAATACAAAAAAAAAATAAAAAATATGTAAATATACTAAAAATAAGTAAATACACCAATATCTGATACACATAAGGAAGTAGAGAAAAATAAGTGAAAGAACACACACTATGCGCATTTCACCTCACGATGATCCGGACGTAGTGGGTGAAACGCATGTTCAGTTAGTGTTTTTTCACTTCACTTATTTTTTCTACTCACGTATGTGCATCAGATAATGGATTAACATCCCAAAAGGCTAGCAAATAAGTAGGGATACTCGTTGCTTGTTTAAGCCTGTTGTCCATGGCTCGTGCAGGTTACAGCCCCTCAGAGACACAGCCCCTCAGAGACACAGCCCCTCAGAGACACAGCCCCTCAGAGACACAGCCCCTCAGAGACACAGCCCCTCAGAGACACAGCCCCTCAGAGACACAGCCCCTCAGCCTGTTTGATTTTATTTTGGTCGAGCCGGTGTGTCATATCCTTCTCAGTTACTATCTAGTCCGACTATGATCTCCCAAGGGGTGAGTTATCAGTACTACATTTATTTATTCACAGAGTGACTGCCAGTAGAGGTGTTACTAGGCAGCAATGTTAACACTGTCTTTTTCTCTGAAAAGGCAGTCTTTACATTGAAAAGCCTGCAGGTTACAGACACCGGAATAACTAAGTTAAGCTGTAGTTGTTCTGGTGACTACAGTGTCCCTCTAAGAATTGTACTTTTGTTGCTGAAAATGAACAATACAGTGAAGGCAATAATAAAAAATATCACTTTGCAGCAGTTCCATGTTTAGAGCCGATTTTGCCGACCCATGATGCCTCAAGCACACCTTGGCATCTAACGAAAGATGCCAGGAATTGCATTCTTTCATTAGTGTTCAGGTGATGCATGCACAGCGCTGCAGGATTTCATTTAAATGCCTTGCCAGTTCAGAAATAAAAAGTATCAATTGGGAACTTGTGAACAAGTGACCGCTAATCTTGAATATATTTATAAGGAAAGAAAGATATATTTATTAAAAGAATTAACGCAGTTTTCAAAAATAAAACTTCAGCCGTCGTGACATACGGTACCTCAAATACATGAATAGCTAAATCAACAATAAAGAACATGCATACAGTCTAGAAAAATAGTTTGAGTAATGCAACAAAACTACTGTATCTGACTGGCAATAGTACGGTGGGTGAAAATCAATCAATGTAATCTAAACATATGCAATTTAAGACAGGCTACACAAATACCTTGTCAAATCAAATGGTGAGCAAGAAAATGGCATTAAAAACAATAAAAATGAATAAAAAAAAGTGTGTAAAAGAATATAAAATTCAGTCCTACACAGGGATGGAAAATATCTGTACTATTGATTAACAGAAACTTTAAAGAAATAAAACAATATCTGCAGAGTCTTAACCACTGTGGCTCTCATTTAATATTGATGCTGCTAATGTAAAGCTGCTTATGTAAAGGAACAAGTCCTTGGGGATATCTTGGAGTTGGGTGCATGAGATGTGCAGCCTAGATTTGAGCTTTCTGATATTGCTATACAGATCCCATAAATGCCTGCTGCTCTTCTCATTTGCATGTCTGAGAAAAAGCTGGTCTGGCATTTACGGGATATGCTCGTTAACCAGTACATTGCCTTCTAGGTGCTAACCACTTCCTTGTGAAAAAAAAAAAAAAAAAAAAAAAAGAGTTTTGTATCTAAGGTGCAGGCTATCTTTTCTGCAGCAATCAAGTATCTAGCACCATGCAAAAAAGTCAGGACGAGTTTTGCACAATGCTAATATCAGACTGCACATTTTGTACTTGTTGTGTTCCTGGTTCCTGAAACACAACATGTGAGATTTATCAAAGTACCGTAACCAGAAAAGTGCTGCAACATGGCCAGTCCCCGTGGGACAGACGCAGGTATAATCTTTGGTGATTGGTCTATTTGCATCACTTTCCTGATCACAGCATCTTAATAACCCCTTACCCCCATAATTACTTTCACTTTAAGCTAATACCATATTTATCTGATTTCATTGCAAAGGAACATTATTTTAAGGCCACCAGTAATTTCTCTACATCGTTTGATGGATTTTTTTCTAAATGCCAGGATATAAATGTTTATAGTTCATACATAGTATAATTTACCTTTTTTAAACACCAACATGTTGGAAAAAAACTACACTATGATGAAGGAAACTGCACCTACAACTTATAAGTTAGTTAACAGCACACAAAAAAAAAAAAATTACCTGTAGTATATACACCCTTATCATATATAGTAAACTTAGCCCAAGAGTCATCACCCATCGCACAGATGTATAAGGGGTAGATTTGTCTAGCCAGGACTGATAAACCTAGAAAAAAATTCAAAAGGATCATTAATAATGTGCAGTGGTTTTAAGTGCATAAAATAAACTCTCTTTCTCAAATGTTTGACCTCAAAACTCTCTGCCACTTAGCATACACCACAGGAGTCAGATTAGGACTACATTTCAAAGAGATCAACCTTGAGGCAAGTAGGTATCATATTCCATATAAGCTGCTTATTTTGTATGGTAAATCACATTTAGCAGAAATTCTCTTTGTCTCCAAATTCTTATGAAAAGGTTTTGCATCTTGCTCTAAGTGTACAATTCACTTAATTTAGAGATTTATAATAAATCTTTTAAGTGGCATGTTACCAGAAATTTACTGTGCACTGAAAACGGCATGTACCATGTTGGGACTTTTTATTATTATACAGCAGTTTTAAAACTTGGGGTCCACTGGGTGCCGCTCACCTGCCTCTCTGCAGGTGTAAGTGAGAGCTGGAAGCTACTGCTAAGAGTTTTTGTTAGCTCTCCTGAGCCAAAGCCCTGCAGTGCATGGCTCTCTGATTGGCTGAGTGTCAGCTGATCGCACTCAGCCAATGAGTTAGATCTTGCACCACCAGGTATACTTCAGTATATTAAGGCAACATAACCAATCTCGCAAATTTCAATGTAACAAAACTGAAATGCAAACCTTATATTTGACTCTTTTGTAATGTCATTCTGTGTATTTTGATATTTATCCATCTATATAGTTCAAACGAAATTACACATGTATATTTTGTTTTAATTTTTTTAATCTTATTTTTCTTAAAATGTATTTATTGAATATATATACCTAGAGGTGCAAGCCAATTAAAAAAGAATTTAAGTAATTTTCATTGAAATAATAAACGGTTTTAGAACTTTTTAGCAGGCATAGTGGGGTCTGCCTAATATTCCAGGCAGAGCTGCAGAAAGCTTTTCCGGCCATGTGATCACGAGGAGCATGCGATCACGTGACCAGGGAGGGTCGAATCTGCTAGAGGGGGACTGCCTGGGCTCTCAGACATTCCCCAGGATTTCGACCGCTGGCGGGGATGTTCTATGCTGCCCTCCTGCGCTTAGGACCGCCACCTTAAGGACGGCAAAGAATGCCCGCCGTCCATAAGGGACCACTATAGGCACCCAGACCACTACAGCTTAATGAAGTGGTCTGGGTGCCAGGTCCCTCTAGTGTTAACCCTGCCGCTGAAAACATAGCAGTTTCAGAGAAACTGCTATGTATCACTGAGGGTTAATCCAGCCTCTAGTGGCTGTCTCACTGACAGCCGCTAGAGGCGCTTCCGCGCTTCTCACTGTGAAAATCACAGTGATAAGACGCTGGACGTCCATAGGAAAGCATTGAGTAATGCTTTAATTTGGGCGGTTTGAATGCGCGCGCGGCTCTTGCCGCGCATGCACATTCGGATCTGACATCTGCAGGAGGAGGAGAGTTTCCCAGCGCCGAGGGAGCCCAGCGCTGGAGAAAGCCAAGTGGCTGAAGGGGTTTTAACCCTTTCAGCCCAGCGGGAGGGGGACCCTGAGAGTGGGGGGGACCAAAAGACCCTATTAGTGCCAGGAAAACTAGTTTGTTTTCCTGGCAATATAGACATCCTTTAAGGGGCTAAAGGGACACTGTAGCTGCTTCATCTCATTAAACTAGCTACACTACAGTGTCTTGAATGAGGAAGTATTAGCCCAAGCAGCAATGGGCATCTGTGATTGGCTAAGAGCGCCAGCTAACTGCTTTTAGCCTATCAGAGCTCCAACTAACGGTATGACGGGTATAACTACAAGGAAGTGAGTAATCTCTGTCTTAGTCACACCTCCAGAATGAGCCAGACTGTGGGTGGCCAAAGGACCTGTATTTAAGTGTTAAACCGCTCAAACATGGTATAACACTGAATAGAACAGTGCCTGGGGACTCCAGGTACTATAGCCAATTCAAAGAGATGAAAAGGTTATAGTGACTACAGTGTCCCCCTTTAAGCAAGAATATTTTAAATGATATTCCTGCATTCAGACAGATCATTAATAATTATCTGTGCTGTTGTAGGGTTTGGAGATAAATGTTGCTTTTTCCTTGGAAGGTAAAGATGCAAATGCAGCTTTCACTTTCAACCACAGAGTCACAATATTGTCTGTGTGTTACAAACACATTTTCGTCCAAGGTTTCATGTTTGGTCAGACTGAAACTCTAAGCAACCAAACACTACAGTCCTTGTTTGCGTAAATAGCAAGCCTGGACAGCAGGGTGAAACAAGCCAATAAGTCGGTACAGGCAGCTAGAAAGAGTAATCAGGACAAGGTGAGATCAGAAATCCCGAAAAGTCAAACAAACTGACCATGTCCCATACAGAGCGATTCCATAGTCCTGCTCTGTATGGTAGTCTTTGAAACAGTCTGTTATACTGAGGGCAGGTAGAGATGGACAGGAAGGGCAGTAATAACTGGAGTCCTCTCGACTCCTTTCTTGTAGAAAACACAAAACTCTTGGGTGACTTTTTACAGGGTGGTGGGGCATTCAGGAAGGAAAGTGCTCACCACTAAGTCTTTGGACATCTTTGGATTCCAAAGAGGAAGGTTTGGGGGACTGGGTAAATAAAATAGTCGGACAAAGGTTTCAACATAAATTTAAGAAAGGTGTATGGCTTATCTATGGCTGCTTTTCTTTACAGCAAATATGAATCGAGAATTGCAATCTGGCTTAGATTGCAATTGCAATTTTTTTGTACCAGGTCCTATGTTTTCACTAGATAAGGCTCTATACAGTGATCAGCCAAGTCTACTCCCCCCATATTGTAGTCTACAATGCATTTCGTTTTTTTCCAGCTGCTCAGTTCTTCCTCAGACATTTTACTGGCACTGTATACATCTTTCTTATCTGTGAGCTGAAAGGCCAGCACCTCATCCTGGCATAGCTGAAAAGAAGCCAGTACTCCTTCTGCCACTTGTCAGTTTGGGAAAACCTCTGTATGCACCTCAAGCTAGGGTTTCAAAACAAAATAACATTTTAAATAAATTACTCTAGTATCCTCTGGCAATGGGTGTCCTAAGTGCCTACTTGTAGATGGTGGTGGGGCACCGTCACTAGAGGACTCACTTGGGGGCTCAATGTCAGAGGTTGTCATAGCTTATAACCCTTATTTAACAAGGGAAGGATCAGTGCACACTCAATCTGGCCATTTGTGCCCACAGAATAAGGGCATCCTGGTGGGTTAAGAAGGCTATCCTTCCCTTGATAAATCAGAAATGCCCATGCATTAACCAGTAGTGGATTTCCATGATATTTAAAATATGATGTCGCATTGTGACCGCTTTGACGAGATATATTTTGCGAAAAGCACTCTACCTTTAAATTTCATCAGGGATTCGTCTATACAAATGTTTTGGTCTGGGATATAATTTTGGGAAAATTAGTCAGACTGGAGTTGGCTAAGGGGACAATTTTTGTAAAGCCTGTCAAACAATAGGTCTTTTCTAGGAGATCACAGTACGTAATGGGTAAAATGGAGGAATAGCAGCATGTGCTCATAGCAATCCTTCTTCAAAAGCCCTGGGAAAAGACAGGTAGCCGGGATGAGGTGCTTGTGCCAATAGGACTTGATACTTGGCTCTTCGACCATGTTGTCCGACATAAAGAGGCCAAAGTAATTCATTGGCTCACAAGAATCTACAGTTTCTATGATGCCAAGTGTAGCCGTGAATAGTGTTATTTCTTGGACAGTCAGGTTTGGGGGTACTCAGGCTTCCACCGGCCCTAAGTGCCTTCTTGTAGATGGTGGTGGGGCACCATCACTAGAGGACTAACTCAGGAGCTCAATGTCAGAGGTTGTCATAATGTCACTGTGAGAGAGAGTGTCAGTATCACAGACTGCCAGAATGGCGAACGTCTCATCCGTTGTATAGTAGCGTGCCATTTTAGGGGGACGAATTATATTTAACCAAGAGGATAATTTAATTTATTTGTCTACCTGACTAATACACTCTACCCACATCCATCCCCCAATTCCCACTTCCACCCACACAAAAAAAAAAAACTCCCAACCCAAAAATTTTAATAAAATTACTGATCACAAATCAAACAGCTGCGATCAGTACAAAACATTTTTTTTGTTTGTTTTTTAATGAAAATAATCCTCAAAAAAATCCCAGCTTGATTAGAGAGTCATCTGAATACACTGATCACCAATACAGTGCCTTAAAAAATATATATATGAATAGTACCATAATCAGACTGATCACAGGCAATGTTCTTTCTGCCTCCCCTATATCAAATCAAAGCCAGGAGAAGAGAGGGCAGAGAATGTCTCAGCCAATGTTGACTGCAAGGACTGCAGATCACCTCGATTGGCTGCAGCTGGACTGCCTGGGTTGCCAGTCAAGAACCCCGAGTGCAATATTCAGCATGGGTAGGGCTAAAACGCAAGGGGCGTGCTGTGCCACCCGAATGGCATTTAAGCCTGTCGCAGGATGGCAAAGCATGCTGTAATAGAGTTAACAGGTTAAGTGCTAGGCTTCAACATTGAAGTGAAGTGAAACACTAAGTGTGAGGAGGGAAGAGTAAGCAGTAAAATGAAAATGAAACAGGAGCAGCTTACAAACCTTGGGATCTTTGTACATATAGCTTGAAGTTCTTTATTCCCTCCCTTGAAGAGCAAAATGGCAGCAGGACATAAAAGATTTTTACCTATTTATATAGGCATTTCCAGTTTTGGAATATATACCCATGTGTAAAGCAGGTATGCGTGCAAAATGCAACATAGAAATGCAAGACCTGGTAGCCCGAATCAAATATCACGTTGGCAAACAGTTTGTATTTCACCTTTTTTTTTTTTTTTAGATTATGGTGCCTTGAGCAATAATATATATTAGTCATTGTTACTGCACAACATTGCATTTTTATACAGTTGCTTAAAAGAAATAAAATGGGTTGAAATAAGCAAATATTCCTTTTTAGACTGTACGGAGTGACTACAATTTGAAATACATAATAAGCATAAATTAGTTAAATAATGCAATTTACGTAATTCTCCAAATAGGAGCAATTAACATATCGAACTAAAATCAGTTGCGATATAGCGGTTTTACTAATCTGACAGATTATTATACTAAATACACATTCTTCATCTGGATGCAAATATTAAAGATTAACTACTATCAAAAATGGAGACTTCCTGACTAGCGATTTAAAACGTTCTTTAAATCAAAACAACCTTTCAGGACAGTGATAAAACAAATAAAACATGCAGCATCTAACAATCAAACAGAATGTACAAAATTATGATTTTAAACTAAACAAACGTATGTGTAAGCCTTCCCCAGTTAACTTGAACTCCTCTAAAATTCTCTCTCAAATTCCTATAGCACATCAAGTCAGTAATAATTAAATGTTCTAGGCAAGAGAGAGACAATCCTTTTTTTGGCAAACAAAATCATAATTTACAGACAAAACATGCACACGCAAGACGTGGTTAAATCAAGGTAATATGGCTTACTTAACTGCATGAGAGCAAGTTCATGAGCACATATCACAAGCTGAAACCTTTCCATTTCATACAAGATGTTACTTGTTTCACATCCAAAAATTAAATAAATAAAATAATTGGACACATGCTAGGCTCGGTTTTGTTTTATGATCCAACACTCTGGAGCTCATCATTGTTGAAGCCAGGGGTAGACAACCCGTTGCCTCTCCAGATGTCATGGACTACATCTCCCTAATGCTCATACAGCTATAATGTTGTTAAAGCATCAGTAGACATGAAATCTGCAAAATCTGGTGTGCCGAATGTAGCCTACCTACCCTTGGTTTAAGCCTTGATCAGGATGTTTGTTAAAGGGACCGTCTAGGCACTAACACACGTTTTATAGTTTTCATCAGAAATAATTACATGTAGTTTTCCCCAATAAACAAACATTTTGCTGCAGTCTGCGTCTTGGCAGTTTCCTCTGTCTGACCACCTTCATTCCTGTGCCTACACCTGTGTACAGCTCCCTTTCTGTCCGTCCTTCCTAACCTGCCATATCCAATAAAACTGATTTTAATGCCATTAGGGTGCACAACAATGGTTTATGGGAGTTATAGTTCTACTGCAGATTTCACAAGTCTCAGAAAAACTATTTTTTTTTTATTCTTTATTTTGGTAGTGCGCATAGATATTACAAGTAGGCATGAGGTGCCCCGAAGGCAATCCCCAGGCATTTTCCACGCTAAACATGCGGGACCAGAGATTAACAGGCACAATTTTTATGTTATATTCAGCTTAAGTTCAGCTTTTCACAGTAGGTTTGTACTGTAATGAGGCTTGGTCAATGTCTATACTAGTTCTACAGATGTCGCAAGTTATGACTTTGGTAGCTGTATAGACATGTTAGGGCATAGGCATTGTAAATGGTGTTCATGCTAGATTTCTGTTAGTCGCTTTCAGACTATTAACGGTCGCTTTAATACTATTGTCAGTCGCTTTACTGCTCTCATCAGTCGCTTTAATACTAACATTTGTCGCTTTAGTACTATCATCAGTCTTTTTAATATTATCATCAGTCGCTGTAATACTGTTGTTGCTGTTATCACAGCTAGTCCGGGCTATCCGTTCTGTCTACGCGGGGAGCCGCCATCTTGGTGGTCCTGAGAAAGTTCTCGGAGGGGGAGTCCCACTGCCGACCGACACCAGTTCTGCTCGTTCTATGTAGTGGGGGAGCAGGCATCTGACCGCTGTCCAGCCCTGCTGCTCTGTGGGTTGCACGCTGGCGTCTCAGGGGCTGCAGCTGCTTTGTGGTGTGCTTGGTCCTCCGAGGGCCTGGGTCAGCCGTGGTGGGAGGCTTAGTGCTGTCTGCGTGTGGTCGCTTGGTAGCAGGCTGGACAAAAAGGGAGTGGGATGTCCAGCTTCGTGCTGGGGCACCCTGCTCGGTCCTTGCAGCCGCTGTCGTTGTTGGTTTGGATGGCTGCTGGGGCAGATAGTAGGGATCTCGATCCCTTGCGTGGCAGTGTCTGGGGGCTTGAGCCACGGTGTCAGCCGTCGGCACAGGGAGGGTGCTGATCCTCCTCTTCTCTCTTGCGCACATGGCGGCCGCCATTTTGGGTGCAGCGGTTTGGTCCGCTGTATCTCGATCAGGCCTTTAGGGTGAGGACTGGGATCACCCCCCCCCCCCGGTCCATAGGGAGGGGGGGAACTGGGCCGGGTCTGTGCTCTAGGCTGGATGCTGTAATGCAGGATAGTGGGGCAGCGGCCGTCCGCCCCACTCACCGCTGGAGAAGGCCTTTATTGGGACACCAAAAGCCTCTGCGCCAGGGGACTGAAGCCCGGAGAGCCAGCCTCTCCCTGCTTCCAGCAGTCCTTCTGCATTGGGCGCTGTTGCTGTTGGTCTGTTTTTCCATTAAAATACATGGTTTGTGATCAGCTTTAGTTATATGGTGCAGGAGCTCCTCTTTTCTGCGACCGTCCAGCTCGGAGGTCCGGCCCCGCCCCGCCCCCTGAACTTTTTAATAGAATTAATCTTGTATTATAACTTGAACTGTCTGCTTCATTATGAGTAGGTCATTCAACTGTTCTGCTGTCACTTATTAGCTGAATGGGCAATCTAAACAGCTGCAAAGAAACCAAAGCCTTTTCACTATGGACTTGGAACTTTGAGAAAACTCAAGGTGCTTAATACACTGGTTTTGGCTGTAAACCAAACGGAAAACAAAGAAAACATTTTCCACTTTTTTTGCCCTAGAATCTGACATTCACTTTGAATTCCTGACAAGTCACATTTTAGTGAATAGATTTGTATGTGCAAAGACATACCTGTCCGAGTCTTGAAAAGAACCGAAACACAACAGAGGGCTTGCCATGAACTGACTCTCCGATGCTGTCCCCTTCCGACATCCTGTTTCTGTGGAAACAACAAAATGAAGTATTCATGAAGAAAAAGATAAGGCCCACGGTGGCATTGGGAATAAAAATTTAATGATGGATTATATTCAATGAGCCATTTTTGCAAGACAAATCGTAAATTCAAGGCAAATTTTAAAAATAGGACACAAATTAAACATTTAGTCACTTTGATGGTTTCAGAAATAATGCTAAATTTAAAGGATCACGATAGTGTCAGGAAAACAAATCAGTTTTCCTGACACTATAGTACCCTGAGGGTACAAATGGTAAGTAGCTCTATTTTGATAATATTAAAACGTTGTGCTAGTGGAGACATTAAGGTGGATATTAATCTTTTTCTCATTTATCATTTTTATTGAATATTGTTGAGTAACATATGCAACACATATCATGGTGAACGGTTTACATTGCATCTGCACAAGCATCATTAATAAGTAACATCGATTTTTCCTCTGCGGCTTAACAGAATAGTAGAGCGTTAACAGGCGACATCGGATGTGATGCATATAACTTTGAAACATTTTATGTTAAAATTTTCTAACTAAGTGGGGAATAGGGTACAGAAAAGAAAAGGGATGGGGGAAGGGAGTTCCCTGGATTCACTCCACAGTCTAGCATCAATAACATCTCATCAACCCAACGTCTTGGTCCCTTAAGTTTTTAGTTCCAATTTCTTTTAGTTACTAAGTAGCTGCCCAACATGCCCATTCCTGGTCGTATTTTTCCAGGCTACCTCTCATCTTGCTGGACATCCTCTCATGTGCACTAATACTCTCCATTTTAGCAAGTATAGTTTCTATCTGAGGAGTCTGCTTGCTCTTCCAGTTGCCTGCTAGAGCTACTTTGGCCACCGTCAAGATATTTAAAATCACTTTTTTGTGAGGGTGTACGTCTATATTGGGTATAACATGCAGTAGGTAGATGTCAGGTTGCAGAGGGAAGTTTGTACCAGTCCTGCTTGAGATCAGGGTTTGAATTTGCTTCCAAAAGTCATTAAGCAGTGGGCATGCCCAAAACATGTGGAGCATGGTGCCCGTGACTAATTCACATCTCCAGCATCGGTTCGCGACTCCGGAGTACATAGTCGCTAACCTCTGTGGCACCAGATACCACCTCATAATTATTTTATTGTAGGCCTCCCATAGCGAGAGACTGCTCGACGCCTGTTTAGTGTATTTCAATGCTAATTGCCAGTCCTCTGGAGAGATTTGGCGACCTATGTCCGTTTCCCATTTTGTCATGTAATGCAGTTTTCCTGGTGTATTATGTGTGATGATTGCGTTATAACAAATAGAGAGCGGTTTCGCCAATTTATTCAAGGATAGTTGGTGTGGTTGGAGTATTGGTGACTTGTTCCCAACCTCCGTGAGCCTGCCACGGGTTAGCAGTATGTTTTTAACCCTTAGGTATAGAAACATATCTCTAGAGACTAATCCAAACTCCCTCTGCAAGTCAGCGAATTGTTTTACATCGTTGCCCGACATTAAATCCCCCACTCGTCTTGCACCTTTATTCAACCAGTTACCCATTTGTAAACCCGGAGAGTAGGCTGCTAATGCTACGATTGGCGCTTTCCTAAAAAGTTGTGTTGGATCCAGCACTAGCGGGCTCCAGGTTTTCCACGCTTTAAGCATGTTGATCGAGCACCGTATGGTCGGGCTCGGAGATTTTGGAGGCATGGAACATGTCCACAGATAATGAGTGGTATCCTGCGTTTCGAGACATGCATTTTCTAATGACAACCAAAGTGGGTTATGTGAGGAGTCGTGATTCCTGAGGAGTCTTATTCCCTGTGCCAAGAAGGATGCCTTGTAATATGCATTGATGTCAGGCATACCTAGCCCACCTTTCCCATGAGAAATTCCCAAGCATCCTTTAGCTACCCTTGGAGGCTTTCTCTTCCAGATGTGTGCATTTACTGTGCTTTGGAAAAGTTTAAGCAATGAAGTTGGGAGGGAAATGGGCAAGGTTCTGAACAGGTACAGGATGTGCGGCAGTGTCATCATTTTGACTAGATTGATTCGGCCTAGCCAGGAGGTATCTAAGCTGTCCCATTTTTCAAGTGTGTCTTTAACCTTATTGATCAGAGGGTAGTGGTTCTCTTTAGTCATTGTCTGGAGGGATTTAGCCAGCTTGACGCCTAAGTATTGTAGAGACCTTGTGCGCCAGTCAAAGGGGTGTTGCGGTTTTATCTTTTCTAACACCATGTTTGGCAAATTAATCGGCAAGGCTTGCGTTTTGGTGATATTATTTTTATAGTATGAGATTTGTCCATATCTTACCAGCGTTCTTATAAGTGAAGGCAAGGAGGACTCTGGATTTGTAATGAATAGGAGTATGTCATCTGCAAACAAAGCTAACTTTTTGGTGCCCCCCGGTGTGCTCAACCCTTTTATGGTGGGGTCCTGTTTTATCGTCCTTATGAGCGGTTCTAAACAGAGAATAAAGATGAGAGGGGATAGGGGGCAGCCTTGTCTAGTGCCATTTCGTATGGTAAATCTTTCAGAAATGAAACCTGTGCTAAACACCTTTGCCGAAGGGTTTTGGTATAGTGCCATAATACTCGATCTGAAAGCTGGAGGGAAACCCATTTTGGCTAGTGTGAGCAACATATACCCCCAGTGTAGCCGGTCGAAAGCCTTCTCGGCATCGAGCGCTAATAAAAGGCCTGCCTGGTGTGAGGTGTTCGCCCAGTCTATCAGGTTCAAGAAATGCCTGGTGTTGTCCCCTACCTGCCGGCCCTGGACAAACCCTGCTTGCTCCTCCGATACGAGGTCTGGGAGGATAGGCTTGAGTCTGGAAGCAATGAGTTTGGCATATAGTTTAGTGTCTGCGTTCAGGAGTGAGATTGGACGTAGATTTGCGCAGTGTGTAGGGGGTTTGTTTGGTTTGGGCAGTGTCACTATATGGGCTTCTAGCATTTCTGAGGGCATGGTTCCTGCCTCTTTTATGTAATTAAATAGTTTGGTGAGAGGTGTGATTAGTTGTTTGGCTAGCTTGATATAGTAATAGTTGGACATACCGTCCGGTCCTGGGGCTTTGTGTTTGGGTAGGGATTTTATTGCAGTTTCCACTTCGTCCTCTGTGAAGGGTCTCTCCAGCTGGGTGCATTGTGCTTGTGTTAAACTAACTAGGGGAGCTTTGTTCAGGAAACGGACTATTTCGTCTTCTGACGGTTGGTACGTGTCGGGGTCATTTTCTAATTGGTACAATGATGCGTAGTATTTCGCTAGTTCGTTTACTATGTCCTGAGGGTTATACAACTTATCTCCTGTAGCGGAGGTTATGTACGGGATTTTAGATTGCAGTTTAGTTTGCCTCACTTTGCTGGCCAACAGTTTTCCAGCCCTGTTGCCCATGACGTAGTATGATTGCTTCAGCGACCTCAGGTGTCTTTCTGTGGTGGCGAGGTTGAGGTTATTTAGTGTTGTGCGAAGTGACATCAGTTGCGTATGTGTTGCCAATGTAGGTTTTGTTTTATGAATGGCTTCTACTTTGGCCAAGTTTTGTTCAGCGGTATGCAGCGCCGTGTTGTGTAAACGTTTTGTCCTAGCCCCTAATTGGATCAATTCTCCCCTTATGACCGCTTTGTGAGCCAGCCATTGTGTAGGTACGGGCGACGAGCAGTGAGCATGGTTTGTGAAATACTCCTCCACTCGCGCCTGTATTCTCTGGAGGTGTGTTGGAGTGTCTAGTAAACTGTTGTTTAGACGCCAAGTGCCCCGACCCCTAGCGGGATACGGGATTCGCAAGGTCACTACATGCGGGGCATGGTCGGACCACGTGATCGGTCCTATGTGCGCTTTAGTGGCAAAGGGCAGCGTTTTAGTGTCTAGCAAACATAAATCAATTCTTGTGTAAGTTCTGTGAACCGGTGAGTAAAATGTATAGTCCCTCCCGCTCGGGTTAAGCCCTCTCCAGGTGTCATAGAAGTCATGCACATGCATCAGATTCCTAAGGTGCAGACCTAGGGAGAACGCGTGCTGTTGTGGTTGCTTGTCACCTTCCCTTTTAACGTCTACACTGGGGTCCGGGGCGCAGTTAAAGTCCCCGCATATGATTGTGTGACCTACTCTGAGCTTGGCAACTTTCCGGAACACCGTATTGAGGAAAGATTTTTGCTTATCATTGGGCGCGTAGATGGAGGCTATAGTTACCGACAGACCGTTTAAGGAACCCACTAGTATTAATATTCTCCCATCTTTGCTAGCAAACTGGGTGGACGGTGTGAAAGCCCAATCTCTGTGAAAATAGATGGCAACACCTTTGGCTTTAGTCGCGGACATAGCGTGGTAACCTTGGGGGTAGGACTTGATATTAAATTTGGGGGGTTTCTTAATACAAAAGTGCGTCTCCTGTAGGCTTATTATCGCTGCTTTGGATTTGGTCATTTCTTGTGCCGCTAGCCTCCTTTTGTGGGGGCTGTTGAGGCCTTTAACATTTAATGTGAGTATATTTAGGGAATCAGCCATGATCTTGATAGAGTGTGAAGCTGTATCGGGGCCTTGAGATGTCATACGCGTTTTGCGACACGTGGTATGAGATTGTTCCAGGGCTTGGAGAAGGGAGGGAAAAAGACGTAAACAGGGTAGAGGGAGAGGGCAAAAAATAACCAAAGTATATACATAGCGCCCTTGAAAATAACAGCGCTCCACGTGGGTGAGGTGCGAGTGGGCTTACATTACCCCTCGCACGTCTCATCCTGGGGTCGTACCTAAGGTTTTATGCCGAGTGTATAACAGCCTTACTTCTTGTGGTTTTGTATTCCCCCTTTAACATTTTTTTTTTATTTTTTATTTTTTTAAATAACAGGTATAAACTCGCTGAACAGCGGTACTTAGTTCCCGAGTGTCTGTCCCGCCACCCTCTGGATATTGCGCTGACGTGATATAACGTAGCCTAGTAGCCCTGGGGTATGACTGTCGTGTACCCCCCTCGTGCTGCATCTATTGTGGCAGTTATGTGGCTCCCGTCCCCTTGTGTCTGCCTTAGATCTCATTCCACTTGGACAGTGCAAGATCGGGCATACCCTACGCCCTTAACTCTCGCAGCCCTGGTACTAGGGTGTAGCATATAAGATACAGTCACTAACATGGTACAGACATATACATACTCACAAACCAGTTACTTTTGCAACTCAGAGATCAGAGGGGTAATCATGGGTCAGAGTGTCTCTTAATGTTTGATAGTCGCCATGGGACAACGACATGCCTGTGCCGAAGCACGTCCCGCATCCTCAGTCCTTCCTGCGCGGTGAGCCCGCCATCTGCCATTCCGCTTGCGGCCTAGTCGGGGATGCTGCGGTTGGAGCGTCTTGTAGTGTTAGCGGGAACAGGCCCCATTCTTTTAGTAAGCGCATTCCCACCTCCGGCTCGTTGACGGTGTGTGTCTTGGCATTCCTCCAAATAAGTAGCTTCGTCGGGTATCCCCATCTGTATTGAATGTCGTTGTTCCGTAGTGTCTTGGTAACGGTGATGAACTCCCTCCGTCTGCTCATAGTCATAGCCGATAGGTCTGCGTACAATTGAACGCCTGCATACGGTTCAGGCATCGCGGACGTTTTCCTAGCCGCTTGTAAAAGATTGTCTTTTGTTTTGTAGTAGTGAAAGCGTGCTACTACATCACGTGGCGTATCTTGTCGCAGATTTTGCGGCTTCGGTAGCCTGTGGGCACGATCCATCAGCCAGTCTCGATCAGCCATTTCTGGTACTAGGGACTTGCACAGAGACAACAGGTAGTTAGGTAGTTGTTCTCTTGTGATACCTTCTGAGATTCCGCGAAAGCGCACATTATTTCTGCGCGATCGGTCCTCCATTTTCCGTTTCAGGAACTGCTGTTCTTCCACCAGTGATTGCACAGTGTCTGCTAGCGTGTCTTGTGCTGCGCAGATGTCATCAGTGCGTGCTTCCAGGTTGTTAGTCCTATCTCTTTTTTTATATCGTTTGTGGCTTTTCTTAAGTCAGATTGGAGGCTAAGTCTAAAGTCCTGCAACATCGCATACAGCCTCTTTTCCGTGACTGGAGCGTCGGTGTAACGCTGCTCCTCGTTCTCCATGTGAGGGTTTGAGGCCTGTGATGCCTCCAGCTCCTCGCCGCTGCCATCTTGCGCCGGCCGCGACCGGTCTCTTTTCGCCGAGCGGATCGAATCCGTCAGCTTTGTCTGCTTTGCCGGAGACATGAGAGGTAAAGGAGGTATTGCTGAGTTGTTTTTCGCCGTGTACCGGGGGTAAAAGCTGCTGTAACTTCACGCTGTGGCTGTTTCGGATCGGGAGCTCTCACTCCATGCGTCCGCTCACTTCGGCAGTCGGCCACGCCCCCCTGGATATTAATCTTAATAAGCCAAAATAGTCAAGCTGTAAAATTTCAGCAGCTATACTGGCCCAAAAATTTACATTCACTTTCAAATCCAGACGATTTACATTTTGCACAGTATCAAAAGCAATGAGAAAAAAAAAAAGTGCAGATACAAAAAATAAATTAATATCACAAATTAACAAGCTCAGAGGGGGCAGAAAATGTAGTAACTAAGCAGCAGGCAACAGAACACGTCTTGTGTGTACCTTGACTTAATTTATATGTAACCAGTTTGCCCATCCTACATAGGTGTGCTGTGGTTTAGAAAATAAAAAAAATGGGAACATCTATTTTGCACCAGTGATAGAAAAAGAAAGCCTTTTCATGAATCCAGTCATCCATGTTTGTGTACTGAGTCGCACAAGGGTCTAGTTTAACCCTTTAAGACAGGAGTATTTTAGAACCCTCGATATATCATTTTATGCTACCTTGGTAAAACTGTCGGACTACAAATGAGCACTGGGGCTGCACTGTAGGGGTTAATGTGATTTTAATCCCATGCCTAGCCCTACGTGTCAACTAGATTTAAATAAATAAATAAATAAATAAATAAATAAAATGTTTTAATAAAATATAAGCATGCCTTGGAGGCAACAGAAGTAAACATGCTTTCTGTTTTATTCTACAGAATCCCAAATTTCTAGGGCTTGCTTGTGTCACACTTAAAGGACCACTCTAGTGCCAGGAAAACATACTCGTTTTCCTGGCACTAGAGTACCCTGAGGGTGCCCCCACCCTCAGGGACCCCCTCCCGCCGGGCTCTGGAGAGAGGAAGGGGTTAAACTTACCTCTTTTTCCAGCGCCGGGCGGGGAGCTTTCCTCCTCCTCTCCATCTTGATCGCGACGTCATCGGCTGAATGCGCATGCGCGGCAGGAGCCGCGCTCGCATTCAGCCGGTCGCATAGGAAAGCATTTACAATGCTTTCCTATGGACGCTTGCGTGCTCTCACTGTGATTTTCACAGTGAGAAGCACGCAAGCTCCTCTAGCGGCTGTCAATGAGACAGCCACTAGAGGATTTGGAGGCTGGATTAACCCTCATTATAAACATAGCAGTTTCTCTGAAACTGCTATGTTTATAAAAAAAAGGGTTAATCCTAGAGGTACCTGGCACCCAGACCACTTCATTAAGCTGAAGTCGTCTGGGTGCCTAGAGTGGTCCTTTAATAATGACTAATGAACCCTGGGGGAGGGTGGGGGAACAGAAAACTTTATTTGTACGAACATGAACAGAAATCACACAATAATTTGTAGATGTGATGGACAGAATAATGGGCTGCAGTCGCCACATGACATCCCATGCACTGCATCATCAGCAGGAAACACAGTGACGCTAGGCTGGTGACTGCATGTAGCTTGGCTCAGCAGAAACGAATGAATGGAATGGGGAAATTTAGAGAAACAGCCATTGACAGAGCGGAGATTGGATGCACCGAATGCTGAAACAGATCAGTGCAGTACAGATCAGTCAGATGCTTTGATATTCCTATTTAAAGAACAATCAGATGAATGCATAAGAAAACCGTGAAGTCCCAGCATTACTGCAGGTCATGTTTACATGTAGAAAGACAGGATTTCTATGCTAGGTATTGGCACACGTGCAGGCACAGTTTTTTTGGTGTGAACAATGTCATCATCATTTGTGTTTCTGTGTGATCCTGGGAGAGGATCACATCCTATGGGACAAAGCACGTGGTGTGAAGACTTCACAGGAGAGGCAGAGTAAAAATAGCCTACAGTAAATCAGAAAAGCATTATTCCTCATTCAAACCAAAATGTACACCTCTAAAGGGCCTCTCCTTAGTGTTAACCTTAAAGGGACACTATAGTCACCCAGACCACTTCAGCTCAATGAAGTGGTCTGGGTGCCAGGACCCTCAGGTTTTAACCCTTCAGATGCAAACATAGCAGTTTCAGAGAAACTGCCATGTTTACATTTGGGGTTAATCCAGCCTCTAGTGGCTGTCTTCTGGACAGCCACTAGAGGTGCATCTGCGACGCTAGAGGCGAATTTCGCCTCCATCGCGCAGAGCGTCCATAGGAAAGCATTGAGAAATGCTTTCTTATGGACACTTTGAATGCGCGCATGGCACTTGCCACGCATTCGGCTCCGGTGACGGGGGAGCGGACGTTGGACGGGGAGGAGAGGTTACCAGCGCTGATGGAGCCCGGCGCTGGATTCAGGTAAGCTGCTGAAGGAGTTTTAACCCCTTCAGCGACACGGGAGGGGGACCCTCAGGGTGGGGGCACCCTTAGGACACTATAGTGATCCTTTAAAGGGTTACTGCCATGCTTTCTAAAGGAGCATAAAATTCCATCTATGCATTTTACAACGCAAAATTTGTTAGTGGGAGAAAAACCTATTTAAAAACAAGTCTTTCCTACACCTGTCAACAAATCTTTGGCATAGAGTCTGTGCTGAAGAATTGAACGACAGGGAGAGCCGAGGACGTTCTACATGCTAGCGCATGTTCTGTGGTTGCTATGGTAACTCGCTAACCAATGCTGTTAGCGCTGGCTATGAAATAGAAGAATGTAGTGACTAACATCACTCCATTCATATACTAGTATGAAATCAGCAAGTCAGCATCACTAAGGACGTTTCAAATCATTCTCTAACAGGTTGGCTTCTTTTTTGGGTTCCACCCCCTTCCTTTCTGGTCTGAGAGCAGGAAGCCCCCTTGCCTGAGCTAAGCCTAGTGGTGCAGGTCAGGGCAATCAGCTGACTCTCAGCCAATGAGCTAGTCCTCAGGAGAGCCAACGGAAGCTCCTACTAAGACGGTAGATTGGCACCCTTTGGCATGCCAGATGTTTTGGACTACATCTCACCTGATACTTTGCCAGCATTATGGCTGTGCGATCATCATGGAAGATGTAGTCCACAACATCTAGAGCACTGAAAGTCCTATCCCTGTATGAGGAGTTTGACTGTGAGACATGTGGGAAGCCGCACCTAGCAAACCCCAAATAAAAAGTCAAACCATTCTAAAATTATTTCAAGCAATGTGTAGGGAAAGTGTAAATCACATGCAGGGAGGTGTAACTGGGGCAGCAAAAGCAGAGTGATTTAACTCCTAAACAAACTTGATCAATGAGACTGAAGGGGAATGATCTATACACCAAAACTGCTTTATTAAGCAAAAGTAACTTTGGTGACTAAAGTGTCCCTTTAAGTTAAACATAGCATTTGAATTATCTGTACATAATATTTAGTTGACATTTGCAATACAGGGTAAGCGTGTGTGTTTCTCATGAATGTTGCAGTAATTGCAGACACTGGAAGGTTCCCAATTAATAATCTTGACATACCTGTGATTATCAAAGTAGGTCATGTAATGGAAAACAAAGTATTAGAAGGCAGACTTGATTGGGCAACCGTAAAGAAATGATGAGGAAAACGCATGCTTTAGGAACAAACTCTTCTTGCCTAAAATGTGCCATTTCCTTGTGAACTGTCCACCATTTCCATCTTGGTAAATATATTTAAATTGTAACAACAATAGAGATTGCTTCAAAAAGGATCATTTTCATCTGCAGGAATACTTTGAAATAAGTTTTAGGAAAAGCTAGGCAAATTCAACAAAACAGACAAATAGCATAAGTATGGATGGCAACTCTTTACAATGTAACGAATATAGTGGGGTAATTGTTTCAATGACACAGTGCATAGGTTAAAAGCAAAGAAAACAAGAAAAAAAAAAAACACTTGTCTGCTAGCGATTGGGTACCTACCAGAACCACCCTGGGCAGCCCAGTGCAAGGTAAAAGGCTTCTGTATATAATCAGGGCTAATGGGAAACCATTCCTCAGCTCCACACTACTCAGAACAAATAACATCTCTCTTTATCCACTACATTCAAACAAACAGTGCATGAAATGACAAGCAACAATAGCATTAGCTTAACCCCTTAAGGACACATGACATGTGTGACATGTCATGATTCCCTTTTATTCCAGAAGTTTGGTCCTTAAGGGGTTAAGGACACTGTAGGCACCCAGACCACTTCAGCTAATTGAAGTAGTCTGGGTGCTGTGACCCTTGTGCACTTAGTGCTGCAATGTTAAACTCAGAGAACTGCAATGTTTAGCTGCAGCTCTAAGTCTGCACTCTGTTCGTAATGTGACGCTGGACATCCTCACAGACCTCCAGCGTCAGCTTTTCCCCATAGGAAAGCGTTGAATAATGCTTTCCTATGGGGAGGTCTAGCACACGCGCGGTCATTGCCGCGCATGCACACTTAGGTCGCCCCCACCGGCTGACGTCAACGGGGAGGAGCCTGACCCAACGCCATCGGCGCTATATTAAAGGAACACTATAGTCACCTAAATTACTTTAGCTAAATAAAAGCAGTTTTAGTAGATCATTCCCCTGCAATTTCACTGCTCAATTCACTGTCATTTAGGAGTTAAATCACTTTGTTTCTGTTTATGCAGCCCTAGCCACACCTCCCCTGGCTATGATTGACAGAGCCTGCATGAAAAAAAAACTGGTTTCACTTTCAAACAGATGTAATTTACCTTAAAAAATTGTATCTCAATCTCTAAATTGAACTTTAATCACATACAGGAGGCTCTTGCAGGGTCTAGCAAGCTATTAACATAGCAGAGGAGAAGACAATCTTAATTAAACAGAACTTGCAATAAAGAAAGCCTAAATAGGGCTCTCTTTACAGGAAGTGTTTATGGAAGGCTGTGCAGGTCACATGCAGGGAGGTGTGACTAGGGTTCATAAACAAAAGGATTTAACTCCTAAATGGCAGAGGATTGAGCAGTGAGGCTGCAGGGGCATGTTCTATACATCAAAACTGCTTCATTAAGCTTAAGGTGTTCAGGTGACTATAGTGTTTCTTTAAGGTAAGTGGCTGAAGGGGGGACCTAGTAACCCTATAGTGCCAGAAAAACGAATGTGTTTAAAACGGGACATTATAGTCACCAAAACAACTTAAAGGGAAACTCCAGTGCCAGGAAAACAATCCGTTTTCCTGGCACTGGAGGGTCCCTCTCCCTCCCACCCCCCAATCCCCGGTTACTGAAGGGGCGAAAACCCCTTCAGTCACTTACCTCAGGCAGCGACATGTCCCACGTCGCTGCCTGCTCCTCCCCCGCCGCTCCTCCTTCTTCCTCTGTCGGCCGGTGGGCGAGACTGATCCCGCCCACCGGCCGAGGAGTCCCAATGCGCATGCGCGGCAGTGCCACGCATGCGCATTGGCGCACCCCATAGGAAAGCATTGAAAATGAATTTCAATGCTTCCCTATGGGGAATAGAGCGACGCTGGAGGTCCTCACACAGCATGAGGACGTCCAGCGACGCTCTAGCACAGGTTTCCTGTGCTAGGGACCAGGAAGTTCCCTCTAGTGGCTGTCTAATAGACAGCCACTAGGGGAAGACTTAACCCTGCAAGGTAATTATTGCAGTTTATAAAAAACTGCAATAATTACACTAGCAGGGTTAAGGGTAGTGGGAGTTGGCACCCAGACCACTCCAATGAGCAGAAGTGATCTGGGTGCCTGGAGTGTCCCTTTAAAGGGACACAATAGTCACCAGAACACTACAGCTTGATGAGAAAAGGCAGTGTTTTCATTGCTGCCTAGGGACACCTCCAGTAAAAGTCACTCAGACAGCCATTCAAGGTGCATCCTGGGTCAGTGCTGAGGTTCAGCGACTCCATGCTTTGCATAGAGGCGCTGAACATTCCCCATAGATATGCACTGGTTCAATGCATTTCTATGACGAGATGCTGATTGATGCAGAGGGGGTGATTTTGCCGCGCACCTGCATTAGCCTCCCAATGCTTTCCCATAGGAAAGCATTGGATTGGCTGAGATAATTAAGTCTGATGATCTTAGCCAGGGAGGTGTAGCAAGGCCAGTGCTGGCAGACCCACAAAGCGATGGAATAAAGGTAAGTCTCATTCAAGGGAGGCAAGGAACGGGGGAGGGATGGAGCCACCTAATTAGTGTTTTTAACACTATAGGGTCAGGAACAAACGTTTATATCACTGAC
Source organism: Pelobates fuscus (assembly GCF_036172605.1). NCBI lineage: Eukaryota > Metazoa > Chordata > Amphibia > Anura > Pelobatidae > Pelobates > Pelobates fuscus. Next base: position 110,589,750 of record NC_086327.1, on the reverse strand, counting down.
CCTATATAAAGCAGTTTTGTTGTATAGATCATTCGCTGCCATTTAAAAGTTAAAGGACCACTCTAGTGCCAGGAAAACAGACTCGTTTTCCTGGCACTAGAGTGCCCTGAGGGTGCCCCCACCCTCAGGGACCCACTCCCGCCAGGCTCTGGGGGGAGGAAGGGGTTAAACTTACCTCTTTCTCCAGCGCCGGGCGGGGAGCTCTACTCCTCCTCCTCCTCCTCCTCCTCTTCTTCCTCGCGACGTCATCGGCTGAATGCGCATGCGCGGCAGGAGCCGCGCTCGCATTCAGCCGGTCGCATAGGAAAGCATTCATAATGCTTTCCTATGGACGCTTGCGTGCTCTCACTGTGATTTTCACAGTGAGAAGCACACAAGCGCCTCTAGCGGCTGTCAGTGAGACAGCCACTAGAGGCTCTGGAGGCTGGCTTAACCCTCAGAATAAACATAGCAGTTTCTCTGAAACTGCTATGTTTATAAAAAAAAAGGGTAAAAGCTAGCTGGACCTGGCACCCAGACCACTTCATTAAGCTGAAGTGGTCTGGGTGCCTAGAGTGGTCCTTTAAATTACTTTGTTTATGCAGCCCCCTAGCCACAGCTCCCAGCATGTTACACATCCTTCCTAAACACTTCCTGTAAAGTAAGATCCAATATTTAGACTTTCATTATTGCACAGCATGTTTAATTTAGGATTTTTGTTAAAAGCCTTCTATAGTACACAGGAGCCTCCAGTGTGTGCTTAAAGTTCAATTAACAAAGTAGGAGTAATTTAACATATGATTACAAATTAAACCATTTTTTTCTTGCAGGCTTTGTGAATCACAGCCAGGGTAGGTGTTTGGCCAGGGCTGCATAAAGAGGAACAACAGTGATTTAGCTACTAGATGGCAGAGAACTAAGCAGTGGAAACTTCAGAGGCACGATCCATACACCTAAACAACTTCATTAAAGGGACTCTCAGTGCCAGCACTGCAGGTCCCCTCATCTCCCATTCTCAGTTGCTGAAGGGGTGAAAACCCTTTCAGTGACGAGGGACATCGTCGCTGCTTCTTCCTCCGCCCACGCTCCACCCCGTCACCATGTCAGCCGGCAGAGGAGACCTAATGCGCGTGCGCGGCGTGCATTAGATCTCTCCATAGGAAAGCATTGAAAATGCTTTTCAATGCTTTCCTATAGGGATTTTAGCGACGCTGGAGGTCCTCACACAGCGTGAGGACGTCCAGCGACGCTATTGCACAGAAAACCTGTTCTATAGACCAGGAACTGCCCTCTAGTGGCTGTCTAGTAGAAGCAGAGATAGTAGAGACTGTACATACTAACAAGGACTGCTCATTCTAAAACATTTAAATTAGACTTGCAAACTGATAGCAGCCACCACGCCACGGCTGCTGTTTATTCAGCAATTCCACTCTTCCTATGTGATGATTGGAACGGTTGCCAGCGGCAAAACTACATAAACGAAACTCGTGCTTGATGATTTATGGAATACGATCGCACACCATAGTCAAGAGCCTGATAGTCCCATAACTTCTCATTTAAGCAGAAATGCTAATGCAAAAGGAACACTCTCTACTAATTAAGTTGCCTAGAGGCTCCTGACAATGTCCAACATTTTAATAACAAATCTTTGTTATAAACTTCGTCTCACCACGTGTGCACCCCAATCTCAGTCGCATTTAACACAGAGAATTAAAGGACCACTCTAGTGCCAGGAAAACACTCGTGCCCCCACCCTCAGGGCCCCCCTCCCGCCGGGCTCTGGAAAGGGGAAAGTGATTAAAACTTACCTTTTTCCAGCGGTGGGCGGAGAGCTCTCCTCCTCCGATCCTCCTCCCCGTCGGCTGAATGCGCACGCGCGGCAAGAGCTGCGCGCGCATTCAGACGGTCACATAGGAAAGCATTCATAATGCTTTCCTATGGACGCTTGCGTGCTCACTGATTTTCACAGTGAGAATCACGCAAGCGCCTCTAGCGGCTGTCAATGAGACAGCCACTAGAGGAAATAGGGGAAGGCTTAACCCATTCACAAACCTAGCAGTTTCTCTGAAACTGCTATGTTTATGAAAAAATGGGTTAACCCTAGAAGGACCTGGCACCCAGACCACTTCATTAAGCTGAAGTGGTCTGGGTGCCTAGAGTGGTCCTTTAAAGCCTCCACGTGCCAATTTTGACCAGCCTTGATAACACTGATTGGCTCAAAAGCGATTTAGTGCAACACTCTCAGCCATTCACTGCACCAAGCTGGGTGAAATTGACACTGATAATGTTGAAGGGTTATCAGTGTCGACAAGATGGGAGAGATCCCTTTGTACCGGTTAGAGCAGGCTTCCCCCAAACTCTGGCCCTCCAGATGTTGCTGAACTACAACTCCCATGATTCTATGAATGAAATAGGCTGAGAGTCATGGGAGTTGTAGTTCAGCAACATCTGGAGGGCCGGAGTTTGGGGAAGCCTGGGTTAGAGCCACAACACCTATCAAACCAAAGGTAACATTAAACCGTGAGAAGGTGCCCAAGGCACTCTAGGCATATCAACCACTATAGTGGCCTGTAGCGGTTAGGTAGCTTAGTGTATTTTCCTTTATACTTTTGCTAGAATTTCTCTTTACATGACAAACAGATCAAATTGTCTTCTTTACAAAAGCACCGCATTTTTGTACGACAGCCGACATTCTCAGTCAATTAATAAAAACCAAAGCGGATATTGAAGTTTAAACTATCACTGCAGACCAGAAGGGCCACTGGTGCCCAATAAAAAAAGCGTAAGTGTTTGTAAACATTTTGCACCTTACTGTGAGATGCAATCAGGGGACTCCTGGCAACATAAACACTACAGCATGCCATATTGATTATGGTGCTTGGTGTATCCCTTTAACCGTGTAATGACACACAGGAGGTATATTCACCAACTCAGTATTTTAGTGAATTAAAATCAAAAAAGGACAAATTGTGACTGTAGCAGAGTAGAAGATTGTTTTCCAGATCAGCTATTTCAGCCTAATTTGAAATTAGATTTTTTTCAATTCACTAAAATTTGCTGGTTACTGAATGGATACAATACTGTCACTAGTCTAATACTATCCTTACCTTTTGTGTCACTTTACCCCACTCCCTCTAGCATGTAAGCTCATTGAGCAGGGCCCTCAACCCCTCTGTTCCTGTGTGTCCAACTTGTCTGGTTACAACTACATGTCTGTTCGTCCACCCATTGTAAAGCGCTACGGAATTTGATGGCGCTATATAAATAATAATCAAGATGACGAACAGGACACGTTGATTATCAAATCCTGGCGTATACTACACCAGTATTAATAATAATAAAATGTTTGTAATGAATTATGATAACTCCCGTTTTAAAAATGTATTTGATTTCTAGGATTGCACCACGGATTTATGTCACTGTCAACAAATAATTGCTGGACACCAATGATTGTAAAGCCATATATAGAGTACAGGCCACAATAGCTAACCTTTGGCACTGTATTTGCTGTGAACTACATTTGACATGTTTTTTTTTTCCCAACCATTTGTATGGATGATCACCATGGGGGAATGTCTCTCACAAGAAATGGGGAGTGCCAAAGGTTAGCCATGACAGAGATCAATGGTGTAACTGGGCCAATATCCCATTAATATCACATTTTAATAAATATACATTAATAGTGTGTCAATCATGTGGCCCTACCACACAGCCCCTACAGACACACCAGGAGGGTTGCTATTGGATACTGTGTGGTCTGTCCAGGCTGACTGTGTAATATATGTTTATATATATATTAATAAAGAGATCACTGGATCCCTCCAGGGTGAGGGCAGGTTAAACTACAGAATGAAAAATGGACAAGATGAGCCATAGACCCCCTTTTCTTTCACGGCACCACAAGGCCTCACGGGATTTGTAGTTTTTCAGAGAGCCATGTAGACGGCAGCCTGCCGGTGTTCGGACTACATTTCCCGGCATGCCTGGCAAAGGCACAACTCACTTCCGCCTCTCGTTCTGTGCCGACGAGGCAGGGCGAGGGTCGGTGGCAGAGGGAGACGGCGGCTCCCGCGTCCTGCGCTGAGGGGCCCCGGGCGCGTGACAGGGAGGCGGAGGCGGTGTGTGTGTGCCCGACGGCCTGTTAGCAGCCGGTTACCCTCCCCCCCCCCCGCAGAGTCCCAGCTGGCCCTTACCTTGCCTGCTCTTGCCCGAGTCGGAACTGCTGAGAGCTCCAGAAGCCTACACGTCACAGTCCCAGCCCACCGGCAGGCAGGCGGAAGCAGCAGAGAGCCGAGCGGTCGATCGATGCCCTCTCCCAGGATTGGATTCTAGCAGCGGGGCTGCTCTCTCTCACTCTGTGTCCTCACATCCTCCAGTTCACAGGCTGCTGCCCTGATAGGCTGCCTATAAAACAGGCTCAGCCAGACTTTGCAATGGATTGCCGATCATCAGATCCATTGGGGTTTTAACCACTAAAACCTGGAATGGATGAGAACTGTGCATTTATGGCTAAAATGGGAAATATTCCCAAACTCTGATACTGATCATTTCTGATTTTAATCTATATAATAGCCAAGTTGAAACCACAGTACAAGGTTATTTATTTAACCCCTTAGTGACCAAACTTACCGTTAAGGACCAGGGCTGTTTTTAAATTTCTGCGGTGTTTGTGTTTAGCTGTAATTTTCCTTTTACTCATTTACTGTAACCCACACATATTATATACAGGTTTTTCTCGCCGTTACATGGTCTTTCTAAAGATATACTTTTACTATAAAAAAATTATAAAATATGATGAAATTTTTTTATTTTTTTTAAACACTTGTTCTAAATCTGTTAGGTATCTATAACCACCAAAAACACCCGTGCTAAAAAGTTTTAACATTTTGTCCTGAGTTTAGAAATACCCAATGTTAACATGTTCTTAGCTTTCTTTTTTTTTTTTTTTTGCGAGTTATAGGGCTATAAGTACAAGTAGGACATTGCTGTTTCAAAATATATATTTTTAAAATGTATCATTAGTGACATTGTAACACTGTTATCTGTCATAAATCTCTGAATCACACCTCACATGTACATATTTTTTTAAAGAAGACAACCCAGGGTATTCAATATGGGGTATGTCCAGTCTTCTTTAGTAGCCACTTAGTCATAAACACTGGCCAAAATTAGCATTTATATTTGTGTGTTAAAAATGCAAAAAACAATTATGAACACTAACTTTGGCCAGTGTTTGTGACTAAGTGGCTACTAAAATAGTCTGAACATACCCCATTTGCAATACCTCGGGTTGTCTACTTTTGCAAATGGTATACCAACATGAACGGAAACTCAAGCGGTCCTTAAGGGGTTAAAGGAATACTCCAAGCCCCAGAGCATTGTTGTTATCTCAATGAAGTGATCTGGATGCCAATCCCTGTCTGTTTAACCCGGGGACTGAAAACATTGCTGTTTTGCAGGAAAATCAATGTTGTCATTAAAATTCTAGTCTAACCCTTTTTTTTTTTTTTTTTGGTAATTCTTTATTAGTTCAAAAATGCAGCATTGCATACATGGTGAACATAGTTAAGGTATACAGTAAGGTTTACAGCTTGTACATTTGGTTATAATCATATAATTTGACATTTGCGAGGGTCTATTGCGTTACAATCTGTGAAGCAGTTTACACATAGACTCATTTGAGCTGGGCTCCAGCTGTGGTGTACACCAGTTGATAAGGAGCGGATAGCATGGTGTGCCCATCTGTTGGTTGGCTCCATCTTGAACTGCTTTTTTGATGTGAGTAGTAGATGGGGGAGAGGGGGGGGGGGAGTTAAAAGAGAGGATAGAGAGCGCGAACAGAGGAGTGGGGGGGAGGACAGAGACCCGGATGACCTTGTCAGATCCCCCCACGTGTTGTTTACGGGTTTCCGTTCTTTTCCAGTAATTCCTTCCCCGGTTGCCACACCATTTTAAAGGAGGTAGGGGTATTACGCACCTGCGTTGTCAGTTTATCCATAAGGAAGTTATAATTTATTTTAGTGATAACCTTGTCTAGATGAGGGGTATTGGCATTGAGCCATTTTTGGGCTGGTATTATTTTGTTCACTAATTTCTGTTCTCGAGCCGTAAGGCTTGGTCAAGAGATAGGTCCACGAGTCTCTACAGACCGGCCTCTCCCGGACGTCTGTCATTAGTTTTTCTATTGCTAGCCAAAAGCTCTCTACCTTTGGACAGGTCCACCACATGTGGACGTAGGTCCCCTTTGCGCCGCAGCCCCTCCAGCAATTATCCATTGGAGTTTTGCCCATTCGGTATAGTTTGATAGGGGTGGTATACCACCTCATGAGAGTTTTGTATGACTGCTCTTGGAGCACCACGCAGATGGAGTCCTTAGCTGCTGCCTGCCAGATATTCCGCCTTTCCCTTCCCTCTAAGGTTTGGCGTAGGTCCGTTTCCCAGTGTGTAATGTATGCAAGGGGTTCTTCGTCGCCCTCTGGGGAGCTGAGCTGGGCATATAGGGAAGTTATCAAACCTTTGCATGCTGTCTCTGTCATGCAGAGTCTTTTGTAGAATGTGAGCGGGGCCCTGGCTGCTGCTCGTATGTGTTCATTCCTAGCAAAGTCTCTCAATTGAATATATCTGAAATGGTCTTTTGTGGTTAGTGGTGCGTGTTGTTTGAGTTCGTCGAAAGTCCTAAATTTGTCCTTGTCGTACATTTAGCAGTACCGCTGTAGCCCTATGTATTCTAGTCCTCTGAAGTTCCGTGCCCTCATTCCCGGTTCGAATGCTTTGTTTCTTAGGTAAGGGGTGAGGGCGTGCTAGTTAGCGAGTACTTTCTAGTGGTAGCGTCCTATATCTTAACAGAGTTTAATATTGCTGGGCAGTCTGTGCCGAGTGGGGGCCGGTCTGGTTTTGGTACCCATATCCAGTACTGCGGGAGGTCTGATCCCATTATTAAGGATTCTAGTTCCGCCCACCGACGTGTGTCGGTGGGTGAGTGCCATTAAATAATTTGTGCTAATTGTGCAGAGAGGTAATATGTTTAGGATGGGTAGTCCCAGGCCTCCCAGCCCTTTTGGTCGATTGAGAGTGCGTCGGGATACCCTGTGTCGTTTGTGTGCCCATATGAAATGATCTATTGTGGTTTGTAATGGTTGCAAGTCCCCTCTCGTCACCTTTATTGGCAGTGCCTGAAAGAGGAACCGCAGTCTCGGCAGTAAGTTCATTTTGATTGCATGAAGTCTTCCTATCCAGGAGATAAGTTTGTTGTGCCATTTGTCTAAGTCTTTGGTTACTGTTTTGATCATTAGTGTATAGTTCTCTGTGTAAAGTCTGGTTGTGTCAGCCGTCTGTTTAGCACTGGGGATTCATGTGCCTTCGTGTGTGGTCGGCTCTTTAGCAGATTTAAAGACTCAGACAAGTACAATAGACCATTATAGGTAATGGAACCGCAGTACACTTGTTAACTTCTTTCCCCCTTTCCCGCCTGTACCCTCCCCGTGAAGTAGGAGACGTCTTGTTAGAGGTGGATATTACGTGTTTGTTGATTATTTACTTTGTTTTAGATATGTATCTATATTATTAAAATAATGATAATAAAACATGATAATGAATTTTATTTTATTTTTTACATACATTATGTCATCTTCCTGTCTTTCGCTCCCCCCCTGTATCCCCTTTGTCGTATTGTGGTGTCGGAGGTCTTGTACTTCCGTGAGCAGGAAGGTGTGACCTTTGCTTTCCTAAAGCGGTCTGTTGCCTCTAATGTACTCCCACGTTCTTTGCCTTTACTTAAAGGAACACTATAGTCACCTAAATTACTTTAGCTAAATAAAGCAGTTTTAGTGTATAGATCATCCCCCTGCAATTTCACTGCTCAATTCACTGTCATTTAGGAGTTAAATCACTTTGTTTCTGTTTATGCAGCCCTAGCCACACCTCCCCCTGGCTATGATTGACAGAGCCTGCATGAAAAAAACTGGTTTCACTTTCAAACAGATGTAATTTACCTTAAATAATTGTATCTCAATCTCTAAATTGAACTTTAATCACATACGGGAGGCTCTTGCAGGGTCTAGCAAGCTATTAACATAGCAGGGGATAAGAAAATCTTAATTAAACAGAACTTGCAATAAAGATAGCCTAAATAGGGCTCTCTGTACAGGAAGTGTTTATGGAAGGCTGTGCAAGTCACATGCAGGGAGGTGTGACAAGGGTTCATAAACAAAGGGATTTAACTCCTAAATGGCAGAGGATTGAGCAGTGAGGCTGCAGGGGCATGTTCTATACACCAAAACTGCTTCATTAAGCTAAAGTTGTTCAGGTGACTATAGTGTCCCTTTAACCTTCCCTCCCCTTGTTCCCTGTAGGTGTGGTGCCCCTTGTCCAGATGTATCCTATTAAAACTATACAACTAGTATAAACATTAAAATAGTTAACTGTTTAAGATTCTGACTTGCGTGTTTCTGGTTACGTTGTTCTAGAACATGTTGCGAGGTGGTGGTGTACAGTCCTGTAAGCTACGTCGGTCTTGCCCTGTGCTCCATCCACTCTCGGGGGAGTAGGCCCAGTGCTCTAGGGCCCCTTTCCGGTAGGTTGAGGTCTGTCGGTTTGGTAGATAGCTACCTAATACCGTGGGAATTAGGGAGTTATCTACTAAGCGGCTGCAAGATGCAGCCACCGCACGAATAGGATCGGAGTTTCATTCATTCGAATGAAATTGCGATCCGAACAAAGTCCCGAATTGTGTTCTAACACGACTGGAGAAACTGTTCTCATTCTGTTAGGATGCAATTCGGCAGTTTTGCCGGCGTCCTGTCTAAGTGACAGGACGTTCGGCAATACTGACAGGAAGCATTGTGGGAACAGGGAGGAAAGCTAAGGATCATGGGAAAATTGCTCTGACCACCGGAAACAAAGCACACTTTGCTCCTCAGCTGGTCATGGCATAGGAAACCTCCAGAAGAGAAATAGTCCCTACGTTGTCTTAATTTTTAAAGAAAACTAGAGCAGACAGAAAGAAATGAAGAACTTATCCTGACAGAGGGAGAGAAGAGGAATCGATTGGGGAAAGGTAAGTTCGGCATGACAGTGCCGCTTTAAGCTGCCATTACACTCGGTGGCTAGCCACGCCCCCTCCAGTCTAACCCTTTTTAACACACTTCTTTTTACCTTATGACACCCTTTTAGGCATTACTAGATATGTCTTCCCCTTTTAAAACTTTTAAAAAATACAATACATTTTCATTCATTCTTGCACAGGGTGAAGCTCCCGGCCCTGCTCTCCAGACCTCCATCCGACTTCATCCCTGACTTCACAAAGTGAAAGTCCAGTAAAATTAATCAAATCACTGAAGTGGTCATGGTGGTTGGAGTGACGATTTAACACATCTCTAGTGGCTGTCAGGAAGATGTGCATGTGCACTAGCCTCCCAATCCTCCCCCTTTGACTTTGCATGAGGACGTCTAGCATCCCCCATAGGCAAGTTTTGAATGAATGCTTTCCTATGGGGAACACCTAATGCATGCGCTGCACTTGCTGGTGCATGCGCATTAGGTTGCTGGCGTAGGAGTAGGAGTATCACAACCCAGTGCCAAGGGATTTCGAAGCTGGAATCAGGTAATTGAGAAGAGGGTTTTTAATGCATTATTTGCCGTCGGGGGGTGAGGGGGGGGGGGGGGGGTTAGTGAGGGAAAGAGAGACATTACAGTGTTATGAATACAGTTTTGTATTCTGAAAACTATAGTGTTCCATTAAAATGTTGTAGGGGCGTCAGTGTTCCTTTAGTGGCCCCAAAGATATACCGTAAAACCACAAATCTAAATTGGCACTGTGAAAAATATAGAGCGGAAACACATACTTAGGCAGACTAGATGGGCTAAACGTTTCTTATCTGCCGTCACATTCTTTATTTCTATACTTTAAGGAGTTAAAACTGTTGTGGGCCAGAAATCGATGATGTCTTTGTGCAGCAGTAACAGGACACCAGGTAGTAAGGGTTGGAAGTGAATACAAACAGTTTTCTTTAATTATCTTTTAGAAACATCGTTTTATTCAGGCAAACACTGACACAATGCGAAACACAAAGTTAAAGACCTTCTGTATTAGTGAATGTGAGAAAAAGTAGAATTTCCCATTATTTTTATCTTCAGCAGAAAAAAATAATCAAATAATAGACAAAAGAGCTAAAACTATCCTCAAACAAATACATGAAAACAAGTACAATGAAAAGGTGTTAAAAGACTGTGTGATACCTTAGTCTTGGCGAACATCCCAGTGGCAAACAATATACGCAGCAAACTAACAATACATGACACATCAGCAAGAGATCGCAATGGTTGGTTTACCCCTGCGCCACTTTATTAGAGTGCTAGCTTTTTGTGGAACGAGGAGAAACTGGATTTAGATGTGCAGTGAAGAAAATGGGACAATCTAGTATGCCAAGCAGTCTGTTTGTGAATACAACAGGAAGGTGCATAGAAACAAACAACATTTTAGGACTGGGATACTCCAATGCCATGACACACCTTATGTCAGAGTAAATGTGCAATCAGTGACAAAGCAATAAAATAGAAGAATGTCTGGAGATTAGGCTCAACAGGTTTGTCAAGAAAAAGGTAGATATGTGAAGAAATACGTGTGTATGGGCTCCATGAAAACAGGATTCATCAGTGGCTAACTGCAAAAAGACTTTCACTATGGAGATAGTACTATTAAACCAGTAGGTTAAGGGGGCACTTCAGACCCCTTTATTTAGGTGATATTACATGTGTACGCATTGATTATGACACTAGCCGATAGACTTTTAATCATACCCATACGACTGCAGTGCATGGATAGAACATTACTCTGCCTTTGTTTCATTAAACAAGAATGTTATGTAGTTGTTCGTATTTAGATTAGCCTATATTTGATTGCTCTCATCTCTGTTATCTTAGCCCTTGGCTTGCCAACTTCTTTTTACCTTCAGTTACCCTAAACCTCATCTCATTCATGACTATTCTCCACCTGTTTGTATGTGTGTTTTATACTACAACACAGTTTTAACCCCAATCACTAGGACCGGACTGGCCTTCAGGCATACCGGGCAAATGTCCAGTGGGCCGCGATGGCCATGGGCCGAGACCGACAGGGGAGATTACAGGATCTCCACGTCGGCCCATGCAGAGCTGGCGCTATCCGAGCGCCGGCCCTGCTATGTGCAGCACCCCTCACACTTCACCACTACACACATTACGCTCCAGATAAACGCTAGATCCCTTACCCTATATACACTCTGAATCCTCTACACACACACACACACAATCTCACACACACACACACACACAATCTCCTATTACACACTCTGGGTCCTTTACACACTAGATCCCTCAGACACACACAGCACCCTCATTTACAGCACCATCACACACAGCACACTCTCACATATATATACCCTCAGTGAGTTAAGAGACAAAGAAAATTAGAAACATAGAATGTGACGGCAGATAAGAACACCCTCACACACACTGCACCCCTCTTACACATACACTGCACACTTTACACATACACACAGCACACCCAACACACTGCGCCCCTCGCACATACAATATGTCCAAACATATACATACTACAGCACCCCTCACACTGCACCACTACACACATTACGTTCCAGATAAACGCTAGACCCCTTACCCTATATACACTCTGAATCCTCTACACACACACACACACAGAAACACACAATCTCCTATACACACTCTGGGTCCTTTACACACTAGATCCCCTACACACACACACTGCACCACATACACACACTACATTCCTGACATACAAACTCTCGATCCCCTATGCGCACACTACATTCCTTGTAAGCAAACACGTACAATATTCTCTAAACACACACTCTCTACAACCCCTACACACACTACGTCACCTATATACACACACACACACACACACACTACAGCCCATATGCACACACTCGTTACATCCTCTATACACACACTATGCTCCCTATACGCACATTCTCTACAGCCCCTAGCCACACATATTACACCACAAACACAAACGATATCGACCTATTTACACAATACCACACCACAATCAGCTCACTCTACACCCATGCAATCCCACAAGCAGGCTCCAAAACACATGCACTATATGCTTTCCGGGCCCTTTTGTCCTCTGGTATACCACTTATGGAGACACCAGAGACAAACTAAAAGCAAACACAACGCAAGCATATTATTACATTTGCTTGTGCTGTGCAGTACAAATGCAGGGCGTTTTTCTCATGCTAGAGCTCTACAGCGGGGCTCTGCACATTGAACCAACATGTTCACTTTGACAGGTGGCGTGCTTGTCATTAGTGATGACAAAACACACCCTCTCTGGCCCCACCCCCTTCTCAGGGGGCCGCTGTGATTGAAAAATGCCCAAATTTTTTTCCCAGTCTGGCCTTGCTATTCACTCTAAGTCTAGGTAATACCAGTGCCATCTTAACAACATTATGGGACCTGGGCAAAGCGATCAATAAAATAAAAAAATTGGAGTAATGCACAACTGGTGTTTAAAGTGCACACCCAGGTGCTACCACATTTATTTAAAGCACAACATGCAGATTGCAAACATTTCGGGCTATGGTCCTACAATAACATATATATACATAAAGTGCTCACATTATTTCAAGACCCTCAAGCACTTGGTACCTCAACGGTGCAGCATTGTGTCTTTTTTTTTCTCTAAAGTGTCGTTTTACCCACATACCCCAAGCCGCACGGACACTTGGGAATATATACCACATACTCAGTCTGACGTGTGAAAAATCCTTTCAACTTAATCTGTTCACCTGTTCTAGGATGGCTGCAAAATTCACCCTTAATAATCCCACTGTAGTGGTTACAATTTAAACAGGGATATGTCCCATGTACAGGTTTTGAAAGGAACGTTTGTCTGGCGTTAGTCTGTGTGTCAGCCCTGACTACCTTGTCTCTTATAGAGTGCCCACGTTTTTTGGATACACACAGACAGACAATGATGGGTGCAGTGTGTGTGAGAGGGGTGCATTGTGTGTGAGGGGTGCTGTGTGTGTGAGAGGTGCTGTGTATGAGGGTCTGTGTATTGTTCTGTGTTTCTATGTGTGTTGCTATGTATCTGCGTGTTTCTGAATGAATGTATGTGTCTGTGTTTCTATGTATCTGTGTATGAGTGTTGCTATGTGTTTGTGTGTTTTTTTTATGAGTCTTTGTGTTTCTGTGTGTGCCTCTATGTGTCTGTGTATTGTTAAGTGTTTCTGTGTATCTGTGTGTTTGTGTATGAATGCGTGTGTGTTGCTATGTGTTTGTTAATGAGTCTGTGTATCTGGGTATAAGTCTGTGTGTGTGTATATCAATGTGTGTGTGTTTGTGTCTGTGTGTGTAAATGCATGTATGAGTGTGTAATGCACGTGTGTGTATGATGCACATGTAACTTGCCTAATAAAGAAATAAATCTACAGATGGGGTGGGGCTTGACAAAATGTATATTTGTCCTTGTTCCCCTACTGGGGACCCCACACCTTCTTTTGAATGGTAAATGGGAAAACTATATGATACAATGTGTCCAGCTGATATATTTAAACAAATTAACAGTTTATTTTACATTTCTCATTGCAATAGAGTCATTAACTGTAACTTTACATCCAATGGACACAATAATAGTAACCACGTTACAGCAGTGGAACCAGCCCCCCGGCACGCAAGGGGTTAACTGACTGGCGCATGCGCTCTCATCACCCCCCGCAGGGCGTGGCCTTGCCAGGTGCCGACTGCTAATTGGGTCAGCGAGAGTGGGTTCAGCCACGCCCCTCGTTACGGAAGGGCCGTTTGACGACTTTGCCTGGCAACCAAATGTAAACATTCGCAGGCAAGATGGCGGCGCCCATGGCACAGAAAAAAGCATCTCGTCACTACGTTGGTGAAGTGAAGACACAGCTCCGACACGGTAATAAAGCACAGCCAGCCGACCGGGAGAGGGAGATAAACCCAGAACACCGTGCGGGAAATTAACCTGCGCTGCACTGTAATAACACTGGGTAGTACCCATTCATTGTATTAGCTGGTCCCAACCTGGTCACACAGGCAGCTGGCTGTGGGCTATTTACAATAAATGCAAAGTGTTCATCCAGCCTCCTAGTATCCATTATTCTGTGATTTGTATTTTGTATTCTGTTTGGGTGGTCTAGTCTTGTATTATTATATTCAGTCTCAGCTCTCTGTGTTGTGATCAGACCCCCTGCCCGTATTTATGGAACGCCCATCATTACTCAGAGCTCCAGTGGTTTAGGTCTTTCCTCCAGTTTACACTCCTTGACCATACAGGGTAGCCTGAGATCACGAGAGGTTATGTAAAGTGGGAAATTCTCCAATGGGGGGGAATTCAAGTTTTAGATTTAGTTTTCTTCTTTGTGCACCTGCTATTCTACTTGTAAGTGAATTAGTATGCTCTGCAAATGCACAGTAATATTTCACTCCATTATTTTGGGGGTACCCTGGATTCCTTGTTAAATAAGTAGTGGTCCATAAACAGCTTTTCTTTTAATTCACACTATGTTGTGGAGTAATGGGTATATATGATGAAAGTTTGGGTGACAAACTGAAATGTTGATTTTTTACACCTTTGGAGTCCTGGGAGTGCTATCTCGCAATTTGTTGTATATATATACCCATTACTCCACAACATAGTGTGAATTAAAAGAAAAGCTTTTTATGGACCACTCAGGGTTGGGTTGGGCAGGGAGGCAATTGCCCCCCAGGCTGACCTAAATAATTTTAAATCTGGCTGCTGCAGGGCCGGTCCTAATGCTGCAGCCGCCTGAGCGCTCTGTTAAGAGCCTCAGGCGGCTGCAGCACAGCTTCTCCCCTTCCATGTAGCGTGGCCGAGCTCCTCTCCGGTCCGTGGTGCCCAGCCTGAGTGATAGGAAGGTGCACATTCAGTATGCACTTCCTGTCAGTCCGGCCGGTTACAGGAAACAGAAACTCCACGTGGAACAAGGGGGATAAGAAGAACAAGGGCGGGGGGGGGGGGGGGGTAAGAAGAACATAGGGGGGAGTGGGGGAGAGTAAGGGTGAGGAGAAGGGGAGATGAAGAGAACGGGGGGACTGAGAAGAACACAGGGAGGGTGGGTGGTGAGGAGAACACAGGGAGGAGAGGGGGTAAGAAGAACACAGGGAGGGGGGGTGAGGAGAAGGGGAGGTGAAAACACAGGGAGGGGGGAGGTGAGAAGAACACATGTAGGGGGGGTGAGTGAGAAGAACACAGGGGGGTGAGGAGAACACATGGAGGGGGGGGGTGAGAAGAACACAGGGTGGGTGGAGGGGGGGATGAGAAGAGACCGCTAGGGGAGGGTGGGGAGAGCTCTAAGGGACAGAACGGACAGCTCTATAGGACAGGGGGCAAGACAGGGAGCTCTTTCACACTACGCGCACACGCACACACAATGCATCCCTATACATACACAGAAACACAACATGCTTCCCTTACACACAGAGAAACGGACAATGCATCCATTACACACACACAATGCAAACCTTACACACAAAGACAATGCATCCTTTGCACACATACACAGAAACACACAATGCAAACCCTTACACACACATACAAACACACACACTGCTTTTCTTACATACACACAGAAACACAATGCATCTCTTACACACACTCAATGCACACACATACAGACACACACCTTTCATCCCTTATGCATACAAACACAGATTCACACAATGCATCCCTTACACACAACCAGAAACACACAATACATCCCTTATACACAAATACAAACTGCTTCCACTACACACAAACACACTGCATCACCTATACTAACTGGTATCCCTATACACTACATACCATAAGCACACATATTATATCCTCTACAATAACACATAACACACACTCCACTCCCTGTGAGCGAACTCGTGGGTGGAACAAATAAGTGGACTTATGAGTGGGCCTTATGGGCATACTCACTGTCAGGCCCTGGGGCCCAGAACTTGAGCTGTGTAAGGGGCCCCAAAAATGGAGCTGCTTCCAATTCTCACAGAACATTGAATTTTGTGACCACAGTTGCAAACAGCCTACAGAGATCCTGTTCTACACCAGACCAGTGGAGCCAAACTGCAGCCCACCATCATCCTCATCTGGTTGTAAGTAGGCAATCTAGTATGATATTTGTGACACTAATCTATAATTTACCTCACATTAAAGGGACACTATAGTCCCCAGAACCACTTCAGCTTAATTAAGTGGTTCTGGTGTCTATAGCCGGTCCCTGCAGGCTTTTTTATGTAAACACACACTGTGTGCAGCACTGGCGTTAGTTCATATGGCAGATCATATGGGTGGGGCATTGTGATGTCACATGGGGGCGGCAAATTTTTATTTTGCCTAGGGCCCACAGGAGGGGAGTGCACTGATTGCACTGCACTCTCCTCCTGCCCAGACCCGTCTTTACCGCAGTGCAAGTGCCCTCTGCCCCTAATTTACAGTGGCTCACACTCACAGTAAGTAGTGCCTGGAGCCCTTTGCAGAGACGGGAACAAAGAGGTTCGGTGGCGCTGTGCTGGGAAAATGTGATTACTCTTCACTTCCTCTCAGCCTACAGAGCAGTGCATGGGGGAGAGAGAGGAGGAGGCATGATTTAATCTTACAACAAATCCAGTAAGCAAATCTTTATAAATTTGGGGAGATCAGCTCTGTTTTCACAGTTTATTGGGGTTTACTCTGATGTCTGTATTAATATTGAGGGATTTCTAAGTAGTAACATCAGTGTGTGTCAGCAGGGCCAGCCGTTGGGGTGTGCACGCTGTGCGGTCACGCAGGGTGCCATGACAACAGAGGCGCCCGGCGGACAACACAGCTCACAAGTTGGGGACACCAGCATATTCAATTTAAACGATTCGCTGGTGGTCCACTGGTGCGCACCAGCAGTAGGTGCAGTCAGATTATATCCTCTCCCTCGTGGTTCCGGCACTCAGTTAGTGAGTCAGAGCACAGGCTCAGAGATTCTCAGCCTGCACTCTGACAACATTGAAAGTCAGAGCCGTGAAGGAGCAGGTATTAGCATAACATCAATATCCATTCTAAAACTAGGAAAAGGTGGGCATGGATGGTGAACTGATTTGGTGGTGCAATGGGCCACTTGACTGGTTTTGCCCCCCAGGCCTAAGGCTGCCAGCTCTATACCAAAGGAGTTGTGGTGGGAAAAAAGTGTGGATGAAAACCCCTTCCACCTGAAGTAAGTGGATAGTGAGCCTTATGTGGCTTTTTGTTGCCCAGTGCACAAACATATATATACCTGTGTGTGTGTGTATGTATATATATATATATATATATATATATATATATATATATATATAGATTTGCTGTAACCCATGTATTATTAATAAAGACAAATCATTTTCTTCAAAAAGCCCAGCATGTGCCTTTCTTCGTGGAGATTATATATATATATATATATATATAAAGGAAAAGTAGATAGCACTCCACGGACTCGCTTTGTTAAATAAAAATTAACTTTTAATGCTCCAAGTTAAAAAATCGACGTTTCAGTCTGACCAATCAGACTTTCATCAGGACAAGGTTAGCAACAGACAAAATCCCACATATATACCCCACCAAAACCCTTAATCAAACAGTGTACTCACCACACCTGGCAAAGTGTAACTCCCACAAGCTACTCGGTCAATTGCCCCGCCGAGAATGCCGGTCGCGTGTGGATGACGTCACCACGCATCACGCACGCGTCCGTCCAGCGCACAGCACTGCCGGGAGCGTCTCCATAGCAACCAGACGCTGTCCTGTCTCTGCGGGCGCGGACCGGGGCTTGCAGGATCTGTCACACAATAAAGCACAGTGTGGTCGGATTCACCTCATACCACAATAAAACAGTGTCAATAAACACATATAAAAAAGGAAGAACATTCAATATTCATGCATAAATCCTATTATACTTAAAAACAAATATTACCGCTGGGGGACTGTCTGAAAGGCCCTATCTCATAACATAGAGGGTATGGCTGCTCTCTTAAAGGAACATCACGTTATGGGATAATACTGTATGAACAACTTTTCTCGTTTAAACACTGTCACTGAAGGAAGAATAGGTGCCACACCGACACTCTTCTATTTATTATAATCCTGCCAGTCACTTCAGCTGGCTGGATGATGAATAGTGTGTGCCTATGCAAGGCCATATGCCCGCATTAAACTATATAGGCACTAACTGCCCCACTTAATCTCGTGCAATATATCCCCTCTCTACTAAACATCGCACCAGGCGATCAGTTGTCCAACAAAGAAGTTTTATTCTATGTAGTGATACGGATCACCTACTGGAATCTGCGCTTAAACCTAATAATCCTTTACTAGCGTAAATCAAAATTAAGGAACACCAATTAGGTCCAAATCAAATCGCCACATATAAAGGAAAAGTAATAATCAGACATATAAGCCGACCTAAGTAAACACTGATCACTTCACCTACATCTGTTTAAGAAACACAAGGCACAGGTTGCAGCTAGGATCCCTGCGCAACTGTATCCCTCAGACACGTAGGGCTATATTTACTCCTCCATACTCTGAAGGCTCATAGCCTATCCCCCAGGGTGGGCTCATGAGTCGATTCAGGGGTATCCTGGATTCATTGTAAAATACCCTGAACCCTAAACACATCAAAACAATTATAAAAATACTGCTAAAGAGTATTTCTCATTGAGTCCCTTTGGTGCAATCGTGTCCAAGGTTCTGATCCAGTGGATTTCTCTCTGCAAGAGCATTTTCTTCCGATCTCCCCCTCGCCTTGGCAATGGAATATGGTCAACCGCCATTAGTTTTAGTGACGGAAGCGTATGTCCTAGTTCCAAGAAATGTCTGGAGACTGGAAACTCTGATACCCCATCACGGTATGCGACCCGTATATTTGAACGGTGGTTTCGAATCCGTTCCCTTAACGGTAAGTCAGTTTTGCCTATATAAACCAGGCCGCAGGGGCATGACAGCTTGTAGATGACGAAGTCACTGGTACAAGTTAAACGATGTTTAATGGTGTACTGTTTACCAGTATGGGGATGCAAGAACGTACGTCCTGGGACCATATGTCCACAGGTAACACAACCCAGGCACCGATAACACCCGTAATTACTCTTGGTTGTTTTGATGTCATAGCAATGGGAAGGATCCGTCTTCACGAGTAAGTCTCTCAAACTCTTGTTCCTCTTATAACTCATCATTGGCGGAGAAGCAAATTCCTCAGGAAGGCTGTTATCATTGCTCAGTATCCGCCAGTTCTTATTGACCGCTCTTCTCAATGCTGTGGAGGCCGTGTTGTAAATTGTCGGAAACACCAATCGTTGGGTTTTGTTGTTAAAACTTGTCTCCTGCTGCTGGCATTTCAGTAAAGCTTTATCCAAGATAGCTTCCTTATAGCCCCGTTCAAGGAACTTGTCCCTCATGGTGTTAATTTGTTCCTTTGCTTTAAAAGGATCCGAGTTGTTCCTGAAGACCCTTAGGAACTGGGAATATGGTAAGGAAGCTTTCAGATGGCTTGGGTGGAAGCTATCGGCATGTAAGAGTGTATTGCGGTCCGTGGGTTTGGTGAACAGGGTATGAGTAATTCTACTATTTTCAATCCCCACTCTCACGTCAAGGAAATCCACAGTGGTTCTACTGGCTGTCATGGTCAGTTCGATATTGGGGCTCGCCATGTTGATTGTGGCTACCATATCGGAGACGGTTTCTGGATCGCCTCTCACTATCAGGAACAGGTCATCAATGAAGCGTGCATACAATATTATATTGGTCTTGAACGGTTCCAAGATATGTTCCGTTTCGAATTTATACATATAACAGTTGGCATACATGGGTGCCATGGCTGCCCCCATTGAAGTGCCCGCTATCTGGCGATACCAACTGTTCTCGAAACGAAAATAATTGCATGTTAGCACTGCTTCCAACAGTTCCATTACAAATTCGATGGGCGGACCCCGATAATATGGAGATTGTGCCAGTACTTGTCTGGTAGCAGCTATGCCGTCAAGATGGGGAATGACAGTGTACAAGCTTTTGATGTCGCAAGTCAAGAGCATCACAGGTTCAGGGGGTAGATCCACTGCAGAGATTAGTCGTAAGAACGAAGGAGTATCCTTCAAACATGTTGAGAGGTTGACCACTGTCTCCTTCATGAGAAAGTCGAGCCATTGGGCTATCGGTTCCAGGATTCCCTCTTTGGCTGACACAATGGGACGACCGGGAGGTTTTTCGATGCTTTTGTGTACTTTCGGTAAGGTATACAGAATAGGTGTCCTTGGGTTTGATGGTGTCAGAAACTCATATAGTTCCTTAGTTAGATAGTCGGCCTCCAGACCTCTTCTGAGTACCATCTCCAAGTGGTTCTGCAATTGCACCGTGGGGTCCATAGGGAGCTGAAGGTATGTTTGCTGGTCACCCAATTGATTAAGAATCTCTTCACGATAATCCACATAGTTCATAACAACTATGCCTCCCCCCTTGTCAGCTGGTCTTATAACGATTTTGCTGTCATTAGACAACGATGTGATGATCTCTCTGTCCCTGGCCGTGCAGTTAGAGTGTGACTTGTGCTGTGTGCCAAAAATATCTCTTGCTTCCTTCTCCACTGAACGTAGAAAAGTTTTGATCGTGGCTTGGTTGGATATAGGATCAAATGTGCTCTTAGGTTTAAACTTTGATATTTGATCTGTTGCCTGTGCTGGATGGTTTTTGAAGAAATCTTTGAGTCGCATAGTACGTCCGAATTTGAATAATTCACTCTCCCACTGGAGTTGATTAGGTCCGTTGGTGGGGACAAAGGATAACCCTTTGCTAAGTAAATTAAGTTCATCAGGAAGGAGTTTTCTGGATGAGATATTGAAGACCGGTATTACATCTGGAATCGAGGGGGCCTCCCTCTTCCCCCAGAAGGTTCTCCCCTTCTGGCCCCGTCTCGTAATGAGCCTCTTTCTGGTGCCAGATTCCGATATTGGTTCCTCGTCCGTATCCCTGTAACTTCTTTTTGTGCCCCTTCTAAAAAAGGCTCAGAAGTAGTGCTTCTCTCAGGGTAGGTGTCAGACTCCGAATTTGACTCCCCCGATGTTTTGTCGATTGTGAATTGTCGCGGTTTACGTATGAACTTGCGTTTCCTTGCAAACCTCGGACGTTCGCTGTGTCCACTCAACCACCTGTACACCGTGTGCTCTTTATAATCAGCCGCTACTTTTTCCTGTTTCTCTCTTTTAAAGCGTACCAAATCCGTCTTATACTGTTTCACATTTTCCTCTAATTTCAAGAGGGTTGGTGCTGCTTCTACTGATGACAAGAGGATTGTTTGTTGTGTCTCAAGTTCTGTGATCCTTCTCCGTATTTGGACCAGATCTTCTCTCACATCCTCTATCGGGGGAGTCAAATTCGGAGTCTGACACCTACCCTGAGAGAAGCACTACTTCTGAGCCTTTTTTAGAAGGGGCACAAAAAGAAGTTACAGGGATACGGACGAGGAACCAATATCGGAATCTGGCACCAGAAAGAGGCTCATTACGAGACGGGGCCAGAAGGGGAGAACCTTCTGGGGGAAGAGGGAGGCCCCCTCGATTCCAGATGTAATACCGGTCTTCAATATCTCATCCAGAAAACTCCTTCCTGATGAACTTAATTTACTTAGCAAAGGGTTATCCTTTGTCCCCACCAACGGACCTAATCAACTCCAGTGGGAGAGTGAATTATTCAAATTCGGACGTACTATGCGACTCAAAGATTTCTTCAAAAACCATCCAGCACAGGCAACAGATCAAATATCAAAGTTTAAACCTAAGAGCACATTTGATCCTATATCCAACCAAGCCACGATCAAAACTTTTCTACGTTCAGTGGAGAAGGAAGCAAGAGATATTTTTGGCACACAGCACAAGTCACACTCTAACTGCACGGCCAGGGACAGAGAGATCATCACATCGTTGTCTAATGACAGCAAAATCGTTATAAGACCAGCTGACAAGGGGGGAGGCATAGTTGTTATGAACTATGTGGATTATCGTGAAGAGATTCTTAATCAATTGGGTGACCAGCAAACATACCTTCAGCTCCCTATGGACCCCACGGTGCAATTGCAGAACCACTTGGAGATGGTACTCAGAAGAGGTCTGGAGGCCGACTATCTAACTAAGGAACTATATGAGTTTCTGACACCATCAAACCCAAGGACACCTATTCTGTATACCTTACCGAAAGTACACAAAAGCATCGAAAAACCTCCCGGTCGTCCCATTGTGTCAGCCAAAGAGGGAATCCTGGAACCGATAGCCCAATGGCTCGACTTTCTCATGAAGGAGACAGTGGTCAACCTCTCAACATGTTTGAAGGATACTCCTTCGTTCTTACGACTAATCTCTGCAGTGGATCTACCCCCTGAACCTGTGATGCTCTTGACTTGCGACATCAAAAGCTTGTACACTGTCATTCCCCATCTTGACGGCATAGCTGCTACCAGACAAGTACTGGCACAATCTCCATATTATCGGGGTCCGCCCATCGAATTTGTAATGGAACTGTTGGAAGCAGTGCTAACATGCAATTATTTTCGTTTCGAGAACAGTTGGTATCGCCAGATAGCGGGCACTTCAATGGGGGCAGCCATGGCACCCATGTATGCCAACTGTTATATGTATAAATTCGAAACGGAACATATCTTGGAACCGTTCAAGACCAATATAATATTGTATGCACGCTTCATTGATGACCTGTTCCTGATAGTGAGAGGCGATCCAGAAACCGTCTCCGATATGGTAGCCACAATCAACATGGCGAGCCCCAATATCGAACTGACCATGACAGCCAGTAGAACCACTGTGGATTTCCTTGACGTGAGAGTGGGGATTGAAAATAGTAGAATTACTCATACCCTGTTCACCAAACCCACGGACCGCAATACACTCTTACATGCCGATAGCTTCCACCCAAGCCATCTGAAAGCTTCCTTACCATATTCCCAGTTCCTAAGGGTCTTCAGGAACAACTCGGATCCTTTTAAAGCAAAGGAACAAATTAACACCATGAGGGACAAGTTCCTTGAACGGGGCTATAAGGAAGCTATCTTGGATAAAGCTTTACTGAAATGCCAGCAGCAGGAGACAAGTTTTAACAACAAAACCCAACGATTGGTGTTTCCGACAATTTACAACACGGCCTCCACAGCATTGAGAAGAGCGGTCAATAAGAACTGGCGGATACTGAGCAATGATAACAGCCTTCCTGAGGAATTTGCTTCTCCGCCAATGATGAGTTATAAGAGGAACAAGAGTTTGAGAGACTTACTCGTGAAGACGGATCCTTCCCATTGCTATGACATCAAAACAACCAAGAGTAATTACGGGTGTTATCGGTGCCTGGGTTGTGTTACCTGTGGACATATGGTCCCAGGACGTACGTTCTCGCATCCCCATACTGGTAAACAGTACACCATTAAACATCGTTTAACTTGTACCAGTGACTTCGTCATCTACAAGCTGTCATGCCCCTGCGGCCTGGTTTATATAGGCAAAACTGACTTACCGTTAAGGGAACGGATTCGAAACCACCGTTCAAATATACGGGTCGCATACCGTGATGGGGTATCAGAGTTTCCAGTCTCCAGACATTTCTTGGAACTAGGACATACGCTTCCGTCACTAAAACTAATGGCGGTTGACCATATTCCATTGCCAAGGCGAGGGGGAGATCGGAAGAAAATGCTCTTGCAGAGAGAAATCCACTGGATCAGAACCTTGGACACGATTGCACCAAAGGGACTCAATGAGAAATACTCTTTAGCAGTATTTTTATAATTGTTTTGATGTGTTTAGGGTTCAGGGTATTTTACAATGAATCCAGGATACCCCTGAATCGACTCATGAGCCCACCCTGGGGGATAGGCTATGAGCCTTCAGAGTATGGAGGAGTAAATATAGCCCTACGTGTCTGAGGGATACAGTTGCGCAGGGATCCTAGCTGCAACCTGTGCCTTGTGTTTCTTAAACAGATGTAGGTGAAGTGATCAGTGTTTACTTAGGTCGGCTTATATGTCTGATTATTACTTTTCCTTTATATGTGGCGATTTGATTTGGACCTAATTGGTGTTCCTTAATTTTGATTTACGCTAGTAAAGGATTATTAGGTTTAAGCGCAGATTCCAGTAGGTGATCCGTATCACTACATAGAATAAAACTTCTTTGTTGGACAACTGATCGCCTGGTGCGATGTTTAGTAGAGAGGGGATATATTGCACGAGATTAAGTGGGGCAGTTAGTGCCTATATAGTTTAATGCGGGCATATGGCCTTGCATAGGCACACACTATTCATCATCCAGCCAGCTGAAGTGACTGGCAGGATTATAATAAATAGAAGAGTGTCGGTGTGGCACCTATTCTTCCTTCAGTGACAGTGTTTAAACGAGAAAAGTTGTTCATACAGTATTATCCCATAACGTGATGTTCCTTTAAGAGAGCAGCCATACCCTCTATGTTATGAGATAGGGCCTTTCAGACAGTCCCCCAGCGGTAATATTTGTTTTTAAGTATAATAGGATTTATGCATGAATATTGAATGTTCTTCCTTTTTTATATGTGTTTATTGACACTGTTTTATTGTGGTATGAGGTGAATCCGACCACACTGTGCTTTATTGTGTGACAGATCCTGCAAGCCCCGGTCCGCGCCCGCAGAGACAGGACAGCGTCTGGTTGCTATGGAGACGCTCCCGGCAGTGCTGTGCGCTGGACGGACGCGTGCGTGATGCGTGGTGACGTCATCCACACGCGACCGGCATTCTCGGCGGGGCAATTGACCGAGTAGCTTGTGGGAGTTACACTTAGCCAGGTGTGGTGAGTACACTGTTTGATTAAGGGTTTTGGTGGGGTATATATGTGGGATTTTGTCTGTTGCTAACCTTGTCCTGATGAAAGTCTGATTGGTCAGACTGAAACGTCGATTTTTTAACTTGGAGCATTAAAAGTTAATTTTTATTTAACAAAGCGAGTCCGTGGAGTGCTATCTACTTTTCCTTTATATTTTTGCCAGACAAGCACCCGGCAGTGAATATTTGACCACAGTGAGTGCAACACTACTTGTATTTTTTTATATATATATATATATATATATCTCAAATAAGTTGTGGTGGAGAAAAAAAAGTATGGATGAAACCCCCTTCCACCTGAAATAAGTGGATAGTTAATACAATGTTAAACACAAATACAAACACAAGGCAAGCCATACGACTTGCTTTTACCAGATAAATCTCACTTTAACAGTGCATTCACTACTGCAAGTGATTCTGGGTAGGCGTATGCAAATGAGCTCAACATAGAGCCACACACACATACACACATATATATATATATATATATATATATATATATATATATTCCAATTGGTAATAAGGTGCACTCACAGGACTTTGTCAATAACTTGCTTTTATTCTAAGAAGTGAGTTACATGTGAAGAAATATCATAAATCGACGTTTCGACCCCTATAGGGTCTTTTTCAAGATTAATCTTACAGTGTACAGCAATACATATATATAGGTAAATGATAATAGTCACTTACCTAAACGGTGTGTGGAAAAAAAAAAAAAAAAAAAAAAGCTGCCGCTCAATAATCCGAAAACCGGAAGTGGATAGGTGTGCCCACATGATAGAACGTGATGACGCGTGTGCGTGCGTCGTTGCCAAGCAACGATCCAAAACAAATCATAGCCTCCGATGGAATGTATATTCCGCGAACTTCAAACAGCTCTAGGGGGGATCAAAAAGTGATCGTGAGTGCCCAGTGACTGTGTGATAAGTGCCAATTGTAATTGGCAAACCTAATCAATATTACCCCACGGAGGAGAAAAAAATCGTAATATGGACTGCCAGAGAGGAGAAGGAGGACTATAAAAAACTAAACCCAGTGATATCACCCGTGAAAAAATTATTATAGTGAGAGTGCAAACAAAAACATGTTAAATAAAAAGTCCCACTATGTCCTCCTCGGACAGTTATATTATACCAAACTCTCAGAGTACTCAAGTGCCTATTCTGTAATATGTGTTACTGTTTACATGTATAATGCAAATTTAATGCACATATATATATTTTTTAACAGCTAGTAAATAACTAGAGCATATACTGTGTGCCAATATATATAATACAAACCTAATGCACATATTTTTACAGATAGTAAATAACTAAAACATATGATATTAACTATGAAACTATTGAAATAAATATCAACATGTCATACTGCAGAATGCATGATCATAAACAATATTAAGCCATAGTTTCATTCTATGGTATATCATGATAAATACTTCACTCATTACATAATTTTATAACTTGAAGCATCAAGTCAATTATTAAACCAATTTTTAGATTATACTACTGGGGACCCAGATATTGGACCCTCTATGTCCTTATACTTATAATCTCATAGATGTATAAATCCTAGTGCTTTATACCGCATAATTATCAAGCAAAGAGCTATAGTTACGGTACTATCAAATGTTATTATGGGATGTATCAGGACTAGGCATTCAACAAACATCTATATTGCCAAGTTATTTTAAATCATTAAACAAAGGTGGCATGTATGGGATGTATCAGGACTAAGCATTCAACAACCATCTATATTGCCAAGTTATTTTAAACCATTAAACAAAAGTGGCCGAATTTCTGGTAACAAACTGGAAGACAAAGCTGAACTGAATATAGGGTGCCAGAGATGCTTGCATGTAATTCACAGAAACATAGAATAAGTATTATATTCATTCAAACCCCGAGGTGTGACTGTGTCCAAAGTAAAAATCCAATCTGCTTCCCTTTGGAGCAATATTTTAGATCTGTCACCCCCACGGGGTAAAGGCGGGACATGATCTATGGCCATAAATCTGAGTGTGGGAAGTCTGTGTGACGCTGCAAGATAGTGTTTTGCTACCGGTTTGTCCGTCTTTAGATCCCTGAAGGCTGTCATGATGCCAGATCTATGCCCTCGAATGCGGTCTCGTAGGGTGAGGTCTGTTTTCCCTACGTAGGATAATCCACATGGACAGGTTATTAGGTAAATGACGTGATCTGTGGTACACGTGATATAGTGTAGGATTTTGATTCTTTTCCCACTATGAGGGTGGGCGAAGGAGTTTCCAGAGTTCATGTGGCTACAAGTGACGCAGCCACTACATCTGTAGCATCCCGGTTTCTTATATATAACATTTTTCTTATAACTTTGTATAGGGTCATTCCGAATTAGAATGTCTCGTAAATTTTTATTTCTTTTGTAGCTGATAGTGGGTTTCTTGTTAAATATAGTAGGTAGTTGTTTATCCGAATCATGTATGTCCCAATGCCTTTCTATG
This sequence comes from Pelobates fuscus, assembly GCF_036172605.1. Lineage (NCBI taxonomy): Eukaryota > Metazoa > Chordata > Amphibia > Anura > Pelobatidae > Pelobates > Pelobates fuscus. Next base: position 110,562,393 of record NC_086327.1, on the reverse strand, counting down.
GATTTACGGATTTGTGTGGATCCTGTATGGTAGGTAAGTGGTAAATACATTTTGGGTGTATCAATATTTGCTTCCACTTGTGCTCCATTTGTCTCCTGTGTCCATTTCTCAACAGCCCGAATTTTGGCTTTCTCAAGTGCTTTTGGCTGATAGCCTCTTTCTTGAAATCTAAGGGTCATGTCGTTCAATTGTCTCTCTCGATTCTTCACGTCACTATTGTATCGAAGAACACGCATATATTGGGATACGAACACCGCTAAGGATTTATACAACGATTTAATGAAATTAAAGAGGCGGGAGGTGGATCTTGATTTACACGGCATCTTCATCTCTGACTACTATCGAGCCAAAAGGATCCCTAGAGGGTTCAGGGTAAGAAATGCACCAACTATAGGAAGGCAGAATCCAGATTTCTGTAAGAAATGGATGAATATTGCGAACAAATGCTCCTTAGACTGGATGGTCATAGTAGTCGAGGAAGTCGGAAAAGAGTTGATTGTGGTGAAGCACTCCATTCAGGAGTTTGAGATCTCCAACGTATTATCCTTACAATCCTCAGCAGCAACCACACAAATGTTAAAGTTACAAGAAGACATTAATAAATACAAAAATGAACTCATCAGGTTCAAAAAGCAAAAATTGGCTAAAGTTAATCATGACTATCAATACCACCAGGTCTATAGGTGGCTCAGTGGCACACAATCTTTAAATAGAGATCAAGCACCTAGATACAGATACCGGATTAGAAAACCTTTGTTTCAAACAGTAGATATCAGTTCAGGAGAGTCCGCGTCGGATGCTGTAACCAGAGAGGATAAAACTCAGGGAAGATCAGAACCTTTTTTAGAAAGGGACCCTTCTCCACAAGAATCCCCAGGAATGTCTCGAATGGACACCAGAGGCATAAAAAGAACAGATTTCCACGCAGAGGACAGAAGGGTAGACAGAAATACAAGCTCCAAGGGCAAACCACCTATACGGAAGAGGTAACTAACGTTTTTAACCTCTCTCACAAAATACTGAATGCTGACCATTATTCAGCACTCATCAAAGGATTAACATTTGTTCCAGTATCCAAACCTGAGCCGTTTAAAATGGAAGTAGAGATGTACAAATTACAACGTACCCTCATTAACAACGAACATCGGAAGGATGCCCAACCATACATATTAAAAAATCCATTTAAATCGAAATACACCAAGACAACAAACAATTCAATTAAAACCTTCATGCAAATATTAAAGAAAGATACCGAAAGCATCATCAAGAAACCCCTTGATCACAGACAAAATCTAACGAAAGGTGAATGGGAGGCAATTAAGGATTTAAAACAAGACCCGAACATCATCATCCGAGCTGCAGATAAAGGGGTGCCATCGTTATAATGGCATACCATCAATACAAAACAGAAATTATGCGCCAACTGTCTGATACCACTACCTACCAAAGACTCACGTTCGATCCGACCATCAAGTTTCAAAAGAGGATTATGGACCATATTACGATGGGGCTACAGATGGGATATTTGGACATTTCCACATCCAAATACTTATTTGTGGATCACCCGATACATCCAGTACTATACACCATCCCGAAAATTCACAAAGATAGCATCAATCCCCCGGGCAGGCCCATCGTTTCAGCCAGAGGGAGCTTGTTAGAACCCATAGCAAAATATGTGGATTTTCATATTAAGGATAGTGTAAAAGAGCTACCTACTTGCATCCGTGACACCAGAGATCTACTGAACAGGTTGGAAGGGATCTCTTTGGATGAACAAGACAATACAATATTGGCTACATTAGACGTACAAATCTTGTACACTATTATACCCCATATGGGGGTATAAAAGCCCTCAGAGAAATACTTGAAACATCAGAAAAATATCATGGACCGCCAATAGGGTATCTCTTAGAATTCTTAAATATTGCACTTACTTGCAATTATTTTAAGTTCGAAGATTTATTTTACTTACAATTGGCTGGAACTGCAATGGGGGCGGCTATGGCACCTTCCTATGCCAATGCCTATATGTCCCAATTTGAACATCAACATATTCTAAATCAATTATCGGACAAAATTATAGCCTATTACCGTTTTGTCGACGACGTACTTATGATATGGAAGGGCTCGTCTAAAGAATTGGAAGACATGGTAGCCAATATCAACCAATTAACATCACATGTTAAGTTCACATTGACACACAGTGAGGAAGAAATCCCCTTCCTTGATGTCACTATATATAAAGATGGTGATAAACTCGGGTACACACTTCACCGCAAGAAAACAGATAGAAATACACTACTTTCAAGTACCAGTTATCATCCACAGCATTTTTTTTTTTTTTTTTTTAAATTCTTTATTTAGTTGTGCATGTAGGGTACAAGTAGGCAAGCAATGCCCCAACAGCGGTTGCTGGCGTATCCATCAACATTAGTAAACATTTGTTGGCATATAAGGACATAGCACATTTTATAATTTTAAATACATTAAACAAGTCAAGAGTAAGTGACAACGGTTGTGGAACCCTTTGTGGGTGTGATAAAAGTAGAAGGCAGCCTGATGTTATCATGGATTGATTAGTACCTCCTTCCACTAGGCTATGTGTTCAGCATTTTAAGGTTGAGTCTCTAGAAGGAGGGGGGGGGGAAGTAATAGTAAATGAGCGGCAGAGTTTACTTGGCCGAGCAGTGTGCAAGGCGCTAGTGAACGGATCCGTGTATCCTCACAGTGTGTGTGCTCGATGTGTGCCCTCTCATGTTACAGCGTGATTGGCCGCTTGTAGGACAATGAGGGTTTGTTAATTGTTACAGGATACGTAATAAAAAGGAAAATAAAAATGAAAACGAAGAGAAAAAACGTATATACATAAGAATATCAAGGCATATTAACGAGAGAGAAACATAACCATTTTTAACTGTGGCAATCATGGAAAGTATGAATGGTGTAACGCAGAAAGTCCCCATGGGTGATCCCGCTTCTGCTTGCTCAGGTGATGGAGCCATTTGGTGGGGCTACTCGGTGCCCTCTCGGGGTAAAGTCCCGAATGGTGGCCGGGTTCAGCTGGGATAATCCCGGGTTACTCGGCGGTGCTGTCTGGCAGATGCCTGCGGTTTGTAGGTGTGTTTCCAGCTCCTTGTATTCCTGTGCCCTGAAAGTGGTCCCGTTGTGTGAGAACATGATGACTCGCGGTGTACCCCATTTGTAGGGGATATCTTTGGCCCGAAGATGTTGCAGGAGAGGTTGTAAGGATTTCCTCCAGGTAAGCGTGCCCCTGGTGAGGTCTGGGAAGACTGTAATTGAAGAGCCCTCGAATGTGACGGGCGTTTTGTTTCGTAAGGCCGTAAGGAGTGTGGCCTTGTCGGACAGAGCTTGAAATCTGAGGATGAGGTCGGCTGTCGCCGTTGCCGGCGCTCTGGCTGGTTTAGGCAGCCTGAACATGCCATCGAGCTTCAGGGATTTAGCCTGCTTAGGCGGAAGCAACCCTCCTATGAAGCGCCGCACATAGTGAGGTAGGTCAACGCTGTCGACCGAGTCGGGTATCCCCCTGACTTTCAAATTGTACCGCCGCCTCTGATCTTCAATGGCGTCCAGCCTGTCTATTGTGGTTAGGTGGTGCCGTGTCAGGTCTGCTACTTGCTTTTCCACCTCTGTGAGCCTGGTGTCTTGGGTGGTATAGTGGGTCTCCAGCTTGGAGATTTTGGCTGTGGCCCCTGCCATGGCCTCCTTATATCCAGCCATATCCGTTGCCAGGTCCTTACGGAGATCTGCTAGCATCTTTTTAATTTGATCTGCGGTGACCGGATCCCCGGTCTTCTGAGGTGCCATTTTGCGGTCTGGTATGCAGCCATAAGGTGGTTCATCCAGGAGGTCTGGTGTGAAGTCCTCCGAGGAATAGGAGGTTAAGTCGTCGGCCGGCGCCATTTTGGGCCACGCGGACTGCTGTGAGTTCCGCAGCATGTCGGCGATGTCTCTCCCCTGGGAGCCTTTGTCCGCTTTCGCTTTTTTTGTTTTGCGTCCCATGTCGCTTCAGCCTGTTGTTGGCAAGATTTGGGGTGTCTTTGCCTCTCAGTTTCTACCATATAAGCCTTGTTAGGGCGAGTTAGAGCAGGAGCTCCACGAGATGCGACCGCTCTGTTGCCTGGCTGGCTCCGCCCCCCATCCACAGCATTTTAAAGATTCCCTACCCATATCCCAATATATGCGTGTTCTTCGATACAATAGTGACGTGAAGAATCGAGAGAGACAATTGAACGACGTGACCCTTAGATTTCAAGAAAGAGGCTATCAGCCAAAAGCACTTGAGAAAGCCAAAATTCGGGCTGTTGAGAAATGGACACAGGAGACAAATGGAGCACAAGTGGAAGCAAATATTGATACACCCAAAATGTATTTACCACTTACCTACCATACAGGATCCACACAAATCCGTAAATCCATAGAAAGGCATTGGGACATACTTGATTCGGATAAACAACTACCTACTATATTTAACAAGAAACCCACTATCAGCTACAAAAGAAATAAAAATTTACGAGACATTCTAATTCGGAATGACCCTATACAAAGTTATAAGAAAAATGTTATATATAAGAAACCGGGATGCTACAGATGTAGTGGCTGCGTCACTTGTAGCCACATGAACTCTGGAAACTCCTTCGCCCACCCTCATAGTGGGAAAAGAATCAAAATCCCACACTATATCACGTGTACCACAGATCACTCATTTACCTAACTCATTTACTCATTTACCTAATAACCTGTCCATGTGGATTATCCTACGTAGGGAAAACAGACCTCACCCTACGAGACCGCATTCGAGGGCATAGATCTGGCATCATGACAGCCTTCAGGGATCTAAAGACGGACAAACCGGTAGCAAAACACTATCTTGCAGCGTCACACAGACTTCCCACACTCAGATTTATGGCCATAGATCATGTCCCGCCTTTACCCCGTGGGGGTGACAGATCTAAAATATTGCTCCAAAGGGAAGCAGATTGGATTTTTACTTTGGACACAGTCACACCTCGGGGTTTGAATGAATATCATACTTATTCTATGTTTCTGTGAATTACATGCAAGCATCTCTGGCACCCTATATTCAGTTCAGCTTTGTCTTCCAGTTTGTTACCAGAAATTCGGCCACTTTTGTTTAATGGTTTAAAATAACTTGGCAATATAGATGGTTGTTGAATGCTTAGTCCTGATACATCCCATACATGCCACCTTTGTTTAATGATTTAAAATAACTTGGCAATATAGATGTTTGTTGAATGCCTAGTCCTGATACATCCCATAATAACATTTGATAGTACCGTAACTATAGCTCTTTGCTTGATAATTATGCGGTATAAAGCACTAGGATTTATACATCTATGAGATTACAAGTATAAGGACATAGAGGGTCCAATATCTGGGTCCCCAGTAGTATAATCTAAAAATTGGTTTAATAATTGACTTGATGCTTCAAGTTATAAAATTATGTAATGAGTGAAGTATTTATCATGATATACCATAGAATGAAACTATGGCTTAATATTGTTTATGATCATGCATTCTGCAGTATGACATGTTGATATTTATTTCAATAGTTTCATAGTTAATATCATATGTTTTAGTTATTTACTATCTGTAAAAATATGTGCATTAGGTTTGTATTATATATATTGGCACACAGTATATGCTCTAGTTATTTACTAGCTGTTAAAAAAAATATATATGTGCATTAAATTTGCATTATACATGTAAACAGTAACACATATTACAGAATAGGCACTTGAGTACTCTGAGAGTTTGGTATAATATAACTGTCCGAGGAGGACATAGTGGGACTTTTTATTTAACATGTTTTTGTTTGCACTCTCACTATAATAATTTTTTCACGGGTGATATCACTGGGTTTAGTTTTTTATAGTCCTCCTTCTCCTCTCTGGCAGTCCATATTACGATTTTTTTCTCCTCCGTGGGGTAATATTGATTAGGTTTGCCAATTACAATTGGCACTTATCACACAGTCACTGGGCACTCACGATCACTTTTTGATCCCCCCTTGAGCTGTTTGCAGTTCGCGGAATATACATTCCATCGGAGGCTATGATTTGTTTTGGATCGTTGCTTGGCAACGACGCACGCACACGCGTCATCACGTTCTATCATGTGGGCACACCTATCCACTTCCGGTTTTCGGATTATTGAGCGGCAGCTTTTTATTTTTTTATTTTTTTCACACACCGTTTAGGTAAGTGACTTTTATCATTTACCTATATATATGTATTGCTGTACACTGTAAGATTGATCTTGAAAAAGACCCTATAGGGGTCGAAACGTCGATTTATGATATTTCTTCACATGTAACTCACTTCTTAGAATAAAAGCAAGTTATTGACAAAGTCCTGTGAGTGCACCTTATTACCAATTGGAATATATATATATATATATATATATATATATATATATATGTGTGTATGTGTGTGTGGTTCTATGTTTAGCTCATTTGCATACGCCTACCCAGAATCACTTGCAGTAGTGAATGCACTGTTAAAGTGAGATTTATCTGGTAAAAGCAAGTCGTATGGCTTGCCTTGTGTTTGTATTTGTGTTTAACATTGTATTAACTATCCACTTATTTCAGGTGGAAGGGGGTTTCATCCATACTTTTTTTTCTCCACCACAACTTATTTGAGATATATATATATATATATATATATAATCTCCACGAAGAAAGGCACATGCTGGGCTTTTTGAAGTTATTGACAAAGTCCTGTGAGTGCACCTTATTACCAATTGGAATATTCATACCTACGCTGAGGTTTGCACCCAGGCAAGAATATTGCTAAGATTTTTTGAAAGGGTGAGTGCCAAGTTTATCTCTCTCTCTCTCTATATATATATATATATATGTATATATATATATATATAGCTATAGATATATATATAAATATAAATCGCCACAAAGAGAGGCACACGCTGCCTTTCATCATGGAGATTTACATATATGTATATTTGTGTACGGGATTATGGAAGGGGCGCACATTAAAGTGTGTGTAGTTTATAACATATAAGAGTCGGTTGAGGTGTGCCGAAACCGACGCGAGGTTAGGCCTGCAAAAAGAGGGCCCACCCAGATATAATGGTATATAAAGAGGGTGTGGTGGGAGGGAATTTCCGAAATCGTTGAAGACAGGTGAGTAAGGGGTATGCTGGATTTAAATAGGCTTACAATCCCTCCCACAACTTCAGGCATACGCCTTCTATTTGTGTACGGGATTATGGAAGGGGCGCACATTAAAGTGTGTGTAGTTTATAACATATAAGAGTCGGTTGAGGTGTGCCGAAACCGACGCGAGGTTAGGCCTGCAAAAAGAGGGCCAAAAAAGTATGTAACACTTATTAATCATAACAACATCATGTAGACATATTATAGAAAGCGAGCCTGATTTCTTCTCTGGATTTGGAATGTACCGGTTGTATGTCGAGGACTTCCAGCGTGCCATCTTCTCTACAAGATGAGTTGGAACTTGACAACTTGGGGCTGCTGTGGCGGCCCTAATACGGAATGAATGTCCCGAGAAGGAATTTGGATTGAGGCCAAGACTAATAAACGAGGAGCGAATGTATAGCATGAACTGTTTGAGAGATGTGGCAAAAATCGTACGAGTAACCATTATAATCGGAACGCGATTATGATCTTGAACCACATACAATACTTACACATAACGTAAGCCGTAGAGTACGTTTGCTTAGTATTAGTAGACAAATCTTACCTGCGTAGACTCTAACTCCAGGCATGATCGATACCTTTTTCGACCTGCAGAGGAAATCTGGACTGCGTGTACTTTTATCTCAACCGTTACGTTGAAGCAAGGTCCGACTTCAGGACTCCGGGAGTGGCTAATGCGGAGGACACTGCAGGGGACTCGAGACGACAGTGTTAGCGTTTATGAAAGATAATACGGTACCTGGAGCTAGTTCCTATAGCGTGCTGTAAGGAGGAAGGAAACGTAATATGTTTAAATCATGCAAAACTCAGATGCCCATTGAAATTCTCGTGTAGTAGAGCTGCTAGCTAATGGGTACCAATAGGCGAAGATGAGGACCATCCCGTAAGAGTTGAGGCCGTGCCATTAGCCCTGTGTTTGAGAGAGAGGCCCTACCTATTATTTGGGGCCACGTGGACTTGTACCAACTACGCGCAGCAGGGCGTTAACCTCTTGCGGACAAGCGTTAACCTGACCGCACACGTGTGATTACCTGCATTGAACCACGGCGAAAAAGGACTGTAACAGGCACCTGATGAAACTAACTGTTGTGATGCGAACCGAAGAATAGAAAGCAAAGCCGTGACTCACCGTAGGGAAATGCTTGCACAAGAGAGGAACCTGAAAAGGAGCTTTGATTGTAGCCTAAAATCAAAGATGATATGTGTTTGTGTAGCAAGTACCCCATAGCAGTTACTTGGTAGGCTTGAGATCGTAAATGTTTGTATCATAGGATGCTTAAGGTGTAACAACCGAAATCGAAACATCTAGCATCACGGAAAAATAACTCCTGATGGACTTCTTAAACTTAAATAAAGTGAAAAGTGTACAACGACAAACACGTGATGAATGAATTGAAAGCGCATGGAGGACCTCGTGAATGTCAAGCGTGCAGACAAGTCCCTAATTAGTGGGTTAAGGGTTTGAATGGTATTCCTTTGGTTGAAATGGGGGCAGAGTGGAGCCTTGATGTGTGATATGAAACAAGTGGGAATTCTGTTTACCCGGTCTAACTAGATTGCTAATGTTTATCCTGCATTGCTTGTATAAGTGACGTCGACGTGATAATTAAGTGATAGTATGAGTTGATAAATGGTAATTAGAAGTCAATGTAGTAAATGCCCCCAATAGGTTGCGAAGTAATAAATAGTATATCTGTAATACACGAGTCTGGAAGCGGACACTGTATGTACATCAGCGTCTGGAGGACCTGACGATGGTCCAATACAAGGCCTAACCTATACAACGTGTAACGTGAAAGGCAACGTGAGACCCAACATACGTAATAAACTGAAAATATGTAAGAAATGCCAGAAACAAGTTGATTGGGGGAACCGCTGGTCTTGGTTTCTACTAGTTTGGCCTGGGCCCGTAGAGTATGTGGTATGTAAGGATCACCAGCGAGTGACAGGTTGAGGTAATATATATATATATATATATCGGTATCCTCAAACCGCTATGTCTAAGTATCTAGCAAACCCTCAGCCCGTAAGAGATAACGCATGGAAAGCACAGGATTTAGCCTAGTATGAAAGTCCTGACATACCGTTTTCATAGCTGTAAGAGTATGTAACTCACAACCGAAACTAAAGCGGGAAAGAAAGTGCTAGGAATACTAAAAATGGTTATAGGATCTAAACATAGTGACGAAGCGTGACGGGTCTGAAGTGTGCTGTCCCCCCCAGATTATTAGGAGTGCGAGCGTGAGTGCGAGTGAGTGTGTGCTGGCTGACTAGCTAGTGCCGCAATGCAGCGAAACGATTACTCTAGGTTGGTGACAGGTGAGGCCCTGCTAGATGCCAAGCGGCGTGAGAGGCTCTATCTATGCGTTGGTGCGAGGGGATAACGTGGCCACTGAAACGTGGCGGGGTGTCGGCCTCTCGGTGACAGTTAAACATAAGATAGAATGGGAGTGACAGGTGGGGCCCTCTCTATGCCACAATGCGAGGCGACTAACTATGATGTGGCCCGAGGGGCGTAGTACCCCCAAGTATGAGGATGGGTGTTGGCCTTGCGGGACCACTAACCTATGGCGAAGAAGCCAGGGGGAATAATAACTAGTGGACACCTAGGAACCTGACAGCCAGCCGTTGCTAACTAAGAGGGAAGGTTAGTCAGTGAGAGAGGACATACCATGAAACGAAACGAGGGTGGTAATGAGTTAGGATCGTACAGCCTGACCGAAACTGGAGTGCCCTGCGAGCTTGTCGGGACGTAAAACTTAGAATGCGCGTATGATTGCATGTATGGCCCTCGGGGCTCGTGGTGCCACATCGTGGCCTTGTTTAGTAATGTAATACGAGTTTATTTATATATATAGATATATATATATATTTTTTATTTTATGCGGATCTCGTTCATGGTAGTGTTAAAAACGCATACTTGCCTTTGCCGAGGCTTGTTCATCAGAACTGCAGTGTGAACTTAAATGCACTTGTCTAGTAACATATGTGCTTGTCTGCGCAGGTGTATAAGGCAAGGTAACCAGGCAATGATAGGACTTAATGCAACGCTGAATATGTTAGGATCTTCAAATAGGTTTAGTAATGTAATGCACAGCATAATTGTCAAGTATGCCTAGCCGTGTTTCCACAAGCGTGTGCTGATAAATGTAAGATGTATATAACAGTTAGAGCATCTGTGTTTATACTGAGGAAGACCAATAATAATGACTTTTTTTTAAGACATCTAACTTTCATACTTGCTCAATATTATTTCCAAACGTATTTGGACCTTGAGAGCATGGCGACTCATTCCCTATCTAAAATGCATACATACTGATGAAACAAACCAAAAGGACAAAAAACAATATAACCACAAATAAAACACATTTGTAAGAGCATCTTGGAAGTAAGTGAACAGCCATTAACTCTGTAAATTAGAAGAGCGCTGTATAACTGCTTAAGTTAAAAGTATGTATTAAACTTGTTTTTTTTTTATTATTTATAGAAGCCAAACGTGAAGATGCTGTGTAATCAGTTATTTAAATCATGGTTTATTACTCTGGGAATTAGCTTCCCTGAACATACAGTAAATTATATTATGTTCTTACAAGTAAATATTGACAGCGGCACTGTCTTAAAATTGAACGATCTTCCCCTATTTGGACAGAGTGTTATCCCTTGGTATTTGTAATGTAGTATCATACCTCTGGTGACCGCTATGAATTGATGCTTATAGCAATTCGAAGTAAGCCAATATCAAATTGCCCAGTTAATGCCAAGATCTACAGGTGCACACATTAAAATACCAAATTGAAGCACAGAGAACAGAACTCTGGCCATTCACTTACAGCTTGACTTATTGAACAGTGAAAACAGTACAAATGTGCATTAGGGGATACTTATTTCCGTTTAACAGTGCCCTGTCAAGCGTATGTGCAGTTATATACATGAATAAGTGCCCCTTCGAATGCAAATGCCAGCAGAGTTTGTGAGAACCGGTAAAATGCCTGAAATGCTGTGTTCGTGTGAACCATGTGTACGAAAAATTAGCCGAGTACGTCCGGGAGTTTGTATAAACGAAAGCCAGTAATGTAACAAATGGAATTTCCGTTCAGCAAAACGAGCAGTGAAAGTAACGGTTTGTACGAAGCAGTCATAGTAAGTAATAAAACATGTGAAACCATGCGAATGAAACGTAAAGTATAGACCTGACCCGTGATGACGCCGTGGGACAGAGCCTGGCACGACGGGTAGGTCATGGCTTACGGTTTTGTGGGTATTTGGACTCTATCCTCGGCGATGACTGCTAGTAAGGAGCTGTTTGAACGGAAAACCCCGTTGCTCGTACCAAGAACAGGTAGAGTAGGAGAAACCTCGCGGAGAACAGGTACTTTCCAAATAGCGATCTGTACCGACACAGTCATATCATAAAGTCCACTCCTAGGGACGTGTCCCTATGCCCCTCACGCACTCGCTGACATAGGGAGTGCACTCCCATTATCCCCTCACTCCACTCACCTGCCTCTCTTGAAGCAGCGCTAGAACTGAGCGATGTGAGTGACACCCTCTTGCCAAACTACCGACCCACACGTCTACTCTCACCATACCGTTGAATGACTTATGCGTGCAAAACGAATACTAATGACGAAGATTATTTGAAAGGACTTACAGTTTGGACGAAACTGTCGGATGGTTTCCGTTCGTGTGAAAAATACTCACGAAAACTGGCGGGCTGTGTATAAGCGTCGCGGCAGACTGACATCAGAGGTCTGTGAAGCGGAAATGAAGGCGGGAATTTCCGAAATCGTCGAAGACAGGTGAGTAAGGGGTATGCTGGGTTTAAATAGGCTTAAAATCCCTCCCACAACTTCAGGCATACGCCTTCTATATATCTCCACAAAGAAACACGCTGGGCTTTTTAAAGAAAGTTATTCGACTTATAGGGCTGGTGCGCTTTACCACCGAATCACCTGTCAGAGCTGCCGCACACTTAAGCCTGCATTTCCCAGCCCTGTTACACTCGTCTAGGAGCTGCTGTTGACAGGTACTTGTAGTCTACAGATTGGAACATGGGTATATGCTCAGCTATCTGTATAATACTATAGTGCTGCTCTCTGTATAATACATGTCTGTGTGTATAATATCCTGTGACAGTCAGTGCTCCCTGTATAGTACAGGTCTGTGTGTATAATATCCTGGGACAGTCAGTGTTCCCTGTAAAGTGCTGCTCTAGGTATAATACAGGGCTCTGTGTATAATAACCCAGAACATTCAGTGCTCCCTGTAGTACTGCTCTTTGTATAGTACAGGTCTGTGTGTATAATTTCCCAGAAAAGTCAGTGCTCTGTGTATAATACAGGTCTGTGTGTAAAATATCATGGGACAGTCAGTGCTCCCTATATAGTGTTGCTCTCTGTGTATAATACAGGTCTGTGTGTATAATATCCTGAGACAGTCAGCGATCCCTGTAAAGTGCTGATCTCTGTATAATACAGGTCTATTTGTGTTAAATATTCTGGGACACTCAGTGCTCCCTGTATAGTGCTGCTATCTGTATAATACAGGTCTGTTTGTGTTAAATATCCCAGGATAGTGCTGCTCTCTGTATAATACAACCCTGTGTGTATAATATCCCAGGACAGTCAGTGCTCCCTGTATAGTGCTGCTCCTTGTATAATACAGGTCTGTTTGTGTTAAATATCCCGGGATAGTGCTGCTCTCTGTATAATACAACTCTGTGTGTATAATATCCCAAGACAGTCAGTGCTCCCTGTATAGTGCTGCTCTTTGTATAATACAGGTCTGTGTGTATAATAAGCTGGGGATAGTCTGTGCTCCCTGTATAGTGCTGCTCTTTGGATAATACCCTCAGATTCCAGGAACTAGAGTGGTGACTGAAGCCTCAATCTGAGACATTTAACATGTTGAATTGGGGGCATGAAAAGGGGCTAATGGAATATGTGCATATGTTTCCTTTTGCTCCCATTTCTCTCTTTAATTCCATTCTGTAAATTCTCCTTCTACATCTTTCATTTCCTATTTTTAGCAATTTTTCTTTTACTAAATTCACTCCCCAATATAATTATTTTTGTGAACTAATGTATGTTTTATGGTGTAGACACAACTCTCTGACTGAAGCACATCTGCACAAGGTCTTTCTATGTTTCTTCTTGTACTGACAGTGTCACCATTGATACCCAAGTCACATAAAAGTAATGAAATGCACCTTCCTGATATAGATGCTGTGCTTCGCATGTATCTATCACATACCAAGGATGCATGTTACGTTTGGAGGGAACTTGGTGTTAAAAAGGTCTACTAAATAAAGAGAGAATTGCAGGGAATTGTGATGGGAATTTCAAACTTTAGGCCGAAATAGTGCAGCTGAATGGACTACTTTGGCCTCAAGTTTAAAATTACCATCTCAATTCCCTGTAATTCTGTCTTTTTATTGAGTAGATGCTGTAATCTGAACTATAAGTAGGCGGAGATTAATTTTGTGGGTTGGACATCCTGGGTGGAGCTTTGCAGCAGTGGGTGTGGTAAATTTTCAAGGTAGTAATTAATAGCTGTGTTGCAAAGTGTCCCTGGAATTTTTTTTCAACTATGCCGGGAATGGCACAATCATAAAACAAAACTTGAGGCAAAATGCCTCTAGGTCATGCTAAGTCTTTGGTTGTCCTACATAAACCACATGTTTGAGACCTCCCCAGAGTGGCTCGATGATATGAAGGTCAAGAGACTGTGATGGCTACTCCAGAAGCTTCACCTTTTTCTGCGGTATACACTGTAAGGTCAACTTGGTCTTGTTTGTAGGGTCATTGCCATGCTGGAAAGTCCAAGAGTGTCCCATGCGCAGCCTTCGTGCAGAAGAATGCAAATTGTCTGCCTGTATTATCTGATAGCATTTCCCATCAGAGATTACCCATGCCTTTAGATCTCCCACCCCCCAAAACATAAGTGAGCCACCACCTGCTTCACAGTGGGGATGGTATTCTTTTCACTATGGGCCTTGTTGACCCCTCTCCAAACATAGAGCTTATGGTTGTGACCATAAAGCTCTATTTTGGTCTCATCACTCCAACTTACAGTGTGCCAGATGCTGTGAGACCTGTCAAGGTGTTGTCAGGCAAATTGTATCCAGGCTTTTTTTTTGTGGCATTGGTGCAGTAAAGGCTTCTTTCTGGCAACTCGACCATGCCGCTCATTTTTGTTCAAGTATTGTCATATTGGGCTCCTTGAAACAACCACACCGTCTTTTTCCAGAGCAGCCTGCATCTCTCCTGAGATTACCTGTGGGTTTTTCTTTGTATCCCGAACAATTCTTCTGGCAGTTGTGGCTGAAATCTTTCTTGGTCTACCTGACCTTGGCTTGGTATCAAGAGATCCCTAAATTTTCCACTTTATAAAGTCCCATTACCTTGTTACACAGGTCTTTTGACAATTCTTTTCTGCTCCCCATGGTTCAGTATCAAACCTGCTCAGTGCATCCATGTGAAAGCTAACAAACTCATTGACTATTTATGCACAGACACTATTTGCAATTAAAAAATCACAGGTGTGGAAAATTATCCTTTAATTGCTATTTTAACCTGTGTGTGTCACCTTGTGTGTCTGTAACAAGGCCAAACATTCAAGGGTATGTAAACTTTTGATCAGTGCCATTTGGGTGATTTCTGTTATCGTTATGATTTAAAAGGAGCCAAACAACTATGTTATAATAAATGGCTTCATATGATCACTATCCTTCAATAAAATATTTTATTTTGCGTGATCAGTCATATTTCCAAAATCAATGCCAAAATGTCACAAGGTATGCAAACTTTTGAGCACAACTGTGTATGTGTATATATATATATATATATATAATTATTTTATTATTATTATTATTTTTATAGCGCCATCAGATTCCGTAGCGCTGTACAATGGGTGGGCTAATGGATATGTAATTGTAACCAGACAAGTGGACGTGCAGGAACAGGGAGGTGGAGGGCCCTGCTCAATGAACTTACATTCTAGAGGGAATGGGGTATAATGACACAAAGGGTAAAAGTAGGGGTACTAAGTAGGTTGTATACATATATACACCGGTAGTATCTCAAACTGTCCATTAATTAAATATAGGTTTATTCAATAAACAGTGAAGATTATAGTCACTAGTTATCATAGAATTGTCAATGGTTTGGGCCCATGTTGCAGAGGTGATCTAATAATACACTACCACTGTAGAATTGAGATTTTCATGTAAGCAGCCAACCACTTGTAGTTGCACATTCTATACAGAAACCTCTCAGATTTTTCCTGCGCTATGTCATGGCAGCGTAACAGATGGCAGATAACGAAGCATACAGAACTGGCAACAGACAGACATTCCTTCATTATAAAAATTAACAGGCAAAGGCCAGGCAAGACACACACAAGAGAGGTTGGAGCAGTGCTGAGCAACCGAACAATAAATAAAGGAGGTGGCACACCTGAAACCCTCTAAATCCCTAAAAAGAACTTTAGCAAAGAAAATCAGGTAGCGCCAAGTAACAGAAAAATGGTCTAAAAAAAAATCTCCGAAGAGCAATAAAACTAGTCTTTATAATACTCCAAAAGTAAAAAGATCAAAAAATTTTGGTGTGATAGAGTTAGTTTGGCACTCATGCCTTCCTGTGTGTCAGGATGGAGTTGTCGCCCAACACGCAAAATTAAGCCGAAGTGATAAACGTATTGCCGGACCATGAATGGTAGGATTTAACGTAGAAAGAATAGTCAGAAACAAGCCGAAGTCAGGGACACAGACAGAAGCATAAACAAGAAGACAAAGCAAAAGGGTCAGGGATACCAGAAATACGGATAGTCAGAACAAGCCAGGATAAAAGACCAGGATAACAATATACCAAACGCGCTCTCGGATAACCAAAGTAGTGGAAACCATGACGGTGCACTGGACACTAGCAGGTTTGGGTTTAAATAACCTCCAAAGCCTGCTCATTGGTTAAAATGGGACCTATCACCCCAAAACGTGTGTGTGCGTCGAAACGTGATACCGCACGCATGTTTACATCACTATTGATGTTTTTGGGGCGGCACTACACCAGATGCCGCTCAGAAGGAGAGGCGCTGTAGATTAGGTAAGTAACCTCTCCCTCCTGCATCATGGCCGCACCGATTGGGCACTTCCACACAGCTCCCATCGGGCACCGTGTGAGCGCACCGATCTTATTATTAAGGCATCTAAAATTTCTCAGACCAGTTACACCCTTGACTTCACCGTGGCCATAAAAAGATGGTCATTAGATAGAAAAGAGGGACAGGGGGTTTTGTGCCCAAAAATGGACTGTTATTCCTAAATAGCCGATTTGGAGAAAAAAACTTCAGCTAATGTTTTTGAGACTTTCTTTCCAGTTCAGCTAGATTTTTCAATTCCGTTACTCACCTCACCATCAACATTACGGAATTATTAATTTTATTTTCTTAATTTTATTGATAACGCGCCATCACATTCCACGGCACTATATAATGGCCTACCACAATGTTTTGTGAGTAAATTCCTATGTTTCAAGTTTGTTTTAATGTTTATATATATATATATATATGTATATATATATTATGAATTCAAGCTACCTTCTCACACATGAAAGAGCTGAATACAATACGACATCCCAGTAATCAAAAGTAAACTAGAGATGGTTATTTTACCCACTTCCACCATATAAATAATTTACCTAGCGGACAATGTATTTATACTCTTTGTAATATCAAAGAAAGACTGTGACTGTATTCCCCAGCCATGTACCCTCACCGATGTAATGTTTGAATAAATAATTCTAACATTAACAGATTGTGCCAAGCTAAACTTCACAGAGCAGCTGCAGCATTGTTTCAGCACAATCCAAAAGCAATATTTATGACTCACTGAGCATATTGTCTAGTGAGCTCCACGGAGCCTTGCAAATTTTGATTTTCATGTACCTGCTTACCAAGGCTGACTTCATTCAAACTTCTAATAAATTGCCATCTGATACACTGACATTAAACAAAAAAAATAACCTTTTAAGACAGCATGAAGCAAACAGCCATTCTTTATTTTGGCAGCTTGTAAAACTGACATTTTGTTTGAAAAACTACCCGCGGTTTAATATTGAACTAATATAATTTTACGTGAAAAGTTGAAGCTGTAATTTTACATATTCTTGGCAAACGTTAAGCAATACATAGCCAAATGGTGATATTTTCATTTTTGTAAATGTATTAAATGTGAGTGCTTTAATGACAAGATATTGCATAGGTGTACTTCCGATCATCGGAGACATAGTAACCCCTTGATAACAACACATATTGCACACCTGTCTGGCTTATAAAGGGGTCATTATTATTGCAGAAATATGACTGCAAAAACTCAGAATTTAACCTAAACTATCCATCCTGTTACTCTTCAGCTGCCCCTAAGTTAAATCTGTATGGATGTACTCGCTGCACAGTGTCAGTCACATTGTGCATAACTATTTTTGTCCAGATTTTCCAATTCCGTTTCTCAGCTCACCATCATTATCATTCATTTTATTTATAATGCGCTATCACATTCCACAGTTTTTTAATGCATAGCTTCGTATTAAACTGTGATTAAACTGTGCCCAGAAACCTCAAGTGTTCTATGTTCTTAGTTTTACTTGTCCCACTAGAATCTGCAAACTTGTGTCTCTATTCAGGCTCGCCCTGTCTCCCTATTCAGATACTTTTTAGAGTTTACTTTTACAAATCAACATACATGGGCAACTCCAAGCATGGGGCAACTCAGAACCCTTGTGACGCAAAGCACTATCTCCTATATTCCCGGAATTGTCCAAGTAGAATTTCCACAGTTCTCTTTGTGGCTGGACTTAAGAGCTCGGTTTACGGTAAACGTTGATCTTCCAGATTTCTCACATTTTGAAACCCCCGAAAAGCACTCCAAGCTTTTACTAGTGAACTCACTGTGCTCTTTGGCTGCAACAGAACCTGGATAGTTTACTTTGAAAGTGGTGCTGAATCAGTATTTTATAAAATATTGATGGTTATGCTGTAATTTGGCTATGCACAATTGCCATTTCAATTCTCTACAGTTTCTGATTTAGTAAATAAATCACAATATGAATTCCAGATTTTACAGACATTTCAAGATGATACGTGTATATAGGAAATTTGTTGAGCCCAGCTTTCCATCTAACCATATCAAAGCTGACTTTGTTTATACACTCTCCTAGACATGGAATATGACTAACTGTCAACATAACTGAGGTATGTGGATGAAAGTTTAGTTATTGCCCAAACATTAGAAGTAAAAGATCTACATGTTTTCTATATTTGCACCCAATGTTTCCTCATTCTGAGTTCTTGTATCCTACTTCTTGAAAATCCCAGGCTCGCTATCTTTGGGTATCTTGCTTCTCCCAGGTGATGACCTGGGCAAGTTAAATGAACTCTATAGAGTCAGAAACACAAACGTGTATTCCTGACCCTATAGTTTTTAAAAACATGCTAACCTCCCTGGTCCCCACTTGCCTCAGGTAAATAAGAAGAAAACTCACCTTATTTCCTGTGCTTGCCGATGCTGGCTCCACCTCCGATCCACCTCCTTGGCTGACATAATCAGAACCAGTGATTTCAGCCAAATAGGCGGGATGGAGATGGAGCCAAACATCAGCCTGGTCAATCAGCATCTACTCGTAGAGATGCATTGAATCAATGCATCTCTATGGGGCAAGCTCGGTGTCTCCATGCACACTGTGCAGCACTGACCCAGGAAGCAACTCTAGTGACTGTCCGAGGAGTGGCTAGTAGAGGTGTTCCTAGGATGCAATGTAAACACTGCCTTTTCTCTGAAAAAAAGACAGTTTTTACAGGAAAAATCCTGCAGGGAGTGACTATACTCACCAGAAGAAATACCATAAGCTGTAGTTGTTCTGGTGACTATAGTGTCCCTTTAAATTGCATGCAATGGACATGCATATCATAGTGATATATTCCACATGATTTAAATCAAGTTGTACCAGTATCACATAACATAAAACATTGTATATTATTGCATTAGAATAATTTATTCAACAATATTGTTAAACAAACATTTGTTATATGATGGAAACAAAACTAAATATTGACAATTCCTCTTTTTTTCCTGTAAAAAGTTGTTAACAAACATGACATTCCCTTCTAACATTTAGCTTACTAAGGAAAGCTAAACAGAGAAATCATTTTGGTGCCAATAAAGTTTGGAAGGTAATTCTAACAGCGTTGACTTGAATGTTTGCACTTAATCTCATTACTTCTTTATAAACAAAATATCCTGTGTTACCCTGTATGCCAGTTTGCCGACTGAAACTAAAACTCTTAGTTTAAAGATGCACTTAAAATACAAAACATGAGAGAAGCTTAATTGCTGATTTAAAGTAATATGTGTTGTTTGCATTATAGAGAGCCGACTGATTCCTCTCTTGCAACTGTCATTAGTCTAATACTATCCTTACCTTTTGTGTCACTTTACCCCACTCCCTCTAGCATGTAAGCTCATTGAGCAGGGCCCTCAACCCCTCTGTTCCTGTGTGTCCAACTTGTCTGGTTACAACTACATGTTTGTTTGTCCACCCACTGTAAAGCGCTGCGGAATTTGTTGGCGCTATATAAATAATAACATAATAATAATAGTTAGTGCCTGTTCATTAACTGTGCAAATGTACATGTTCAAATTCTCTGAAAATTGTATTGTAAAATGGACGGAGAGCCTGCGTTTACCTAAAAGAACAATCTAGTGTTAGGAATACACACATGGATTCCTAATGCTAAAGTGATATTATAACAATTTGGATTTTCAGGCCTCCCAAGAACCAAGTAAATAAATAGATTTAGTGACCTTTACATGTCTGGCTCACCGATCTCGCCGTGGTCACCCCGCATCCGCTGTCTCAGATCATTAATACTGAAGATCTCCGACAATCCAATCCTTCCCCATAGGGAAACATTGGGGAAGGATTGGATTGCGCATGCAATGAGCATCCACTCATAGAAATGCATTGACTCAGTGCATGTCTATGATGCGCATTCCACGTCTTCACGTTCTGCAGGACCTTATCTGTGTGACTGTCGCTAGGGGTGGCCTAAAGCAGAAATGTAAACACTTCGTTTTCCCAGAAAACTGAGACGTACAACTGAATAGAACATGCATTTATTAAAATATAAGGCTGTTATAGGTGCTATACATGTGAGCGGCATCATGGGATATGGTTGATTTACATCATACATCAGATTGTTCCGTAATAGGCAGGAATATAATGCAATGGGAATATTGCATAACCCATAAGTAATTTACAGTTAGCTTTGTGTGGTGTAAAAATATCACATTTGACAGTTGTTTTTTTCGTTTTCAGGGTATGGAGTCTATGTATATGCAAATTCATTTTTCCGCTATGAAGGTGAATGGAAAAATGGTAAAAAACACGGTAAGGAAAATATCATTTTGAATCTGTTGTAAACTTGATAGTATTGGGCACTTGGCAAGCATGTGTACCTTTACCTGTCTAAAGTGAAGTGTTTCCTGTGGTGAATTCAATATACAGCAGTTAAGGCCGGGTTTGTTCATAAGAGCCGAAGGTAGTCGAATACTGTTCAATTGTCAAAATGTGTCTGTTTCAATTGAACTTAACCAATTCAGCTGTTCCCAATAGGCAGTGAAAATGCAGTGGCATGATCTGTACACCAAAGCTGCTTTATTAAGCTTGTTGTTTTGGTGACAATAGTGTCCCTTTAATAAAAGATGCAGCAGCTTCCTTTCTCCATGTATCTGCCAACTACATATATTTCCACCCCTAGGATACTTGTACTGTATGGAGAAATAATGAAACTGCCTTGAATTTTAATTATTAACAGAAACTCTCTATCTATTACTATGCCTTTTATTCCAGGTCGTGGAAAGTTTCTATTAAAAGATGGAAGTTATTACGAAGGGGAGTTTGTGGATGGAGAGATGACTGGGAATGGATTGCAGTACTGGGCGTCATCTGGTGAGTATTAATATCAACAATGGTATAATTCCTTATCAACAATCAAGTATTTAAATATCCTTTTATAAGAATAGAGTGTTTTACTCATTTAGTGACACTAGAGGTATATATATTTTTTATAGTGCTAGGCAAACAGGACATTCCATACTGGCACAGTCTATAGGCACTGGATAGTGATCATGGCATGGGGTACAGTAAGCCTTTGCTATTTTTTTTCAGAATGACCATTTGCATGCATGTCTAAACTTTGCCTTTGGTTGATCATTTTTAAGACATTGTCATTTATTAAGATCCATTAAAACGTGCATTGCTTCTTCATGGAAACACGTGTGGGGTATTCATGTCTTCTTGGAGGGTGACACTGTAGCATGACATTAGTCATCAGCTCCGGTGGGAAAAGCTCTAGTGGTCATCAGTTCCCCTACCCTGTTGAGACAAAGCAGTGGAAAACATCCAATCCTAAATCTGTTGCCATGGGTATGCACCCAGTGTTAGAACATACTCTCCACTAGAATGCACATACAGCTCATATGGGCTTATAAAGAGCTTTGTACCCTAGCAGGGTGAATGAAACACACCACTGTCCTTTAACTTGCTAACTCACAAAATGTCCTCATAAATTAAACTCTTTACACATTCTATTTATGTACAACCAGTGCTGCACAAAGAGCATTCCTACTCTTAGAGAAGTTTTCAAAATGGTCTGCCTTCTGGGTGAATGTCTCTGTAAGTGATGGTACCTTCAGCCCTAGTAGAAAGATTCTCCATATAAGCTCCCGGTTTCCAGGTATAACTATGATCAGGTGGCCAAAAGTAATTATCAAATTCACCTTTTCACAACTCTGCTCATATTAACGTGTGGTTTATACTTGTCCTTCAAGGCACCACAGCAACAAAACACACAAATATGAAGTGTATGGGAACAATTCTCCATAAGAATAAAGTTTAAAAGACATCATTGATGTGTGGATGTGTCACAGAGCTCCACAGCAATACAACCAAAATAATATGTAATATGTGTGTTAATGTGTCACAGGATTCTTCAGTGATTGAAGTCACAGTAAGATACAATGTGTGTGAATGTATCCCATGTATCCCATAGCGCCACAATAATGATTTGAGGGGTGTAAGAATATCTAAGAACTTTGCAGGAGTTAACATTACAGTCATGAGTGAATATGTCACATAGCTCCACAGCAATATAACAAAAATAGAAGGATAAACCTAGACGCAAGACACACTCTGTTCACACATTTAAATCTGTTAGTTGCTTGAACCGCAGTAAATGTATCTAGAAATGCATTTGTAAATAATGCATCCTTACTTAAATAACTTATCCAAATTACTTAAATAAATTATTATGACAAAATATATATGTAATATATATGCAATTAACCTTAATAAGGAAGCTAAATATATTCTAAGATCTCTCCCCCAACCACACCAAAAGACGCCCCCTTTAACTGAACAAAAGTGTCCCTATTTGGAGTTTTGGGATGTTGGGAGGTATGCAAATTTATCACTTTTGTTCGAACTTCGTACAAGATTTACTAAGTTCTGTTAAAGAGACAAGAGCTTTTAATGCCAATTTTCTACCAATGAATGATATATAATGATAATGACTAATTTGCATATGAAATAGAGAATTATCCATGAGTGACAGTATGTCAGTGAACGAGGAGAAGCCCAGCAGGCATTGTGTTACTCGTGGTTAATGCTTGTCTAGAATCTCACTCATTTGATTAATATATGTCTGCCTTAGGCTATATGACGCCAACGGGTACATAGCGATACAGAGAGTGTTTTGTAAGACCTGCCAAATGATCTCGCATTATTTTTAGTGCATGTGTATAACTTTGCACTGATCAATAATTTAAATCATGTAATTGATAAAAAATAATTTCAATGCATCCTTTCAGTCAGCTGGTGATATTTAAAATCACTCGCTGTGCTATTTAAAATTTCTCACTGAGCCGTGCAGAATAATAATACTCATTTTTTAAAAATTATATACAAATACATTTAAAAAAAAATAAACAGGAACTGAAACTGTGAGGACTTTATTTGTCTCCCCACAAATTGAAAGCCACCACTTCCGTGCATTTTTTTTTTTTTTTTAGACAATCTTTATTTTCGTCTTTTTTCATAGCTATTCACATTTCAAGCAAGCATAGTTAATGCATATCGAGCCACTTTGCAGGTGGAAAACACATGGAACTAACATTCTAGTAAAAGTATAGCTAACGTGACAATGCCTGTTCAAACTAAATGTGTAGCATCGCAGGTGGAGCTGTCCTGGCCTTAGGCACTGAGTTATTTATTTAATCTTAACTGTTTTTGGAGTGTTATAGAGAAAAAATGGCAGTAGAGCCATTGGAATGGCAGTAGAGCCATTTTTTTTGTACAGAGTAATGTGGTAGAGAAAACTTCAACCCGCATAGTATTTATCATTAACAACAGAGGAATATGAGTATAGCTGGTTATTTATGACTACTGTCACATACAGGGAGTGCAGAATTATTAGGCAAATGAGTATTTTGACCACATCATCCTCTTTATGCATGTTGTCTTACTCCAAGCTGTATAGGCTCGAAAGCCTACTACCAATTAAGCATATTAGGTGATGTGCATCTCTGTAATGAGAAGGGGTGTGGTCTAATGACATCAACACCCTATATCAGGTGTGCATAATTATTAGGCAACTTCCTTTCCTTTGGCAAAATGGGTCAAAAGAAGGACTTGACAGGCTCAGAAAAGTCAAAAATAGTGAGATATCTTGCAGAGTGATGCAGCACTCTTAAAATTGCAAAGCTTCTGAAGCGTGATCATCGAACAATCAAGCGTTTCATTCAAAATAGTCAACAGGGTCGCAAGAAGCGTGTGGAGAAACCAAGGCGCAAAATAACTGCCCATGAACTGAGAAAAGTCAAGCGTGCAGCTGCCAAGATGCCACTTGCCACCAGTTTGGCCATATTTCAGAGCTGCAACATCACTGGAGTGCCCAAAAGCACAAGGTGTGCAATACTCAGAGACATGGCCAAGGTAAGAAAGGCTGAAAGACGACCACCACTGAACAAGACACACAAGCTGAAACGTCAAGACTGGGCCAAGAAATATCTCAAGACTGATATTTCTAAGGTTTTATGGACTGATGAAATGAGAGTGAGCCTTGATGGGCCAGATGGATGGATTGGTAAAGGGCAGAGAGCTCCAGTCCGACTCAGACGCCAGCAAGGTGGAGGTGGAGTACTGGTTTGGGCTGGTATCATCAAAGATGAGCTTGTGGGGCCTTTTCGGGTTGAGAATGGAGTCAAGCTCAACTCCCAGTCCTACTGCCAGTTTCTGGAAGACACCTTCTTCAAGCAGTGGTACAGGAAGAAGTCTGCATCCTTCAAGAAAAACATGATTTTCATGCAGGACAATGCTCCATCACACGCGTCCAAGTACTCCACAGCGTGGCTGGCAAGAAAGGGTATAAAAGAAGAAAATCTAATGACATGGCCTCCTTGTTCACCTGATCTGAACCCCATTGAGAACCTGTGGTCCATCATCAAATGTGAGATTTACAAGGAGGGAAAACAGTACACCTCTCTGAACAGTGTCTGGGAGGCTGTGGTTGCTGCTGCACGCAATGTTGATGGTGAACAGATCAAAACACTGACAGAATCCATGGATGGCAGGCTTTTGAGTGTCCTTGCAAAGAAAGGTTGCTATATTGGTCACTGATTTGTTTTTGTTATGTTTTTGAATGTCAGAAATGTGTATTTGTGAATGTTGAGATGTTATATTGGTTTCACTGGTAAAAATAAATAATTGAAATGGGTATATATTTGTTTTTTGTTAAGTTGCCTAATAATTATGCACAGTAATAGTCACCTGCACACACAGATATCCTCCTAAAATAGCTATAACTAAAAACAAACTAAAAACTACTTACAAAAATATTCAGCTTTGATATTAATTCATTTTTTGGGTTCATTGAGAACATGGTTGTTGTTCAATAATAAAATTAATCCTCAAAAATACAACTTGCCTAATAATTCTGCGCTCCCTGTATAATATTACAATCCCCTAAGTCTAATATATTTCGAGTGGCCATCTATTTCTTTATTTATTTTTGTGCTTTTTGTTGTTTTTACCAGACTTAAAAAACCCTCTTTAAAACATTTAAATAAATCTGAATATATATTTTTTATGAAATTACTATTTATTATGTACTTATCATGTTTGGTGTCATATAATTTGGATTTACTGCCTTTTCCTCCTGCAACTTTGCAATTTACATTGTTTTTTTTTTTATATATATATATATATATATATATATTCACTTGTAGGATTAAATCCCTAAAACCAAGATTTCTGAAGAAATAATAATTAAATTGCATGTTTTAGTACAAAATAATTTACCTGGAAAAATAAGTGAAATATTAAAGTTTCACTACGTTGGGCTTTAATTGTGATTCACATGTAAATTCTGTGAGTCTACTTTAACAATAACCCCAACATTACCTTTTAATAACATTGTAGATTTATATAGTCATCCATTCTCCTGATAGTTGTTCTGTTTTATTTTATGCCAGAAAGTCAATTATAAAATGTGTCGCTTTATAAGTCCAAATGGAAAATAATGTGTTGACAGGTATATTGGATATGGTCTCCATAAAACATCTTTCAAATTCCATCTCCATTAATGGACCGTCCACACATATACCCATCTGTAGAATCCAAATTTTATAACCTTACGATCTTCTTTGATGCCACTCACAACAAATACAGTGTTTTTTATATATTTATTTTTATCATGGGATATCTATAGACGGTCAGCATTTCAAAATCACGGATACATCAGTAAGTCTCTTTGCTTTGTGTACAGCATCCTGCCCCAAGGCTGATTACATGTCACTGTAACTACTGTCTACTTGCATTGATGATATTAATCACGTATTGATTGTTTTACTTATTTGTATTTTTTTCTTTATTACTTTTTCTTTGTATTTGTAAATAAACAGAATTTTGTTAACCATGTGTATTTTTTTGTGTGGACTTTGCGGAGCAGAACCACAATTTTCTCTCTCAGACTCAGAATTGTAGTCTAGAATGCTTATAATAACCATTAAATCACTCGTGTAGCATTAAATACAGGAGTGACTGTTTTGTTTCATTTGCTTCAGTAATAACTTCCGTAACCACTAGATGGCAGTGTTGGGGTTGTGATTCACAAGATAGGAAAACTGCTTGCAATCTGTAAGGATTATAGTGTTTTGGTGTTAGAAAGACCTCCTCCAGGTTTGAATCTGTTACAACATTTATGTAAGTTTAAATGTTTGACACAATAGTTTTATTGTGTAAAACCCTTTTTTCAATTTTGCATGAACAGCTTTTTGTTTTTAGAGCGTGTCTATGACATGGTACCAGTGTTATTGCAGTATGTGTATGCATGCAGAGTTTTAGAATGTGTGTGAATGCAGGGATGTGTGGCGTGTCAGTGTTTATGAAGTATAAGTGTATGTGACTGCAGGGATATATATGGAGTGCCATTCTGTGTTTGTGTAAATATAGTGGTATATGTATGGAGTGCCATTTTGTGTTTGTGTGGTATGTGAATGGAGTGCCATTTTGTGTTTGTGTAAATGTAGTGGTATATGTATGGAGTGCCATTCTGTGTTTGTGTAAATGTAGTGGTGTATGTATGGAGTGCCATTCTGTATTTGTGTGAATATAGTGGTATGCAGGCCCGGACTGGCCATCGGGCACACCGGGCAAATGCCCGGTGGGCCGCGATGGCCGTGGGGCCGAGGCCGGCAGGGGAGATCACAGGATCTCCTCGGCCGGCCGCTGCAGGGCCAGCGCTATCCGAGCGCCGGCCCCGCTGTGTGTCTCCATGGGCCGGTGGGGAGATCAAAGATATCCCTCACCGGCCCAGAGGCACTGTTAAAGGCGGCCGCCCGGGGCTGAGGAGTGAGGGAAGCAGGAGAGAGGACCGGCGGAGCTCTATCCAGCAGCTCCGCCGGGTCCTCTCGCGAGGTCTGAGCACCGCGGCAACGCTCAGATCTCGCGAGAGTGAACTCTAGCCTGCAGGTTAGAGTTCACTCTCACCACTGGACCACCAGGGAAGGAAGCTGCGGAAAGAATCCCCCCTCCCAGGCATGATGTAAGAAGGGAGGGGGGATATTAAGCAACTGCCCCACCTCCAGCATGGCTGCTTCAACGGCCCCCCCCCCCCTCCCAGGCTAAAGGTAGGGAGGGGGGAATATAATTTTTTTTTTTTTAATTATTAACAAAAAAAATATTTAAATGTAAATAAAAAAAAATCACACTAACAGCCCCCTCACACACACACACACACACACACACATCACCCCCAAACACACACACACATCACCCCCCCACACACACACACAGCACCCCCAGACACACACACAGCACCCCCAGACACACACACACAGCACCCCCAGACGCACACACACAGCACCCCCAGGCGCACACACACAGCACCCCCAGGCACACACAGCACCCTCAGAGACACACAGCACCCAGACACACAGCACCCAGACACACAGCACCCAGACACACACAGCACCCCCAGGCACACACAGCACCCCCAGAGACACACAGCACCCTCAGAGACACACAGCACCCCCAGAGACACACAGCACCCTCAGAGACACATAGCACCCCCAGAGACACACAGCACCCCCAGAGACACACAGCACCCCCAGAGACACACAGCACCCTCAGAGACACACAGCACCCTCAGAGACACACAGCACCCAGACACACACAGCACCCAGACACACACAGCACTCCCAGAGACACACAGCACCCCCAGAGACACACAGCACCCCCAGAGACACACAGCACCCTCAGAGACACACAGCACCCTCAGAGACACACAGCACCCTCAGAGACACACAGCACCCAGACACACACAGCACCCAGACACACACAGCACCCCCAGGCACACAGCACCCAGGCACACACAGCACCCTCAGAGACACACAGCACCCAGACACACACACACACACACACACATATATATATATATATACACACACATATATATCTATATAATAACCCTCAGTGAGTTAACAGACAAAGAAAATTAGAAACCTAGAATGTGACGGCAGATAAAAACACCCTCACACACAGCACCCCTCTTACATACACACACACTGCGACCCTCACACATACAATACGTCCAAATATATATATATATATATATATATATATATATACACACACACACACACTACAGCACCCCTCACACTGCACCACTACACACATTACGCTCCAGATACACGCTAGATCCCTTACCCTATATGCACTCTTAATCCTCTATACACACACACACACACTCTCCTATACACACTCTGGGTCCTTTACACACTCGATCTCCTACACACACACACTGCACCACCTACACACACACTACATTCCTTGTCAGCAAACACATACAACATTCTCTAAACACACCCTCTCTACAACCCCTGCACACACTACGTCACCTATACACACACACTACAGCCCGTATGCACACACTTGCTACATCCCCTATAACACTATGCCCCCTATACACACACTCTCTACAGCCCCTAGCCACACATATTACACCACAAACACAAATTAAATTGACCTATTTACACAATACCACACCACACTCTACACACACGCAATCCCACAAGCAGGCTCCAAACATATGCACCATACACTTTCCTGGCCCTTTTGTCCTCTGGTATCCCACTTGTGGAGACACCAGAGACAATTTAAAAGCAAACACAGCGCAAGCATGTTATTAAATTTGCTTGCGCTGCGCAGAACAAATACAGGGCCTTTTTCTAATGCTAGAGCTCTTCAGGGGGGCTATGCGCATTGAACTAACATGCTCACTTTGAGAGGGGGCGTGCTTGTCATTAGTGATGACAAAACACACCCTCTCTGGCCCCGCCCCCTTCTTAGGGGGCCGCTCTGATTGAAAAATGCCCGGGCCTAATTTTGTTCCCAGTCCGGCCCTGGTGGTATGTGTATGGAGTGTTTGTGTAAATACAGTGGTATATGTATGGAGTGCCATTATGTATTTTTTTGTAAATTTAGTGGCATGAAGTACCATTCCATGTTTGTGTACATGTAATGGTATATGTACAGAGCACCATTCTGTGTTTTTATGGTATACGTATGGACTGCCATTCTGTGTCTGTGTAAATGTAGTGGTATATGAATGGACTGCCATTCTGTGTTTGTGTGGTATATGTTTGGAGTGCCATTCTGTGTCTGTGTAAATGTAGTGGTATTTGTATGGAGTGCCATTCTGTGTTTGTGTGGTGTATGTATGGAGTGCTATTCTGTGTTTGTGTGGTATATGTATGGAGTGCCATTCTGTGTTTGTGTAAATGTAGTGGTATCTGTGTTCCTTTTTTCTACATTCCTTCTGCCTTTCCTTCACATATCATTACCTCTGGCCATATGACATACCTGCTTTATCCCTCATGTCACTAGCCCTCCCATTGTTATTATCCTACACCCTTGACCATTGCACTAAATTATTCACTTTCCACAAATGTTCTAATCCTTTACCTCTGCATGCAAGTTTCCATTCTTTATTCTTTCCCTATATAATTTTATTCATTCGCTAAAATTTTTTTACAACATTTTGTAAGATTTATTGGAAGATTTGTCCACTTGCTCATGACAGGGAGCCTCCTTAACATCCAGTTCCTCGAGGCAGCAACATGATGTGTCAAAGGGGGGCTTTTCTGATCAAGTACAAGCTTAAAGAGACATACTAGGCATCATTTTGAATATTTTAACAATGATTGAGGGTCCCTGTGTGCCCACATCCTTGCTCCTCTATACTGGTTGGGCTAATGCATCTTCATTAGTCTGACTAGCGGTGGGCATCAATGATAGGCTGAGAGAATCAGCTGAGCCCTCCAAGCCTAGCACGATACCCATCACTGGTATGCATTGGTATGGCTAAGGCATAGTTACACCCCGTCTTAGCCATAAATCCAGTGAGTGGTGAAGCCACAGGTGCCGGGGTATCTCATTCTGCATCATACCGAATTAGAACTGTATAACACTGAACAGTGGGAAACGCCAATGGACTCCAAGCACCAAAACTACGTCATTGAGATAAAGTGGCTATGGTACCTAGAGTATTTTAGAAACTGCTCTGTGTTCCATACAACTGGTAGAGGCTCTGCTCCTGAAACCTCCAGGACCCAGAAAGTTGCTGCTAGTTACTCTCCCATCCAATGGCCCATTCTTTGCAGCCATAAGTGCAGGTCAGCTCTCCAGTGCTTAGTTTTAACTTGCCCATGGCTAGGGAGAGAGTAGACATTTCAATTCCTTTAAACGGTAGACATCATGGTAAATCAATTACTATTTCGTCTTTATTTTTATTGATTTTATTTTTTTTCTTTTAAATCATTGTTCTTAATGTATTTTAATAAAATCTTTAATATAATTCATAATTCCTGATAATATTATTTACCTTCAGTTGAGTACATTGATTCCATCAATATCCTACTGCTGTTTTTAACTCTGTAAAGCGAATTATGTTACACTGATCCTCTTATATGGAGGCAGACCTGCTGTGCTGGAATAAGCACTTAATAAACTGACCATAATCACAGGACCTGGATCCTGAGCGAGAACACGATCCAAATAGCAAGCAAAGGTCAAGCCAGGCAGAGTTCTAGCTTATCCCAGGTCATAGAAGTCACAGAAATCAGATTTCAAGTAATGTGCGCTCATGATCACAAAGTCAAGACAAACAACAAGTCACAGGCAAAGTTCAAGTAAAACATCAGAAGAAAGAAATAAAAGAGAGAGAGAAAAAAAACAGAAGTAAACCTTAAAGGAACACTATAGTCACCTAAATTACTTTAGCTAAATAAAGCAGTTTTAGTGTATAGATCATGCCCCTGCAATTTCACTGCTCAATTCACTGTCATTTAGGAGTTAAATCACTTTGTTTCTGTTTATGCAGCCCTAGCCACACCTCCCCTGGCTATGATTGACAGAGCCTACATTGAAAAAAAACTGGTTTCACTTTCAAACAGATGTAATTTACCTTAAATAATTGTATCTCAATCTCTAAATTGAACTTTAATCACATACAGGAGGCTCTTGCAGGGTCTAGCAAGCTATTAACATAGCAGGGGATAAGAAAATCTTAATTAAACAGAACTTGCAATAAAGAAAGCCTAAATAGGGCTCTCTTTACAGGAAGTGTTTATGGAAGGCTGTGCAAGTCACATGCAGGGAGGTGTGACTAGGGTTCATAAACAAAGGGATTTAACTCCTAAATGGCAGAGGATTGAGCAGTGAGGCTGCAGGGGCATGTTCTATACACCAAAACTGATTCATTAAGCTAAAGTTGCTTAGGTGACTATAGTGTCCCTTTAAGTTCATAAATTAAAATGTTAAGCGTATTACCCAGAGGACAGGCTATAAGTCTAAGAAGTCCTGCAACTTGGCGTGAGTAAATGAAAAACACAACAAATAAATAAATAAATAAATAAGAACCATGTACTCTATAACTACTGCAAAAGAACCTTCTGTTTTACTTGGGACTATCAACAGAAGGTCCTGGCAAATATGAATAGAAGAAATGTAGGAATATATAGAAGAGAGAGGAGACATTAACAGAATAGTCAAAAAAGGTAATTGTTTTGAGTACACCCAAGTCAAGACTAAAGGGGTTGAGAGGAGATGTATGCATGCAGAAGTAAGTGATAAAGAGCCCAAACAGGAAAGACGAAATAAAATAAAAAGGGATTAAACATACCTTTTATTCAACATCGAGACAGACTCCTCACTGCAGATCGATCCTCCTCTGATTAAGTCATCAATCTTGATGACTTTTGTCCAATCAGATATTTCTCATAGAGATGCATTGAGGATACATGTGCAACATCTGCTGCCATCTGCCAATCCAAAACCTCTCGTAGAGAAGCATTTGATGTTCAAAGAGTACAGCATCACATTAACTTGTGCGCTGATTCTGGACATCAAACAGATTGAAGTAAACAAATTCAATTGAGTCTAAAACCCCCTAATGGCTATCTGAAGGCCAGTCACTACTAGGTGTGGGCATTGAAAAATATAAACCGTTCTGTTTCTCCAATGTGATTTTAATGCTTAAACTGTTCCTTTAATATACAAAATGTTTAATTGTTATAATTGTTTGATTACATTTTTTTTCCATAAAGAATCAACTGTTATAATAAAGATTGGTCTTGTGCATCTTTCTACTAAGTTTATTCACATGTCAAATGCATTCAGTTAATTTAAAAAAATTAATGCATGCTTCTTCGAAAATTACTAACTCAAAAAATTAACTAAAAACGGGCAATTAATTAACGCAGAGCTGTCATTTGAGAATAAGAATTACTATATTGTTTATGTAAGATTACATTTTCAAGTCAATAAATCACCCATTCCTCAATGAATGGTACTTGAATATTGATGACGGCTGCATTGAGATTAGATAATCTGTTAGGCTTGTTTTCACTTGTTAGTTAATTTTATGGTTATTTCATGACGGTGAAATGGATGTAGTTATAATCTGAAGCTGAAAAAGTTTTATACATACACACAGCATGAACGAAAACGGACTATATACACCGCAGGCCTTATCTCAGTAATTGCCCCAGAAGCAATTGGTTCACTATTGATTAAATGGATTTTTAAAGACCTCCTCATTAATGTGAAATGGATAATATAATCACTTCTTCACCCTGTTTAGCTTATAGATGGCTATAGACATATGGACTTGAAATAATTATGCTGTGTCTAATGTCTCCCAGGAAATACGTATTCTGGGGAGTTTCAGAACGGAGAGATCCACGGTTATGGTGTGATGCAGTACAAAAATGGGGGACGATATGAAGGAGAGTTTGTATTTGGAATAAGAGAAGGTGCGTAGTATAGTAAAACATGTTTCTAATAATATTTTTTTATATATATTTTCTTCAGGAATATCAATTTAGGCATTATGAAATATGCTATTTTTCATATAGAGAAAACTCTCACCAAACGACTTAACTGCGAGGGAACACCGCCAGTGTTAGTTTTAGAATTGGTTTATAGATGATTAAATAAACTGGAAAATAAAAATTTAGCTTCACTTTCAGCAGTTTATTTTTTTATTTAATTTTCTTTTATTGATTTTATATCTCAAAGAATTAAGCATAAGCATGTTGGTTACAGAAGAGAAGAAGTGGTGGTTAGAACAAGCATACAGTATATACATTATTGAAGAGGT
Source organism: Pelobates fuscus (assembly GCF_036172605.1). Lineage (NCBI taxonomy): Eukaryota > Metazoa > Chordata > Amphibia > Anura > Pelobatidae > Pelobates > Pelobates fuscus. The sequence goes on along the minus strand of NC_086327.1, from coordinate 110,528,900 downwards.
TACACACTTTCATTGTACAATACATTGGTGATATGCCATAACATTAGATAACATAAAGCGTTGAACTCTCTGCATATGGATGCTATAAGTGAAATACATCTCTGGATTGTCTTGTCTGTTAAATTTTGTCTACCACTTGATAAGCTCCAATATGTCAGCTGTGACGCACCCTTTGGTGCTTCAAGTGATAGCATACTTCATCTCTCAGGTCGTCTTATTTTGCTAGATATGAGCTTAAACACATATATAAACTGGGGGAGGGGGGAAAAAGGTAACTCAGGGTGGTTGGGATAGGGGGTGGGAGGTAGTTTCCTCGTCTTAATGCGCCGTGATTTTGAAATAATGTGTGCCCGGATAGATTTGTTTGGTTAGAGATTGGAGATACATGTTGTCTGAGGCATGTTTTCTAGTAGAGATATTTTAGTTGCTCGGGGAGGTGTGTGTGCTTTGGGAGACGTTTTCCATCCCTCTGTTTGGTTGCCTTGATTCCCACATTCTCCAAGCTTCCCTCCAGAAAGGTCTAGGGGGCCTAGTCAGTCTGGCCATGGTTTCGTATGACTTGGTGGACTGTAGTGTCTGTATACATAGGTTAATGTTTGGGGATTTTTCAGATAGCCAGGTTTTGCTAATTATGGAGAGAGCTGCAATTATGATGTGATAAGAAAGATATTTTGTGGTTTTCGTTATATCATCGGGGAAAAGTTGCAGTAAGTAAATCTTTGGGTTAAGTGGTAATCTTATCCCGGTTGAGTCTTGTATTAATTGCTTCACTTCATCCCAGAATTGTGTTACCTTGTGACATGTCCACCATATGTGGTACATAGTTCCCGGTGCAGCTTTACATCTCCAGCATAAACTTGATCTGTCGGGATCTATATGCTGTAGCCGTGTGGGCACCATGTACCACCGGTATAGAACTTTTCTGGTTAGTTCTATATGTGCGGCGCACAGGGTGAGTGTTTTATTTGCAAGGAAAATTTCTGACCATTGTGTGTGGTCTAATGTCTCTTGGAAGTCCGATTCCCATGCCCTGACAAAGGAGGGTTTCCCTGTATGGTGTTGTCGTGTTAGGAGGGAGTATAATGAGGAGAGCAATTTTATTTTCTTTGGATTTTGCTGTTGAGTGCAAAGTTCTATAATTGGCGTTATATGGGAGCTCGTTGTTTTATCTATTTCAGCCGCCATTGTGGGTATTTGCTCCTTGAGCCAAGATCTTATTTGGAGATAAGATAGGAAGGCTGAGTTGGACAGACCAAATGTAGTTTGGAGGTACTGGAATGGGTATATATTTTGGCCATTTAATAATTGTCGGATTTGGGATATCCCACATGCGGTCCAGTGGGCCACGGAGAAGGTGGGAAGTAGAGGGGCAAGTGCAGTCAAGGGGGTCATTGGTGTTATGCAGATTTTTTCTTTGGTTTGCTTTTGGAATGTATCCCACATAGAGAGAGTGAGGGACGTAGTAGGTAGTATGTGGTTATATGTGGGTCTGAGATGGTGCGGGAGCCGTGCAAGTTCTGCGAGTGTATGACCGTCTGTGAACGGAGCTTCGATGCTGAGCCATGTTGGTTGGGTGTCCAGGTGATGTGCTGAGATTAACGGGCTCAGTTGCGACGCCATGTAGTACTTAGTTATGTTGGGTACTCCTAGCCCACCCTCTCTAAACGGCCTATGTAGAATTTCGTCAGCCACCCTGGGTCGTTTATAGTTCCAGATATAGTCGCTGAAAGTTTTTTGTATAGTTTTCAAATAAGGGGGTGGAAGTGCGATGGGTAGGGTACGGAATAAATATTGTAATTTGGGGAGAAGGATCATTTTTATTGCTGCTATGCGGCCTAACCATGACACATACTTCCCCTTCCAGGTAGATAATCTTTGTGCTATTTCTTTGGCTATCACTACATAATTGGCTTGGAATAGGAGTTTGGGATCGGTTGGAAAGTCTATGCCCAGAAACGTGAGGCTATTATTGTCCCACTGGTAGGCATATATGTTTTTTAAGGTGCCTAGTGTTTTAGGTGGCAAATATAGATGCATTACTTTTGTTTTGGTTATGTTCAATTTATAATATGAGCAGGCGCTATATGCTGTTAGGTGGGATGTGACATGTAGCAGCGACTCGTGTGGATTTGTGAACGTTAGCATAATGTCGTCCGCAAACATTGTGATCTTGTGTTCGGTTTTCCCAACTTTAATTCCTTGTATATGTGGGTCGTTCCTTATTAGTTGCGCTAAAGGCTCGAGGGCCAAAACATAAAGGAGAGGGGATAGAGGGCAGCCGTGTCTAGTTCCATTCGTTATTGGGAATTGCATAGACTGAAACCCGCTGTTTGCTACTTTGGCGCACGGAGCAGAGTATAGTGCTGCTATTAGAGATATGAACCTCGGAGGGAAGTGAAATTTCTCAAGGACAGCAGCTAGAAAACCCCAGTGCAATCTGTCGAACCCTTTTTCAGCATCCAGTGACAGAAATGCACTGGGCTTCCTCCCCTTTTTCGCGACGTGCAAGAGATTAAGTAATTTTCTCGTGCCGTCCGCTCCTTGCCTGCCCCTGACAAACCCCACTTGATCCTCATGTATTAGAGCAGGGAGCATTTGTGATACTCGGTTTGCATATATCTTAGCCAGAATTTTTGTGTCCGTGTTTAACAGGGATATGGGTCTCATGTTCTGTGGTATAGTTGGGGGCTTGCCTGGTTTTGGTATGGTTGCAATATGGGCCAGGAGCATATCTGGTGGCATAGTGCTTGTGTCTATGATTTGATTTAACGTCTTGAGTAGGTACGGGCCTAAGATGTCGCAGTATGTTTTATAATAAGTATTTGTAAACCCGTCAGGGCCTGGTGATTTCCCCGACGGGAGAGCCCTGATGGCTTCTGTAAGTTCTGCTAGTGTAATCTCGGCCTGCAAGGCGTTTCGCTGAGTCGTGTCCAGCGTGGGAAGAGTGGATTGTTTCAGGAATGATTGAATTTCTTGAACCGTCGGCTGATGCGTAGTAGAGTCATTTTTAAGGTTGTACAGCGACGTATAATACATCGCCATAGTGTTATTAATGTCTTGCGGGTCGAAGACTTTTGTGCCCTCTGGTAGGTTAAGGTATGGGATTTTAGATTGGCTTTGTTTGTGCCTCAAGAGAGAAGCTAAGGCTTTGCTCGCTTTATTATCCTGACAATATGTTTGGGTGCGTAGTCTCTGTAGTGTGGATGTTGTTTTGGTTAATAAATAGTCGTTGAGTTTCTTGGTAGTATGTGTTATGGAATTTTGTCTTGTCTCCGTTGGGTTAAGCAATTGTTAATTTGTTTGGTCTCTTAATGTTTTCAGGAGTGCATTATATTCGTGACGCGCTGACCGTTTGATGTACGCTGCTTTACTTATAGCCAGGCCTCTGAGGACTGCTTTGTGTGCTTGCCATACTGTCACAGGTGAAATGTCTGAAGTGTCATTCGTATTGAAGTATGCAAGGAGTTCTGACTGTAACGTCGTTTTAAAGTCTTGGTTGTTTAGTAAGTAGTCAGGGAGGCGCCATGGGGTTTTTCCTCTGTGTAAGAAGGTGTCCATCAATGTTATGTCTATTGGGGCGTGGTCCGTCCAGATTATATCTCCTATGGAGCATTGCTTGATGGAGGGTAGGAGTGTTCGGGCCACAAGTGCATGGTCTATTCTCGAATATGTCTTGTGCATGGGGGAAAAGTAGGTATATTCGCGGTCATTGGGGTGCGCAGTTCTCCAAGCGTCATATATATCATATTCCATGAGTAATTTTGTGAGCGCTTTGCATGCGGATGTGAGAGATGTGTGCCTACGTGTTTGTGGAGATACTGTCGTGTCTAGTTGTGGATGTAATATATGGTTTAGGTCTCCACACATAATCAAGTAGGGCAATTGTGGTGACGGTATCTTGGATAGCACATGGTGAAGGAAGTTACGTTGATTCGAGTTCGTGCCATAAATTGTAACAAGTGTGTATGTTGTATTGTTGATGGTACTTTCAGCAGTTTTAGATGTATTTCCTATAATGTATTTTATTTATTTTTACTGTGCAATCCTCAAGTAACAGTTGTAGCCTAAATGGATGGCGTCATCAGAAGTTCTCTCTGAATCCATCACAGTCTGCCCATCTTCCTCAAATTATGGGGAGTGGGGTGAGCCTGGTACCCATTTGGCCTGCACCCCTGTGCCGATTGGCTGCAGGCCCTCCGTGCTTCCTGTTTCTGGCATCAGGCTAATCTCGTTTAAACCTATCAGCTGTGCCACTCAACTTTCTTAGTGGTTGTTATCTTTCCGACAAACACATAGAGAGCTTGAAGTATCCCTTAAAGAGGGAATACATTACATAGTTACATAGCTGAAGAGAAACATGCATCCATCAAGTTCAGCATTTCTCACATTTGATTTTTGCTCTTTATCCAAAAGAAGGCAAAAAACCCCAATCTGAAGCGGTTCCAATTGTGCAACAAACTAGGAAACAATATTTCTTGACCCTAGAATGGCAGTCAGTTATCTCCTTGGATCATGAAGCTATTACCCCACAAATTAAAATTTATATCCCTGTATGTTTTTGCAAGTATTTATCCAATTACTGTTTAAACGTCTGTATAGACTCTGATAAAACTACCTCTTCAGGCAGAGAATACCTCATCCTTATTGTTCTTACTGTAAAAAACCCTTCACTTTGCCTTAGACTCAAATTCATAAATAGAATAAATAAAAAATGTAAAAAGTAGAACATTTAACTATTTCTTTAACAGATTAAACATGTTTAATACAAAATATACCTATTCTTGGAGTAGCTTCTGTTTCACGAGGTCCTGTCATATATGTGTCTGTGACAGTTCCTTGTTTTCCTCCTTATGGCAGGAACTAAAAACGTATTCTTCTTGCATCTACAATTTATGTTCTAATGCACTATAAAATGCTTTTTTTGTGTGGATTTTTGCAGGACATGGCTTGCTAGTGGACAAAGATGGTCAGACGTACAGAGGAGGATTTCACAAAAATAAAAAAAATGGAGAAGGACAAATGAGTTTCAAGTAAGTTGCATAGAACCGCTCCATTAAAAAAAATCTGGAGAAGGAAACAAACTCCCAGGAAGTATGCGATATACAGAGGCTAAAACAGAACAAAAACACAAAAAAGGATCTAGAAACTGGTGTCAGAAAAAAACTGATGCATTAAGTCTAGAGAGAATTCCTGTGGCCTTGTGAGCTAGTTGAATCCATGGGTCAGAATCATGTACGAGGAAACAGACCAGGGGTCAAACATCTAATAAACAAATAGGGTAGGAAATATGATACGACGCAGACAAAAGAATAAGAGAAAGAGTCTAAGGTAAAGTCTTAGGAAGGTTGGGACAGGTCTAGGACATAATATTGGATCTAAGGAGTAGAGAAGCATTTAAACCTGTAGCATTTGTAGGCTGAGCACTTTTTAAAGTGCTTGTGTGAGATGCAGTAAATGGCTACATCATTGCTAATACAGAGAAGCAGCTTCAGCATCATTATGTTTTTCTAGTATCCTGGCATCACCACACCAAAAGCTGGTGCAGTCTCATGAGCAACACTTTCCTGTTCTCCCAGTTACCACTGGGAAGACCTACAGTAGACCAAAAACGATGACAGTTGTAGGACCTAGTGACCATAACACACTGGTATAAACAGAGCGTAAGAGAACAAACTAACAAACTCTGAGAACAAACACTGAGAACAAACTAAAACTTAGTATCTTGCCGTACAATAATTCCCCTACACGAGTTCTCAAATTACTTTTAAGTCCCTACGCCATTACAAAATAAACCTTTGCTATTTTCACATTACAACCCAGTGTGGGTCTCTTACTCTCTTTTAGTTATCCCAGGTAATTTAAAGGCTCCAGAGCATCCAAAAAAAGTTAATTTTGTCTCCTCTAAGCTCTGCTCTGCAATTCTGTCCAGAATCTAAAAAAAATGTTGCCGATTCTTCAAAAGCTCCATATTGAACAATGCTTTTATTTTAAAATCAAATTGTTACCATGCCGCGCCACTGTACCCAAGCCCATATTAACAATCATTTTTCCTATGAACACAGTCTAAACAAAACATGTGCACATTAAATAGAAGCAAAACCCGTACCTGGATACAGAGATACACATCCCATTAGTAACACATGTCTTCACAGTGTGTGTTTGTCCTTGTTTTACTCAAAAGGCAGGGATGGATGTTATTAAGAAAAAGACACATTTTCTTGTATCTTGCATTTTTAAATGTAAACTGTATCATATAAAACTCGCCGTTCAGATGGATTGCACCTGTGCAGCCTTGTGTGCTATGTTATTTAATGCTACATGTGTCTAGCACAGGCCTATCATCACGCGGAGTGTGTATAGTTTGTAATCTTATGAAAACACATGTTCTGACGTCATGCATTCCAAATGGGTTTCCAGAACTCCAAGTGTAATGCAAGCTGGGTTTCTGGCAGTCACAACTGGCCACATGTCACATGATTCATTTACTTGGCTCCTCAACTGTTTGGAATTGGCACCGACAGAGCAGCAGGTGGGATTCATTCTATTAGAGGAAAATGGTACCACCGTGACAGGGCTATCTGAGATGAGGGATATCCCATAGAAGTAATTTCACGTGAAGTTTTGGAATACCTTCCATTTAACACATTTATCCCTGTTGCTTCTACCTATTTCAACCACCTGATTTATACATTTATTGGGCTTTGCTCCAAAGCAAACAAATGGCTTAAGATAAATAGCCATTCAATCCCACTGTGTATTTTTGTTGGATTTGGATAAATTTGAACTCGTTTTTTAGTTTTCGCCCTCGTTTTTTACAATATTTTTTTCATTGACATTCTATATTGCAGAGATGTTAAACCATACCATGTAACACTTGTTGAATTACAAAGTCCCATAACTGTGGAAAGAATGGACTTATGGAAATATTGTCTGACAATAGTTGAAGAGTGATGTTACAATGAATTGCTTTGACATTGTATAAACTTCTCTTATATCAATGTATATTCTTCATCTACACAATGTGGAATTATTGTGTTAGTCTTTATTCCAATATCTATTCAAACTCAGGCCTCGATCTAATCAGAGCTGTTACTCTGTAATGGGTGGTTATCAATGATCGATAAAGCATTTATTGATTGTATTAAATAGATGCCATTAAAAGGCTTATGGGAAGCCAATAATAATCTGTTAGAATATTGAAACTGATACATATATTTTTCATTGAAAATATGGGCTAAGGGGATTTCATTCCATTTATCGTTCACATAGTGACCGACAAATGACTTCTAAATGACAATTGAAAGTTGTTGATAAACATGACTCCCACCCTTCCATGCTCTAGGTGGGGATATTTCTAATAATCAGTGAGCACCTCACTGTAATAAAATAAAAATAAAAATTGGGCAACTATTTATGCCCAGTCTTTAATAAATTATAGGGGAGGGACCTAAAGCAATGGAGGAGGGAGGTATTCTAGAGTTGACCCACCCTGGTAGGTATTAAAGGCGATTGGCAGATTGGACACATAAAAAAAGTAATCCATCTTCACCACGTGAGGGCTCAGCGTAAAATGAGTTTTCAGTGTGGGAAAAGTCTTTAAGAAGGCTTTCCCATGCTTTAAAACTCAGTCAAAGGGCGTGGCCTGACTGTGGAGCTGAACAGTCGCACATGCTATGAGCTCTTGGGCCCTGGTCTGAATACCGGCTGAAATCGGGGGCAACCTGCCCAATCTTGAACCCCAACTCACCTTAATCTGCTCCGCAGCAACTGGCGACCCGGGGGATACCCTTAGACGCCCAGCATATCCGCCGGAATGACCGAGCCGAGGCCTGGGGCCTATGCCAAGCAGGGCAAGGGAAAGGCGGCCGCTCTCCCAGCTCGCAAATACATGCAACGCCTGCAGCACACAGCTGCTTCCCCCCCCAGGACCGGTGGGGGTTATCCCGGTCCACACACTCTCGATCAGCACACTTCTGTGGCCCTTAAAGGCCAACAACAGCACTAACCACGCACCAGGTATGCAGGCAGCCCGCCACGCTAAAATGGCGGACGCACAATCATGTGGAGGAGAAAGGCCGCCGAAACACAACCCCAAACCAAGCGACTCACTCACCACCCGCCTGAACGAGCTGTTCAAAACCTTCTGGGCACGAATTAAGGCCCGGCACGCGGCAGAGCAGCAACAGAAGCAGGAGAACTGGAGTGAAGGGGATCAACGTGGCGGTGTCGACCGGAGTGGGCCTGGGCTACCCTTGGGCAAAGCCTTGATAAAGCAGCCTACACCTCACCACGCTAGCCCATCTGGGCCGCAGGCCACCAGGGGACCAATCCTGGCGCATCACCCACACAGGCGGAGACCGGCTCGCCGAAGGCGGCGCAACACCAAGATACAGGCCTCCAGGCCTGTCCCGACAGGGAAGGATCTGGCCCCCAGAGGTACCCAAATCCGTGGACACAAGATACCGGCCATGCTACAGGCCCGGAGCTGGAGGGCGCAACCGGTTAACTTCTGGCTGACTGCCTACCACCGTGAACCTCCAATGCCGCAGACACGGTTCCCACCTGAAGGAATGGGGTGATTATCCAGCAAGCGGACGGCTCCCCCCACGCTCACTAATGAACGCTGTCCAGACGCTCACGGACACTGACTATGCATACCAGGGTTTCTAACACATTTATGTTTGTGGCTGTGTCTATGCTATCTCCCTCTCCCACACAATACCACAGAAGCGCATTTAACATCTATCACTTATTGCAGATATCCATGTCACACACATACCTACTCAAGCTTACACACACGCATGTTTATCTACTCCTGCAATCTAATCTCTTCTCTCTGTGACACAATGGAAGTTTAAGCCTGCTTTTGAAATACTATTATGCAAAGCTTCCATGTCACTGTACTACAAGTATGTCATTATACATGTATATCGTTACGCCTGCTTATAATATAAAATTGGGCATGCCATTCATCTGTCCCGCATGTTAAGCGAGGAAAGCTTGAGGACTGCCTTTGGGGCACCCCAGGCCTGCATGTATCGATTTTATGCACTGCAAAAAAAAACAAAAAAAAACTCAGTCAATGCACTCTGATTGGTAAGCCAACCAATCTGAGTGCTCTGATAGGAAAGTTTTATGTCTTTAAAGACTTGGATATATTCAGTGCCAGGTACCCACTAATATTTTATTAGTAATATATAGCAATAGCAGCAGAATTGCTAGTTTTTGTTTACAGTTAGCACCCGCTGACTGTTTACTGTTTGGTAGACATTATTAATAAGAAATTTCAAATGTCACGGCATGGCTGGTGGGGGCATAAGGAGGCATTATCCCTCCCTTACACTAATATGGGAGCCATATTGACCCCCATACGTTTTTATTTTTTTTATTTTATTTGTTTACTACCTAATGTGTTATTCATTAGAAAAGACATGTAAATGTGCTTTCACTGCACATTCATATGCATTTTATTTTGGGGAGCTGGCCTATTTATCGAATTTGGCTGCCTTTATTTGGCATTAAAATCAGCTGAACTTTGATATTTATCAACTCTTAATGCACATAGAATTAAATTGAGACCTTACTATTTATGTATACTATAAAACTTAACTACAAAGAAACTAAAAAAAAAAAAAAAAATTTCAGGAAAAAAATAAAAAATGGTGTCATCAAAAAAATGCCATAAATCTTTGCCCGGCACTTTCAATACACTTGAAAATGTTTAAAGAGAGGTGCAAATCTGTGAAAAATTGTAGATCCAGTATTATACTTATGCTTCACTGGCCATATTTCATTTTATATTTTTATAGTTGTTTTGTTGACCAAGCCATGGAGATCCACTATAATTCTTACCAATGCCTTTCTCTTAACAATTTATAAAGTAATATTTTTGCAGTAAAGAATTATAGCTGCAAAAGACCTTTCTAAATGTGATTACAGCAATGCTTTTTAGATATTTATTTTTCTGATTATGCCTCAAAACAGCATGATTTTAGAATTCCTGAAAAACCATTGCTTACACGGAGACGAGGATTGAACATTTCAAAGGTTGTAAGAAGGAAGATAATAATTTTAAAGGGATTAAAGCACTTGCACTATGCATGTTACAGGCTTTAGAAACTAAAATGTATAAATAACTCTGATTGTTATTTTCTTAGCTGTAAGTAAAATGTTATAACTTTCCTGATACAGCCCTTGTGTGTCTGTCTGTCTGTCTTTTTTGGACATGACATACTGGTCTTTTTATTTTATATATTCAAGATATAAAAGTTCATCTGGATGTGCACTGACTAACCCTTCTCCGGTCATGTACACTTGCTCTAAATTCAGAATTGTAGTGGCTGTAGTAAATTTTATTGGCCTCATTGATCTCCTTACTGATACAACATTACTACAGCCTTTGCAAGTGTGCGTTGTTATGTAGTCCAACTATCTAATGTTGTCTTAAAAATAATACTGATGGACCACAATAATATAAAAACAAAATAACGGTTCAGGCACTCCGGGATAACAGAAATAGCAGCTTTACTGGGGCAAAACCAGCAACATTTCGACCCTGCCGGGTCTTTATCAAGCTTGACAAAGACCCGGTAGGGTCAAAACATTGCTGTTTTTGCCCCAACAAAGCTGCTATTTCTGTTATCCCAGAGTGCCTGAACCATTATTTATTCAGCATATCTTGGAAGGGAGGCCTGGCCAGCCATGGCTTCAGAGCACCTGGGTTATTTGGTGAGTGCGGTGTACAGTACGTCTCTACAATAATATTAAAGTCATTGGACGACTACATATTGCGGTGGTACAGAGCTATCATTTAATTGAAGCTGACCAACACTGTTTGTGTATTTTTTGTCTTGTCTTTAATGAACTGAACCAACTCTGCATATACCATGAAGGCATATGAAAATACTTTGATGGGTCTGTATTTTCTTTTTATTGTAGTCAAAGTTGTTCCCTATTCTTTCAATTTTTTAAATAATGGATTTACTGGTGCTCTGGAGGCTGATCAAAATTTTGATATTTTTTTGTAACCCATCTGTGATTTGGTGCTTCGACAGAACTCTATTCAGGACTTGTTTTGATGGCTCCTTGATGTTGATTATGCTGGATGTTTGGTTATTGTATTGGAGCTCCCTGTACCCCGGCTGGGTACCTCCACCCAGGATCACCTCCTAGCTGGAAATGTGGAAAACTGCCGCTCTTCTCAGGGCCGGAATGGCCCACTGGGATGCCGGAAAATATCCTGTTGGGCCTACACATTATGGGACTGGTGCGCGGCTACTAGTGCACACCGGCCTGCGGACCGCACGGCGCGATTACATGGTAACCAGCAGGAGGGGATGCCCGTCATAGAATGTAGCATGGCCGTGCAGGCAGAGCGCGAATAGAGGAGCTTCTGACAGGAAGTGCTCACAGAGAGCACAGAACTGCTTCCTGTCAGACCAGGTACAGTGAGCAGGAGCTCCTCCAACATGGTCTGCCTGCTTGGCCACGCTACAGCAAAGTACAGGGAGAGCTGGGGGGGGGGGGACTAATGGGACACATGGGGGCTGCGGGGCTATAGGGATACATGAAGGGCTAGGAGGCTATAGGAACACATGAATGACTGAAAGAGGTGCTTTAGGGACACATGGAAGGCTGGGAGGGGGGCTTAAAGGGACACATGAAGAGTTGGGAGGGGGCTATAGGGACATATGGAGGGGCTACTGAGACACATGGGAGGGCTAATGAGACTCAGGGCTGGGGTGGGAAATGAGACACATGGAGGACTGTTGGGGCTAATGAACAACATGGAGGGCTGGGAGGGGGCTATAGGGACACATGGAGGGCAGGAGGGGGCTATAGGGACCTATGGAGGTGCTTGGGAGCTAATAAGACACACGGAGGTCTGGGGGGTAATGAGACACATTGGGAGCTGGGGGGATGGATTGAGAAACATGGAAAGATGGGGGCTAATGAGACACATGTAAGGCTGAGGGTGTGGAATGAGACATGAAATACTGGAGAGGGTAGAATGAGACAGATGGAGGGTTGGGTGGAGGCAATGAGACACATGGAAGGCTGGAGGGCATCGAAACACATGGAGGGCTGTGGGTATGGATTGAGCATCATGGAGGGGTGGGGGTAATGATATACATGTAAGGCTTGAAGGGGTGGAATTAGACACATGGAGGGGCTGGGGAGTAAATAAAAAGGAGAGGCTGGGGGGAAAAAAAGACACGGAGGGATGTGGGGAGAAAGAGACAGAGTGGCTGGGAAAGGGGAACAGGAGACACACGGAGGAGCTGAGAAAGACGAACAAGAGACAAACAGAGGGGCTGGGGAAGGGGAGAATGAGACACACAGAGGAGCTGTGGGGAAAGAGACACATAGAGGTGCTGGGGTTTGGGAAAGAGACTCACAGAAGAGCTTGGGAAGGGGAGAAAGAGACAAAGGGGCTTAGGGGAGAAAGACACAAACAAAATGCATCTTCACTTGTGTCTCCTGCTTTCCCAGTAACTCGCCGGTGAGAGAAAGACGTCGTATTAAAGGGACACTATAGTCACCAGAACTACTACAGTTTAATGTAGTGGTTCTGGTATCTATAACCTGTCCCTGTAGGCTAAGCACTGAAAGTGCTAAATTTTCAGAGAAAAGGTAGTGTTTACATTGCTGCCTAGGCACATCTCTAGTGACAGTCACTCAGACGGCCACTAGAGCTGCTCCTCCAGTGCTGCAGCACCTATGATGAGCATCTCCACGCTCTGCATGGAGATGCTGAATGCTCCCCATAGAGATGCATTGATGAGTAAAGGCTGATTGGTGTGGTGAACCGCAGCGTTTTGCTACACATGCACAATAGCCTCCCAATGCTTTCCTATGGGAATCGAATTGGTGTTGACTGAGATCATCTAGTTGTCAGCCAAAGTGAAATGTACACTCTTATTACTTGAAAATAAACACGATAATGTCATTTTTTTTTACTGCTGTGCAATATGTCAAGGTAGTTGGACTGAAACATTGATTATATGCAAATGCACTTCTGCTTACAACAATTCTGCTTTTTTGTTTATTTTGAAGCCCTATAAGTGCTTTCTTTCACGTTGGAGTGATAGTTTTCAGTTTTAAGGTTTGTTTTTTTTCCCCGCTTTCATATCTGCACACTATGCTGGCGCGATGCATTATAGGGCTGGTATAAATGTATTTTTCCAGGGCTGCTTTTTATTCCCAGTCCGGCCCTGCCTCCTCTCCCCAGTCGCTGTGCCTTGACTGTGGGGTCCTTCTGAAGCTTTTCCATCCGACCTGGCTGCAACTCTCCTTCCAGGCAGGTATAGTCCCCTCTGCCTATTCCGCTGCAACTCTCCTTCCAAGCAGGTATAGTCCCCTCTGCCTATTCCGCTGCAATTCTCCTTCCAGGCAGGTATCACTCTCTGCCTGCAATGTGATTTCTATTGCCTTAACAAAGGCACTTGCGGCACTCAGGCCTAGCTCTCTTGATTTATCCCTGGGCTAGAAGGATCATAGAGCCTGCCAACAGGCACAGCAACTCTGTGGCTGGGATCCCTAAAAATCCACACAGGACATCATTCCAAATGGAACTAACATACAATGCTTTGTTTTACTTGGGACTAGCCTATATGTTCACTACATAAAGCTTGATGTGACACACTTAATAAAATACAAATAACCAAAACATGTCAGAAAACATACAGGGAATTATAATAGCATAATAACATATTTATAAAGGGATGGGGAAGACATTGATTAACAGAACATATCTCTCCTGCCTGCAGAATTAGCAATATGCAAATCTACCCAAATATGCAAGCCTTGCTATTCAGGTAGTGCATACAGCAGTTGCTAGATCCTTGCAACCAACAGGTGGCGCTGTACAGGCTCCACAGTCAAATTCACCTAGTTGATTGCAAGCTTTAGCAAGACAGGAGAAAACACTAACATTTAACCTCAAACAACCGCATTACACACACACACCCTGCACCCACAATGGACACAGGGTGACTTAACCCCTTAAGGACCAAACTTCTGGACTAAAAGGGACTCATGACATGTCACACATGTCATGTGTCCTTAAGGGGTTAAACATAGGAATAGTCATGAAATGTCCTCATGAAGCCCCAGGTGATGGTGACTACCGTCACAGTTATTCTTTGTGACAAACTCTGGCGACTTCCAGAAACATGTTTAGGCATTCATTTTCAGATCACATAAACCTAATTATTTTACTTCTGCAGACACTTTTTGCACCACAATGTATTTAGATGGATTTCCTAGCAACTGGGTAAATATTTATGTAATTAACAAATATCTGATTTCATTTATTTATTTAATCTTAATTGATTATTCGCATTGCAATAAAATATTTTTTTGCATTCAAAATGTTCGATATATTTTGCAAATTATGTTGATGATGATGAAATTTCTATGTGAAAGCATTGTGATTGGCTCAGATCACCACTTCTGATATCAGCCAAGCAGGCACATCAGGGGCAGAGTCAGCAGCAGCAGACTGGAACAAATGTAAGATTTTATTATATTCATGGGCAAGGATGGAGGGGGGTGACTAGATGGTGTTTTTAGCACTATAGGGTCAAGAATACATGTTTGTGTTCCTGACCCTATAGTGTTCCTTTAATGCTAAGTTTCAGTCGTAAACATGTGTCAATATCCAAGGGGGTGAATGCTTGTGTGAGACACTGTATCATCAGAACATGTTCACAGTTTTTTGCCCTAAAGATTGTAAAACAGTGTTATGCTGAATCCACCACCTCTCAATGGTTACCATATGTTTTTTGTTCTATTTCAGCAATCACAATTGTTTGCATATTACCATACCCATTGCTGTTTAGAATTCCGTGTGGCAACAGAATTTACAGTTTTACATTTTATTGCTTCGTGGTACCCAGAACTCTACACTATCCTTAACCTCAAAAGAATGGAAATCTGACAGTAACAATGCCAATAAAGATTACAGTTTTGAGACTGGGCTAAAGATCAAATCTGCTTTCACTTACGTATCTTTGTTGAGAAATCATGGTCACTAGATGGTCCAAATGATACTTATCTATAGGCAAATGCTGCACATTATTGTAATAATGATGTAGTAACTTGCATAATGATCATTTTTCTTAGCACTAGAAATTCAATACTTTTTGTGTTACAAGTTAGTCTCTTTATAACTAAATTCTAGATTATAGTTCATGTCCGGTAATGTTCCCACTAAGTAATGTCTTGTGAGATGTCCAGTATTAAAACAGTTAAGAAAGCAATCCATATAAATAAAACACACCCTGTAACAGACACTCAAGGCTGGAGAAGACCCTCCAAAAAAAAAAAAAAAAAAAAAATTAGACAAAAAGATACACTTCAATTCAATTTTTTTTCCTGCAAATCTGAAACATATCCTGGATTCAGGAAGTAATCGAAAATGTTAGCCAATGTTGGCACTCCAGATATTCATGCTAATGGTAAGTTATGATGCTCGAAGGATCGTTTCCAGTTAGCATTGAAACAAAAAGTACTCAGTGTCAACTGCAGATTATGTTTGTTTTTTTTAAATATTTCTTAATTAATGGTTTTGGTTGCTGGCTATGTACTAAACTCCAGATGAAACCCCTTTTAGAATCATTTTATTTGTATTCTCAAAAAAAGGAAAAAAAAGTACAATTGTTGCCATCCTCATTACAGGAATGGAGATACCTTTGAAGGCGATTGGTTGCTGGATAAACGGCAGGGACATGGCGTTCTGCATTGTACAGACGGAACCATTTATGAGGTAACATACAGCATTCTATACATAAGCACTACAAACAATATAGTTTATTCTAGTGGTTATATTGCAAGCTATGTTTCTATCAGAAAATTCTAACCTCCTTACAAAATCATTGCTAGCTGTACATCGTGAAAAACACAATCTAAAAACATCTGTGGAAGTATAGAACCCAAACAATGGATAGTTTCAGTACTGCAAATGTTTGTGGAAGGTATTTCCCATGAGGTTAAGACAACTTGAAGCTTATCTTTCACTCCTCCGAAGGCAGTTCCTCCTTAAGGCTAATACAGGACAATGATAATGTTTCTTATAGACAAGCATTGCATTTATTGTGTCTCCATGAGAAGCATGGGATTAGCAGACCATGTGCAATAGGACTACAATATGTAAGTATAAGAAACACTGAATTGGGTGAGGGATCATCAATTCTGATTATGTTATCATTAGTTGAGTGTTTGCTATAGGAGCACTGGATTACAGTTACATTTTAAAGATTTTCATTTCTTTAACTTTTTATTTTAACAATGGAGGCCCTGATCTCAAGTAAGCAAGGAGTGCAATAATATTAAGGGGACACTTTGACAAACTCTCCTTCCCACAAACGTTTGCCACGAACTCCTGGAGGAGTGTGGAAGCTGGCCTCCTGCCCACCGACTATGGTCTAGGTCGGAGACTCTGTTCGGGAGTTACCCTGCCCAGCCGCCATTAGCAGCTTTCCCTCGGTGCCCCTGGTTCGGCACTTTCCCTTCATTCGAATGGAACCGAATGCTAGCTCCCTGGTGGCAATTTGCATGAACAAACCTCAGCAGTACTTAGCCGCGAACAACTTGGTCCGGGGTTTGGAATCACTTTGCGACCCGCCAGGTGATCGCTTTTTGGAGGGAAGGTGCCTGAGGCTAAGGAAAACAAACGCTCCTTGAGAGCCAGGAAAAGCACCCTGTATTGTGGCCGCAGGTGCTCCTGAAAGTTGTCTGTCCAAAGCACTAAACACCCTGGAACTATTTTGTGCATAGGACCACGTGTGCGGCTGGTCAGAACTTTGACACGGTGGCATCTCCCCTACACTTCATGGATCTGAGCGCTATTTGGACAACTTGAGCCCTCAGATAAGGGCTATGAGGGATGTAGGATATGTGGGGTTATTATGTTTTTTTTTATGTTTTAGGATACTTTTATGTTTTGTGTTGGGCTCTCTGTTCCTGGGAGATAATTGGCTTACTGGTCTTTAACTCAATTATCTCCCAGGCCCAGAGATATCTGGAAGGAGCTTGTATGTCATTGTTTGGAGACCCCTCTTTTCATAAAAGGCAGAGTTTGGCTTATTAAAATCAGTTGTACTCCCAGAACTATGTGTCGTCTACTTACTGGATGGGGAAAGGGCTAATCACTACTCAGCACCTTATTCCAGCTTATGGAATTAAGCGGGGATTCAGCGGGGAAAGTACTTGTAAGGACTATAGCTCCCAGGACTGTGTATCATCCAATCCCTAGGAGGGAATAGAGCAAGTCCCTATCCAGTTCCAGGATGGAGAGGCACCAGGAGGACCCCAGTCAAGCCATGGCAATTGGGGGAAAAGTGCTGAGGTTTTCTCCGGTTCCAGCTAGGAAGCGATCCTTGGCGGAGGTACCCAACCGGGGTACTAGGAGCTACACTAGAGACACTATAAGGAATCCAGACCACTTCATCTCATTAAAGTGATCTGGGTGAAATGTCCCTGTCCCCTTAACTGCAATGTTTACATTGCAGGGTTAAGACAACCTCTGGTGGATGTCTTCTAGACAGCCCCCAGAAGCGCTTCCTGGTCCCTAACAGAGTTTAACTCGTACAATTATATTCGACATCCTCAGGCTTTGCATGAGGACGTCTAACGTTTTCAAATTCCCCATAAGGAAAGTATTGATTCAGTGATCAGAACGTTTTTCTTTATGATCACCAAAATAGATGCAACCAAACTAATGGATACCCAGGTCTGAGATGCTAGCAGTAAGAACTACGACTGAATGGTTTGAGATTCTATATTCACAATTATCTAGCAAGACTATTTGCTAAACTGTGATTTGTTTTTGTATTTTACATTTAGACTAATATATCAGTACTAAAAAAAATAAGAATTGACAAAAGAATTGACAACATTTTTTACTTTGGCAGTTTTTTTTTTCCAAATTTCCTTGCAACTTTCTCCAAATTCCCAAACACCGTAACCGCTAACTCAATGTAGTGGTTATGGTGCCAAGAGTGCCCTTGCGTACCCACCCAGGGTAAGGAGTCAAAGCATGTTAGAACAATATGACTTCTTACCTGGGGTGCGCTGGGTGCCGCTCCCTGCCTCCTCTACTTCCTACGGAGAGCTGGAAACTCTAAAATGGTTTGACTCCTTACAAAAGGGAAGAAACAAGGCACTCTTGGCAACATAACCATTGAAGTGAACTGTTTTTTTACGCTTGGAGTATTTTTTTGATGTATAACACGGTCTTTTTTTTAAGATGTTCTTCTGATAGCTAATGTTTCTGCCCAAAACCCATTGCTGAACTTTCATTATCTATTAAGTCTTGTATTATTGAATCTTATTTTTGTAAAAGGAACGTGTGAATCCATGGTGATTTCTGTGTGCCGTTGTGATTTTTAGGATTTTCCAATAAAGAATTACAGTTTAAGAAGCGTGATTCAGCCTCAGCATTGGGGTGCAACATTTACTGCACTAAAACATTTAAAATCTTTCTTAGATTAAGATTATTCACCGTTATCATTACACCTGGGCAAGTTAACCATTTACTGTATAACTCCTATTAGTCTGCCTTAAGCTAGATAACTAGTAGTAATGTAGATGTCATCACTCTAATAACGACTCACATGTATGAGTAAAGATTCACAGATCCCTACTTTAGACTCAAATCTTTCTTTACCTGATCATGGGGGAACCCCAAACGCACAATAGCTGAAGATACCTTTTTGCTGAGGTCCTGCAATGTAAGTAAACATAAGGTTACTGCGTAGGTCAGTGCACAGAGAATTATGAAATTTAGAGTTAAGATGAAGTTTAGAGCTAGGAATTAATTTCGTCTCAACCCAAATCTCATTTTATCCTTAACTATAAATGTAATACTAAATGTAAGCCTAGGCCTTATTTGAAGCCTAAATGTAATCCTAAATTTTAAGAATCTCCATATTTAAACTAATTCCCTAAACCTAAGCCTAATTTAGGGTTAGCAGTCATAAAGAAAATGGTCAAACAGAGGCTCAATGAGTTCAAAAACAGCAAACTTTAATCCAGGTATCTGTCAGTAACAGCAGAGGGTCTCCCAGGAGCAGTGACATGTCTGGACTGTCACAATAGCAGTGGGTTTGAATAACACGGATATGGAAGGTGTTAAAATTATCTTTCCATCCGTTCAAATCCTGCTTTGTTCTCTAATCCAGCATTATGCTAATTGTATCCTGGGTCTTATGAATAATACATTTATTATTTTCAAGTTTTGAATCCAGCACCAAACTATGTTAATGTGTAATGTACTAATATTGGTTGCAATTATGCCCCATTATATCTCAATTAGTGAGCTGCTATTCCATTGCTAGACACAACAGTGTAGTGTGAATCCATGATTTTGCAAATGACTCTAAAGGGAGATCATTCTTCTATCTCAGTCGACTGACTCTCTTGTCGGGAGAGGTCTCTTAATTCACTAGCCGGCAGTGTTTGTAGAAAATATAGTTATGCTAATGAACTGCAAAATACTTCATTAGTCATCAGGCTAAACCGCACATGGAGCATTCTATGCCATAGTGAGAGATTTACTGGTTTTCAGAGGAAGGTATTAATTGGTTTTATCACTTATGTTTGGAAGCTTGCTACCATTAGTAATACTTGAGAACTCGAAATTCCACAGTTTGTATAAAATCTGAATTAAAGGGATCCCATAATAATAATAATGCATTAATGCCTGCGCTATTAAATGTAGCTTAGCATCGGTTTGAGTAGAGTAAATTAGTGTTGTAAAATTTATACACTCTTTTCGTACTTACTTGCTTCTTTGTTATGAGTGCTTGGCATGATTACCTCTCAGCTATATATTAGAGCATGATCTTATGTTAAGAAAAACTTTAAAAATGAATCAAAGATCGTTGTCTTGAAAGGGCTTTAATCTGTTTTTGTTAAGGGTCACTTTAAGCACCATAACAACTTTGCATGACTGCATGATTGACAAAGTCTTAGCAGTGATAAGCCAGGTGAAGGTTTTGCAGTATCAATTTCGACTTGTGCACGCAGCATACACAACCAGGGGTGATCTTTATTTTCCTTGCTCTAAAGCCTAGACATTTGCCCTGTGCATGCACAGTTGTACCTTGGAAATTACTGTACGTAGTCCAATTCACAAAGCTGTGAAGCCGACTGTGTTTAAACAGTTATGGCTGCAGCCTATATCAATAAGATCAGCAAAGCATGATGCAGCATGTCTACACGAGTGACAATGTTGGCCATGACTATGTTTACATTAATGTCTCATCTAACCACCCAACCCCTTGCAAATACATTACACCATACATAGTCATTATAGTCTTGGGACTTGGTCAGCCCCAGATTCAATAGTGTCCCAGGAAATATTCCAGTGGGCCATTCCAGCCATGGAGAATATTGAAATTATTGGCCAAAGCACAAACTCACACCATGCTGGGCTAGTAAATGGCCTGCGAAATTACTGCCCAATGCCTCACTCATGCAGTACACTGCCCATAGGCAATCCCCACTTCCTGGTATATTATTCCAGGAACAGAATATACAATCTAGCTGTTCTATATTGCCTGCCAGTCATTGCTATAAACTCTGCCCCTTTCTATTACTGGAGAAATAGAAACAATGTGCAATGTGTGCCATGGGCATGCCTAGAGAGAACCCAATTGTGGTGCTTTATTCAATGCTATCATTTCTAAAAAGCGATTTTTAATTAATTAAAAAGGAATTTTCAATTGCTCGTGAGTCATACAACTGTTACCAGCAGTAGATTTATCAGTGGACAAATGAGTTTAATTATTAGATTGAAATTTACAGCAGGTAAAAGGCAACTAAATCAATACAAAGTATGTGGGAGTAGCTGCGTCACAATATTAACCCCATTACGTACCAATAACACGACAAAAAATAAACAGTTACAAGGGATTGCCTAACTCTGGTCCTGATAGGGTTAAATACAGTGGCACAAGCAGCTTTATAATGGAGAGTTAATAATTTATTTTACATTACTTGTACTTTGTTTTATGTATTTTTTTTTCTCGCTTGACATAGTTTGGGTAAAATAGTGGAGCTACCACTGTCAAGCTCTGTCAAGACCGCAGATGTCACAAGTGACAATTGAGGAGAAAAAATGTTGTCTATGGAGGCTTCCTTGGTCTTGCGGGATCCTCCATAGACAGTAGTGTTGTGCTCTCGCTCATGTACCGTACAGCACTGACGTCAGCTCGTGGCAAATGAAGTGCCCATTGTTGAAGAGAGTGCATCAGATTAAAAATCTGCCAGACAGGTTCAGGTGAGTAAATCTTACTTTCCCCTGTACCTCACGGGACATTGTACAACAAGTGGCGATGTCACCATTGGGCTATTGGGAAAACAGCTGAAGACCCCAGAAGATGTCAGAGACACTTTTTAAATTGTATGACCGCAATAATGTGTGATGATCTGAATAATGAATGTCAACTTGTAAATTACAACAAATTATTAATAGCTGGGTACACAACCTCTCATATTTCTTTATTCACTGAACAGTGATTCGTGTTGATATTAAACCCAGATTGCAAAATCCAGGCAAAGTTGCTCAGAAGCTGAAATTGAAATGATTTTGTTTTTCGAAATATAATAAATGCATTTCAATATGTGTGAGAGTGTATGCACGATGGTCTGTGTGGATGGATATAGGTGTAAAGTTGGCATGCAGTGCTGTTCAGAATACTGTGAATTGTCAGAAATCTAATGTGAACTCAAGGCATACCCTGTTAGACTCTGTTTTTATTTATTTATTGTTTATGATATTTCACCATCATACATTACAGTTTCAAGAATCAATTGACATTTTCAATGTACGGAGTGAAAATCAGGACTATCATGCCCATACATTTTAAGAACCGATTCTCGAAGAATTCATCCAGCCTGCTACAGGGTTGCACAATGCTTCATAATCAAGGGGTTAGAATGCATAATTCACCAGATTAGGCTCACTGAGCTCTGAGAGCGTAGGCATGGCTTTGCTAACTTTTTCATTTCATTTTAGTCATTTTTTGGCTATGTATCACAATAGTGCATTTGGAAAAGTTATGGAACTCAGGAATTTCTCCAACTTGTTTTTCTTGGCTTAGCAGTTCCAGTTCTCTTTTCATGTCTCCAATATTTCCAGAATAATACATAACCCAAGAGCAACCCAACTCAATGGAAGAACACCACGCATGTTATCGTAGTCAAAGGATCAAAGTGTATCGGGTGCATTTGGCCATGTGAATAATTTGGCTGACAATAAAAAAAAAAAAAACAGTAGAAAATCATAGTCATGATCATTAATATGTTATTTATAAAATACAGGAGAGCGCACCTTTTAAAAAGTAAATATAAACAAGATACAAATAGTAAATAATAAAAATTATTGTAGTGTAAAAATTAGCAGCTAGACATAAAGCAAAACTCCTTAATGATCATGCCCTAGTATATGAAAATAAAAAATGTCAGCGCTATATATGGTAGCCTATACAGTGAGGCAACCTATAAAAATGTGCAAAAAAAATCAAACAAAACTCTGTGAGTTTAGTAGTAAATAGATAGAAACACTTAAATCTCACAGTAGTTTAGATTTATGCACAAAAAAATATATATAAAAACTTGCTTAAGAGTCCATATAGTCTTATAAGAGAGTCTTGAAGGGGTTAATCCTGTGTTGAGATGGGAGATACACTGTAGCTTTTACCTTTAAAAGATACAAAAGAGAACTTTCATAGTGTAAAACCGTTTTAATAAATCACAAGATACCCTTCCCCCCAAATAGGAACCCTTACTTGAGCAAGTTGTGATATTTGTTTCCAATATATCACGAAATACACATTTGTAAAATCAGAGGCTGTGTAGCCGTTTACCGTCCGCTGCTCTCAGCAGTTTCAAAATTCCCGCCCGATCTCAGCGCTGATACGGTGGGTTCTCTCCTGCAGCATGGGAGCATCAGTGTGTGGACGATTGTAAGCCGGCTATGAGCATCAGACCTCTGCACCCGATATCACTTCAACGCGTTTCGCCCTCTACGCCGGGCTTTTTCAAGATAGTGTATCGGATAAGAACAGCATCTTTAAATACATTTTCTTTTGATCAGCTAATAATCAACTGCTGATCGACTAATAGTCTTAAACATATTCAAGGTAGAGGATAAACAGGATCCTGTCATTGCTTAACAATTCAGAAATGTATATAACATACACGTACTTCATATTAATAAAAAATATTGAAACCACATTTAAAATCATTGTGGAAGAAACATTATAGTGCAAAGGATTGTACTAGTGTCAAAAAGAATAAAGTATATTGTAAAACATGAGGTAGATGATATAAGTCATTTAGACATTTATACACTTATAGTAATTATTGGGCTTCCCTCTTTCATATCCATTAATCGAAAAAAAGAGCGCATACACAAATAAAATGAAGGGAGGAAAACAACAACATAATAAAGTATCAATTCCGGAAATACTGTTGGTAAAGGTGTATTGAATCTAATAAAATGAAATAGTGACATCTAATGTCTATATTCCTATTCTGGAAGTGTACACCTAATGAAACAGTATATCTGTACCCTAAAAAACAATAATGGTCAGGAAAAAATATATCTATTATAATGATATTCCCTATATGCAAATGAAGGGAACACAACATTCCGTATAGTGATAAATCGCTACTAATTCTATCCAAAAAATGAAGGGGTCTTGAAGATGGAAAAATGGGAACCAGAAATAATTTCTCAGAATATAGTGGATCCCCCTTATGGACAATTATTCAAATATGACTCGCCTTAAGTTAAAAGATTCCAAGTCTATGTGCCTTATATAGAAATTGGTTACAGAATATTTACAAGTTCTAGGTCCACATTTAAGCCTAGAGGGGCCAGAGATTTTAAATTAAAAATCCACAGCATTTCTTGATATATTAATCTCTTGGCCAGTTCTCCCCTTCTCCATGGAACATTAACCTTTTGTATTCCACAGAAAGTAAGACCGCCTGGGTCACTCCCGTGGTGTTCCATGAAGTGTCTAGACACAGAATGTTTATCAAATTTCCTTTTTATATTGTATATATGCTCATTAATATGTTGCTTATATACGTGTATATAGTAACAGTCAAGTGTTTCTATATAGTACAAGTCAAAGCATGAAAGTATCATTATCATGTTTTTATCTGTTGTGACATAGCTGGCTGCTCTTTACCAAGTCTATGGAACGCTCAATAAATGTAATATGATAGCTTTCTTCAATGGCATGCTATTGTACGAGCGTTGCTGCTTGGAAAGCAGTCTCTCTGTTGTCACCAACAAATCCACCTCAATGTTGTGTAAGTAAGTACTCTGACTATAGTCTCGAGATCTTTATCCCGTATAAGGTCTATGGGAGAGTCTATTGCGAAACCCTCGCTGTGACCATAAGGGATAAGTAGCATCATGATTGGCTGAGTCACTGTATGTAGTAACATGTATTTTAATGCATTCAAAAACAATGGGTCAACGTCAGCCTGCATTGTCCCTTTAAAACTGTTCTTTAGTTTTTTTTATTTTTGAGATTGGTGCTAACAAACAAATGCATTTGTAAATCAGATTCTTATACTTTGAAGCCACTAGGTGGCAGTCTATGATTTGCTAATAAATAGTTTTAATAAACTGTAATGGGTTAGACGCTAGCTGTGCTCCCTGCTGGGCCGTAAATGTTCACCACTACTACAGTTACATTTTCAATAGAAATGTGCTCAAAGGTGGAACAGTTTCTCGCTGGGAACAATATCCAACAACACTGCCAACCAACAATACTAAGTACTCAAGCAGATACTTTGAATGCTAGAGCATGCGTAAAAGTCTTTAATATTCATATTTAAGTATACAGGAATAGAAATAACACTGTTTAATGGGAATAACAGTGCACATTTTATGATTAGCGTTTTCTTTTCCATCTTGTTCCCACAGTCTACACTTGTGTGACAAGCATTTACTTTAGCAAAATTCATTTTCACAATATGTTCATTTATTTTCACAGGTCTCGGACTTGAAGGACACTATAGTGTGAGGAATACAAACATGGATTCCTGACAATATAGTGCTGGAAATCAGTATTACGTCCCTGGTCCCCCTTTCTCCGGAGAGTAAAGGTGATTTTACACACTTTTTTTTCTCCCACACCATGCTGGTCTCGCCGTGGCTGGCCCCCGTCTGGCTCCACCTCCTTGGTAGCATCAGTTTTGATGATCTCATCCAATCCATTGCTTTCCCATACGAAAGCATTGGGAGGCTATTGAACGTGCATGGCAAACAGCCATGCTGCGTCAATCAGCATCTCCTCTTAGAGATGCATTAAATCATTGCATCTCTTTGGGGAACATTCAGCGCCTCCATGCAAAGCGTGCAAAAGCTAAATGTCAGTGCTGCACGTTGTGCAGCACTGATCCAGGAAGCATCTCTATTGACTGTCTGAGTGACTGTCTAGAGGTGTAACTAGCCAGCAATGTAAGCACTGCCTTTTCTCTGAAAAAGGAATGCTATAGAGGAACAGGCTATAAACACTAGAACCACTACATTAAGCTGCAGTGGTCCTGGTTACTATAATGTCCCTTTAAGTATTCAGTAGTTAGCATAGTATTCTATATAAATTAACCATGTCTATGTCCTCAACACTATAGACATTATGTGGTTTATTCGTTAACCCCTTAAGGACACATGACATGTGTGACATGTCATGATTCCCTTTTATTCCAGAAGTTTGGTCCTTAAGGGGTTAAACCATAAATTGTAATAAATTTGAATCCATATTTCCAAACTGAGGGGAAAAATGCCTAACTGTGACTATAGCTAAATTGGCTAATTTTGCCTTTATTTTACCATTTGGGTTGAATCTGCTACCTACAATCTATACCTACATACATACAGATATAAATATAACGCCTGCATTTTTTTCTTCGAGGTGAACTCTTCAGTTGAACCAATCACTAATATAGGGTTGTACCCTAAAGTGAAATTTCACAGTGAATTTCAAATTTAAGGCCACAATAGCCAATTTGGAAGCCTAGACAGCTTAGAGAATGTTTCCAGTTCGGCTATTTATGCCTTGCATTTATATCACCTTGAATTGTCACTTTGGAGAATAACCATGTTAGCAGCAAGCCTGGGTAAGGCAAAGCAGACCATGTGGGACAGTAAACCCGCATAAAGAGATTCACTTGTTGGCATATGCCATGTGCAGGCAGTGGTACATTTTTCCCTATGAATATACAGGAAGCAATGTATTTTTCATTGTTTCATTGGATCACTTACAGAGTAGGCAGCTGCCTAGGGATGAATCCAACACACATATATCTGGCAGTATAAAAGCTTTGGATGTCTCTTACTAGTGTATAGGTGCCTGTAGTTTGTTTTTTTTTTCTCCCATAGATGTGTACATGGAGACACGTATGGCCAGTAAAATGTGACTGCAAGATATTTATAGACCCAGCAAGCTTGTAAGTTACAGCAGGGCTTTTAGAGCCTACAATATCAGTTTACTGTAAAACTCAGTATTGCTACTATTTATATAATGTATCCATAATATTATATATATAATAATACAATCTAGGGCTGGGGAATTTGTTAACGTTACATAAATAAATTATATAGATCCTAATAATATAATCGTAGCAAAATCTGCGTGGATTGGTAAACATATATCCTTTGCTTTGACAACCACGAGTCACAGACCTCCGGGACAGTGGAAACTAGATCCAAACCACAAAATGTGGGGAATATTGTCCCCCCCCCCCAAAAAAAAATGCTTCCTATATAAAAAATATAACCGTTTTTTTTTTTTTTACATGTGCGTGCAGTAAATTCTTTATATCCCAGTTTGGGAATGTAATAGACCTGTCATGTAAAAACACATCAAGTGATAATTGTTTAAGGCCAAAGGAGCCGAACTGAACGCATTGTTGACTTGGAGAATTTTTCCAGTTTGGCTATTTTGGCCTTAAATTAGAATTTTACTTTAAGTTGTTTTTTGAATTCCTGACTTCTCATTATAGTAATTAAACTTGATAGATTTTTGATAAAGCAGTTAAAATAAAAATTTGCTAATTATTTCTTTAAGGAAAGGAATTGTTTTTTTGTATCTATTTCTCCCTATTTCCTGCTCCTTTCTTTCCCACATTAAATATTGCATATAATGAATAGTTTCTTTGTTACGTTCTATGGAGTGCTCTGCTTATAATGTATTGCTAGGATATTCTGTGACTTCCTGACGATAAGCAGCAGATGCGCTCGCGATGGTGTGAAATAAAATCACATTTTTATCAGGAGTGCAGTTAAAGATGAGTTTTGCTTATAGTCACCTGATAATCACACACCGTACTGCTTGTTGTCTTTATTTTTTTTAATTCCTATCATGCAATTTTGTAGTCCCTGAAACAGCAATGTAACCCTTCAAATTACAAGAACAAGTAAATTGTGCTTTTCTATTTCTCGGCTAGAAGTTGAAAGCATGTAATCTCCTGGTAAGATCCGGAGGATTCTTAGGTATGGCCATAATTAGGTGCAGTAGATATTTCCTTCCAGATACATGGAAATTTCTCTGCCAAAGAAAGAAGGACCTGTAAGTCCGTAATACATTATTCTAATACCTGTTCGTTAAAACACAAGGGACCGGATAAATGATTATAGAATTCCCATAATCCCTTACTGAGCAGACATGCCTAAAAATCTTAAAATAGAATAGTTTAACTAAAGTGGCATGAGATCAGTTTGCAGCAGTGGTTGAGACTTTATAATGAACGATTGTATGATGTGACATATGAGTAATAAAACATCAGATGTAAAGCCATTTGATCTAAGCTCACACTGTTTATTAATAGAATTAACAATGGTTCTGTTCTGCTCACACATTATTAGTTCTTTTGTCGATGGACCGTATAACCAATTATTCCCTGTTTTTACTGATTATTTTCTACTCAAAAGTCTATTTTTAAAATCTAGATTTAAAAAAAAAATTAAATCATGTTATTTTTGTATGTGGAGATTAGTTTTATATTGACAATTACTGAAATGGAATAGAAAAATCAGCAAGTCGGCTGTGTTCAGTTCAGCTGTTGTGACCTTAAATTTGAAGTAAAAGGGATAACTTTAGCTTTGTGAAGCAGTTTTGGTGCATTGATCATGCCCCTACAGTCTCATTGGTCAATTATCTGCCATTAACCCCTTAATCACACAACTTCTGGAATAAAAGGGAATCATGACGGAATATATCCGTCGTCTGTCCTTAAGGGGTTAAAGAGTCAATCACTTTGTTTATGCAGCCCTAGTCACACCTCCCTGCATGTGACTTACACATCTTTCCTAAACACTTCCTGTAAAGAGACATCTGATGTTTAAACTACCTTTATTGCACAGTCTGTTTAATTTGGAATTTCTTATCTTCTGCTCCGTTAATAGGCTTCTAGACACTGCAGGAGCTTCCTGTGTGTGATTTAATTTACAGAGCAGGAGGTAAAAAACAAACGTTTTTAACCCCTTAAGGACACATGACATGTGTGACATGTCACGATTCCCTTTTATTCCAGAAGATTGGTCCTGAAGGGGTTTAAGGCAAGTTAACATGTATTTGAAAATTAAACCATTATTTTCATTGAGGCTGTGTAAGTCATGGCAAGTGGAGGTGTGGCTAGGGCTGTATAAACAGAAACAAAAGTGATTTAACACCTAAATAGCAGAGAACTAAGCAGTGAGACTGCAGAGGTATGATCTATACAACAAAATTGCTTCAGTAAGTTAAAGCTTTTTTAATGTCTATAATATCCCTTTAACTTTTATTTTTTTGTAAATCTGTTTTTATTGAGAATTTGTCCAAACAATCAATACATTCGTTAAAAAGATTTGCAATTTGGGACACGCAGGTCTCCAACATACCGTCAGTTTGAGGGTACTATTCACATCATGTTAAGATTACTGACTAGGTCGAGATTCAAAGTTGTAATATGATCCCCTGGTTCTTTTGGCTTGTTAGCCGAACCTTGTCCATGTCCCTCAGTCTGTACCTCTCCACGAGGCACAGGGCATCTATCTCTGAAACTAGTGTGCGTTCCCAATTTGCGGTCCTGCCTTATCCGTTAGTTATGCTTTGGGTTCGGAGCTTGCGCTGCCAGTGTTTAGCGTTTTGTCGTCCCCGTTAATGTATTATGTACCAATTTGATATGTGTTCCCTGTTATTCGATCTAATGGGGAAGCGGTTGTTGCTCTCATTTGGGAAGTTATGTAAGTGATATCTAGAATGGGCAAAGGTGGCGTTCTAAGGCTTTCAGGCATCTGCCTACTGTTTTTTTTTGCGATCTGTGCGTTGTGTGTGTATGATATGTGACCACTGGTGGTGGGTGGATTCTGCTGGGTGAATTGTACATGTGTTGCGTCAGTTATGTGATGTGGCGCGTTTTCGGTGGGAGGTAGTACTCCCTTCTGTACGTCAGATTTTCCTCAGTCTTACCTATTCAGAGTATGAGTGTGAGGGGAGCAGGGGTAGGTGCAGGAGAAGAGGGGATAGGGCTAGAGGAAGCAGTGTATGGTCCATGCTAAGGGGGAGTCGGAGCCCGTGCGCCGCCTCTGGGGTCCCCCTTTTCCGCGGGTATTGAGAGATATACATAAACCAGGGTTGCCACACTTCCACGTGTTTGGTTTCCCTGCCTGTCAGGGAGGCATGGAGCGCCTCCGCACCCTGAATGTCCTCCACTCGCCTAACCCACTCCTCCTTCGTCGGGATCTCTGTCTGTTTCCAGTATGCCGGTATGGAGGCCTTAGCTGCGTTTAGCATATGGCGCATGATCGATTTTTTGTAGCTCGATATCGCTTGTTGAGAGATATGCAGGAGTGCGAGTTCCGCAGACCAGTCTGGGACTGGTACCAGGGATATCTAATTTTTTATAATTTCCCAGTACGGGGCTATGTCGCTACAATCCCACCAGATGTGTAGCAGTGTGCCTCTTTCTGTTTGGCAGCACGTTGGTGGAGTTGTTGGGAAGATTTGGTGTATTACGGTTGGCGTTCTATACCAGGAGGAAATCAATTTATAGTTAACCTCCTGGTAGTGAGAGCTCATGGAGCTCTTATGTTGCCACAGGAGTGCCTTGTCCCATTGTGGTGTGAATGTTCTACCGAGCGATTCCTCCCACTGCCTTCGGAATGTGTTATTGTCCGGGCGGTCATTCGTGACTAGATGTTGGTATAGTATGGATACTGCGTGGTCCAGTCCAGAGCCTTGCTCACAGAGCTCCTCGAACCACGTTAGCTCCCTATTTAGTCGTTCTCTATGCGTGAGGGTAGTATAGTATTGTTTTAGTTGCATGTATCGGAGTGTAGTGAGTGCGGTCCGCAGTCTACCCTCCAGCAACGCATCCAGATCTCGGAGCCCACCATCTCCTAGGGCCCTTCGTATGGGAAGATATTCTCCTTCGCCCAGGAAGCTCCATGCCCTAGCTGGCAAGCCTCCGCCTATTCTGCTATTGTGTGTCACCGGTAGAAGGGGGCTGGGTGTTGGTGAGATGTGTGGCCGTTCCCTTAGTGATTTCCAGCTGCGTAATGTTTGTGTCACCGGTCCGTCACCCACTGCTCGTTCTCCCGGGCCCTGTTCCCCCCCCAGATCATATTTTCCAGTGTCTTTTTGTTAATTGTTTTGTCTAAGGATACCCATTGCTTCTGTGTGGGTTGCCAGTCAAGAATGCATTGCATCATTTTAAAATCCGGCAATGCCAGTCCCCCGTTGGGTCTGGGGAGGCAGAGTATGTCATGCCGCAATCTGGATCGTTCGCCTCACCACGTGTAGCGTATGACTGCTGTTTTCAGGGAGGAAAAGAATGTTGCTGGTGGCGTGAGGGGTATGGTTTGCATAAGATATAGGACTCTAGGGAGCACATTCATCTTGAGCACCGCTATGCACCCGTGCCAGGTTATGTGAGGGAGAGCCCATCTAGTCAGGTCTGCAGTGATTGATTGTAGTAGAGGTTGAAAATTATGCTCATATAGTTGTCTGGGATCCGTAGGCACCCATATGCCCAAATATTTCATTTTACCATGACACCATCGAAACTCGAATTGTGAGTCCAGGGCCATATATTCGTCAGTGGGCATCGTTAGGTTCAGGACTTCACATTTTGTCAGATTTAGCTTGAACCCGGACAGGTTACCGAAGCGTTTGAACTCCGCGAGGAGGTTTGGCAGAGTTAAACGTGGTTGTTTGATGAAAAAAAGCAAATCATCTGCGTAAACCGCAACTTTATGGGTCGTTCCCTGTCCCTCATAACCTGGGTAATATCTGGGTTCAGGCGGATCGCCTGCAGGAGTGGTTCAAGAGACAGTGCGAACAGCAGTGAGGAGAGTGGACACCCCTGTCGCGTTCCGTTTCTAATCTCAAAGTCGTCTGTCCGTGCCCCATTGACCTTCACCGCTGCCCTCGGGTTGCTGTATATGGCGGATATCCAAGTTAAGAGCTTATGCCCCATCCCCATCTTCCTCAGCGTGGATGTCATGTACTGCCAGTCGACTTGGTCGAACGCCTTCTCCGCGTCAGATGATAGCAGTAGAAGGCGCTCTCCTGTTTTCCTCGCCTGATGTTGGATGGAAAAGAGACGCAGAGTGCTATCCCTCGCCTCAAGTCCAGGTATGAAGCCCGTCTGGTCTGCGTGGATCAGGGACGGGAGGAGAGGCTTCAGTCTGGTTGCAAGTACTTTTGTGAATAGTTTTGTGTCGCCGTTTATGAGGGAGATTGGGCGATAGCTGCCGCAATTCATTGGGTCTTTTCCCGGCTTGAGTAGTACGGTTATGGTCGCGGACAGGGATTACGGTCCGAATCTTCCACCGTCGGCCACAGCGTTTAGAGCGTTTGTGAGCCAAGGTAGGAGCTTTCCTGCAAACTTCTTATAGTATCCTGTAGAGAAGCCATCTGGTCCCGATGCTTTTCCAGTTTTGGTATTCTTGAGGGCCGCTGCCAGTTCTTCTGAGCTGATAGGTGCGTCTAGGGCTGATGCGGAGTCCGGGTCAACCTTCTCCGTGACATAAGTGTGTAGATAGTCGTTCATTGCTGTGGCTCTGTCCAGGTTGCAGTTGTTCCCTCCGGGTGTGGGGAGATTATAGAGGGTTTGGTAGAAGTTCTTGAACTCCTCCGCTATCTCCTGTGGGAACGGGGAGATGGCGCCCGATGTAAGACGTAATTTACGTATCTGGGTGGGGGGCACCGTGCCCTTCAGGAGGCGTGCCAGATGTTTACCTCCTTTGTTAGCATGGCATAGTAAAAGCCTTTGGAGTGTTGTAACGAGCGAAGGTGTTTTTTCAGTATGAGGTCCCTCAATGTTCTTCTGGCCTCCGTGAGTTTGCCGTATATCGCGTTGAGGTGGGATCTTTTGTGTTGTTGCTCCAGCGTCGAGATGGATTTATGGAGTTTTGCAATCTCCTGGGTTGCCGCTTTCTTCTTCTGAGATGCAATACGTATGAGCGTTCCGCGAATTACGCTCTTGTGGGCCTCCCACAATGTGATAGGCAAGGTTTCTGCTAGGTCATTTTCTCAGAAATAGAGATCCAGATCTTGTTCAATCTGTTCCCGTGTCAACGGGTCCAAGAGCAGTGCTTCGTTCAGCCTCCAGGTCCAGGTGGAGGGTCGGAACAGAGGTGATTCCAAGTCTATTCAGACTGGGCCGTGGTCCGACCATGTAGCTGGTTCAATGGTAGCCTTTAATAGGCGAGAAAGGCCTTCTTGTTTGACGAAAAGGTAGTCGATCCGTGCATAACGGTTATGGAGAGCGGAATAATGTGTGTAATCTTTACCAGACGGGTTGA
Source organism: Pelobates fuscus (assembly GCF_036172605.1). Lineage (NCBI taxonomy): Eukaryota > Metazoa > Chordata > Amphibia > Anura > Pelobatidae > Pelobates > Pelobates fuscus. The sequence goes on along the minus strand of NC_086327.1, from coordinate 110,496,079 downwards.
GGGTCCTCCAGCAGTCAACCAGCCCTAGCCCGTTCAGCGTGCGTCGAATAGATCTGATGCATCTCTGGGGGATACAGCTATGTCCCGAGTCCAGCGTTGGGTTTAGGGGTGCGTTGTAAATATTATAAATATTTTGCACACGCAGCGTGCGGCATATATTTTAGATGTACATGCTCAGCATAGAGTACATGAGGCCAACTTTTTTGTAGCAGGGCCTATGTAAGATGTTGCATGGTCTTTATATTAAATCAACTAACCTGCTACCATCCTGCAAACTTAGCTGTGAACACATTGTAAATTCACTATGCTTATCCAGTTGGTTAAATGGGGTCTTGATTCAGCAGCTAAACTCAAGGGGGAACATTGGATGCACGTGTTGAATCCAGGGATAAACTGAGCAAATATCGCAGTGTTTGGTTGGCTTGCTTGGGCTTAGCGCATATAATCTTGGCAGATTGAATCTTTTGTGCAAAATTTCATGAAACCTTAATGTTTCGCCCAACTGAAGGTACATGTTAGAGTAAAGAATCAAGAATGGAGCATACAAAATAAGCTTATTGTGTTAATAATAAAACACAGAAAACAAGCCAAAGAATAAGGCAAATGTTGCATTAAACAATATCTATTATATCACAGGAAAACAATCAGAATTATTCACTGAAGTATGAAATATCCTCCAGGTCAGCTATGCTTTCAGTTTGGCTATTTTAATCTACAATTTGGAATTTATTTTGAATTATCTTTGGATTAAATGGATACGATAGGCATCAAAACAACCTATATGTTGTTTTGATGCCTATAAATTCTGTGCATTCTCTGCCAGTTAGGAGTTAAATCACTTTTGTTTCTGTCCATGCAGCCCTGGGCACACCTTTCCTGGCTGTGACTGACATAATCTGCATGAAAAACAATTGATATATTGCTTGGGAACAGAACTTTTATCACATGCAGGGGACTCCTGTAGGCTTTAGAAGACTTTGAACAGAGCAAGAGATAAGGATTCTAGATTAGCTTTGCAATAAAGGAATCTAGACTATCCAGGTTCATTTTTCAGGAAGTGTTTAGGTAGGCTGTGTAAGTCACAGGCAGGGAGATGTGGCTAGGGTTGCATAAACAAACTGATTTAACTCCTAAATGGCAGAGAATTGAGCAGTGAGACTGTTGGGGCATGATCTATACACCAAAACGGCTTCATTACACTAAAGCTGTTTTGGTGCCTATAGTGTCCCTTTAAAACAAATTACACTTTTTAAAAATTAACTCTGCAACATGTGTAACTGTGAATTACATTGGGTGGGCATCGTTACAAGAAAAATAAACTTTAGACTGAAGGCTTCAATATAAATACATTTCTAACAAACTAAATATATATTCATCATATTTCTTATCATTTATATAGCAACAACATATTCATCAGCACTTTAAAGGTTTACAATGGGAATATAAAACAGCAACTAATTAATAAACAAATTAAAGTCAAAAGCAACAATCATTGCAATCTAGGATTTCTAATTTATGCATTACTATGGTAATTGGTGCATGCTCTCTACATTATTAAAGCACCTATTTCACTTCTTTGCCATAAAGTCTTCTGTACCTTACCAAACCATGCACCGGCCTGTCCCCACGCTCCAATGTATGATCCGACATCTGGCATGACATGCACCCCATCTGTTCCCTCATTACTCTACCTGGTCCATAGTGGCTTTATTTAAAGGGTTACTCCAATCAAAAAAACTGGTTTCACAAAACTTTGGTTTTGGTTCTAGTAAGCTGTTCTTTTAAGAATACTTAGCTCTTTTCAATCTCCTTGTCTGATGCGAGGGAGAATGGACTGAGGAGAAGATAGGCAACAAAGAGATTCTCCAGGCACTCAAAGTGTTAAAAAGCCGCAGGCAGTTTTAATGAAACAAATAGAGCAGCAACGTTTTGACCTCCTAGGAGCTAGCTTGAAAAAGACCTCTTAGGAGGTCGAAACTTTGCTGTTCTTTTTTGTTTCATTAAAACTGCCTGCGGCTTTTAACAGTTTGAGTACCTGGAGAATCTCTTTGTTGCCTTGTCGTTGTGGGATTGCTGGTCCTGCTCCGGAGCGCAGGGTGGCTGCTGGGATTGAGTGCGGCTCCTACCATAAGTGGAGAAGATAGGGACGACATGGGGGGAAGAAGTGTCGCCATTGGCCATCTGGCACAAATATGCTGCCAATTTTGCACAGAACTGACATTCGCCAGCCGAGCGCTTTGTTCTGGGCTTGTTAATGAAGCTGCCGGAGGTGGCATCTACACCTCCAGCAGCAAATGGGTTAAACTCTGTGTATCCAACATTTCATAACGAAACACAGCACTTACAGACCTTAGACACCATGACCACTTCAAATCGTTGAAGTGGTTATGGTGCTCAGAGTAAAACCTTTTAATCTTTTCGTTACTTTTGCCCTGGATTAATGCTTCTTCCTTAGCAGATAGCAAAGTCTGTTTCCTAATGGCACAAATCAAAGCAAGGCAACAGCATAACAACACACACCCTTAAAGGTGATCTTACAGCTGCTGGATGTAATTAGTTATAGAGTAGGTGTTTGTCACCCTCTTCCCTATACTGCAATAAGTATCCGTCATGAAATAATAAGAATCAATGTTATATAACAGTTTGGCTCTGTAGAATGCACGGATGCAGGTTTTATTTCTGCAAGTTCATGCAAATCCTCAGAACGGGCTCCATTTACTGTAAAATCACTTAATTTTTTTTTTTTTGCTTTTAGATGTGGCTGCGGGTATGTCAGCACCCTTAGCTCTAAGGCGCCATAGTTACATGCTTGCATTACCTTATGGAAAATGCTGCTTTGGATGAGACTAATTGACTCCCGCAGTCTAAAACTAAGGTTCGGATTAACTCGTTCTCTATCTATTTTACCAGCTGTACACGTCACCGACCGTACAGTAACTGTGCACAACAGGGTTAATCTTGCCATGCACAATACCGTCCTTTTTTTTGTATATGTTTTTAAAATGTATTTGCTAGTCTATCTTTGATATAAGATCACTCTAAAAAAATAAGTGAAAATAAAGGATTCATGAGATAAGCAATTGCTAAATCGAAGCCCCTGTATGCTTTTGTGCCCTTACTGAGACAAGAGATGATCTATATGGATTTAATACACTCAGTAGTTACAGACTTTCACAAGAACCCCATTATATTGAGTGTTAATGTTATGAAGAATGTGCAGTAAAAGGATTCCACAGTCAGGGTGCATTACCAGTAAAAGCTAGTAAAGATGGTTTCTGAAAATAGCAAAATACTCTCAGCAACTGCACAGAAAATAAAGACTAATGTATATAGGGATCCATCAAGCGACATAGAAAGGTTTGGCTGATAGTTCATTGTTGCTGTGAACTCTCGACTCTCTGCAGGAAAATTGTACAAAAAATTGGTTTTGTGAATTTGCTAAAGAGCTTAGATTTTAGCCCAAAGCTAGTGCAGCAGGGACTTGGTTCAAGGGCTAAACTCTATTAAAATGATTGGACCCAAACTGACGTGCTTCTCATACCTTCCTAAAGTCTGAAGTCTCATTCTGTTAACACTGATAGGAATTTCTCCCTTCTAACTTCATCTATTTTATTCTCTCTTTTTATTTCCATTTCATAGCTCCTCTACCTTGTCACCCGATATCACTATCTCATCGACACTCATCCTACCTTATCCTGCTGGTTTTTCGGTGGTAGTAATAGCCCTGCTAAGAGGGGAGTGTGGGGTAGGGGGGCATTGTATCCTAATAAGGGGCTGTGACCTAAAATATTTGTGTATTTTGTATTTTTCTCCATTAAATTATTGGTTAGCACTATTGAACTTGCATTACTACATGGCACCTGTGTCCTGTCTCTTTTTTGAATGTTTAATGTGTGAAGCACTGCTCTAAGCATAAAGCGTATGGGCTGTATGGTAGCCGTGTGTCGGTCTCTCTGAATTGTATAGGTATTGCAGTCTCCATCTCCCCATCTGCTTTGCATGCAGTAATAGCCCTGCCTCTGCTATTGCAAACTTTTGATCTGCATACCCTGATGCTCATGTGACAGGCCTGTGACATGCTTTTCATTTCTGGGCATCAGACAGACTGCGGAGTGCGTGGAACATCCAATGACCAGCTTTAGCCTCTCCTACATTTAACAATTTTTCTTGCAGAAGAAGGATATATTGAAAGTTGATTCCTTGTTAAATTGCTGAGTGACCGACACACAGAGCAGGATAATGAGGTTTATATATACGTAAGATGCGATTCCCTAACTGTTCTACTTCTATTAGTGATCAGGTCAGTTACAGGGGAACTGTAACTTTCCAGGATTTATAGTAATATGTTTAATTATTCCCCTATATTTAACAAATTTGTTTTTTTGAGGTGTGAAAAATAAAATTAATTGTAGAAATCCAAGCCCATGTTAGCTCCATGACAATCGTGGTTGTAAACTCTACCCTTTTCTTTCATAGAACCTAGTAAGAGGAGGAAGAGAAACCCATTGGGGGAGATTTCTGAATGTATTCTGTCTGATCCAAAAATGTAAAAGGGCAGAAGTCACCAATACAATGTCCTTAATGGCCTCACTAGTTTCCATGGTGATTGCACTTTTAGTAATTTGGAATGTTTCATTTGGAACACTATGATAAATCTCCCCCAATATTTTTGTATCTCTTCCCCAACACAGTTTGTGCCCTGGCTGTGCTATGACTGAACTTGATTCTGGTGTTAAAGGGACACCCCACTGCTCAAATATAAAAAACAAACAAACACAATTTAGTATATATACACAAATCTTTACAAGCCCTTTCCATCAACCCCGCCCAGACTTTATTTGGCTGTTCATTCACAGACTTCCCAATGCAGCTCAACGAGAAGTCTTTGCAACTTAAGTTCAGTGCAACTAATCTAACCAAACCAGGAAGTAACAGGACGGAGTGTCCGACAGCCAGGGGGGCGTAACAAGATTAATTTATGAAAGTGCCAGTTTTTATTGAAATCTGCACATTTTATAAAATGGAAAAAAAAAGACACTCCTCACACATAAAGCACTTCAGCGAGTTCTTTAGTTGTTTGGAGTGTTCCTTTAATTGCAACATCTTTAATGTTTATTGACGAAAATAGCACTTTATGAAAAAATGTTAACACAAGCTATAGGTATTTGTCAATGTTTTATTCAATGCTGTAATTTCCAGAGAAGTGCCAGTTCCCCATTTGAAGGGCAACGATAGTGAAATCCGTGTCAGTTTACCTAATCACGGGCTACTTGAAATTCAGGGTCTGGACACAACTATGAACCACATAGATTTATGCTGCTGTATTCACTCCTGTATAAGCAACGGGACATGCTGCATACATTAGCAGTTCATTTTAGCTGCTCACAGCCACACTAACTGTCAGATGCACATATTTACAGGTGTTGACAAATGTAAAAATGTAAAGATAATCACATATTTTTCTGGCATCTTGCAGTGAATACATACATTTCCTGTGAAATTTGTTCTTGTAAAACCTGTGATTTTTTTTTTTTACATTTATTTTTTTTACCGTGAAATCCTATGTGAAATGTATCCGTTGTGCTGTGCTTCTGGCTTTTGTACAAGTATAAAGACACAAGCTCAGCCTAATTCCATCTCTGTCTTTTCCTTCCTGTGTGTTTTGTTGGATGCTGTTTGGCACGACTGTTAATCGTACCAGACAGGTGTGATGCTGAATAGCATTCCTTATGTGCATAATAATACAGTATTTTCTTTCTCACTGATGCCTGTTCCAAAAATTAGTGGGTGACACAAAGATGCTCATACCCGACAGTGACAAACATGTTACTGTTTATATATTTGTATTTGTTTGTCTACCTTGTGCTATAATATTATTTTCTGTGTTGCTACCTGATTTGCAGAGCATATGGGGAGTTTTGTATTAAAATTTTCCCTTGAGAAAAAAGGAGCAGTGTTGTCACAATTAGTGTCTGCACAAATTTGACAAGGGGAAATTTTAAGCTCTTTCCGTCGCCCGGATTAACAACGTCCCCGTCAGATGCTAGGGAACAAGGGCAATCTGACGATGAGTGAGCTACTGGAACACACCATTCCTGGACACAAAGTGAGAAGCTGAAACTGCTTGACTGCTACTACAACAGCAAACCCAAAATGAGAGGGACTGCATGTAACATATGTGGGAACAATGGATGAATAGAGACCTTCATCTACCCTAACACCAAAGCAGCTAGTTACACAACTTTTGAACATTATCAAGAAAAAAGTTGAGATACACTTACAGTGTAAGGAGCAATCACTTTGCTTCAAATGTAGTGCTTGGTGGTACAATCCCCAATCCCTGTCTGTGGATATGAGTCTGAGATCTTGATACAAAGAAGTGTAGTATAGATATGTAACATAAACAAAAATGCCAAAATAGTGTAGTAATTTAGGAGGCCAAAGTAAAAATGTATGTATAAGTGTACACTCACATTTATTGTATTCAGATGATCCCCACTCTTGGATATATGTGCAGAATCCTCTCTTTGGTACGGGTAGATAAATTTATCACCGTGAGAATAATAATAAAAAAAAAAAGTAAAATATAGTATACACTGTGTGTTAGAAACATAAAAACAAGAGGAAATGTACTCACTTTTTTAAGAGTAAACAAATGTTTTGCTCAATTTAAATGATTATGTGGTGTGTTCTCCACCGTCAGAGAAATCATGGAGGTCCAAAGGTTATAATATAGTATGAACTTTATTATAACTAGATATATATATTTTATATACGGTAATAGTATTAAAAAAAAACAGTAAAATAGTACACAACACATTTCACCTAATGAGTAGGCTTTTTCAAGTGCCTTACAGATACTCGGGTCCTTCACTGTTTATATACCAGAGAACAACTATAGTTAAATTTCAAGCTCTAGAAACCTATCCACCTCTAATTTTATATATATTTGTGGTCGTGGACAAAAGTCATAATAGTGTGGTTGTGGTGTGCCAAAACTGACGTATCAGTAAGCCTGACATCAGAGTGCTTATTGAAGTATAATAAATTATTAAAAAGGGGAGAGATGGAGTGTAGACATGAGCTGGAGAGAGTAGGGAGGTCCTATACATAGCTGGACTAGCCCCTCCTACATTTCCAGGCTTTCTGTTCTGGAATACACATGTTTGAGTTTTTGTGAAAATTTATACATTTTGTAAAGTGAGGAAGATGTGTTTAGATTGGGCATTCTGGGAGTTTTAAACTACATTGTGCCACATAACAATTTTTTTTTGCCACAAACATAAGGGTCACTTATGGTCCAGGGCCTCCCTTTTTAAGCTAATAAATTAACCTTTTACTTACTGGTAATCCAGTGCCGAAACAGCTTCTTCACAGCAGCCTGGTCATAGGCTTGATGCCCAGTATGTCCACTCAAAAAAGTTTCTTATAGAGAAGCATTGCAAACTTAATTTGCATGTGTGTCAATTGCCGAGAGGTTCCAATCAAATGCTTCTCATGGAGAAGCATTTATCAAACATTCAACATTCTCATGCAATGTGAGAGGATGTTGAATGCCAAGAACCGAGTCTGTCTCGGCTCTCACCCCAAAGCACCATCTAGTGGCTCTCAGCTTAACAGCCACTAAAGATGTGTTTAGTTCCACCATGTAAATATTTTTGTGTTTCCAAACCGGCATTGTTTTACATTGCAGGAGCAAAACTCCAGGACCACTGCACCCAAACCACTTAATTGAGATAAAGTGGCCTGGGTGCTTATAGAGGTCCTTTAATATATGTGGTCAATGTGGCTTTGGTAAAATGTGTGCCATTGGGCTTCAAAAATTATAGATGTGGATTTTCAGCAAGCCGCACTGAGATACTTGGTTTATGACTTGTATTAGCAGTAGCCCTATTGGTGGATTTCCCTGTAAATTGAAGTTGTTTAATATCGCTTTGTGGGGCGATATAACCAATCAACAACAAAAAAAGTTAAATGTTTTTGAAAATTCTAATTTTATTTTTATTTATTTATTTTGAGCAGCAATAGATGATGCCCTGCAGGCTTCGGACTAACTAGTTTTCTTACAGAACTGTAAAAAAAACTTCAACATTGTGGTCCTTGCATTACAGAGAATCAAGAATGTTTTTTCAATTTATACAAATTGTTTTAAATTTTAAACATTGATCTCTGCTGTGGCTTTTAAGTCCATTTCTATACATTTCATTTTACCACAACTTTCTTAATTTGTGTGTATACTGAAGGCCTGTTATGCCATACATTTACGAAAGGAAGAGTCAATGAAAAAGCATGACGAAGTGTTATTGACAAGAAACATAAATGTGACCATATTGCCAAGGATTGGGAGTAGAAATTGAGAATGAGTATGTTGCACGGTTGAGTCATACAACCCTTTCAAGTTTGAATGTAAAATCCCTTCCACAAGTGGCATTGTTAAACTGTAAAGTTCATTACACGAAGTGAAAAGTGAGCTCATCAAGATGTCTACAAATATAGACCTCCTTCATTGACGTAATTTGAGTGCTATGTTTTCGAAGACCAGAGTTTTAGCTTAGTAACTGAAACTTGTTATTCTGAAACAGTGTCACGTACATTTAAAAAAAATAAAAAAAAATTGGAGGAGGTGAGGTGGCAATATTACAATGCACACTGAATGTAAAAAATAAATAAAATTCATGGGGCTTTTCTTTAACACAACTGATGGTTTAAGCGTGTCTTAGTATTTCCACATTCTCAGGATCAGGCAACCAATAGTTAATTCACTTCTGTGACAGCTGTCACAATGTTGGACAATGTCAGACTCCTTTATGCAACAGTGACCCATGCATGACTCCTTGTCTGGACACTACAGTGATGGTCTAAGGTGACGGCTGTGTGTGAGCTCTGATTATAAGACTCTGTGGGTTAATCAATTGTTCCTCTCGCACAGCGTGACTGCTGGGTGCTCTGGATTTGCATAGTCTATTGATTCAGAGTTACCAGTCTTCCTGACCTATCCCTTCCTTTGCTACCTGTCACCCGACTGAAGCTTAGAAAGACCTATGGCTACTATACTCCCAAGAGCTTAATCTGCAGGGAAAATTGATAACCAACATAAAGACCAGTGTTCTGCATTGGCCATCGGGTGTTCATTTCCTTTACCTATCAGTACCTTTACCTTGCCATTTATTTTTGTATATATGCACAAAATCCATTATACCAATCTAACTTGATCAGTCTGTATCACATGTACATAATGTTTCTTCCCCTCGCCTGATTCTGTCCATTAACTTTTTGGAGAAACTAAACAACTCCTTTAAGGGACTCTGTATTGCAAACATATTTAATGAATCCCACTTTAGTTTTTATATTGCATTAGCCAGTCACGAAATATCGATAAACATAGATAGCGACTTTTCGAGATTGATCTGACATATGAACTTTTTCCATGCAAAAAAAATGGTTAGAATTTAGATGATGTCATGCACAGCGGTTCTTGCTTGCAGTGTTAAATTCCATTTGTTTTGTTTTTTCTCAAATGAAAATGTGCTTCTTAAAAAAATTAAATAAAGAAGGGAAATGATTAATGATTAGAACTAAACTGTGATTAATTAGCTTTTTACTTTGTCATGGAAACATAAGACATTCCAGGTGTATGAGACATGACTCCTCTTACCCCATGTCACCAATATACGCTCGACTATTTGTACAAAGCAATGATACTCAACGTAGCACTTGCTTACAGCTGTCATTTCGGTGTTCGCTCTGCCTGCGGTGCTTTCATTTGTGGATTTTTTTTTTGTTTTGTTTTTTTTGGCTACCTCTAATAATGTAATTAAGGAAAGCTTGGGCTAATGCAGACCTAATCTTTAGCAGCATGTACCATGAATGTCCTGGCAACGGGTCCACGTTGTCCATGTCCCCAAAATGTCCAGGTGTCAATAAAAGTTTTGTGTTGTCGTAGAATACTTGACAGATGTACAAATGCACATTGTCTGAGATTCAAATTGAAAGGCATTCCTCAATGCAAGATTTGGGTGCAGCTGCTTAATAACAAAACACAGACTAAAATGGGTTACCAATTACAGCAATTTCTTTCAGCCAAGATATTTGCTTATAACGGGAAACATTTGTCTTACAGAAAACCTTTCTTTATTCTAATTCTAATTCTTTTTTTAGAGCACACTGCATAATCTATGAATATTGTGTGGGTCACAATGCACCTTCTTAGTGAATATGTTACACCCTATTCCTAACTAGTTTTTGCTTTCCTGGGCCCACCCAGTTTGCTATTGAGTTGGTACAGAAGTAATCCCCTCTTTATTGAGTAACAAGCACAGCAATCCTAATGTAGATTCAATGTGTGCTTTTTTTCTCATTTACAGGGACAGTGGAGAAATGATGTATTCAATGGTCAAGGATGTATGATTCATAGCTCGGGCGTAATATACGATGGCTCCTGGATCAATGGCCATCCTGACGGTATGCAATGTATTATTATTATATCCAATATTATATATTTATATAGATTAAAGAACTGGAGTGTAATGCTTTTGAATCCTTTCTGTAGATTAATACGGGTTGCAGTCGGAGCTCGCATCTATAGTGTTCTGAGTTCTCAATTAGTTTCTCGCATGGGCCTTTGGAGAAATTGCAGCAATCTCAGCACCAGTTCAAATAGGCAGTAAAGAAAAAAAATAAAATAAAGCACATTCAATAGCATTAGAATTAGAGTCGGGACTGCACAGTATTAAAAAAAGGAGTGTTGGGAAAGAAAGATTTTTTATTTTTTTCTGTTATTTCAAAGACCGTAATGCTTTTGTCGCAACTCTTTGCAAATCCCAACCATTTGATGTGGGTGTATAGGATTAAAGAAAAGTAAAGGAAATTGATTGTACCAAATAATAATATATTATTTTTCTCTTGCTATTTGTGTTTAAAAGCCAGGTGTGTAAAATAAATAAGTACATTTAATATGAGCTGCCTTTTAGGTTTCGAGAGTCTTTTTTTCCTGGCTGCACTTTGCACTGCGGCCAAGTTCGTCAAGATGGAAAAATTGTTATATGGACTTTTCATCTATGTTATATAAACTTATATATTTACTGTGTGTAGCTGTACTTACCCTCTCCAGGGGCCGGCCAGGGTCCTCTCTTCTCGCCGCGCGCGGTCCTGCTCCTGCACGAGCCGCGCGCGGCTCATCCAACGACGAGATCAGGAAGGCGGGCAGTGACCGCGAGAAGCGGTCACGTGTCCCGCCTGACACTAAGAGCGCGCCGCGCGTCTCGGGCGCGCTCTTAAAGGGACAGTGGGAGACAAAATTAGAATCAGTCTCCCATTGGCCCCTGTCATGCCACGTTCCCCATACACTCACGTTTTGGGGGCGTGGAAATAACAGGGGCCAATCAAAGTGAACATTAGGGTATTTATACTCACCTGTTTCCTTTGCACCTTGCCCTATCATGGTTTCTGTTCAGTTCCCTTTAGTGCTTGTTTCGTTCAGTTGGTTTTTTGGTGCTTTGTTCCTGACTCCGTTCTCTCTTTATCCTTGCTTGTGTATCCGCCGGTTTGTCCTCCTGTGTACCAGTCCTGGCTTGTTCTACTTTACGCTGTCTCTCTGTCCCCTTGACCTCGGCTTGTTCTGGACTCTGTCTTTTCTTGTTCTTGTCTAAGTCCGGCCATTCTAAGGTCCGGTAAGACGAATCCTGTTTTCTTGTCTCTTGACTATCTGGACTATTCCTGCGTGTTGGGGTATATTACCGTGAGACTGTGTTCTTTATGATGTGACTAAGGGGTTGCTTTAGTGGGCTCCATTTAAATACCCGCTATCTTTCCTGAAGTCATTGATAATCTATTAATAATGTATTTTATTTAATGTGATTGTTGTAGTCCATACATGTAGGTGGAAGGCCCACAATTACACAGTAGAAAGTTTGTGATGCTGGGTTTAGTCCCAGATGTGTGGTCTGCTCGATGCTAACTTGTGTGTGATAGAATACACAGTAAATAGGATCTATGGTCAACCAGCTCTACGGCATAAACTATTTCTAACAATTTATTGGATCCCATCATGCTTGCATCAACTAATTAACAATCCTTGAAAGCTTTACATATAGTTAAAAACCTATTCTTATTACATTAATTGCTCAAAAAACTCTGACCACGTACCAGTGATTAACTACATTTTCCTACCAGACATGTACCATGCACATTGCTTTGCAACGTGCCGGTCTTTGGCAATCAAAAGGTTAAATTCGGTCTTCATTTCTGGTTTGCCAAGAGCGACAAGGAGTCGATTAGAATGTCATTGTGAAACATTTCAGCATGTTTGGTTTCTTTGTTTTAAAAATAAAAAGCAAAAAAAGGGCTGTTTTATACATGTTAGAACAAAAAGGCAATTTATTTGGCAAGGTTCTTTAGATTCACATTTAAACCTATTCATATAAAAAATGAATTGTGGGGTCAAGAAGGAATTTTTTCCTAGTTTGTTGCAAAGTTGGAAGCGCTTCAGACTAGGTTTTTTGCCTTCTTTTGGATCAACAACAAAAACATATGTGAGGAAGGCTGAACTTGACGGATGAAAGTCTCTTTTCAGGTATGTAACTGTGTAACTATGAATTTTCTTATGATCAGACATAAGTATTCTTTATCCATTATTTTCATTTCAACCGATATATCTCATTCTACCTGTATTTAATATCTCTCTGATTGTATGACATGCAAAGGCATAGCAGGTATCTTATTAGCCTCCTTGATGTGTGGGCAGTGGGCCATTAGGAGTTTAGTAGTCCCTGTGCATTCCTGGGAAATTAATGGTGTGGCGACCAAGATCCATGTTTGCCCCTCTAGTTCACACCGTGTTCCTTTGTTGCCTCACACTGCGTGCTATCACTCAATGGGACCGACACTCTGGTTGATATACTAGGGGCCTGTTAGTGTTTGCTTCACGCACAGCCATTCTTTGAGAGTCCACTGAAAAAGATCTTCTCAAGTAAAGTCCTAGATCTTTGGGACCTCAACATTAATGGAAATGCTATTATTTTCTTGCAAGGTATAAAAACTTTAGGAGGCTACCTGAACCTGAATGGCCTGGGTCTCTTCTTTTGTGCAAAGTACACGACAGTGCCCCTGACATTTTTTCCACATCACTTTTCCACATCACTTTTCATAGCAGTTTAGTCCAGTTTAGTCAAAATGACAAATGTTTCCCTTTATGTAACTAAAGCACTCACAAAATTTATGAGATGCAAAAAATGTTGTGCCAAACATACAGAAATCATATACGCCCTACAGATGGAACATGGGAAAATGTAGGGAACAATAGGCACAATAATGCCCAGTTTTGGTAATCTTGTTATGAATGCTGTAAAACCACACAGTATATTGAATCAACTCTTTCTTTTCCTTCTAAACTGTAGTTCATGAAGACCCTTAACACAATATTGGAAATGTTTGGAAAAAAGGGATGTTAGTAACTGCATAATTTTTTTATTTTTTTTTACATTTTACGCACAACATTGTACGCATTTAATAATACAAGCCAGTTCCATTTAATGCTTGGAGTGGCTAACTGTGAACAGTCCAGGAAAGTGTTCATCCTCACTAGTTCTGGCAAATGTATTCAGTTAGGGGCTTCCTTTAATTCATCATTTGCATGGTGGTAGAATATTAAATATATTGATTCAACTTTGTCAACACAACTCTAATTTCCCAAATGACACTTTACAAGATGGCCCGTCGCCACATCTGGGTAACTGCCCAGTTTATATTTAATGGATTTAGCTAGCATTCTGAATATATTGTGCATTCCAAGCATCTTCAACCATCTAAAGGTGGTTTATTGGATTAGACTCCTCTATCATTAGATCACAGCAAAGTCACTCTGGGAAATTACAGGAACCAGTAGATGTCAAGCATTCTAATTGTCCTGAGACAAGCTTGAAGTATCCTAACATCTCAGCAAGTTGGCAATCCTTTATTTGTTCTTGTCAGCATAAAATAATGCATCGCAAACTGTTGTGAAGAACAGGACAGATAAATGTCATAGCTGGAAAAAAAAATAGTAAAAAGTATAAATAACAAAAAAAGTTTTTTTAAGTGGAAAGACTTACAATCAAAGTTACAAAAAAAAATGTTTCGGCCTACACAGAGGCCTTCATTAAGCTTGATAAAGGCCCCTGTGTATGTCAAAACGTTGCACTTTTTTGTTCCAATATGTGACGATACCTTACCTTTCTCCGCCGGACCCGTGCAGCGCGGCGGTCTCTCTGGCTGCTTACGGGAGGCGGCACAGCCTGTCGGGTGCTAGCCGCTCGCGGCAAAACCCCTCTTATGACGCGGCGCATGCGCGCCGACGTCATCAGGATTTTGCTGCGAAAATTCAAACGTGGCCACGCTCCCGGACCTTTTGGGGGCGTGGCTTTAAAGCTAAACACACCTCACTATAAAAGGGCGCCCCTGTCCTTCCCTCAGCGCCCTAGTGTGGTTCTTGTTTATTCCCTCTAGCGCTCTTGATAAAATTTGTCTGTTTTTCTGGTATATTGACCTTTGGCTTCCTTACTGACTACTCTCCTCTCTGGCTCCCCGACTTTTAGCTTGGCTATTTCTCGTGTATTCCGTTTTCCGTACTCCCTTGACCTTTGGCTATTCATTTGACTATTTTCTGACGTTAAGTCCGGCCACCCTAAGGTCCGGTATACGTCTCTTTCTGGGTTACCATCTGCGTGAAGGGGTCACTGTCGTGACACAATAAACCTGCATTTCTGCAGAAATCCTGAGTGCCTGGAACTAATTTATTTTATCTATTAAACTGGGTTTTGCCATAAACCCCAATAAACCCCAATAAAGCAGAGATTTAACCCCTTAAGGACCAAACTTCTGGAATAAAAGGGAATCATGACATGTCACACATGTCATGTGTCCTTAAGGGGTTAAGGGATACTTCGTTTATCCTTTACTCGGTTCCACTCATCGTATTCCGCAACTGCTATGAGATAACATATAGCCCACTTCACTGTTTACTAAATCTGCAGAGGAAAGAGTGCTCGGTTCAAGTTGTGCGTTTGCCATGTGCACGTCAAACACATTTTAGATGAAGCTCTGATTGACAGCTTGGAGGTTATGGCTTAGAGACGCAATTTTTTATTCCAGAATGGAAAGTTGGGGCAGGATCAACTTTGCGATGATGCAGATAGTTCTTTAATTGACACTTATATAATGTAGCTGAATGGCATAACGACATTGATTCACATTGTTTATTTACATTTCTGACTAGCTTAAATGGACACTCAACTGCCCAAATACATAATATCACAAATAAAAATCATGGTTTAGTAGATTACAAATGAAAACTTGCATGCATTAATTTAGGCATTTTTTGCATTGGGGGTATATCTAAACACATATTGATAGGCTGCAGATCTCTTGTCTGCTGCCTTTGCAAGCCCTCCTCTTCTAACCCTGCCCAGACTTCGCAATGCAGCTGAATGAGAAGTCTTTATAAGGCAGTTGCTCTGGGGAATTGCTGCCTTTTGAGTTCAGTGCAACTAAGCTAACTGTGGCGACCATCCCGAGAGGATGAGGGGTTTCGCTGCCAGAGATGTTCTTTCCCTCTATTCAGAGTGATGCTTTCCAAATCCCAAGGTCGGTATAGCTTTGTAGCTCTTATAAGAGCTGGTGAATATAGCTGGTAAAGTGGTTGCCTACAAACATGAGATTAGACTCTATGTTTAGGGTAAGCAGGAACCGGTTTATTGGTAGACTCACTGGCCTTTTATGTCAATCCCCATGCAAGGGGCACTCCCCTCTGGACCTGAGAGTAGACTACAGTAAAAACATATACACAATCACATTGGCTCTCAGGTCTAGGACACTCCCATACAAAATAGGTTAATCCCTCCTCTGTACCTGGGAGATAATTAAGTGGAGCACTGTACTAAACTGTATTAAAGGGAAACTGTACTCACCGAAAATACAGCTTATTTTCCACCCAAACTAAATTCTACCCATCCCCTGCACCTCTGTAACCCCCCTTACAAGACATATAAACTTCAATAAATATTATAATTCTTACCTTATTTCCAGCGCCGCGTCACACATCCATCCTCCGTCGTCTACACCCCCTTCCGCGTCATCCGATCAGCTGACCCACTCTCCTTCCCTCCGCCAATGAGCTCATACTCATTGGGAATCATTGGGAAGCAAGAGCGCATGCGCATCTAATGCAGCACCCCGCCCCTCGCACGCTTCACGCAGAGATTCATTGAATCCCCTTGTGAAGCTGCATTAGACCCACGTGATGTGCGACGTCCTCATACAGTGCGTGGGGGCGTCGCACGTCGTAACTCACCTTTCCTCTCCTATGGATGCGGAAGCACCATCTAGCGGCTAGGTAAGAGAAGGCAGCTGGAGGTGGGATTTTCAATTTAATCAAAACACTGCGGTTTAGCAAAAACCACAGTGTTTTGACAAACTTGGTTAAGGGTAGAGGGTCAAGGCACCCAGCCCACTCAAATGAGATGAAGTGGTCTGGGTGCCTAGAGTGTCCCTTTAACTACAGGCAGAGAAAAACATAATTTTTACAACATATTAAAAATATCCCCAAAACACATGGAAACCCCAATTTCAGGGTTTCAGGATCTCCATGGAAGTCTCAGTTTTGACCGACCGTACACAAGGCTATTGCCCCAAAAGAGTTCCATGAAATCAGTCTGTGCGGTCGGTCTCTTTTGGGAGTGACAAATATAATAAAAGTACCAAACGTAACGGTTCAGGAGTACAATCAGTCTTTATACCTTGTATAAGGCCATTCAGTTCTCATGTATTTTACCGAACTTCTATGGAGGTGGAAGTTCTAGCGGTGTTCCATGCACTCGACGACCAAATACCGCTGTATGTTTTCACGGCTAAAGATGGCCTCCGCCACGTGTTCGGCAATGCGAACAGTGGCCACCCAGCAGACCTCACAGAATGTTGGTATAATTGCGGTCACTGAGATGCGAAAAAAGGTGAAAAGGGTCAATGAGCAGCACACGCCTGCCCTGGGTGGTCTGGCTGTTCAGTGGTTTGTTCAGTATACAAAATAGATAGGTCTCAGGTTTTCGGTGAGTTCGTATACCGAACTATGCAGGATATCAAAATAAACTAAAATTAATAGTATGTAATCCAGTAATAGGGAATCCGTCACACTAACCAAACCAGGAAGTAACAGGACCGGTTGCCTGTTCAAAAAGCCAGGGGGGCTGTAATCAGTATAATTTTTTAAAGTGTACATTTCTAATGAAATTTGCACTTTTTTCACACATAAAGCTTTTCAGCAAGCTAAAGTGCTTTAGGTGTCTGGAGTGTACCTTTAATACAATAGCCAAAAGACAAAAAAAAACAAAAATTCATTAAAATAGCTAAATCACAAAAGAAAAAAAAACACAACAGAGAAATTGCAAATAGATGACAGCCAGATTTGGGTCCTTTTGGAATCTGATTGCTACTTCAAAAGAGAGCCCCTTAGAAATTATTCACTAAACAGTTGTGGTGGATTGACATCCAAAATGCAAAGCAAGGTTGATGACTGCATGGATGCCTTTGCTTATAGCTCAGAGCTACAGTTTGTTCAAATTCTAATCGACCGAGGCACAGTATATTTCATCTGTCCATTATTAAGGACACCCATTTGGATAATAACGCTAGATGTGGCATCAAATGTACCTCTGAGTATGATAGCTATGAAGGATAATATATTTGACATCTTCTCTGGGAAAGAAACAGATGTCTGCTTACTGTAATTCACAGACTTGATGGTTTACTCCTACTCCTAAATATATACAGATTCTTGGTTATTCACAGCAATGCCAGGAGTAGACCAATGTAACCCATGGGAAATGATGCCCTTAACATAAGCAGGACTTATTTTACATTACGATTAAAAATAATGTCCAACACTATCCTTTTTGATGTATGTAGCCAGCTGCAGTCTGCTAGGTGGCATGTGTTCTTGAGGGCAACAAAATTAGCTAAATTAGGCTAGAGGGAGCTATGCAATTTTTTTCAAATAATTTTATTGAATCATTTAAAAAAAAAAAAAAAACATAATATAACAACATAATATAACAATGTATTTAAGAAAAATAAAAAACTGAGAGGAAGAAAAGGGGAGGTGAAGGGATGGAAATGAAAAAAAAATATCCATCCAGATTAATATAGTCATATTTGAATTGTCTAGGACTCATTATTACAAAACAATAATGTATTTGGTACATGTAATATCAAATGAAATAAATGAAGGTGTAGTATTTGTTATAATACCCCCGAAATGGCAATAACATGTGTAGTTGCTTCTCATGGGTTATATATTTTAAAGAAGAAATGTTTTAAAAATATCTTCCTACTTTATATCCCAATAATATTTAAGGAGCTATGATTTTACTTTTCTACAAGGTAAGTTTTGAGATTATTATTATAATGTTGTTATTATTTGTATAGCGCCAACAAATTCCACAGCGCTGTACAGTGGGTTGACGAACAGACATGTAGTTGTAACCAGACAAGTTGGACACTCAGGAACAGTGGGGTTGAGGGCCCTGCTCAATGAGCTTACATGCTAGTAGGAGTGGGGTAAAGTGACACAAAAGGTAAGGATAGTATTAGACTAATGACAGTTGCAGGAAAGGAATCAGTCGGGCACTATTAACAGTTTAATTGATACGCTTTTATGAAGAAGTGGATTCTTAAGGATTTTTTGAAGGAGTGGAGACTGGTTGAGCATCTAACGGTGGAGGGAAGTGAGTTCCACAGGAACGGTGCAGCCCTCGAGAAGTCATGAAGGCGAGCATCAGAGGTGGGAGTACGGACAGAAGATAGACGTAAGTCTTCAGCAGAGCGTAAGGGCCTAGACCGGACGTGAATTAGGGAGGATAGATAGGTGGGAGCAGCATGATGTCAAAATTTGAAAGCAAGACCCAGAATTTTAAATTGAGCCCTATTGCTTTCATAGTAAGACATAACCATATTCACAGCACTGTTAAAGTGCTACTATCCAACCTCAAAAAAGCTCAACTATTTGAGAAAATAGCACTCAGGCTTCTTTATATGTATACAGCTAACCAATCAGATGTCAACTCCATACGTGCACTATAAATTCAATGGGGGAGAATTATCTAAGTGTTCTGTTCTAAAACGTGGTGCAAATATGTAAAATAAGGCATCAATGAGTCATCAATGCAACTTTTAGAATAGGACACTTCGATAAATCTCTGCCAGTGTGTATTTGCAAAAAGATAAGCTTCCACATGTGAACAGCAGGACCTGTTTGGAACTGTAGATAGGAGGTCATGATATTAAAGATGCCCATTAACATTTCATTGTTCTTATTTGTGTGGCATATTTTAATTTAATTTGTTTTTTATTTTACACTTGATCTGTGTGATCCGAGTTTTATCTTTACCAAAAAAAAATGCAAAAACTACATATGGTGTAGTTCTGCTCTAATTGACTTGACATTATCACATCTGTTGTATTTGTAATAAATGCTTTTTTCAAGCCATTTTTTGTCCTGCGAAAGTTATATTCACTAAATGAGGTTTGCTGGAATATGGGCACCCTGGAAAGAGTTGACATTGAGTTCATTGCTATTTCAAATGTAATTATAATGTCCATTATGTAATTACATTGTCCATTTGTGTTTCAGCTGTTGCCAAGAAGATGGTTATCTTAGGTGAGGATATAATGGAATTTGTCCAAGGATCACCTGTTGAGTTTCATGTTCAGCTGCAGAGTGAAGAAGGGGAAATTCCTAAAAGTAAGATTTTATATATACATTTTCCATTTTGAAGGGTTGGGTTGTGGGTATTTTTTATTTTCTGGACACATGGTGTTAGATACAAAGGGCTTTGCGCAGTAAAGTAGGTTTTCCCAAGTGTCAGTGAAGAGATCTTTATGCCTGTCCCTCTTTGATTCACATTGCAACCTGCGTTGATCAACATGTACCTTTAGTGAATATGCTAGTTAGGACCAGTATATTGACGATGTGTATAAGGTTTCTGCCGCTCTTAGCTAGCTGTTGGCAAATCCTGGTAAAAACAGGTGCAAATTATAAAGTTTTTAATTTGTATAAAACAAAAATGATTGTAGATCCAGAGCAAGTCATTCCCTCTAATTATGACTTTGATTTAATTCTGTTGGAAAAAAATGTTTGTTTTTTTCCTAATCGTGGCTGATTGTAATGTTAGATCAAATACAAGCAGTGAAAGGAAGGCACGGGGGACATTAGAATGTCTCCCCAACTTTTTTATTTAAAGGGATACTATAAGCCAGGAATACAAAGCTGTAATTCTGGAACTCTCTCTCCCTCTGCCTCTTTGCCTCCCCCCTCTCTCGCGCTCCCTCCCCGCGATGAGCGGGTACTAAGACCTTGCTATAGGAAAGCATTGAATCAATTGAATCATTTATATATAAATTTTTATGTAAAATATAGGTTTCTTGTTTTCATACGCCTTTAACGGCAGTGATGTAATCAATCCGATCTGTTATATGGCTTATCAGGAACAGATTAAATGAGGGCAAACTTGATTGGTTCTAATTATATCAGGGACTATATTAGACCTTAAGGATCTATTTTATTTAACAGTGTCATTGAAAACCAAATGAATGCATAGGCATAATCTCTCTTTGTACTTTTGTTCTTTACCAATGCAGCAGAACAGAAACCGTGCTTTAAAAAGCCAAGCATTACATTCCTTTATGACATTTTTAGTCGGTAATGTAGTGCAGTAAAATATAAAACCTACACCGTAACTTTACTAAAATGAACGCTCGCCTTTTCAGTTATCTTTTAACAATCTTCAAATTGACATCAGCATTTCAAATTCTTCACACCGCGTTAAAAAGTTCACATCTTCCTAATAAAATAGACACAATTAAAAGAAGCTATGCTGTTAATTTTCACAATCTGCGCTCGAACATTTATTTTCTTCCCCATTTTGAATGGATCATCCACAAGTATTCATTTCATGTAATTGTAGATTACCACAGAGGGCACGCTAGGCTTTTCAGTATTAGGCCCATGAGAAACTCCAAATAAATGTGATAAATTTGCATTATCCACCTGCAAATTGTCCTCACCGCATTGGAATTTTTGCAATCCAAACACTATAAGCTGCGTATTGAAATGACATTATGACATCTGACAGAAAGCTCTCAAAGGGATAGAATGAATATTCCAAATTAGCATTGTATCAGTACATAAAAAAACAATATCTTGTGCATCGAGTGTAATTTCCTATCCTGTATTTTACATTAACTGTTGATGGATGGCGGAACACGTACCTGAAGGTGTTCAAATGTTCAAAGCAACTCGGAAAGTGGGATACACGTGCTAACAAATTCACAGGGATATGTAGCAGTATATTTATCAAACCACACAATGATTAGCTTTACGTCTGTTTATTAAATGTGTGTGTCCCAAAACTGGAAACATTCCCCTTGATTTACTTGTTGGAACTGGATAGAAAACTGTAATTACAAAAGAGTTGTGTTGGTTTTGTATTTACTAATTGGAGTATCTCTGCAGAGGTGCCAGTTTTAAACAAAGACCATGCCAACAATCTCAATAGAAAAGGATAGAATAGGTGATACGCACGCACACACGCCCGCACGCGCACATATACATACATTGTCTGCTTCACATAATACATCATACACACATGGCTACTATCTCAGTTGCACTTTTTCTTTTAAGCATAAAAATACATTATGTTTTATTGCTGCTCCCTGTGGACCATGAGCCAGAAGCTCTCAGTCTGAGCTAACCCTGGCAGAGATGTATTGTCTGAGAGCAATCAGTTGTTGTTCACAGCCTATAAACAAGGAGAGCCTTTGGAAGGTACAGCTTTTGCTGCTGCTTATGAGCTTTCATTAGCTCTATTGAGCTAAGCCCTGCCATGCAGAGCTAGCTCATTGGCTGAGACAGTCAACGGATCACTCTCAGCCAATTAACTAAGCCCTGCACTGCCAGGCTAGTTCAGGCAGAGAGCTTCTGGATATTAAACTGCAGTTTTTGGAGACAAGGGAAGGCATCTGTTCTAAAACGGTTTGACTCTGACAGAAGTATTCGAGACCAGGGGCGCTATCCGTTCTAAAATGGTTTGACTCTGACAGAAGTATTGGAGACAAGGGACGGTATACGTTGTAAAATGGTTTGACTTTGACAGACGTATTGGAGGGAGACCAGGGGTGCTATCCGTTGTAAAATGGTTTGACTCTGACAGAAGTATTGAAGACCAGGGGCGTTATCCGTTTTAAAATGGTTTGACTCTGACAGAAGCATTGGAGACCGGGGGTGCTATCCATTGTAAAACGGTTTGACTCTGACAGAAGTATTGGAGACCGGGGGCGCTATCCGTTGTAAAATGGTTAGACTCTGACATAAGCATTGGAGACCAGGGGCGTTATCCGTTGTAAAATGGTTAGACTCTGACAGAAGTATTGGAGACCAGGGGTGCTATCCGTTGTAAAATGGTTTGACTCTGACAGAAGTATTGGAGACCAGGGGCGCTATCGGTTGTAAAATGGTTAGACTCTGACAGAAGTAAGAGTGAGTCGATTGAAAGACACTCCCACTTAACATCTGATACGATCGGATTGGACGATGGAGGTAGGATGGAGGGCTCTATGTCCTCATTTAAACACTCATGGGAACACTTGACACTTAGCTCTTGACAAAGAAACGCGCGTCAAGTGCCTTTGGTGCCGATGTTCTACATTTGATTTTAGGTTCTGGGAGAGTTAGTCTGCAAGAGGTTGTTTTATTTGATGTGAAAGTGGGGTATACTAGGCAGGCTGCCTTACAGTAGCATCAGGAGATAGGGTTTTTTGGAATCACCAACGGGTTAGTGACAGCCAGCGACTGTGTGACTGGATATTGGTATTTAACAAACTCCTATAACTTCTGTAATTTAACAATTTGGCAGTTAGTACTTTGAAGCATTTGATGCTTACATAACAGCTACAATTTACAACAAGCTGGATAGTCACTTGTGTGTAGCGATTCTATCCCTTCAGCCCGTTTTGGCGGTACTGCCCATAAATGCACCATTTTTAGGCAAGCCCCTAGGGCCGGACTGGGGATACAAAGCAGCCCTGGAAAAAAAAATCTATGCCGGCCCCATAAGTCATTGCGCCACATATAGTCACATGTAATATGTAAGGCTATGTCTTGCCACCCTAGATGATTGAGTTTATATCTATATCTATATATATATTGCTTTTTCTAATATAAAATATTGTTCCTTTCAGAGTAAAACATTTAATTATACAGTAAGCATACTCCTATGCAGACACAGACAATCTCACTGACACACACAAGCTCATTGATACACAGCCTCATAGATAAACAATTTCACTAATATACATAAGGCCAATGACATAAAACACAAGCTCACTCACTAGCAGGCACACACACACATGCAAGGAAGCTCACTCACTAGCAGGCGCACACACACACACACACAGCTTAATGTAGTGGTTCTGGTGTCTATAGCCTGTTCCTGCAGGCTTTTGAATGTAAACACTGACTTTTCAGAGAAAAGGCAGTGTTTACATTGCTTCCTAGTGACACCTCTAGTGACAGACACTCAGACGGTCACTAGAGGCGCTTCCTCTGTCAGTGCGGATTGGCTGAGATCATCAAGCTTGATGATCTCAGTCATAGAGGCAGAGACCAGCACGACGTTGGAAAAAGAAAAAGGTGAGTAAAACACTATTTTTAAAAACACACACAGACACCATGACTGACACACACACACACACCATGACAGACACACACACACCATGACAGACACACCATGACACAGACCATGACACAGACACAGACACACACCATGATACAGACACACCGTGACACAGACACACACACACACATGACACAGACACACACACCATGACACAGACACACACCCTGACACAGACAGACACACACACACACACCATGACACAGACAGACAGACACACACACACCATGACACAGACACACACCATGACACAGACACACACACCATGACACAGACAGACAGACACACACACAGCATGACAGACAGACACACACACAGCATGACACAGACACACACACAGCATGACACGCACACACACACACAGCATGACACACACACACACACACAGCATGAACAAGGCACTTGTTGCTACCTGTGTGGGTGGGTGGGCAGACTGATAGGTGTCCTGCGGCCGCATGGAGAGCTTGGATGGCGGCCGCAGGGGAAGCTCTTCTGGCGGCCGCTGGGGGAGCAGGCTGTTCTGTCTCTGCTCCCCCTCCCTCGCGCGCTAGAAATAGACCGGGGCCAGAATATGACGTCATATTCCGGCCCCGGTCTCATTAAGCTGCACGTGAGGGAGGGGGAGCAGAGACAGAACAGCCTGCTCCCCCAGCAGCCGCCAGAAGAGCTTCCCCTGCAGCCGCCATCCAAGCTCTCCATGCGGCCGCAGGACACCCACATGTCTCCCCGGCCCCAGGTGCCGACGGCCCACCGGGAAATTTCCCGGTATCCCGGTGGGCCAGTCCGGCCCTGCAAGCCCCCCCCCCTTTTTTTTTCCAACCATCATCTCCTCTACTTTGTTTAGAGCCGGGTACATCGTGTCCACGCCATAGTGAACCCTTTCATACCTATACTTTGTAAACTGTGTATAAAGTCCACTTAGCAACACTATCTAATTAGGACAACTATGTATCAATTAGTGTGCGGTGGCTAACAGACTCTGTTTTACTGGAAGTTAAGTATTAATTCAAACGTGATACAGTGTATATCACTGTTTATTGTTGATTTGTCTGTCTGACCATATTCAGTTTATTTCTTAGTTTTGGTTCACATTTTTACAACCTCTACAAACTACAGCCACTAAATATTTGTACCTTGATACTCTGGAGGTATCGATCTACTGAACTATTAGATGACTGAAATTTGAGAATACTTATAAAAGCTATTAAAATCCTCTTACTACTGGAAGCGGCCTTTGAGACTACTTTACACAGACTTTTAAAGGTGTATTATCACTCTGTTTATTCACAATGTCACATTTGTTTGGGTTTTGGTTTTTCACATAGAACCTACTGTTCTAGTTAGACTCTTTATATTTTAATATCCTAATATTCGGCTTTAATAAAGGTTTATACCACCTATACGAATTTTTACTTTTAAAGGTACTTCTTTTGGTGGAGTGGGAGTCCGCACACTTTAAGTGGGCGGTCTTCCCATCCCGCTTTATTTTTTGTCTATACCAAAGGCTTATACCATATTTACAGATTCTTCATTCGTTTAGAGGTTCTAGTTTATGGAGGAGGGACTCCCCACATATTTGTGAGGAGTTATCCTGACTCCATTTAGTAGTTTCTATTCGAATTATTTATTTTGTATAGTTTTTCTTGTATAGTAAATATCGATTGATAGCCAGTGCCTTTTTTTCAGGATGCTTATTTCAGTGTAATTTTTGTTTGAATATATATTTTTTTAACTGCTGGGGAGACAGAGACAGTGTCATCCCCTTACCAGGTACTCTTTCCCTATTTAGCAGCAGATAGCAGGAGAGTACATTACACCTGTCTTCCCAGTACTTGCCTAGAACTCAAGGAACCATAGACTACACCTACCCTTAACTCTAGTCCTAACATTAAAAAAAACATGTGTCGGTCCCATCTTGCGTTGCAATTTTTAATGCAACAAAAACAAAGAGCCTGAGAACTCTGAGAACAGACAAAAGCTTAGAGAAACTCCGGAGCTTGCCCTTCGATAAATCCCACTCAGTTCTCACATTCGTTTTTACTCACTTGTGCCATTACAGAGAGAACTTATTCTGAAACATATCAGACTGATCCCACCCATAAGGGCAATTTTAATGCACTTTGAAACATAATTCACTATGCAGTATGGTTATTTAGAAAATAATATTTGGGTGGCCAATTGGTTTTATAGTTATATGTTTTTTCTTGATCTATATTATTGTGTACGTTTTTTCTTATATATTTTATCCATTGTGCCATATCTGTCTTGTGGAAAGATACCCTCTATTTGCATATATTGCCATCCATTATGAGATATGTCACTTATTATTTTTTTGCTTACACACAACTTATTTTGTATTTACTAAGGCAGTGATGGCGAACCTATGGCACGCGGCCATAGGTCACCCGGGGAGGGGGGGAGAGGGGCTTTCTGCTTTCCTATTGGGATTACCTGGAGGCATAGGGAGGGATCTGGAAAGCAGATCGCTCCTTCCGCGAGCAGGCTGTGTGGAATGTTGCCGCGCGTTCCCATGGCAACTCTCCACACAGCATTGCACAGGAGGACAGGAGAGCTGCGACCAGACACTCCACCACCGGACCACCAGGGCTGGCTATGACCCCCCCTACTTCACCAAAGGTAAGAAGAAGGGAGGGGGGATAAAGATTTTATGTATAGGACAGGATTATAAAAAAAAAAAAAAAAACACATTTGCTACCTGCAGCACCCCCCTCACACACAGCACCCATAGCCCCCACACACAGCACTCCTCCCCTCCACACAGCACCCACCCCCCACATGTCCTTCCCACACGGCACCCCTTCTCCCCACACACAGCACCCCTCCCCCACACAGCACCCACCACACAGCACCCCCTCATACACACCACACACCCCCACACACAGCACCCATCCCCCTTCAGACACAGCACCCCCTCATACACAGCACCCCTCAGACACACACAGACACTGCACGCCTCAATGTGTGTGTGTGTGTATTCAGCAGTCTTTAGGCATTCAGCAGTCTGTGTGTGTGTGTATTCAGTAGACTGTGTGTGTTTATTAAGCAATTTGTGTGTGTGTTTGTATGTATGTATTCAGCAGACTGTGTGTATGTATTCAGTAGTCTGTGTGTACTCTGCATTCTGTGTGTGTTTGTGTGTGTGTGTGTATTCAGCAGTCTGTCTGTATGTGTATTCAGCAGTGTGTGTATTCAGCACTCTGTATGTATTCAGCAGTTTGTGTGTACTCAGCAGTCTGTGTGTGTGTATTCAGTGGACTGTGTGCATGTATTCAGCAGTCTGTGTGTGTATTTAGCAGTCTGTGTGTGTATTCAGCAGTCTGTGTGTGTATTTAGCAGTCTGTGTGTGTATTCAGCAGTCTGTGTGTGTATTCAGCAGTCTGTGTGTGTATTTAGCAGTCTGTGTGTGTATTCAGCAGTCTGTGTGTGTGTAGGTGTGTGTATGTATTTAGCAGTCGGTGTGTCAATGTGTTCAGCAGTCTGTGACTGTATTCAGCAGTCTATGTGTATGTATTGTATGCATGTATGTATTGCATTTGCTGGAGATACTAATAAATATAAGGTTAATTTTACCTTTAACTCATATCATTATTTATAATTCATATAATTGAACTCTCTGTTGTTGTGTTCTTCTTTTAAAACAAAAGATGTTAATTAGTTCGGACAACTGTACGAGTTGTTTTTTCTAAATGTAAACCTCAGTATTCAGGTTTAATTGCCGTGTTGGCACTTTGAAGGGAAAAAAGTTGGCATGTATTGCGGTTTGGGCACTCGGGCTCAAAAAGGTTCGCCATCAATGTACTAAGGTGCCTATTTGCACTTATTGTGGGCTTTTCTGTATGTATTTTAAATCTCTGCAACTGTTTTATTTTGATATACTCCATTAAAGAATTAACCTGCCATATGAAGTTTTAATAGTTAATAAAATAAATACAAATAGACACACTATAGAAACAAGCCTCTTCCTGTGGGTATCTAGGTACTGAACCTTAGCCTGGTGGTATAAAAGAACAATGTTCATGTCTACTAATGGATGTGCTGGCAATAACAGAATGGATATCCAGTAGTGAATAAGTTAATGTCACATTTGGAAAACAGGCATTTTCTCTACACAGCAAGAATTTTAACCTAACATCCTTAAAAGCATTTTTATTCAGTCAAGGCTTCTTTTGAGAAAGATTTAAAACGAAGGCTGCCAGAAGAAAAAACACGCAAAACAAAAAAATTCTCTTCTTTGACTATCGCAAGGTTTTTTATAAACAGAGATTAAATGCTAAGGTAAGAATGCATTTATATTATGCAGTCAGTGAAAATGTTTATTACCTTCTTTGTGTGCAGTTTTGCATTTCCATACGCTTCAAGAGGGCTACAAATATTTGCCACATTAGAGATCTTTACTTGGATGCTTCAATTTCTTGGTTCTGTGCGTCAAGAGCATGGTCTAACTGCTCAGAATCCAGAATGAGACATCCGATGACAGATAAAAGGAATTGTGCTATCTGAGCAGGCTTGGGTAGGAGAAATGTGATAGAGTGTAGTGATGGAAATGGTGTAAACATGTCTTGTAGAAGACTCAGGGTTTTATGGCATTGCAGGGCAACCTACCTGCCATCCCCTGGTGTGCTCTCTGTTATAGTCGCCATTTCCAGATTGACGTGCGTCCATGAGCTGTGTGTTGGTCATGTTGATGCCCCATGCTTGGGAGGTGCAAAAAACTTCGTGAGCTGATTGTGGTGTGGTATTGTGTAATAAGGTCACTTTTAGTCATGTTGTGTTTGTTGCGTAATGTAATGCATGTGTGGCTAGGGGCTGCAGAGTGTATGGGGATGCAGTATGTGTGTGAGAGGCGCAGTGTTTGTGTGAGGGTTGCTGTAGTGTGTGTGTGTGTATATATATATATATATATATATGTTTGGGAATAGTGTGTGTGTGTGTGTTGGGGTATTCTGTGTGTATGTGTGAGGGGTGTAGTATGTATGTGAGGGGTGCAGTGTGTGTGTGTGAGGGGTGCAGTATGTGTGAGTGTGAGTGTGTGTGTGAGAGGGAGTTGTGTGTGTGCGTGAGGGTGCTGTGTGTGTGAGGGTGCTGTGTGTGTGATCGTGCCGTGTGTGTGAGGGTGATGTGTGTGTGTGTGAGGCATTGTATCCCCCCTCCCTTCTTGCCTTTAGCCTGGGAGGGGGGACCGTGCTGCTGCGATCCTTGGTGATCCTTGTGGTGAGTTAACTCTAGCCTGTGGGGCTAGAGTTCACTCTTGCAAGATCAGGAGCGTTGCCATGGCAATGATACAGATCTCGCAAGACGAACCCAGCGGAGCTGCAAGATAGAGCTCCATTGAGTCCTCTTTCCCTCCCCAGCCGCATGTCTGGGCAAGTGGGCCGGTGAGGGAGATCTTTGATCTCCCCACCGGCCCGTCATGGACTACTGCAGGGCTGGCGCTCGCATAGAACGGGCACTGCATGGACCGGCCGGTGAGATCCTGTGATCTCCCCTGCCGGCCTCGGCATATGGCTATTGCAGCCCACTGGGCATTTGCCCAGTGTGCCCGATGGCCAGTCTGGGTCTGTTGACAGTGCATATATATTCTTCCAGAAGATAATCAGAATATTGTTGCATTCTTTTTTCGCATCCTGCTCATGTGCCTTTTTTTTATAGATAGATAGATATAAATACAGATATATTTATAATTTATTTGTAATTCTCCATACTTCCCTTACAGGTTTATCGTTAATTGTCATTACTTTTTTGTGAGTCCCTATAATTTGAGCTCACACAGACTTCAAGTAAGTGTCTTTTTACATCCTTGTTGTCTGTTTAATAAATTTACAACTGACCTGTTACTTCCTGATTTGGTTAGCTCAGTGGAGCTAAACTCAACAGACAGCAATTGACCAGAGCTCCTGCCTTGAAAAGAAAACACAGAAAGTCTGAGCTGGTGTAGAGGAGGACCAGAGATCTCCTGTTTTTTGAGATATACCCCCAATGAAAAAAATGCAAACTTAACTACTTGCATGTTTTTATTGTGGGTATATTTACTAAACAGAGATTCTTTTTGAGAGACTATTTACAATTTGGGGATTTTTACCTCAAATTTCCTTTTTCGTGAATATCCCAACTAAAAAAACCAACCACTTTCTTATAACTGGTGTATGAAAACATGTCCACGTGACATGACTTTTATCTTTTAAACTATCCACTTATATTAATTAATCATTTGTTCTAGGCTCATACTGTTTTTAAATAGAGAAATGCAAAGCCAAGCTAATATATGTTTTAAAGTCATATGATATTGGCTCATGCAATATGCGCACCTGTTTATACCCTAGCAACTGGTGTAAATATTACACTAGGACTTCTGAGCAGTTCTAAGACTAGATAAACAACATTTTACTACTGTTTCTTCTGATTGACGGGAAGCCATCTATAAATAGGATCACAGTGTTTGAAATATACATATCTGATGTAGTGCTAAAATTTGTGTTCCCGTGCTATTTTTGTGTAAATGTTAAATCGCGCTTGGTGTTTGGAGATAAGAGCAAGCTAAGCTATTCCCAGCGGAATTTTTTACATTTGTGAGAAAATAGGATCCTTCCAGATTCCTCTAGCAGAGCTCAAATTGTCAAAAGGTTTTGGATAAACTGTGCCTCTTTCGGAGACTAAAATTATTCACATTTATCAGTACATGCGTCTAGCTGTAACAGGAAATGCCAAATAGTTTCATTTTTTTTT
The DNA here is from genome assembly GCF_036172605.1 of Pelobates fuscus. Classification (NCBI taxonomy): domain Eukaryota; kingdom Metazoa; phylum Chordata; class Amphibia; order Anura; family Pelobatidae; genus Pelobates; species Pelobates fuscus. The sequence goes on along the minus strand of NC_086327.1, from coordinate 110,465,579 downwards.
TTAAACGCTTGCATTCATGTCCTTTTTGCTTTTTATATAATTTTCCCATCATAAAAAAAAAAGAAAAAAGTCCCCAAACCCCATTTAAAAGCTATCTGCCTAGATTGAAGATTTGCTAACCACTTAGGCAGTTAATTCAAGAAAGAGTCACAAATTATTACAAAATAACCATCAATTTCCGTGGACACAGCCTGCTTTAAGGCTCCAGGCTGCAGGGTGCCGGTTTAGTACGCTCAGAAGGACAGAACAATTTTTAGCATTTTGGTATTTTAGCCATTTAGCATTTTGTTATATTGATATTTACATCAAATTCCTATACTGTAAATACTTTGTCTTATGTAAAGGAACACTCATGTTTTAGGAATACAAACATGTACTCTTAGTGTTAGTTCTATACTAACAATGTAGGTAACTGACCCCTCTTAATTAGGTTTAATAAAGAGTTACATTTGCCTTGTATACTGGTCTTGCTACACGTCCGCTGGGTGAGATCATTAGTACTGCAGATCTCCGGTATCAATTCCATGCTTTCGCATAGAGAAGCATAGTGCACAAGAGCGGCAATTATTACACCAATTGAGATGCAATGATGCATGGAGATGCTGAACGTTGGTCCTGCAACAGGACCACAAGCAGGAAGTTCCACGAGTGGTTGTCCAAGTGACAGCCACTAGAAGTGACTTTAGGCAGCAATGTAAGCACCACCTTTAGAAAAGGCAGCGTTTACACTGATCAGCCTGCAGGGACAATCTCTTTGCCCCAGAAACACTACATAAAGCTTTAGTGGGTCTAGTGCCTAGAGGGTCCCTTTAAAACAAGTTAGGACTTTGTACTTTTCCAAAAATCCAAATTCTATGATAATATGCAATGTAATAAATGAATAAGTAATAATAACTTTGCACGAATGCCGACTTGGGGATGGCTTCGGGCTCGAGGGGGATTTGCCAATAACTTTTGCTCAGGTCTATGGTAGTCAGATAATTCCCTCCAGCCGTTCAGTCTAATAATTTGTCTACCCTGGGCATGGGGTAGGCGTAGGTTACCGTTTGGTTGTTGAATTTGCGGCAGTCAATACAGAAGTGAGTTGTATCATCATGTTTCAATACCAGAACTATTGGCGAAGCCCAGGGACTCTGGGAGAGTTCTATTACTCCTAGCTCTAACATATCCTGAATTTATTTTAACATACTTTCTTGGACTGCGTCGGGGATCCGATATTGCGGAGGGGTGCATGTGCTTGGGTCTCAACCCGATGGACCACCAAGGTAGTGTACCCAGCACAGGTGAGAACATATCTCGGTATCTCCTCAGCAGTCAGAAGCTTTCTCTATCTCGGTGGGGCTAAGTTCGCCTCCTAGGTTGACTTGTTCTATGCTCCCTGGGGATTCAGTTAGTAAGTCGGAAAGTTGGGGTGCATACAGCTGCCACTTCTTCTGGCTATTCTAGATAGGATTTTAACATGTTAACATGAAAAGAATTTTGTATCCAAGTATTTTGGCCCAATATTTGCAATCCAATTATCAATTCTGTACTATTCTCCATTTAGTCAAAAATCCGCCCAAATTACTCCCAAACTGGAGAAATTACAGTGCGTATATGGAAGTCACGTATTTTTACTTTATTTATTTTCACCATATTTGATTTGAATACAGTGTTTTCTCTGATATTCCTTGAGATGAACACTTCACTTCAAGTGAACGTGCTACTTAGACACAACTTTTCATTAATTATGAACTAAAACTCTTTAGATTAAAGTGTTTTGGAATGGTTTAATAATATTTAGCATAATGTTACTCTGGCAAAGCATACAATACTTTAGGAATTCCAGGGTTATCCAAATTCTATACATACTATATACTTCCCCATCCAAGCCCCACACCCATGGATGATGGTTATGGGCTCTAACTAATTAAACAATGCCATTGTCCCATCTCTGAGTGGCTTGGGTTCCCCAATCCACTGGCCATCCCTCCTTAAGTTAGTTGAACCCTACTTACCTACCTCCCATCAACTTATTAATAGTGAGGGGGGGACATTTACAGTAATAGCTGTCAAAAAAATAAATTATACAAATGATTACCATCTTAAATTATACTTTCCATGTCAAATACTACAAACAATGTATGGATTTTGCAGTCAGACTCTAGTCAGTAACCCTGTTAGTGAACTTTTGCATTATTTGTAGTACCTGGAAACATTTATGGAGAGCATCTGTGGTTTTTGTGAGCAATCCACATCATTTACACAAGAAATTGCGGTCCCACCTTTTGGAAATATTGCGTAAAGGAAAATCTAAACTGGGCCTTTTTAGCAGACTCTGCTCTTTCATCATATAAAGTTATGTTTGTGGCTAACACATTTGGTATACAAATATATTCAGAATGCCTTAAAAATTATGGATATTTATATAACATGTACAACAAAGTACTTTATACAATACTAAATCCAATAAAGAAAAGTTTTATGCATTTACGATTAGGATCAAATCACATTTGTAAAACATTATAAAAGAGAATTGAACTTTTTCCTGTAGTTATAAATATTTGAAAAAAGGGAAGAAGAGTCTTTTTTTTCCACTTTGAATCGTCCTGATAAAACGAAAAAGTACAAAATCTTGTAGAATTTTAAAGACTCCCTGCTTCCCATCTTATTAGCAGCGAAAATTAAAGTGCCTTACTCTGACTTACAAACCTCTCTATAAATCATCTTCTTCATATATCTCTGACCTCTTTCACAGGCATGATTAAGTGCTCCCAAGAGTGATTTTATTGTCACATTCTGTAGGGTCACTGCTGTGTATTGTAATGTGTGTACAAACTTTTCAGACAGAATAGAATTTTTGTGGATTCTCATGTACCAGTTTGGTCTTGTTGGTCCAGCCCTTCTAAAAAGTATTTTTTTTTTTTTTTTAAATAATCTTATTATTCTTTATTTGTCTGTTAAATACCCTGACAAATAATGTATTGAAACAGGGATACAAGATAGAGGCAAGATTCACATATTATTTTGTTTTCCGAACTCCTGTATATTCCTGGGTCACATCATCATCAATGTTCTCCCTTCCTTACCATATTCTAAAATGTACTCAAAACTCAAAACATCCAACCCAACTCCATGATTACTACCTCGAGCCATATTATCATATTTTGATCTAGAGGATTTGTCTATTGCATAACCATATCTGTGCCTTGTTCTTTGCATTTCCCAATTATTGTTGCTAGTTATATGGATTATTTCTGTAGGTCCAAGTAAGATTTGTTGTATTCTTGACTCCGCACATGGAATTATGGAATTTGTTTGTTTGCTGCCTAACTTAATGACAATAATTAAAGGGTTATTTCAAGCATCATAACCACTACAGTGGCCCAGTTCCTTGGTATTGGGTCAAACCGTTTAGCAATAGTTGCCTTGTTACCTCGTTCCCCACCGGGCTCTGATGCACCCTAGTTTTCCACTAACACACTTCTTGCTTTTGCAGAGTTGCAGAAGCTAGAAGCCACGACATTCAACATTCATTGGCTGAGAGCTTTAGCTCACAATTCTCAGCCAATGACTGACATTCTGGGCCACGAAAGTCGCACAGAATTTACAATACTGTAGTTCTGGGCTGGTTGATGACACTTCTATGATACTGGTTACACATCCAGCAGCTAAGGAGGTAACCTCTGTATTTGCAGTTTTTCAAAGTGAAATGCTGCCTATACAGACTAAAGATACCATGACCACTTCAATTCTCTGAAGTGGTCATGGTTCTTGGAGTAACATTGTACATAAATCATAGTATGATTGTAGCAACAAATCACAAGAGAACTCTGAGAATGTGCAAAATCTTTGAGAAACTCAGTCGCTCTCCCTTTGGTTAGTCCCCTCTCAGGTGTCACTTGAACCATTACAAAGAGAACCTATACATTTGCATTTTAGACCAATCCCACCCATAAGTACTACCAGGAACCATAATGCAGGGGAGGTCCTTCTGCAGGAGAGATACAGCAGCCCTGGAGGATAATTTCTGCCTCTTTGGGTCTCGTCAGCGAGGTGTAGCTGATACCCCTTTAGGCACAGTAAGCACAGGGTCCAGTCTAGATTACTGTTTAACTTAGCAAGAGCCTAAGTAATTGCATTCAACAAAAACAGAGAATATGAGAAGTCGGAGAACTAGTAAAAGCTTAGAGAAAGTCAGTAGCTTGCATTGGTAAGTTCCTGGTCAGGTCTCAAAAATGTTTTGCTCACTTTTGCCATTACAAAGAGAACCTACACCATTTGCATATCCGACTGATCCGACCCTTGTATGATTGTTGTAGGACAATGCACGGTTGTTCCTTGTGTGACACCTTAATATAGAGCAGCATGCTTAGTACAGGGACAGATAACAGTACATGAGAAGATGAGTGACAGTAGGAGAAACCTTTTTATCTTATTCTTTTAACTTTTGCTATTTTAGTGGCATGCAAAGAAATCTGGATAACTCTATTTACTCCTACCCATCTTCATATTGTGTTCTTGTAAATAAATGCATTTGTTGAAAACAAAATCTAAGCATTATTGATGCCATCCTTGCAGTCTTTATATGCTGCTTCATAGACCGGAATTTGTATTGTAGAACACAAATGTAACATCTTCTGTATTTCCTTGGGATTTGATTCATTCCGTCTGTCCAGACTCCCTTTCCGTCTGTTGTGCCACATTTTGCTGGAGCTGATTACATTCTAGCAGCTATATTTCAGAACAACAGCAGGCACATAAAAAACTTTTTAATTAAGTGTTCATACAATTTGGAAGATTTGAAAAAAAATGAAGGAGACATTACTTCTTTCCTTTACCATGTTACCTCTAAGAAATGAGTCTTATGGAAGGTAGAGCACTCTTAATGCATGATAAATGGCTTCTTATTGGTGAGTGTGTGGTCAGGTTGGCTTCCTAATTCAGACTCATGGGAATGCATTCTAGTAGAGTTAAAATTGGCTTCCATCATTATGCATAAAGCAATTTCATGGGCCACTTAATTAGTACTCTTGGGCTTTCCACTTGAGAACCTGACTACATCTGCAGACAGGCTTTTATGTCACTTCTGTTTGTGTGTAAGCAGTATGTGATCATAGACATCTAGAGGATATCCATTCTCATGATTGGATAAAAGGTAGCATAAGCTGTAATATGGCGTTTTCCTAGAGTACACTTCAGGAATCTCGCTCAAAATAATAGCTTTTATATGTATGTATGGACATTTTACAGACGGACACTCGGGTCTGGCTATAATGTTGCATTTTTAAATCTGCTGATCTGTTCCAACATTGTGATATATTATGTGAACTAGTATTACGTTTGCTGTGTTATATGTAGGTCTGGCACACTATGTTACGATATTGCTTTTCTAGATACCGGAACATAAAGGTGTAATATTGAAAGAAGTTAGTCTGTGGTGTGAGGGGTCCTGGTTATTATAATATTGGTTCCAGAGTGTAAGATTTATGATGGAAATTCTGTCTGGATTATCATATTAAAACGTATCTTGTTGCATTTTGCTAAATTGTTCAGTTTAAATGGTTTAAGTAAGCTTTTTTCAGATACCCATTACTTGCTAGTGGGTTTGTGAATGAGTGAAGGTTCCTAGTTATCTATGTGGGCTTTAGCTGGATAATTTGTATTTCTGACCAAAGTGGCTTTAAAGATGGCTGCCCCCATGGTGCAAAGATAATCCAAACACTGAAATAAGGTATTTAAATATGGGCATGCATTATAAAATAATAAGGAGGTGATAATATGAAATATTTTATTTTATGAGTTTGCTTTTAAAATGTCAGTTTGTTGAATGTTTTATAGTAAAAATAAATTAAGGAATTAATGTAGTGGTGTGCTTATCTTGGTAACAAAGAGGGAAAAAAACCAAAACAGGTTAATTAGTTTATTATAGATATTACCTAATGGGCTTGGAAACCATCGGAGTGAATGATTCACTCAGATGGCAATGATCTTTTTCAGTGTATATATTAATTTCATGTGCATGTATATCATGAAAAAAGTCTCACAGTAGGAAGATTAAGATTACACCAATGTATTGTGCATGCTATTTACCCAGCAAATGTATAGAGTAGATGAAATGTTACTTTTATCTGCATTCTCAAGCTTACTTATGTATGCCTAAAGCACACAGATATAAAATATGATTACATTGGTGAGTGGGAAACATGCCTTAGCTTTAACCAGTTACTGGGACTGAAGGTTTGAACAGCGTTTCAAGAGCAATCACTTACAGATTGAGAAATTGTTTGATTTTCAAGTAGCAGACTTACTATTTCTTGATTATATTATAATAATATTAATTAATCTGCAATATTAAGCTAAACTGACTTATATGAAGTACGTATTATTGATGGTGCCACTGTATGCAATATTGCAGTTTTTTTTTCATTAGTAGAAGGTTATGGACAGTGGCATACACACAATCCATGGGGCCCTGGTGCAAAACTGATCCAGCCAGGCCCCCTGGAGTGACGGGCCTGGTCGCAGCTGTGACCCCTGCGACCGCGGTATGTACGCCACTGGTTATGGATAGTCACATATAATTGTCTAAATCTTGGGAAGTACAAATACTTGTAAATCAGTGGTTCTCAACCCAGTCCTCAAGTACCCTCCAGGATTTAGGGATTACCCAGTTGTGTCTAAGGTGTTTTTAGAAAAGAAACAAAAAAAACACGTTAGCCACTACAGGGTAATCCCTAAATCCTGGACTGGTGGGGGTTGCTCGAGGTCTGGTTTTGGGAACCCCTGCTGTAAATCAATGAATATATATGTTTAAAGTAGAGAGAGAACATAATTGCCAATTTTTTAAAGTAGCATTTCAGAGAAATCCTTATATATATTATGTACAGTTTACAAAACGTGTTATTCTTTTAATTTCATTCATTTAGTTATTGCAATTTTGTTACAGGTACAACAAAGGCATGAATAGTCCTAAAATAGCCCTTTTTAACATTTTAAACAATTTACATAAAGAAATATGACAGAGAGGCACCAGATTCATCTGTCAGGAGCCTGCTTCACTGGTATATACTAGTATATGTGCAAAAGTACAAAATGGAGGTCTATGGAGGAAACTGCGAATGCCCTAGATTAGGGATAGGCAACCTTTGACACTCCAGATGTTGTGGACTACATCCCCCATAATGCTCTTACACCCATAATGCTGGCAAAGCATCATGGAAGGTGTAGTGCAAAACATCTGCAGTGTCGAAGTGTCAAACTTTTTTGTAGTGTGGTAAATTCAGAAATGGCTGCAACAGCCTTGGGCTCCACAAAGAGTCATGGCTACTAGATTGTATTATATCACGGTATGCACAGAACATTTTTTGTGGGGTGGGAGTAGCCATACTGCAGATGCCAATTGACATATTTGTTATAAAAGTGTTCTTCAGCTCTTATCATATTAAGATATATATCCGTCTCTAATCATTGTATTTTTTTGTGAATTCTATTCTTTTTTTCTTTTGTTGTTTTATTTACAGATGAAAATGGACGGGTCTTAAAGATCAGTGCTGGAATAAAATACGTTCAGCCCACAAAAAAACAGACCACGAGCTCTTCAGACGTAATAGAAGAATTTGAAGGAAAAACATTCCAAACCCCATTGTAAGTTTTATATCATGAACTGAGTCAAGGCTGAAAATGTGTGACATTAGTAAAATAATGAAAAACCCTCAACGTTGCGTAAAGGATTGAAATTGCATGTTTGCTGTTTATTTAAAAATTTCAATTCATCAAACAGAAAGTTACATTAAGACCTCAGCTGTATGATGTAGTTGTATAAAATCAGCTTGCATTCTTATCAATTGTGAGCTCAAGGTTTTAGGTCATTACAAGAAAAAAAAAATCAATGATCTATTCTTCATTTTTGTTTGTCTCCTTGTATGTATTGTGGAGTTTGCATGTCCTTCATTTGTACTTAGTTTATTTAGTGTGATGAAAAAAGTATTTTAGAACCATGTGCAGTGAATCCCTAAACAAACAAAGAATCAAACAAACAAACAAACAAACAAACAAAAAACACTATGTCCTTTGTGAGTACTATACTAGCAACCTACTTTTCTACCCAACCCTTACCTTTTGGGTCACTATTCCCAACTCCCTCTAGCATGTAAGCTCAGTGAGCAGGGCCATCAACCCCTCTGTCCCTGTGCGTCCAACTCATCAGGTTACAAATTTTGTTTGCTAGTCTCGAATTTGTTTGTTTATAAATAATAATAAAAAATAGTAATAATGATACCAACCCTATTTTTCTTATTTACAGTGGATATGAGTGCATTAACTATCCTTTATCGAGTAGCACATCAGTGAATAAAGAACAGAAAGACAACCCTTCCTTTAAAATCATTTCTGCAAGTGAAGCCTCCAGCATGTTGCTCCAGTCAGTTAACAGTGACCAAGGGACTGATGGCCTACATGGGCCAGATGATCATCATTACGAAGGTGAGTAATGGTTTAGTTAACTGGTCTGCACTTTCTTTCAACACAAAATATGCAAAATGTATCAACATATTGAAAGTGGCTACACGTTCTTGGAGAGTATCAGGATAGACGGATGAGTAAATACATCACATTTTAAAGGGACACTATAGTCACCAGAACAACTACAGCTTATTGTATTTTTCTGGTTAATAGAATCATTGTCTTTAGGCTTTTTGCTGTAAACTCTCTTTTTTTTCAGAGAAAATGCAGTGTTTACATTACAGCCTAGTGATAACTCCACTGGCCACTCTTTAGATGACTGCTAGAGGAGATTCCTTGGGCAGTGCCGCTGCCATTCAGTGTCTCCACCGTCTGCATGCAGACACTGAATGTTCCTCATAGAGATGCATTGATTCAATTAAACTCTATGAGGAGATGCTAATTGGCCAGGGCTGTGTTTGAATCATGCTGGCTCTGCCCCATATCTGCCTCCTTGACAGTCTCAGACAATCCTATGGGGAAGCACTGTGATTGGCTCAGACCACCACTTCTGATGATGTCAGCAGACAGCAGGCAGGTCAGAGGTAGACAGGCGCAGAACCAGCAGCTGCAGACTTGAATACAAGTATGACTATACTATATTTAGTAGGCAAATGGGGACCAGAGGGGGGGCTAGATGGTGGTTTTAGTCAGGAGTACATGTTTGGGTTCCTGACTCTATAGTGCTCCTTTAAAATACATGCATAAAACAAGCTAAAAAAGCAATCAGCATATTCAAATTACCTTGATATCTATTTAAAAAAGAAGAATATTAAAAAATAAATAAATATATATATATATATATATATATATGTATGTATATATGTATGTATGTATATATATATATATATATCCTGATGAAAGCTCCACGAGGAGCTGAAACGTTGATGTCCTGTATTGAATAAAGAAAACTATAAAGATTGAAAAAGTCCTGGAGTGCCAGTATTTTTTGGATATATGACTATTGCTGCCAGAGCACCAGGTACCAACAAGATTTTTTGGATTGGAGTGCAAGAATCTTTTCACATATATATATATGAGAGAGAGAGAGAGAGATTCATTTACAAAACCAGCCTCTTCCAAATAATCCCATGCAACATGTATGTGTTATGCACAAAAACTGGAAAATTGAAAAGGGCTAATAACGGTAAGGCCAAAATGGTAAAAATGTATCAAAACCTTACTTGGAGAATGTTTACAGTTCTGCTGGTGTGGCCTACAACTTGCTGATCTATGGTCAATTCCACGCATCTCCCAGTTTAATGAATATACATGAATATATTTTCAAATATTTGACTCTGTACAGTCTCTGAACTCATTATGTAGCCTCACATTCAAATGATTCACTCTGTATTAATTTGCTCACTCTCCAAAAAGTCCCTTACTATTTCATCTATTCTGCACTGGAGACATCAGTAATCCAAATGGGCTAACATTATTATTAGCTGTGATGCTGCCTTGGGATTTTCGTTCCTGCATTTCTTATTAAACAGGCCATGTTTAGTGCATGGCTGTGTCATGTATTCCTGCTTTAGGTCGAAAGCACAATAATCTTGAATACATTTCTCAAAAATCTTTTTTGTACTTGACAATAAAATAAAACCCTGGTGCTGTTTTCAAAACAGATTTCAGAGAATTTCTATTGCATTTTATTTATTTACTATCTCAATGTTATGATACCTAAATCATCTCCCCTTAGGTATATCATTTCTTGAACTTCTAGAAGAATGAATAATAGTCTATGTCTCGTGGGCGTTCTTCTGGTAACAAAGTATAGATGTGTATTATGAATAAAATATTATTAGAAGAAATTGAAAGCAATCATATTTGTATTTGTGATGTAGAAATTTTAATCGCACCGTCCAATTATATTGAAAATGTATATATATTTTTCACTAACACCTTCGGTGCGAGCATGCAATGACCATATGTTAATATTGATTCTTAGAGTCACATTTTTGAACCACTATCAGAATCTGCTATAGAGAATCACAAGAGATACAACTACAGAAGGTTAATTAACCTCTTCACGGCTAAAATCATTTGTACACAATTTTGAAAGTATCTTACTATACTGCATAGAAAAGTAGGTACAAAGCATGGGTGTCCAACCTTTTGGCTTCCCCAGGCCACATTGAGGAATAGTCTTGGGCTGCACATAAAATATATATTATAATTAATTTATATAATAAAACTTCAAAAGCCCTTTTTAAAATGTTTATATTTCATTTGTTTAGTAGATAACTCCTTTAATTTTTATCCTTATGTGGGATTGCCATATTTAAGGATACCAAATTAGGGAGCTATCTACTAAACACATAAACATGTATATACATATACACATAATCACAGATACACATACACACACACACACGTTATCACAGACCTATACACATATAATCACAGACCTATACACACATACAATCACAGACCTATACACACACACAATCAGTCATAAACACACACACAGAAATATACAACATACACATAAACACAGACATACAAAATCACAACCACTGAACCACACATAATCACATACAATCACAGACACATACACACAATCACATATATACACATATTTACATACATACACACACACACACACACACTCACAGACACACACACACACACATACAATCACAGACCCATACACACAATCACAGATATACACACACAGACATACACATAATCACAGACACTCACAGACACACACACATACAATCACAGAGATACACACACACACAAATAATCACAGACATACACAATCACAGACCCACACACATGCAATCAAAGACACATATAATTACTGTCACACACACATTTAGTAAGTAAGAGGTCTACCCAGCCTCCCTTGCTCTGTGGGGACTGGAGTGGAGCCTCTCCCTGGTGGCCAGTGGTTACTGCTGTGATGGGATCACTGTGCTCTTTTTGCACAGGTCCCTCGCACGCCTAGAAATGATGCCGACATGACATCCTATCCCAGCTGCCGTCTTCTTGCCTCCCTTGCCACCCGACAGCCCAGATGGCAACTGGTTGGAAACACCTGGTATAATGAATTGATTTTCTTTCCTTTCTTTTATAATGATGTATTTTTTATGTTGAATAGGTTTGTGAGTAGCACCATTTAGGAAGCTGTAGCATAAGAAAATGTGAATAAGAGTCTTTATTTACGTATATTTAGGTTATATCATATTTTTTTTAATAGCAATTCCCCAAAGTTTAAGATATCTTTGTATTTGTAGATTTTCTTTTATTGAAGCACTTTTCCTAAAACAAAATATGTCCCTTTATTGGACCCATTTTATTTTTATAAAAGTTGCTAAATCTTTTCTTTACATTGTGACTGCGTATCTAAATGTATGAGCAGGGTAGAGGAACTTACTGATGATCTCTCTCTCTCCTATAAATCTGCCAGCCTGTCTGGGATAATAGGTGGTTGACTGGCAGTATTTTGCATTTTCTGCAGAGTTTTAATATGCTTTAAACTGCTGGTTACATGATATCGTAGGATGAAGAATAGACTCAAGCCCTTCCAGTTCAAACGTTCAGTGCTCAAACGCTACTCTTTAACCCTTACAATGCTGGGCCATCACAAGCCCCCTGTGGAATTCTATGAGCCCAAAAAAAATTCTCATCAGCCATTGTCACTGTATATAAATAAATATACACACAAGTAATCTGTTGTAAGAGCATTGTAAATATCTGATGCAAACTTTATGTGATGAAAAAAAAAAAACAACACAAGCAAATGCAGTATCAAAACTAAACAATTAAAGTGATAGTGCTCTGATATATATACTCACAATGCATATCATATGTTTGCTATATACCAAATAAAACTTATAATTAAAGTGACATTACTATCCAAACCCCCTTAAATATATACCTTCATGTGGTCACCTTCAAAGGGGCATCTGAAGCTGGGGGGCTGGGCATGGTGCTCAACCCAAAAGGAAACTGGTTTGGACTCCAAACTTACATAGTAAAGAAAAAAAGGGAACTAGGGGCACACCGGGAACATGCATTTATCATATTACATCTTACATATACACTCTCACCTGTGGTGGTATTTTTTTATATTCCTCATTCTCAGGTCCTCTACCAGAAGCCTAGTCTGAGGGCTAAATTTTTTTACAAAATGTCATTGAAAAATGAAAACCCGGTTTCAAACGTTTACTGTAAAGACTCCAGCAGTTGAATATTGGATATTCTTATAATGAAGATTTATTGTATTATGGAAAATATAGCTGTTATTGTCATTGACACAGGGGAAACATAAAAAGAGAACAAGAATTTGCTATTGCACCATAACCTTTAAGAAAATCCCCTAAAAAAAAAACTCCCTGGTTTTGGAAATCATGTCACGTAACTGATTAACTGCTTTCTATACAACAGTCTACCAGTGTCTCACCTCATACAACTTGTCCACCCACCACCTGCAGTAACCTTCTTACACCATATAACTCTACAGATACTATATATATCACATAAATGATATAATTGATATGGATTGTACACCTGGCAATCTGTCATGTTAGGGCATGGCCGTGTCAACTACTGTTCTCACATTCCTTAATTTGTCATAAATTACTTGAATGCTTTTTTTTATTAAATGTGTGGCACTGCCGAAATATACTCTTATACAAAACAAAATTATAATGATAATACCAAATATGTAACCATATTTGCAGACAATCTTTTGAAACAAACTCTCAATATCTTAGTAAAATCAATGTCCTTATTTTTTTTAAATGAGAAAACAGGGGGCTGGCTGAACTCACCTGAATATGCATAAGTAGGGTGCTGCTGGGAGCCTTTTTATACAATAAAAACAGAAAATCCAGCTCACTCCATTATCCCCTTCAGTGCTGACAGATTTTTAGTTTGTTTTTTTCTTTTTTTACAAAAATACCTAATCCAGGCAAAAAATAATGGAGTTTAGTTACATTAAATCAGGGGCGGGCTGGGCCGGGGGGCAGGGAGGCAATTGCCCCCCAGGCCGCCCGAAATTCTTTTAGGACTGGCCGCGGTGGGCCGGCCCTTTAAATGCTGCAGCCGCCTGAGCGCTCTGTAAAGAGCGCTCAGACGGCTGCAGCAGCTTCTCCCCTCCCCTGTAGCTGGCCGAGCCGGTCTCCGGTCCGCGGTCCCGGCCGGAGTGATGGGAAGGTGCACACTGAGTGTGCACTTCCTGTCAGTCCGTCCGGTTACAGGAAACAGAAACTCGTGTTCCGCGCGGAGTTTCTGTTTCTTGTAACCGGCCGGACTGACAGGAAGTGCACACTGAGCGTGCACCTTCCCATCACTCCGGCCGGGACCGCGGACTGGAGACCGGCTCGGCCAGCTACAGGGGAGGGGGGTAAGAAGAGGGGAGGGGGGGAATAAGAAGAGGGGAGGGGGGAATAAGAAGAGGGGAGGGGGGGAATAAGAAGAGGGGAGGGGGGGAATAAGAAGAGGGGGGGGGAATAAGACGAGGGGAGAGGGTGGGGGGAATAAGAAGAGGGGAGAGGGTGGGGGGAATAAGAGGGGAGAGGGGGGGATAAGAAGAGGGGAGAGGGGGGATAAGAAGAGGGAAGAGGGGAGAGGGGGGATAAGAAGAGGGGAGAAGGGGGAATAAGAAGAGGGGAGAAGGGGGAATAAGGAGAGGGGAGAAGGGGGAATAAGAAGAGGGGAGAGGGGGGATAAGAAGAGGGGAGAGGGGGGATAAGAAGAGGGGAGAGGGGGGATAAGAAGAGGGGAGAGGGGGAATAAGAAGAGGGGAGAGGGGGGAATAAGAAGAGGGGAGAGGGGGGGCATAAGAAGAGGGGAGAGGGGGGATAAGAAGAGGGGAGAGGGGGGGATAAGAAGAGGGGAGGGGGATAAGAAGAGGGGAGGGGGGGAATACGAAGAGGGTGGGGGGAATAAGAAGAGGGGAGAGGGTGGGGGGAATAAGAAGAGGGGAGAGGGTGGGGGGAATAAGAAGAGGGGGGGATAAGAAGAGGGGAGAGGGGGGATAAGAAGAGGGGAGAGTGGGGGATAAGAAGAGGGGAGAGGGGGGATAAGAAGAGGGGAGAGGGGGGATAAGAAGAGGGGAGAGGGGGGATAAGAAGAGGGGAGAGGGGGGATAAGAAGAGGGGAGGGGGGATAAGAAGAGGGGAGGGGGGGATAAGAAGAGGGGAGGGGGGGATAAGAAGAGGGGAGAGAGGGAATAAGAAGAGGGGAGAGGGGGGAATAAGAAGAGGGGAGGGGGGGAATAAGAAGAGGGGAGAGGGGGGGAACAAGAAGAGGGGAGGGGGGATAAGAAGAGGGGAGAGGGGGGAATAAGAATAGGGGAGAGGGGGGGAATAAGAAGAGAGGAGGGGGGAAATAAGAAGAGGGGGGAATAAGAAAAGGGGAGGGGGGGAATAAGAAGAGGGGAGGGGGGAATAAGAAGAGGGGAGGGGGGAATAAGAAGAGGGGAGGGGGGAATAAGAAGAGGGGTGGGGGGAGTAAGAGGGGAGGGGGGAATAAGAAGAGGGGAGGGGGAGTAAGAGGGGAGGGGGGAATAAGAAGAGGGGAGGGGGTGTAAGAGGGGAGGTAGGGGAGTAAGAGGGGAGGTGGGGGAGTAAGAAGAGGGGAGGGGTGGGGGGAGAGTAAGAAGAGGGGGAGAGTGAGGGGGAGTAAGAGGAGGGGAGGGGGAGAGTAAGAGGAGGGGAGGGGGGAGAGTAAGAGGAGAGGGAGAGTAAGAAGAGGGGAAGAGGGAGGGGGAGTAAGGAGAGGGAGGGGAAGTAAGAAGAGGGAGGGGGAGTAAGAAGAGGAGAGGGAGGGGAAGTAAGAAGAGGGGAGGGGGAGTAAGAAGAAGGGGTGGGGAGTAAGAAGAGCGGAGGGGGAGAGTAAGAGGGGAAGGGGGAGTTAGAGGGGAGGTGGAGAGGGAGGTGGGGAGTAAGAAGAGGGGAGGGGGAGTAAGAAGAGGGGATGGGGGAGTAAGGGGAGGTGGGGGAATAAGAAGAGGGGGGAGTAAGAAGAGGGGAGGGGGGAGTAATAAGAGGGGAGGGGGAGAGTGAGGGGGAGTAAGAGGGGAGGGGGTGTAAGAGGAGGGGAGGGTGGAGAGTAAGAGGAGGGGAGGGGGAGAGTAAGAAGAGGGGGAGAGTGAGGGGGGAGTAAGAGGGGAGGGGGGAGTAAGAGGAGGGGAGGGGGGAGAGTAAGAAGAGGGGAGGGGGGAGTAAGGAGAGGGAGGGGGAAGTAAGAAGAGGGGAGGGGGGAGTAAGAAGAGGGGAGGGGGGAGTAAGAGGGGAGGGGGGTAAAAAGAGAGGGAGGGGGGAGTAAGAGGGGAGGGGGGTAAGAAGAGAGGGAGGGGGGAGTAAGAGGGGAGGGGGGGTAAGAAGAGAGGGAGGGGGGAGTAAGAAGAAGAGAGGGCGGGGGAGTAAGAAGAGAGGGAGGGGGAGTAGGGAGAGGGGGAGGGGGGAGTAAGAAGAGGGGGCAGTAAGAAGGAGGGGAGATAAGAAAAAGGGGGGGAAGAAGAGGGGGAGGGGGAATAAGAAGAGGGGGAGGGGGGAGTAAGAAGGAGGGGAGATAAGAAAAAGAAGGGGGTGAGTAAGAAGAGGGAGGAGTAAGAAGGAGGGGAGATAAGAAAACGAGGGGGGTAAGAAGAAGAAGGGGAAGTAAGAAGAAGAGGGGGAGTAAGAAGAAGAGGGGGAAGGGGAGTAAGAAGAGGGGGGAGTAAGAAGGAGGGGCGATAAGAAAAAGAGGGGGGAAGGGGAGTGGGAGTAAGAAGAGGGAGAGGGGGAATAAGAAGGAGGGGAGATAAGAAAAAGAGGGGGGAAGGGGAGGGGGAGTAAGAAGAGGGAGAGGGGGAATAAGAAGGAGGGGAGATAAGAAGAAGAAGAAGGGGGAGTAAGAATAAGAGGGGGGAGTAAGAAGAAGGGGGAGTAAGAAGAAGAAGGGGGAGTAAGAAGAAGAAGGGGGAGTAAGAAGAAGAAGGGGGTAAGAAGAAGGTGGGGTGTAAGAAGAAGAAGAAGAAGAAGAGGGGGTAAGAAGAAGAAGGGGGAGTAAGAAGAAGTAGGAGGGTTAAGAAGCTCTAAGGGACAGAAGGGACAGCTCTATAGGACAGAGGACAAGACAGGGCACACTATGTGCACACACACACACAATGCATCCCTATACATACACAGAAACACACAATGCATCCCTATACATACACAGAAACACAACATGCTTCCCTTACACACAGAGAAACACACAATGCATCCATTACACACACACACAATGCAACCCCCACACAAAGACAATGCATCCTTTGCACACATACACAGAAACAGACAATGCAAACACACACACACTGCTTTTCTTACATACACACAGAAACACAATGCATCTCTTACACTCAATGCACACACATACAGACACACACCTTGCATCCCTTATGCATACAAACACAGATTCACACAATGCATCCCTAACACACAACCAGAAACACATAATACATCCCTTATACACAAATACACACTGCTTCCACTACACACAAACACACTGCATCACCTGCACAAACTGGTATCCCTATAAACTACATACCATAAGCACACATATTAGATCCTCTACAATAACTCATAACACATCCCCTACACACTCCACTCCCTGTGAGCGAACTCATCTGTGGGTGGAACATATAAGTGGACTTATGAGTGGGCCTTATGGGCATACTCACCGTCAGGCTCTGGGGCCCAGACCTTGAGCTGTGTAAGAGGCCCCCAAAAAATGGAGCTGCTTCTAATTCTCCCAGAACATTGAATTTTGTGACCACAGTTGCAAACAGCCTCCAGAGATCCTGTTCTACACCAGACCAGTGGAGCCAAACTGCAGCTCATCATCATCCTCATCTAATTGTAAGTAGGCAATCTAGTATATTATTAGTGACACTAATCTATAATTTACCTCACATTAAAGGGACACTATAGCTTAATGAAGTGGTTGTGGTGTCTATAGCTGGTCCCTGCAGGCTTTTTAATGTAAACACACACTGTGTGCAGCACTGGCGTTAGTTCATATGGCAGATCATATGGGTGGGGCATTGTGATGTCACATGGGGGGGCGGCAAATTTATATTTTGTCTAGGGCGGCAAAAATCCTTGCACCGGCTCTGATCCTGGGCAGGTGCACCAGTCTACTGGTGACCCACAGGAGGGGAGTTAACTGATTGCACTGCACTCTCCTCCTGCCCAGACCCGTCTTGACCGCAGTGCAAGTGCCCTCTGCCCTTAATTTACAGTGGCTCACACTCACAACAAGCAGTGCCTGGAGCCCTTTGCAGATACGTAAACAAAGAGGTTCTGCGGCAGCTGGCCGTCCTGCAAGCATTACATTAAACAGCTGTTCCCCATGCAGCCACAGGTGGCGTTGTGCTGGGAGACTGTGATTACTCTTCACTTCCTCCCAGCCTACAGAGCAGCGCATGGGGGAGAGAGAGGAGGAGGCATGATTTAATCTTACAATACATCCTCTAAGCAAACCTTTATAAATTTGGGGGATCAGCTCTGTTTCCACAGTTTATTGGTGTTTACTCTGATGTCTGTATTAATATTGAGGGATGTCTAAGTAGTAACGTCAGTGTGTGTCAGCAGGGCCAGCCGTTGGGGTGGGCAAGCTGTGCGGTCACGCAGGGTGCCATGACAACAGAGGCACCCGGCGGCCAACACAGCTCACAAGTTGGGTACACCAGCATATTTAATTTAAACGATTCGCTGGTGGTCCACTGGTGCGCACCAGCAGTAGGTGCAGTCAGATCATATCCTCTCCCTCGTGGTTCCGGCGCTCAGTTAGTGAGTCAGAGCACAGGCTCAGAGATTCTCAGCCTGCGCTCTGACAACATTGAAAGTCAGAGCCGTGAAGGAGTGGGTATGGCAAAGAGCTACTGATTAGCATAACATCAATATCCGTTATAAAACCAGGAAAAGGTGGGCATTTATGGTGAACTGATTTGGTGGCGCAATGGGCCACTTGACTGGTTTTGCCCCCCAGGCCTAAGGCTGCCAGCCCTCCCCTGCATTAAATGATCATACATTGCATAAGCCTGCAACAACATCAATGTACCCCATCTTTGGCAGATCCTACTCTTAACAGCCTAATGTCTGCTTCATAAGCTACTTACTTGGGGAATAAAAATTCCATCTGGAGTTCTCTGCAGTACATGAGATATATATATATTTGGGAGTCTAGCCAACTCCTTGGTTTTGCACCCCTCCCTGTCACAGGTGCCCCATCTCAGAGCTCTATTTACCTTGTACTGCAGAGAACTCAAGATGGAGTTTTTCCCCCAAGTATGATCATATAATGTAACCAAACCCCCATTATTTTTTCCTGGGTTAGGTGTTTCTTTTAAAAAAAACTAAAAAAAAAAAAACTAACTAAATCTGTCAGCACTGAAGTTGCTATTTAGGGGATAATGGAGTGCACTGGATTTTCTGTTCATATATTTTTTTTAAGACCTAAAAACAACTACAAATGTTTGCATGAGTAGAACGTGACTATTTAATAGAAGATTGTTAATGTGTAGTGTTAGCAGGAAGAGTCCTGTCTGTATTGGACTTGGTTTTCCAGTTTGACCTCTGACTCTCCCAGAGACTAAAGGAAACTACTGATTTATGACCAGCAGGCGTAGTTATGGCCAAGTATTTTAAAATCACCTATTTATACTACCCAGTTCCCGTACAGGCAGCTGTAATGTTGTGTTGGTTTGGAAAAGGACTTTCACAAGAGTGCGCTTGAGTTTTATTTATTTGTTGTTTGACTTATGGCTCATGTTCCTTTTTACCGATACAATTTGTTCACGAGTAGAATTTACAGTCATCATTTCCAAGGTTGCCTCTATGACGCATTAAATTATTTTTCCAGTTATGTAAGTGATGCACATTCCTTTCTGACGTTGACTGTTGGCCTTCTTTGGAGCTCTG
This sequence comes from Pelobates fuscus, assembly GCF_036172605.1. Taxonomy (NCBI): domain Eukaryota; kingdom Metazoa; phylum Chordata; class Amphibia; order Anura; family Pelobatidae; genus Pelobates; species Pelobates fuscus. Next base: position 110,446,197 of record NC_086327.1, on the reverse strand, counting down.
TTACATGCCTCGTGTTTTTATGAAGAATTACACAGTGTTCATTTTCAGTCCTCTCTTATAGCCAAGGCATAATGCAAACTTGCAATCCACCTGTTATGACTCATCTTTGCAGCTACATTTGTTATAGTGCGTTAGCTATTTCAGCATTAAATTAGTTTTTGTGTATGTGTTATCTTCATTATTTTGTCATCTCCATATAAATTCAAGTTTATACTTGATAATGAAAACACAAATAGGTGCTTGATAATGAAAAGACAAATTGGTGCTTTATAAAAACACAGGAGAGCATGTGCTAGCTGTTCAAGCACAGAGAATAAAATGCACAACCTCTAGAGGGATTGTACTTTGTGAATGGATTCATTTATTGCTTTGGACTACCATCCTGAGAATCACTTTCATAAGGAGGCTGTTAAGCTCCTGTGTTCTAGCTCCTTGCTGGGAATTACATCCCAGCAATTGGGCAGAATTGCTTGTTCTGCATGGTTTTCATAAAAAAATTCTGAAAACTGCAATTAGGAAAAGATCAGTACTTGCTATATTGTTCTTTGAGTCATCACAAATGTATAATATTTTTTAGAACCCAGGCCCTCCTGTTTATTGCTAGACAATAATGCCTTTGGTGTTTAACATAAATGTAAAACAATATGATTTGTGAACATCAAAGCATTTTTTTTTTGTTTGTTAGTTTTTTTGATATTTTGTATTTATTGGTTTTAGATAGGAAAAAGTTCAGGGGACTTGCTTTGTTGGCTAACGTGCATAATAGTGTTGAAAGATATAACAAAGCGTTCACAAATGGGGAGCTTTTTCAGTCTGTTATTTCCCTACAGAGATGTTAACATGTTCCTCTCTTCATTAGATGATAACGTCTGCACTGATACTAACAAATTTGTTTTTGCGGGTCAGTAAAAAAATAAAAATCATGGACAGAAGGAATTCAGAATAGTTAACGAAGTTGTGCAAATAGTCTCTGCCTTTTTGCCAATCTACATACATTAAACGTCAGATATATAATATAAGAAATATCTATTTAATGTTAACTGATGTTTTAAGGCTGAACGAGACATATTTTCAAATTCTGAAGTTCTTTTCACTTTAATTAAAACTCAGAAGATTGTTTTGATTACAGTAACTTAAGGTTAACTACATACTGTATCGCATGCTATAATTGCAAAGTAATTCCGAAAATTGGATTTTACTGCACACATTTTCTGCATAGGGTTTTATTTCCTTAGCAACACTGCTGAATGTCTTACTGGATTCCTCTCTTTGTAGAATACAACATAAAGAATAGTATCTGGTTGATTTCCATGGGCCTTGGTTACTACTAGTTGATGGCTACAGGATCAGGATGAATAGTCTATTTTTTGGGTATAGTACTGAGACCCATTCTGCTATTTAATCATCAGGTGTTATAGAATATGCATGTTCCAGGGTTGCTCTGAAATCATTGCTACCCTGCATGATGCATCATTGTTTTTTATATAATCATTTGTGGTTAAATGCAAGAACTAGTAACTGGGTTATATGTAGCATTCATCAGCATACAAGAATAAAACTGTATCAAGTTACAAAATAAATAACCATATTAATCTGGTATAAACAAAATTCCTATAATGTTTATAGTATGTTGTTTATTCACAAAGTAATTAATTGTAAATTGCAAACTGAACTACGACCCTTGAACATTAATAACTGATTTTGAACGACTCTATAGTTCTATAGAATATAGCCTTTAATTTAAATTATATACCCCAAAACATAAAGAGGTTTATCCACCAAATTAAAAACTTTGGCCTATTGATAGCTGAATGGCTACATTTAGGATAAAAATAGCCGAACTGTGATTCTAGCTCAGTTGAAGAAGTTTTCCAGATAACTTATTTTGGCTTCAATTTTTTCCATTTAGGGAGCAACTCAATAGAATTCTGAGTTTAGTGAAAAAAAAAAAAAAAAAGAAAAGTTGTTGGGTGCAACGTAGGTCGCATCTGTAATGGCTAATGTAGAAGTCTAAGCAGTCACAAACCGCTAAACTTAGAAATCTTCTATCTATCTATCTTCTATAAACATCAGTAAAATATTGCTTTGAAATCACAATTTTGCTGAAAATTATTCTAGTTTAGCCAACATCGGGTTGTAGTCTCCAACAAGAGAAATATAGTGATCTGGATATGGCTACTTTAGCCTACATTTACCAAGTTGGTCCTCAAGCCTATTAACGTTGTTGTTTAGTATCCATCCATCAACTGTGTTTCTATGTTGTATTTTTTATCTTTCATTGTGCTTCATTATTTTTTTAGATAGCACTGAATATTTCAGACTTTTGTCATACTATAATTAAATATTAGAGATTATCTGTTCATGTTCTAAAATAATGCTTGCACATTTTAAATCCATATATTCATTTTTCCAACATACAAGTTTTTTCATCCTCATTCTAAAACGCATGTAGCTACAACACATGAAATATTACCAGCTCATCGTAGTGGGGGCGCACCGTTTGTACAAGTCTATTATTAATCATGTCTGTTTCTTTTCTAATTGTATTCTCCGCACAGCATCTCATTTGCTATGCCTCCCCCACGCCAGACATTGTGTCTGACTCACGTGGGGTACCGCCTACTTATCAAGAACTGAATCATACAGTAGCATTGAAATCATTGTCAAAAAGTACAATAATGCTGCTGGTAAATAAAAAAAAAAAAAAAAAAAGAAGAAAAAACAACTCAAGAGCACTGACAGGGATTGTAGTGTTCCAGAGTTGCTGCTGATCTCTACCTTCACGCTGTTTCAGTGGCTTCTACTGTTATTCGATACCCCTGCTGTTAATTACCTTATAGAAAAGCATGTCTATAAGGCTCTGGCTTTGTCCAAACACAGTCTATGCATAAGAAAACAATATCTGAATAAGGTATTATTGGATTTTTTTTTTTACTATCGTGGCATGCTGACCACTGTATCGCGCTGCGGGACATGTTGGTGCTCTATAGATAGCAATCATTATGATGTACACAAAAGAAGATTATTCACTGAACATGGAATTGTAGTAAACTGAAATTGATCAATTTTGGACAAAATAATCAACCTGGGAATATGGTAGAATTTTTTTATTTTTTTTAACTGACTGATTTGATCTTAATCCTTTGCGGTCCTATGTCAGAATATATCCGACAAAGTATTTTACCTCTTGCAGTCCAATGTCGGATGTTCCCTGGAGAGTACCGATGATTCTCAATGCCGGGTGCCTTGAATGTGCACATTCACTGCATCCGGCACGGAGGATTGGTGGTACTATCCAGGGAAAATCCGACATTGGACCGTCAGAGGTAAAATATTTTGTCAGATGTATTCTGACATAGAACTGCAAAGGGTTAATTTTGCAACTTCACTTTCCAATTTAGCATTAATTCACAATTCAGTGGATTATGGACTTACATAAGGGTTCATTCACTAAACAGTGAATTGTAATTAATTGGAAACTGAATAGAAAAACGTAGGAAAATGTGAAGATATAGAAAAGCTCTTCCACTGACCGATTGGCCCAGCTAGGCTATTTTTGCCTCAATGTTGCAGTCTGGTATTCAGTTTGCTCTTTAGTGAATAAACCACACATTATCCTTCTTTGGAGACGAGATGGATCCGTTGTGTAAAGGAATCTATTCACATGTTTGACACACACGTCTGCAGTATCAAGTTTTCATTATAATTCCATTATGCATAGTTGTACATATGGCAGTTCTGAACCTAGAATTTCTTTACAGAGATAGATATCAGTGAATTATTTTGATATGCCATCTGTGATGCTGATTTACTAAGGAACTGAGATTAGCATATATGGTGTTGTTACCTACAGCAGTTGATTGGAGATGGCAAGGATTTCACACTTTGAAAAGGTTAGAATGAGGTGACCTTGTATCAAAAAATAAACCATAATGCAATTGTAGTGCTTCTTAACCATTTCATTCTTTACGTCCCTGGAGTGAGTAAGAGATGCTTTGTGAAACACTTCAAAATAAAAGATGAATAAACACAACACATGATCAGACATGGAGTAAGGAGAGCAACGTGCAAACCCCCCAAAAACAACAAAAACAACAAAGACGTAAAGAGAGTCTCCTAAAAGCAGGGGTTTCCAATTATTTCCCGTGGAACCATTTGACATAGTGTATCAACATCGTGGAAACCCTCCCCACCCCAAAAAATGAATTAAATGTTGTGCCGTTGCATAAAACTTTTTTTTTTGTATGTGCTGGTGTGTGTCTGTGTATCATGGTGTGTGTATCTGTGTTTGTATGTGCCAGTGTGTGTATCTATGTGTCAGTGTGTATCTGTGTGTGTGTGTGTGTATATGTATCTGACACACAGATACACACACACACTGGCACATAGTGATACACACACCTTGACACACAGATAAACCCTTCTTGATACCTTATACACAGTGTGTATCTGTGTGTGTGTATGTATGTATCTGTGTGTATGTATGTATGTATGTATCTGTGTGTCTAGGTGTATGTGTCTGTGTGTCAGTGTGTATGTATCTGACACACAGATACACACATACACTGGCACATAGTGGCACACAGATACACACACCTTGACACACAGTTACACACACCTTGACACACATTGTGCATTTGTGTGTGTGTATGTATCTGTGTGTCAAAGTGTGAATAAAATGTTGCGTCGTTGCATAAACCTTTTTTTTGTATGTGCCGGTGTGTGTCTGTGTGTCAAGGTGTGTGTAGCTGTGTGTCAGTGTGTATGTATCGGACACACAGATACACACACACTGGCACATAGTGGCACACAGATACACACACCTTGACACACAAATACCCACACCTTGACACAAAGTGTATATGTGTGTGTGTGTGTATCTGTGTTTGTATGTGCCAGTGTGTCAAGGTGCGTGTGTATGTGTGTTTGTATGTACCAGTGTGTATATCTGTGTCTGTGTGTCAAGGTGTGTGTATCTGTGTGTCAAAGTGTGTGTATCTGTGTTTATATGTGCCGGTGTGTGTCGAGGTGTGTGTTTGTATGTGCCAGTGTGTGTATCTGTGTGTGTGTGTATGTATCTGACACACAGATACACACACAGACACCGCTACATAGTGGCACGCAGATATACACGCTGACACACAGATACACACACTTTGACACACAGATACATACACCTTCACACACTGTATATCTGTGTGTGTATGTATGTATCTGTGTGTCAAGGTGTGTGTATCTGTGTTTGTATGTGCCAGTGTGTCAAGGTGTGTGTGTATGTGTGTTTGTATGTACCAGTGTGTGTATCTGTGTCTGTGTGTCAAGGTGTGTGTATCTGTGTGTCAAAGTGTGTGTATCTGTGTTTATATGTGCCGGTGTGTGTCGAGGTGTGTGTTTGTATGTGCCAGTGTGTGTATCTGTGTGTGTGTGTATGTATCTGACACACAGATACACACACAGACACCGCTACATAGTGGCACGCAGATATACACGCTGACACACAGATACACACACTTTGACACACAGATACATACACCTTCACACACTGTATATCTGTGTGTGTATGTATGTATCTGTGTGTCAAGGTGTGGGTATCTGTGTGTCAGTGTGTATGTATCTGACACACAGATACACTCAGGCACATAGTGGCACACAGATACACACACCTTGATGCACAGTGTGTATCTGTGTGTGTGTGTGTATGCATCTGTGTGTCAAGGTGTGTATCTGTGTGTCAAAGTGTGTATCTGTGTTTGTATGTGCCGGTGTGTGTATGTGTGTTTGTATGTACCAGTGTGTGTGTATGTATCTGACACACAGATACATACACACTGGCACATAGTGGCACACAGATACACACGTCTTGACACACAGTTTGTATCTGTGTGTGTGTGTGTGTGTATGTGTCAGTGTGTTTTTATATGTGTGTCAAAGTGTGTATCTGTATTTGTATGTGCCGGTGTGTGTCAAGGCGTGTGTATCTGTATTTGTATGTGCCGGTGTGTGTCAAGGCGTGTGTATCTATGTTTGTGTGTGTCAAGGTGTGTATCTGTGTTTGTATGTGCCAGGTGTGTATCTGTGTTTCAGTGTGTATTTGTGTGTGTGTGTGTGTGTGTATATGACACACAGATACACACACACACACACACACACACTGGCACATTGTGGCACACAGATACACACATTGACACACAAATACAGATACTGAAAAATACACACACCTTGACACAGATATACACAAACTGGCACATACACTCACACATACTGGCAGATACACACCCCCACACACACTGGCACATACACACACTGACAGATACACTGACACACATATATACACACACAATGACACATACACACCTTAATACACAGATACACAAACTGGCACATACACACATTGATACAGATACACACACTGATACAGGTATACATACACACACACACACAGGCACATACACATATGTATACACAATAATACAAGTATAAATGCAGCAAAAAAAGCAAAAAGCTGCTTTTTTTGCTGCGTTTATTGCTTTTATCCTATGGTCCCTGAGGACCGTAGGACCAACCATTTATGCTTATTGCTTTTTATTTACTTTCATCACATAATAAAAAGCCGCTTTTTTCAACCTTCCACCCGGAGTCCTGCATTTTAGTAGAGAGTGTCCAGAGAAGTGATCTCTCTCTCTCCAACGCAATCGGGGGAAGCACCTTATATACGCTTAAATCGACAAAGATCTTGTGAGTGCATTCTATACTAGCGCAAAACTGCTATTATATACGGATTTACACTGTATATTTTTTTCTGTGTATTTACTTTATTCTTAGATTCCAGCCAGTTCCCTCTCTTTTGTGTGTATAAATATCTTGTGGTTGAGTAGGATTGCTGACTGGGAGCGATCCGAGGGAGGCTGACAACTTACTATTGATAAGTATTGTTTGCTTATACCTTATATATTTGTATTAGGGTGTATTTCTACTTCAACATGAGTAAGTTACTTGAAACACAGTGACAATTAGGGACAAAACTTTGACTTTTCAAGTTGAATTTTGGTGCGACTCACCGAAGATCATTTTTGGCTCCAGGACTGATGCAACTTACTTTTCCAACTTTGTGCTGTCATCTTTGTTTTCTTAAGATGGCTGCAGCTGGGAATACCATATTCTGCCTTATCATGGCATTTGACATAATCACCCAAGCGTGATGCTTCTCATAGAGAATCGTTGTATTACATGCACTGTAGGTGCTCAATGCTTCCCTACAAGATTGAACCAGGGGTCATCATGACTGATGATCTCATCTTTGGCGGATCAGGCTGCTCTGAGGAGTCTGTCTTGGCATTGTATTACAGATACATTTATTTTAAATGCCGTGATACACCAGGGCCCACAGGCTGTTGGAGCCCATTGGGTATCCCTAACACCTAGGGACACTCAATGGGCAACTCTGACCCATTAACAGCGCAACTTGATTCCTGTCAAGTGTTGCTGGGAGTTCAGATCACTTCCTCCCAGCTATCAGAGGGAGCTGTGTGGTGCGGGATGGAAAGAGGAGGCACAGAGAGGAATGAGCAGACTTCAAGCAGCCCCAGACTCCCATCAGCCTCACCCAGCAGTTCTGCTAGACTCCATGGAAGTCACTCTCCTGCACCCAAAAGGTATGAAAACCTTGCGATAATAGGATAATTGCAGATCCCTATTGGCAAAGCATTGTGGGAATTGACCAACACTTAAGGATCTAACGTTTGGCCATGCTTGCGCTAGAGGGGGCCCAAACCTATTTCTTGCACCAAGGCACTCACTGCATTAGTTCCGTCACTGTAACCCTGAAGTTTTAGCCTGATTCCACGCACCATGACGGATGGTTATGCATGCTTAGAGTTGTAGTATAACAATAGCCAAATGTGCCTTCGGGGCCAGTGTGCTGTCTCTGGGTCTTTGTGTTGCTCTGTCCTTTGCTCTGTATTTTCTTCCTAACCATTGCTCTGCATGAACCTGTAATCACTGTGTAAAGAGTACTTGTCTAAGTATATTGTCTCCTTCCCTGTCTCACACTCTATAGCCTACCCTGGGAATTTCATTGCTCACCCACCCCCTCTATTTTCTTTCATGCTGTGTACCCTCCCTCCCCCCTTTTTTATGTATACAATTTTAGGCACTGTCCCACTGTGAAGAGTCAAACTGTCTTTGAATAGTTTGTCTAGAATCACTAAGCTCCGCTATGGCGGATGTTCCCTTTTCACTATCAGCCAATGAATTCAGTCCAAGGACAGACAAAATTCATATTGCTAACACAGATGTAGGAACATCTGCATTAGCGATATGTGTGAAAATAGTATGACAGTGTGTCCTGGGTATCAAGGTAACTGTCAAACCATTTAACATGTTTCACTCTTAACAAATAGATTGTGCTAGGCCTCCTGGCACCATAACCACTGCAATGCAATTTAGTAGTTTTGGTGCTTAGATTGCCCCTTTAACTATTGGATAACTATTACAGTCTCAACTATCTGACTTCTTTGGTGGCACACAAATAGATTATTCCACTATTATTATTTTGTTCCCATTTTTTTTTTTATAATACCATGATACAAATGGTAGAAATTTAAATTTGTCTTATTTATTTGATTATTTAAATTTTGAGGACCCCTCTGTGTTTGATAACATATTGTATTTAATTAACAGAAAATATTTAGTTATCGTTTCAAACATAGACCAAAATGAATAATGCAACTTTTTAAATGAATTGTTAATATACTTGTCTTTCGATGAGATAAACTGTTCTGTTGACGTTCAGTACTTAATTTTTAGTTAAGTTTGAATCAGTCTAATGTAAAATGCAAAACGAGCCTATCTTCAAATGGTGGAATTGTTCCAGATTTTATAATCCTATTATTGGGAAAATTACAGAACCCAGATTTAGCGACAAAGCACATTGATTTTATGGTCAAAGCGATGGTTATATTTAGTCTGTTAACCTTTTGATAATTCCCTCCCACAGCTTCAAATTGTAGAACATTTTTTATGCTAATTGTTGTCAGTGGGGTTTCTGCTACAACCCCTCAGTAATTTAAACCCATTGCATCATAATGCAGGTGCTGATAATTGCAGAATTGCTATATTATTGACAGATTTGCAGCATTTCACACTTGTGTTTTGTACAATTTATTTTTAGACGACTCTCATGAGTGTATTGCAGCAGAAGCTCCATTTAAATAAAAATGATAAACAAAATACAGGGATATCATTTATATGGTAGAACAATAGAATGTAAATTGTATGCTGTTGATTTAATTATGTATCCTTCTGATGTTCAAGTAATAAACTGATATGGTTCCACAGTTTAACCCTTCAAATTGGGGACACAATACATGTTTACTCCTTGGAAAATCAAATTGTTAATATTTAATTTCACCAAATATTAACAAAATATAAACAGTGTTGTCTAGTGCACTGGTTTAATTATATTTACTAGGAGGTAGACTGATGATAAAAAAAAATAAAAAAAAAAACTAAAAACAGCAAAGCTTTTTATTTGTAATTAAGAAAAATATTTTGATTTGTCATTCTATTATTTTTTTTTTAAATCATTTATAAATGCAAAAAAAATGTTATATCATCAAAAATGGTTTAGGAAACTTTTAAATGTCAACTTATAGATGGACAAAAAAAAAGTCCAAAATACTATATTTTTCATGGCGAGTTTAAATTGTCACTTTAATGTGGTAAACCTGGTTTGTGCCCGATGTAAGATATTACTAATTTATTTAGCACATATTCTTATTTACTGGGTTGGGGTAAGTTTTTGGTACTCTATGTCATGGCTGGCAAAAATAGGCTCCTCATATTCATATTCATCAGGACTTGGGCAACTGCTCATAATAAGTACTACAGCAGCATATCTTTCTCCCATTGCAATGGAGACATATTTAGATATAGTGCAGAGTTTAATTAAGATATTTTTGTAGAATTATTATTATTAGAATGTATTTAAATGTTAATTACTCTTCAGGAATGGTTCATCGGGCTAATTTTCCAAGCGAAGACTGGATCTCCAAGCTAATGCAATGTACATGATACAAGTCCCTGACAATAAAAGGTTAAGCACAACTGCTTTAGAACGAGGAGAAAATGAAACCACATTACTTTTATTTATTTTTTTGACAATCTTTATTTATTGAAATTTTGGAAGATACACAGATAAGTATTATGAGATTTGTCCACAGACAACACAAAAAAATACACAATTTGGAGCAAGATTGAACCAGAAAGTGGTAACAGAACCTTGACTATAACATGCATAAAATAGAGAATAGTATATAAACATTTGAATGGTGTCAAGTAGATGTATTTTCAATAGAAAGGCACAAAATAACTAAACAGAGGGCTCACCAGTAACCCCTTGGAAATGTACCTCATTTGAAATCACAGTGATGGATAAAAAGGTAGAATGGTAAAGTCAAAAAGTTAGGAAAGGAAATAAAGTGGAAGAAGGAATGTTCCTACCAATAAATATATATATATATATATTTATATATATACAGAAGTAATATAACAACCCCCTGGAGCCTCCACCCCACCTCCCCACCAGTCCCAGACAAAGCAATGCAAGTGGAGCAGTACAATGCTTAGTAAATCGAACGACTAGAAAATCATAAGGTGACTGCCTAATTACTAGGAAACGACAAACAAATCCTCAAGGCACTTCTCAGTCTACCTTTTACGGCCGCAGTCTGTTCAGCCATTTGATGAATCTCCTCCACTCAACCCAGCTGACTTAAATTTGTGGGGGCACATTGTTGACTAATGATTCAACTGCAGTGAGCAAATGCTTAGAGACCATTTTTTTGTATTTGGGTATGGGGAATTTAGTACAGTAACATTAAATCAAAAGGACTTGGGAATAATTAGAGATAACAAACAAGGCAACAGTAAGCAATACCCATCTGCATTTGGAAAAGCTAGTAGGGTGCTTTCATTTATAAAAAAAGGATATTGATTCACATAATTAAAATACAATTTTGTCTCTTTATAAATCAATGGTGAGACCACACCTTGAACTTTGGGCACCAGTTTTAAAGAAGGATATTGCAGAGCTAGAAGAAGTGCAGAGGCGAGGTACAAAATTATTAAGGAGGATGGAAAACATTAGTTATGAGGAACGGCTAGAAAAACTGCATTTATTTTCTTTAGAGGGAATAGTAGGCACTATACAGATACATACAGGGTTAGTACAACCTGGTATGTGCTAACCTGTTAATTATCAGGAATATAAAACAGACTAGAGGTCACCCATTGAGACTGGAAGAAAGGCATTTTGCTTACAGTAGAGGAAAGGATTTTTTAAGGTAAGAACAATAAAAATGTGGATCTACCTAAAGTGGATGTCTTATCAGATTATATAGATAATCTTTCAAAGGGCTTGCATGCTTTTTTGCTTAAACAGAATATTCACAGACATAATTGATATGTATGTGAACAGGTTGTTGATCCAAGGAGAAATCTGATTGCCATTATGGAGTCAAAGGATTTTTTTTCCCTCTTTTTGTGGCGTCATTGGAAAAGTATAGGTTTTAAGGTAGATCTTGATGGATTTTAATCTTATTTCAACCAAAGTTATTATGTGATTATACATGTCTGCTGGGTGAAATTCCACCCCCTTCATATGTGTCTGGGTACGTCTTGATTTGGTCTCCTCAGGGGTTCTGGAGGGAGGTCATGCTGTTCCTTTTGTCTCTGGATCCTCCTCTGGAGATCCAGATGACATGACTGTCACATTAATGATGCAAACTATCACGTAGCTGACACTTATTTGTGTCATTTTCAATAGCCCCTCACATTTTGGATATGTGACTATACATGTATTAAGTCATACTATAAATACATTATTTGGGTTTTGTGCTATGCCCTGTTGTGGTTCCCATTCTTGTCCAAATAAACTTTTTACTCTTGTACTCCCAATGTATTGCTCCCATAAATCTGGCTTGTGTCTGACTATTCTCTGTCCATTATGTATAGCCCAGCTACTTTAAGGACCTGTAATAAATTAATATGTTTTCCATTTTGGGTTACACTCTGTGTGTTGGGTAGTTGTATCAATCTGCTACTGAAATCAAGGCATCCAGTAAGGAACAATAGTGGGACACTCCAATATATATATATATGCAGCAGTGATCCAACTGCCAGGGCCGGACTGGGGATACAAAGCAGCCCTGGGAAAAAAAATCGATGCCAGCCCCATAAGTCATTGTGCTATGTAGGGTGTAATATATATATATATATATATATATAGGCAATTGAAATAGTTGGCAACACTCTCGGATTTCCTTAAAATGTAACTTTTATTGAAATATTTAAGAGAAGATCAACGTTTCATCCCCTCTTGTGGACTTTCATCAGGATCATGATGAGAGTCCACAAGAGGGACTGAAACGTTGATCTTCTCTTAAATATTTCAATAAAAGTTACGTTTTAAGGAAATCCGAGAGTGCAGCCAACTGTTTTAATTGCCTGGATACTGGAGCCCTGGTGATGCACCCGGTCACACAACTTTGAAGCCTGAGTGCAAGGTACAACAGCTTTTATATATATATATATATATTGTGACAAAAGTACTCCTTTCCCTTGGTACCTTGTCCTGGGATTGGGGTGTTACACACAGTCTTTTCAGGCTTTAGAGACACTTCACACGCTGGATGAGGTAAATTAACTTGCTCTTTTATTGAGGTTCCAAAATAAATGCACAGTAAGGTATAAAGGTAACAAAAATATATAAAACAAAAGCCTTGCTCTTCTGAGCACTAACTAAACAAAATAATCAGCTAACTGGGTTGGATGGCTTGTCCATTTCCCAACATAAACATAAGCATAAACAACCTTACTGTTTCAGGGTTTTAGCTCTCTGTTTCCACTCACAGAAACCAAACACAATCTCCCTCCTTCCTTGGCAGGGGAGTACTTAATAGCACCGGTAATTGGCAATCCTTTTCAGGTGAGTTAAATTAGGATTCAAACTCTGGAACTGGACTTCTCACCTGTAGGTTCCAAGCAACTTCCAAAATGTGGAGTGGAGCACTGGCCCACCCTACTCTCCAAGTACTCCACCCCAGGGCCCAAATATACACATATTTAAAGTGCAACATTCATTATAACATTACACATTTCCCTGGGGCTAATTACACAAAGTAGGAACCTTGCAAAATCTGGGGAGGTATATAGATTCCCTCCAGCACAATTCCTTGCTTTCGTTCACACATCCTCCCCCCCAGCTCAGACCTATTGGGTCGAGCGACCATGGACATTAGCGAGTGCATCCGCGAAAGACCATCTGCATTTCCCTGTTTACTCCCAGCCCTATGCTCTATGGAGAAATTATAGGGTTGCAAGCTAAGGAACCAGCGGGTTACTCTACTATTTTTCTCCCTGTTTTGGCTCATCCAAGTAAGGGGTGCATGGTCTGTCACTAGTCTGAATTTTCGTCCCAAGAGATAGTATTTAAGTGTGTCTACTGCCCACTTTATAGCCAGACACTCCTTCTCAACAATGGAATAGTTTCTTTCTTGGGGATTAAGCTTCCTGCTTAAATATAATATGGGGTGCTCCTCACCCTGAATTTACTGAGAGAGAACAGCACCTAGTCCTACATCAGAGGCATCTGTCTGTAAAATAAATTCTTTAGAAAAATCAGGTGTTACCAACACTGGTTGGGCACAAATGGCTTCTTTAAGCTTTCTGAATGCTTGTTCAGTCTCTGGGGACCATTTTACCACTACTGGAGCATTAGCTTTAGTAAGGTCAGTTAATGGGCTTCCAATTGTAGCAAAATTGGATATAAATCTCCTGTAATAGCCAATGAGGCCAAGAAATGTTCTCACCTGTTTCTTAGTCAGTGGTCTCGGCCAATTTCGTATGGCTTCAATTTTAGCAACTTGGGGTTTCACTAGTCCCCTACCAATAGAGTAGCCCAAATATTTTGCTTCCTCTAGGCCAATTGTACACTTATTGGGGTTAGCAGTTAAGCCAGCATTTTGTATTGAGTTAAGGACAGCCTGTACTTTTGGAAGGTGAGATTCCCAATCCTCACTGTGTACTACAACATCATCCAAGTATGCAGCTGCATAGCGCACATGCGGCTTTAGTATTCTGTCCATCATTCTTTGGAATGTGGCAGGGGCACAATGCAAGCCAAAACGCAAAACTCTGTACTGAAATAGGCCATCAGGAGTAGAAAATGCGGTCTTTTCTTTTGCTCGCTCTGTGAGTGGTACTTGCCAATAACCTTTGGTTAAATCTAGTGTAGTGAGGTACCGAGCTCTCCCAAGTCGTTCTACTAGCTCATCAACTCTAGGCATGGGGTATGCATCAAACTTAGAAATAGCATTCAGTTTGCGATAATCATTACAAAACCGTACTGTATTATCAGGCTTTGGTACCAGCACAATTGGACTGCTCCAGTCACTTTGTGACTCCTCAATGACTCCAAGATCTAACATTTTCTTAACCTCTGCTCTGATAGCTTCTCTGCGAGCCTCGGGTATTCTGTATGGTTTGAGATTGACCCTTTTTCCTGGTTCTGTCAAAATGTCATGTTTAATCACACTAGTCCTTCCTGGGACTGGGGAGAATACCTCTTTATTTAATCTAATAAACTCCTTAACTTCCCTTGTCTGGTGTATTGACAGGGTCTCTGATATATTTACTTCGGGTCAATATTACACTTATCAGGGAAGGTTGAAGCCTCTGTAGTAACCAGAACTTCCCTTTCTTTCCATGGTTTTAGCAAATTGACATGGTATATTTGCACTTCCTTTCTTCTACCTGGTTGCCTTACTTTATAATTTACCTCTCCTACTCTTTCAATAATCTCATATGGCCCATGCCAAGTTGCCAGGAATTTGTTCTCTACTGTGGGAACCAGGACTAATACTCTGTCTCCTGGTTGAAATACTCGAATTCTAGCATTCTTATTATAGCTATTCTGCTCTGATTTTGTTGAGCCTTTTGCATGTGTTCTCTGACTATTGGTATAATGGCTTCAATACGTTCCTGCATCTGAGTTATGTGTTCTATTACACTGCGATGTGGGTTTGCTTCTTGTTCCCAAGTTTCCTTTGCTATGTCAAGTAATCCCCTGGGGTGTCTGCCATATAATAATTCAAAAGGGGAGAAACCCGTAGAAGCTTGGGGTACTTCTCTAATGGCAAACATTAAATAGGGCAATAGAAAGTCCCAGTTTTTCCCATCTTTATCAGTTACTTTGCGCAGCATAGCTTTTAACATTTTATTAAATCGCTCAACCAAACCATCGGTTTGTGGGTGATAAACAGAGGTTTTGAGGTGTCTAATGTGAAGGAGCTTGCAGAGTTCCTTTGTAACCTTGGACATGAATGGAGTACCCTGATCTGATAGGATCTCCTTGGGAATCCCAACCCGGCTAAACATCATCATTAACTCTTTAGCAATGGACTTTGCTGAGGTTGTGCGCATAGGTATTGCCTCAGGGTAACGGGTAGCATAGTCTAGTACTACTAATATATACTGATGCCCCCTACTGGATTTTACCAGAGGACCCACAAAATCCATAGCAATACGTTCAAAAGGCACTTCAATAACAGGCAAGGGTACTAAAGGGCTACGGTAAGCCGTAAAGGGCGCAGTGACCTGACATTCAGGGCATGACGAACAGTAGTTCTTGATAGCTGTGATTACTCCAGGCCAATAAAATCTCCTCAAAACACGCTCTCTTGTTTTGTCAACCCCTAGGTGACCCCCCAAAACATGGCTATGTGCAAGGTTTAACACAGTGCGCCAATAGGCTTGTGGTACTAACAGCTGCTTTGTAATAACGGACTCTTTTTTTCTCAACTCTGTACAACAGATCATTATCCACTTCAAAATAAGGGTAAGTAAGAGAATTCCCTGGATTGACAGGGGATCCATTCCTTATAGAAATATTATTCCTGGCTACCAGTAATGTTGGGTCAGACCACTGTGCACTTTTGAAGTTACCAGGCCTAACCTCTAAATCAGCTAACTCTATATCTGGTTCAGAGCTTCTAGAAGGTCCCGCATTAGTTTGTTCTGGGTTTTCACCAACTAATGTTTTTATAGGGGAATGCTGCATATTGTTAGGCTCATCATCATGATCTCTCTCATCTGCCAGAGTATTTGCAAAAGGAAATTCATCATTCTGTTCACCTGATGGGTTTTCAAAACATGCCCATAGGTCTAGAAAATGGGGAAAATCCCTTCCAATAATCATCTCATGTGCCAGTTTTGGTACCAGCCCCACTCTGCAGTTTACAGTACCACACTGGGTTTTAACAAGTATATCTGCAGTAGGGTAGTTATGTATATCCCCGTGCACACAAGCAATATCAACTTTTCCAGCGTTAACAATATGAGTATCCTGTAATAAGGATTGGTCTAGAAGGGTAACCATACTCCCTGAATCTAGCAATGCCTGTATATTTTTTCCCTCCACATTCACGGTACACCCAGGGTGACTATTCAAATAACCATTTTTTTCCACAGAACATACAACCTGTGAATAAAGTGCAATTCCTTCCCAATTATTACCAAAATTACACTCCATTGGTTCAACATTTTCAGGACAGTCTTTTGCAATATGTCCAAAGATTCTGCATTTAAAGCATTTTATACCATAATTAGTACTTTTTGATTCATTTGTAGGCTCTTCCCACCTCCCAAAGTCTTTTTCTCTTTTAACAATGTCTCTTGGGTAATAAAACCCTGTTCTCTCATCAAAAGACCCCCTTTTCCCTGGAACAGTCTTACCAGATTTGCTGGGGCTGTAGGTTTTCAGATTCTTGGGTCTCTCTTGGCCAGGAGGTTGAAGCAGTTCTCCCGCTGCTATATACCGTTCAACCAATTCAACCAATTGGTCTGCTGTTTGGGGATTGCTCTGACTGACCCACCGACGAAGTCCAATAGGTAAGCCTCTTAGGAATCTTTCCATCACCAGTTGCTCCACAATGCGGCTGGGTGAGTTGATCTCTGGCTGCAACCATTTTCTGGCAAGGTGTATCAAGTCAAACATCTGTGAACGAATCGCTTTATCCAGGCTGTAAGTCCACGAATGAAATCTCTGGGCACGGACGGCTGTTGTCACCCCCAGGCATGCCAGTATTTCTGCTTTCAGCTTCTTGTAGTCACTGGCTTCCGCTGGTTCCAGATCATAGTATGCTTTCTGGGATTCACCAGTAAGAAATGGTGCTAGCAGACTTGCCCATTCCACTTCCGGCCAACCTTCTCGCTCAGCGGTTCGCTCAAATGCCATCAGGTAGGCCTCTACATCATCTGTGGATACCATCTTTTGCAAGTAGTGACTCACTCTGATCACCTTTGGACATTGTGGTGATTCTGTGGCATCCCTGGCTAGCCTTTGTGATAGACTCTGGATCTCCTGCTGTATGACACATGTGGCATGCTGCTGCTCCTCTCTGAGCAATTGATGAGCTGCTGCCTGTGTTGCTTCAACTTGCTTGAATAAAGCATCTGTATTTTCCTTTTGAGCCAGTACAAGCTGCTGCAGTATTGAAATGCTCTCTTGCTGTATTGCATTAGTCTCTGCAGTCCTCCTGTTTGTCTCTTGCTGTACAGCAGTGGACTGGAGCAAAGCTTTCATGACATCCTCCATTTTCTTAGCAGTCTCTTTCTCCCTACTTACAGACTTTGCCGTGTGCTGCCCGCATCCTCCACCATATGTGACAAAAGTACTCCTTTCCCTTGGTACCTTGTCCTGGGATTGGGGTGTTACACAGTCTTTTCAGGCTTTAGAGACACTTCACACGCTGGATGAGGTAAATTAACTTGCTCTTTTATTGAGGTTCCAAAATAAATGCACAGTAAGGTATAAAGGTAACAAAAATATATAAAACAAAAGCCTTGCTCTTCTGAGCACTAACTAAACAAAATAATCAGCTAACTGGGTTGGATGGCTTGTCCATTTCCCAACATAAACATAAGCATAAACAACCTTACTGTTTCAGGGTTTTAGCTCTCTGTTTCCACTCACAGAAACCAAACACAATCTCCCTCCTTCCTTGGCAGGGGAGTACTTAATAGCACCGGTAATTGGCAATCCTTTTCAGGTGAGTTATATTAGGATTCAAACTCTGGAACTGGACTTCTCACCTGTAGGTTCCAAGCAACTTCCAAAATGTGGAGTGGAACACTGGCCCACCCTACTCTCCAAGTACTCCACCCCAGGGCCCAAATATACACATATTTAAAGTGCAACATTCATTATAACATTACACATTTCCCTGGGGCTAATTACACAAAGTAGGAACCTTGCAAAATCTGGGGAGGTATATAGATTCCCTCCAGCACAATTCCTTGCTTTCGGTCACAATATATATATATATATATATATATTTTTTTTTTATATACATTTCTTCTTCTAATTCAAAATATTAGTTCTTTCAGGGTAATTAAATTATACAGTAAAGCATACGCAGATGCAGACACAGACAATCTTACTGATGCACACAAATAGGCTCATTGACAGACAATCTCAATGACACACACAGACAAGGTTACTGGCACACACACAAATTGAGTACAGACAAACTCTGATACACAAACAAGCTTACTACAGGCAAGCTCACTGTCACACACACACACACTCACTACAGACAAGCCCATTGACACACACATGCTCCCTACATAAGAGCTCACTAACACACAGATTCACTACAGACAAGCTCACTGACACACAAACTCACTAGCAGGCGCGCACACACAAACAGGCTCCCTCACTAGCAGATGTGCGCGCGCGCGCACACACACACACAGATGCTTGCTCGCTCACTCACTAGCAGATGCACACACACAAAGGCAGACAGTCACTGACACCGAGGCAAACATCTACACATACAGAGACAGGCAGACAGTCACACACAGACAGTCACACACAGACAGTCACACACACACAGGCAGACAGTCACACACACGCAGACAGTCACACACACGCAGACAGTCACACGCAGACAGTCACACACACGCAGACAGTCACATACAGACAGTCACACACAGTCACACGCAGACAGTCACACACATGCAGACAGTCACACACACAGGCAGTCACACACACACAGGCAGACGGTCACACACACACACAGTCACACACACACAGTCACACAGGCACACACACAGGCAGACAGTCTCACACACACACTGACCTGCTTCTTACCTCCACATCCCTTGGAGCTCCTGGAGGCTGGGTGTTGGGGAAGCAGGGACTCCTTCCTGCTTCCCATGCTGCAGTCAGCCAGGCCCCCGCCGCACGCTAAGCCCCACCCCCGCTGCACGCTAAGCTCCGCCCCCACCGCACACTAGGCTCCGCTCCCACCGCAAATTTATTATTATTTTTTTTAAATGATCACGGCCGGCCATGTGTGAGCTGTGCCGGCTGCCCGGCTCCCCCTGCTTCCATGGGACCCTGTGCGGCCGCACAGCTCACACATGGCCAGCCGGGATCACAGGAGCCTGATCACTGAATGGGGCTGTCAGCCCAGCCCAAGGTGCCGCGGCCCACCGGGAAATTTCCCGCTATCCCGGTGGGCCAGTCCGGCCCTGCCAACTGCCCTACGGCACCTCTAACACCGATCAGAATTCTGCAGAGCAATCCTGTGTAATTTTTGAGGGGTATTAAAACCAATTCGTACAATTCATATTAATCTTATAACCAGTCTCCTGTTATTTGGAGCACAGAGAACTAAGATAGGGCAATGTCATCATGCTGGACCCTTCCTGATCTGTAAAAGACAACAGCAGAGCATCCTCCAAATAAGATCTGCATTTGAATGGGGAATATTGCGTCCCCAACAGTAGCAATATAGACAGAATAGAAATACTACTGGGCAATGATTCACCCCAAAAGCAAAACTTCTTGAAGGCTGTGAGTTGTCAATGAAGATTAACCTGGGGAAAAAAAGTGACCTATAGAATTATAAACCATATTCTAGCACAGGAACAAAAGTTGCAAACCGATGTTTCAGACTTTGATGATGTCTTTATATGCCAGCATGTCATTTCATCCACTCTCTGGCAGTTGGACCCGATAGAATGTTGCTACATGTAGGTGCACATTGCCATGACAACACCAACATGTATAGCTTAAAAGTACATTCTGACTGCCATCCATTTAATTTAAAAAAGGTGCTATATATCTGGAATGGAGTAGCAGAAAGAATAGGCTTATGGTGCAATTTAGATAAAATAAAATAAACAAATATATATATTTTTATATTTTTATTTTATATTTATATATATATTTTTTTGTTGAAGTGCACTCACAGGACTCAATAATATAGATATTATTTACACAGATAAGTATTATGAGATTTGTCCACAGACAACACAAAAAAATACACAATTTGGAGCAAGATTGAACCAGAAAGTGGTAACAGAACCTTGACTATAACATGCATAAAATAGAGAATAGTATATAAACATTTGAATGGTGTCAAGTAGATATTATTGAGTCCTGTGAGTGCACTTCAACAAGAACCTATATATACTTATGGTCGGAGTTTGCACTGAGGAATTAACAATACCGGGAGCAGTGAGTGCGGGACACGTGGAAAGTTATATATATATATCTTAAATGTGACCAATGCATTGCAATTCTGCTTTAATTTGAATCATGTGGTCCAGTGCCAAGCCACCAACTTTGGGATCAAAAGCCTTGCATAAATCATGAATTCCCAAAATTTTCACGAGGTTTAATTATTTAACATGAAATTGCATCAAATCCAGTTGTAAAATTTAGGTAATAACAGCGGATTTAGTAAAATTCTCCAATTTAGCAATTTAATAGCATGGGCATTTTATCCTGTATTGTGCAATAACGTTTTCTCTACAATTCAGTGTTTAGTGAATAAAACCCTATGGATTTACTAACATAAATAAATAAACAAAGACACTGTCCTATATTTGTACACTTGTGAGTACTTATGTGTGCAGAAATATATAACCACATTTAAAAATAAATAAATTATCAAAGCCAGACAGGATCATGCCAAGCTGCAGACATATTTAATTGCCAATTTTAAACTGCTGATACGCATTTCTATATTTCAAATCTTTCCCTTTTACAATCCCTCAGGCTTGTTAGTGCCTTTAGCTCCATTTTCATTTCCTAAGGGCATAATTGCTACTGTTCTCTCTCTGGTTCAAACTTTCAGCCGTATTTACACCCTCTCCACACTAGTGTTCTGCTTGTGTTATTGGTGTGATCACACTTTAAATTTTAGACTTGAGGGGACGCTAAAAGCTTCTATATCACAGAGGTGTGGAATAGAAACTTTCTTTAATACAGTGAGCATTAATTTATGTTCTCAGTATAAGTAGTATGGTATGTTTAAAATGTACCTGTGATGCCAAGATAGCAATGCCTCATTTTATAAAGAATAATATTCATTCCATTAACTTGGGCCTGCAAGATTGCTAACAAACGCCTAGATGATATTTTATTTAAAGAAACACTGCAAGCACCATAACCACTACCGTGATGTATAGTGGTTATAGTGCCAAGAGTACCGTGGCGTACCTCCCAACTGTAAGCAGTCAATCCTTTATTGAACATGTTTTCTTTATACCTGGACTTGCTTGGCACATCTCCTTAATGACAGGGAGAGAGAGAAGTTCCTTTTCATCCTAAGTCCTTAACGGTTTAACCACTTACAATGAGGGGAACCAGGGCCATCCTGGCACCATAACTACTACAATGAGCAATGGCAATTAAGGTGCTTGGATTGTTCCATTCATTTAAACTTGGTAAATGCTGTTATAAGCCGTAAACCTGGCAGAACTATGTGCCTATCGAACAATGGTGCAATATGTAACTGGCATTACAAAATTCTGAGCTGTACTATGGGGGAGATTTAGGAAAGTGTTCTCCCCCAAAAAGTGGTGCAGAAATGTGAAACCGGAGGAGTTAGCAATGAAATGTAATGGCTGATCCCACTGGTTTCCATGGTGATAGCACAATTCTTAGTACGTTAGGTCATGTTTTCAAACAGAAAATTTTGATAAATACCCAACAGCTTCCTCACTTTTCTGAGATTTTGATAGAAGAGAATGTACATTTATATGTGGTGGGACTTCTATCGGCTTGAACCGACCAGTACCATGTGTTTGCTTGGCTTAGCAACGTATTAAGAGTGAACATAGTCCTGGAACTGTATACAGTCTTGCTTAATGAGGTTGTTCAGCCCCCTAAGATCTTCTGAGTAGTCAGTGAATGAGTTGCTTGGTATTGTATGGCCTCCAGACTTGTAATTCCTAGAAACTGGCTCATGTAATTTCATTCTTCTTGACCCTGGTTTCTCAACTTGTGGTTATGTGTACCCCAGGGGTTGCACACACCAAAAACAGGAGGTAATGCAAGAGATGGACAGCTAGCCACTTTAGGGCCCCCAGCAGGCTGCCGGCTGTGTGCTGTGGCAGAGTACATGCCTGTTTACACGGACGGCAGGTTCCTCCTCTGCCCAAATACAGTGTCTAGGGGAAATCTGTAGCCAAGCAGCGAGGGAGCTGTAATCTTGGTGCTCTTCCAGCATTGTTCCCTCGTGTGCCATGCGATGATGCCAGGAGCCGGGTTTTTCATCGGAAAAGGATCTTGCTCAGACAACCTTAAAGTTCACATGAAGTGGAGTGTGAAATCAATGTCTAAGAGAGGTAGAGAGATCACCACAAATTACGTGTATGTAGTTTTATGTTTGAATGGATAATATTTGGTAATAACGTATAGCAGTGCTCCACAACCAGTGTGCCGCAGCAGTATGCTAGGTCTGCCTCCACTGGAAGTGCTAGATGTACCGCTGCCCGCACAAGAAGAATGGTTCCTGGTAGCAGTGCTGTGGCTCTGTGATGGTTGTGTCACCGCCGCACAAGGAGATAAAACTGTTAGACCTGGCACCAGGAACACATAGTATTCTGAGTGCATGTTCAAGATGGGTAAGGAGTACACGGTGCTATTCCCACAGGAGAAACTGAATATTGTGTTAGCATGTTGGGCCCTTAGCTGTGGCATATGTTAAGGACCAAACTTCTGGAATAAAAGGGAATCATGACATGTCACACATGTCATGTGTCCTTAAGGAGCACAGCTAATGATATATATTTATTAGTGGGCACACTGACTATGGTATTTAATAGTGGGCTTACTTACTGGGATATTTAATAATGGGCAAACTGACTGTGATGTTTGCTATTGGGCAAACTGACAATTATATTTATTATCGGCAAATAATGGTAATTTTTACTAATCACCTGGCTTGGCATACATTTAATAGGCAAACTGACTGTGGTATATTTTTAATGGGAAAGCTGACTTGGCATGTTTAGTAGCTCAAAGTGATACTGTTCTGTGTATGAACTTTATTACTTTTTTATATGTTTTGTATATTTCTGCTTGTGGCGTGCCACGGAATACTGGGAAGAGCTTTGGTGTGCCTTGGGTGTGAAATGTTTGAGGAGCACTGATGTATAGAATGGAAGGGGCAAAGAATGAAATGGACTGTATAATTATTAGCGATTCAAGAAGAGCCAGGAGCAGTCTTGTGTAAAGAGAGAAATTGGATGATATGATCTTTTGTGATTCCTGAATACGAAAATCTCTTTAAAACCCCAAAATGTTAATTTTTTTTTTATCAACTCTCAAACTATTCATTATTTCTAGTTTAGTGAGTAGCTCCAACTTTTCCCATGTACATAATTCTAGGTTTTATTGCTAAACAGTCCTGTTATACACAATTCATAATCATATCAGATTTTATTTTATAAACAAATAAAGCAGGGTATGAGAGAGACCTACAGATTTAGGTCTCAAAGTGAGACTGTCCCTCTAATAGAGCTAGATCATTGGGAGATATGCATTCTTATGTATAAATCTAGCTTAATATGTACTATTTTGTAATTCTAAAATAGAATAAAATGAAAATCAGTTAAAGCTATTGTTTCTTCTGCAAGTGAATTTTTTTTAATATTTTTCTGTGTAGACTATTCATTTTGTTATATTTAACAAATAAGCGTTTCTTCCTATCTGTGACAGTCATATATTCAATTCATATATGTTTCTATTTATACTGGTGATACAAACTGGATGTTAAGGTACTGGTCTTATTAGACCTCTAATCTAATTTTTACTTTTGCCCGATAACATCTTCAAAGCATCATGGGAAACGGCTAATAGAAGTCAGGCATAAATCTGTTATACATTTTTGAAAACCAAACTGCATCCGATTTCTCAATTAAAAACCAGGTGCCAGATGCACATTAAACGAACATAACATGTTTGTTTTTTAATCATGGCATTTCACGGGGGAGCTAGCCACATAACATCTGTTTAAATTTGTACCCGCTGCTTCTGGATACAAGACACAGCCCCATGCAGCAATTTCTCGAGATATCAGGATTGCACATGCCTAACAAAGATTTTTATTCTTGTTTCCCCAGAGGGGGTGTAAAGGTATCTGTCTATGTAGGGAATCTTTTTTTTCAGTGATTTAAAATTGTTCTATTATTTTGTTTTGTTTCCTTTTTTTCTTTTGGCATCAAAATAAATTCCTTTTAAATATCACATATGTTACATCACACAAATGTCAAAGTATTAGTATACTTAATATACTAATAAACTAAAAAGTCAATATTCTGCAAAAGAAAATGTTTTAGATACTTTTGTAGAATATTATCTTACAGCACTCCTTGTGCGTAAGTGTGAGATTCGATAGTATCTCAGAGGAATTCTTGTTTTATATCAACCCGTGCAATAATTCTCGTTTGTTGTTTAAACAGATAGTGTCACATTAATTTGAGACATGGGATGTATTGCTAGCACATGAATGAGTCGCAAAACAGCAATTTAATGTATAGGCCGATATTCAGAGGAATATAAAAACAATACTATTATGTAAATATGCACACGTTTTAATTGTTCGTATTTGATAATCCCTTGCAGAGTTGTTAGGACACGTTCATTGCATTCAATAGCTATGGCAAAATGTATATTATAATGAAAGCCGAGAAAACACTCTGCTGTGGTGTGCAGGTACCAGGAGCTGACCTGTGATTATGGCTGAATGTGATAGAGAGTGCAAATATAAAAAAAGTGTACTGTGCCTTTAAGAGAACCAAAATGGTGTACGTTGCAAATATAATAGAAAGGAAGGAGTAAAAGAATGTAAAATGATGATAAAAACTAAAGCTGAATCGAATTGCAGCAGATAAAAACATAAAATAAAATAAAATAGAAAATAAAAAATAAAAAATAAAAATAAATAGAAGTAGAATTGGTAAATGGTAAAGTGCAACAGATGATATGTGCAGTGCAAATATCTCTATCCCTGATCAAAAGCAGGGTAGTTGATGTTCGCACCAAATATTATACTTTGTATATTCCAAAGATACAATCAAGGTAAAAAATATATACATATAATGTAGCAATACAGTATAGAAGACTGTTTGCTAAAGTAATACAGGAAATGTATCACTAGAAATAGAAAGCAATGGTACAAACTGGATGTATATTCCAAAAACCAGTTTATTGATAAAAAGTAAAAAATATAAATCAGGAACAGTTCATACGGTTATTACCAGTCTTATGAGGCTCATAAATGTACAGGATTCGGCTAGGATTGATGTGGATTGGCTTCAGCCGATTTAGCGTTTGAGATCCTGCTGCCGGTAAGGACGGTGTGATTCTTTGTGTGCGTCCCGATAAGAATCTCACTGCAGGGGACGTGCACTGCAAACAGCTCGATTCAGAAAATGCGCCAATGGTCCTGTGTGGATACGGACCTCTGCTGGTATACACTCTGTATGCTCGATCTCAGTCCTGATAATTCGATGTGTCTTTCAGTGTGTCTTACGCGTTTCGTAGGGGGATGCCCTACTTCTTCAGAGATCAGCTCCTGGTACCTGCACACCACAGCAGAGTGTTTTCGCGGCTTTCTTTATCTATAGGTTTTAGTGAATCCCTATTTTCCAGTTTTGAGCGACCTAGTGTTAGTCAGACTCGCTCTCTCCTGGGTATTACATTAGGTATATTATAATGAACCTAATGTCATTTTGGGGGATACAGCTACTGTCATCAGAAATTAAAATTGATGTTTATACGTGGGCATAATGCTCTTATAGACTTAGCACTGTAATAGCATGAATGTGTACAAAACAGGCAAAGCAGCCTTCAAATAATCCCTGTAGTGTCAGATTCCATCATTCCTCTCTAACCACCTGTTAGATCTGCCATGAAGTTTGACTTATGGAGGCATTTGGAACCACCATTTACAGTCCCTCTGCAGTGATGCAGAGGTACAGAATGTAATATTATCAAACATTGTAAGTTAACCTTGAAGCTTTATCATAGCTGTGAAACACATCCACTTTATGATGTAAGATTTGCACCCGTACGCCATGGGAAAATCAGAGATAACTTCATTGTTAAATATTTTACAGGTAGTTGCATACTGTGTAGATTGTCTGTCCAGTGAAGGAAAAAAATATAAATCCTCTGAGACAAACGGTGAACACTATTAGCAATGACAATAAGTGATTTTTAATTAAAAATCACTCAGCTGGAGCATGTGCTAATTATTTTAAAGACTTATTTTCTATTACACGTGTGCAGGTAAAATATTGCCTTTCATTTTGGGGCTCTGTAGGATACCATGGTTTAGGACACTTCAAGAAAAAGAGTAATAATATTAGCAGTAGTCGTCTATTCAGAATATATGGTGCTTTCTCAACAGGTTATTTAAAAGTGTGCATGCACTTTGTTAATTTGGCAGGTGATACTTATCATTGCCCTGTTGGTTCCAATCTAGGTGTGTTATAGGGAAACATACAGATTTGTGCAGATTTTATTCACAGTTAGATGTATTCACCAAACTGAGAATGGAAAAAAACGCTGAAGGGAATTGTTATTTTCGGCTAACATAGCCAATCTGGAAATTATTTTAGTCTAAATGTTGAAATTCCTTTTCCAACTTATTTGGTAAACCCGTAAAGATGTGGTGTATTGAAAAGCAAGTCACAAAACATTGATACAATATATATACCAGCTTATTTACATGATTAACTATGTTATTTGTTCTCAGATACACAACCTGTTTACCCACTAATCTCAACCCACTACCAGCTGAATAAACCTCAAACTTTTCATCTAAATAAAGTGATTTGAGTGCAGTATCCCAGTCCCATTTTTGTTTTTGAGAAAATACAATGTCTTCATTGCAAGATAAACTCCTTCTCTAGTGGCTGTGAGTCTGAGAGTCTAACAGCCACTAGAGGTGCTTCCATGGCACGTACCAAGCAAAACTCAGCCACGTGACACGGAAGTCCCAAAGGAAAGCATTCACTCAGTTCTTTCCAAAGGGTTTTGAATGCCCATGCAATGCTTACTGTGCATGCGCGTTAGCTCCTCAATGCTCATAGAGGAACATTAGATTGGCTCTGCTCGAGGAGGCAAACCCCCCCTCTGTGGTATTGACAGGTGAGGAGATGTCAGCAACTCCCAGGGAACCTTAGTACTGGATGGAATAAAGTAAGTACTTTTTTTTTTTTGCTCGGGGTGGAGGTAAGAACTTACTTAAAGCTAGAGACAGAGACTATAAGACTCTATATTGTTAGGAATATAGATATGTATACCTAATGCCATAGTGTTCCTTTAACTGTGTGTGTGATGCAATGAAATCCACATAATGTTCACAGAAACACCCATGAAGATGAAACTGATCGTTTTACCTTTTATTTTTCATGTCTAGTTTCTCGAGCCACATGCTTCTTAATTGCAGCACAAAGACCATTAGATCCAGCAGGTAAAGATCTTCAAGATCGATGTACACTTACTGACAGCAGTTAATGACTGCAGCTTCAAACCACCATTCTGACGGAGCACAAATAAAGACTATAAGAAAATGTCTTTAAACTTTGCTTGTTACAAATATAACAAGAGGAGTAAGCCAAGAGATCTATGCTTTTTTCTCTTTTTCTATAATGGAAAATTGTGAGTTACTCAAGAAAGAAGGGAGTTAAAACGAAGCTGAAGAAACAACTGACATGGTTCTGTAACGTTCACTAGGGAACCCTAACATGCAGACAGGACAGAGTAGAGAGAATTGCAATAACGATCCCTAGAATGGTCGGGTTATGCAAAAAGGGATAGTCAAAACACAGGTCAAAAGAAACAGAGAGACGGAATAACCAGAGACAAAGCCAAATATCAGTAACCAGGAAATCCAAAATAACAAGTGCAACGCTCAATGGTAAACCAAAGACCACAACAGGGCACTGAGGCAAGGGAGATGTTAGCTTATATACACACAGGGTGAGTCTGATTGGCTTACCTCCAATTAGTGTTAACCACAACACATGGGAGGAGTTTCTTCGCTCCCATGTGGTCTTTGAGGTCATCACTGTGTGACTTGACAAAAGGCAGAGTTACTGCTGTCAAGTTTTGCCATTTCTCACAATCGTCACTAGTGAAGGCGGTGGGGTAAAATATATTGTCTTTGGAAGATCCTGAGGTCTTGTGTTATCCTCCATAGACCTAGTGTTGTATTCTCTAACTAACGTGTGCCCCTGGCAGATGAAGAGCCAGGACCTGAAGAGGACCAACGAGCTGAAGATGGTGAAGGGACAGGTTCAGGTTAATAAAATGTACCTTTCCCTGCAACGCATTGCCATCAGACACCAAGCAGAGCAATTAAAGTCGGGGTTCATTGCAAAACATGCAAAAATCCCAGACGGTGACAGAGCCACTTTAAGGTCTCAAACAAAGTTGTTTAAAAAATATGACCCTCAAGGCCGTGGGAGAGATTTAGCAGAGTGATTTGAAAGGTTTCCTTTTTTGGTCTCTAATCTGTGTTTATTAAATAGATCTAAAAATGGTCTAAAAAGTTAAAAAGTGTTGAATTTTCTCTGCCTACATTCTGACATTTTTCTTGAGGAAAAAAAAAAAAGCCAAATTTAGAGTGGCAGAAGAAAGAGAAATAAAAAAAGAACACTTTTCTGAAAAACAAAAATGGACAAATCAGTTGGGTCACTGAAAAAAATGGCTTACATTCTAAAATGATGGTTAGGACGCCATTAGGACATTAAGAAGCGGAACAGTAAAAAAAAAAAAAAAAAAAAAGCTGATACAATAACAAAAAATAAGAGTTTAAAACCGTCTGCGACACTTTTAATAAATCTTCACCAGTGTTTCCCTTGGCCTATGCAGTTTCTACATGTGCGTAACGTACTATGACCATGCTTAGTAGTGCCTGAGTTGAGTGAGCAAGCATACATTGCCGCAACCTCCCACACTGGTGGGATTAATGATACTGATCATTGCATTTTTTTCCTATTTTCTACAGAACAGCACAGTTTGTGAACAGTAACTATTTTTTTTATTTTTCTTTGGGGCGTAGACAGTGACATGATTGTGTACTGGCCTACCCCATATACCCCTCTCCCACCAGCATCCCACTTCTCGGAGGTTGGGAGATATGCTGTAGGCAACATGACGGCATCAAATCACTGAAGTCGTCATGGTGCTTAGCGTAATCTTTTACGTATACCATGCTATGCCACAGTGAAAGATCTTGGAGGAAAAAGGTACGTTATCTTCAAAAACGTCACAATTTGTAGCAGATGGACTTTACACTGTTAAACTTCCAGCCTAGAGGCATTTCAAAGTCTAATTTCTTTGCTGAATTATCTTGTTTTCCATCTAGTTTGCTGCTCGAATTAAACTTTCATTTTTCTTTGACTTTGCTCAATTCCCATTCATTTACACTCCTCTCCTTTCTAGTAAATTGTGAATATATAGCCATTATGTTTAACATTCCATAAAATAACCTCTAAATTCCAATGTACTACAATAATTGAGATTATCATATAATTATAGGAGATGTCTACACCCTTCTAAATGTACCTCAACATTTCTATAAAACTGTAATTCTTTTCACGAGAGGAACTTTGTGGCTAATTGAGTCTGGTTTTAAAGAGTAATGTGGTGTGTCTGGTCACCTTTAAATGGAGAAAATCTATTACTTGCTCTGAATTACCCTTAGGACCCGTAATATCTTATTAAGGAGAGACAAAATGGCAACTCTGAGGGAAAAAATTATTACGGAATATAGATTAGGTTATAAACAGACTAACTATTTATGCCCCATTATTAAGGATCACATTTATAGTTTTATGGTATGACTGCTTCCTTATCTAATTGAGATTTACCTCTTCCTTGGGGTTGCCTTTTTTCGACTTGCACCTCAGTGTCCTACACAGCTGATTAGTGCAATATAATTGACTTGGTTGTAAAAAGATAATTAATTGACATTTTGCTTGCTGAGAACTCTTACTGGCCTTTCTTTGTCATAAATTCTATCATCCCGCTGCCTTTCGCTTCCTATAGTAACAGTACGACCTATTTTCTTCCTGATCATGTCATAATCTTCCTCATTAAAACAGACATGACAGGATTTAAGGGGTAATTCATTTGCTACGAATCTTTGGTAGCGTCACTGATATTTTCTTAAAGGGATTCTAACTCCAAAACTAGACTTGGTTTTGCATGGTACTACTTTCAAAACGAGAAGCCGCTTAGATAAAAAGATTTAAATTGACCTTCATCTTGTTTGAAGTCAAATAATCAGCACCAAGAAAAGTGTGTGTTAACTAATGAGCCGCTTAGCTTAGTTTAAAAACTGCTGAATTAATCAGATATTTAAATATTAAAGCCAGACGATGTATTTATTCTGCCGTACAAGAGCCCCGTCTACTTTGGTGTTGCGTTTTTGCTAAATAGTAACATCGATAAATTGGTATATCACTGCTGCATTGATTTACTCTCGCAAAAAAAAAAATGCTGGCCAATTACCTTAAACTATCTTTTTTTTTTTTTTAACATTCATATTTCTTACAAAAAAGCTTACTTTAATGAAAATTCTAATTTATTCTAAAGGCACACATCATGCATTTCTGCGAATGTTTAGCATTCTGTTCTCAATTTTATTGAACATTGGTATTGCTATTCTCTAAGGCTACATAAACTTAATTCTTTCTACAACATGTTAATTTATTGTCACGGATTACAAGTAAATGCAGTGTTGTACAAAGACAACACTCCGAAATGAACATATTTATCCATAGTCTATACCAAAAGCTTATTTCTTCAAATAAAGGGATTTTTTTTAAAAATTCATACTTTTCATAGCAATTTTTGCAGCCAAATATACAAGTTTAATCATATTTCCTATAAATGGCCTATGCCTGTTTAAGCCCTAATTGTGTAACATAAAATAGTTTGATGTTTTTCCTACCAACCAAGTCAATGTATATGTTGGAGACACGTTTGCCTAATCTTAGACATGTTCCTAGGTCAGAAGTGTTGTTCGGAAATGTCTCCAGTTCCCTGGTTAATCTGTATGGTCATATATATGATCTGATTTTGGTCTGTAAGGTGTACCTAGGTAGCCTGAATTCTGTGTGGGTTTTTTTTTTTTTTTTTTATACCAGAAGGGAGTATTAGGAATAGAGCTTAGTGTTAAGGTTCAAAGGACTCAAAAACCATTCACAAGTTTTATATTTATTTTTAGGTGAAATGCATTGTTCGAAATATTTATGAACTTCTCACATTGACCATGTTGGGATTTTACTGAAATCCCAATGCAGTCAAAATAACTTATAACAAAAAGTATGGGCTACTTGACGGTTGTGGGAAAAATGCACTGCTTTCAAGACAATATCTATGGAGGCTGCTATAGTCACGTTGGATCTTCTACAGATCTTTAGCATTGTCCGAGAGTACAGCAATGACGTGATCTCCTTGCAGAGGAGCTGAAGAAAAATGGTGGCATCAGGTAAGTATATCTCGTCTGCACTGCACCCCCAGGCTACCACACACCAAATGGTGATGTCACCATCCACGGTCATTGAAAAATATGCAAAGGACACTGAAGGTGATAGAGCCACTTTAACTTTGAGAAATCCATGGATTTTTCTAGTGTATGCACTTTGAACACTTCAGAGGTTTTTGCACACACTGTTTATTAATTTTGCATGAAAAATGTGTGGGTTTTGCTGGCTGTAGAAATGTAGTACATGGAGCAGTTGTGCCAGTGTTCCTGGCAGAAAACATCATGAACATCATCACAACACCGAGTCCTCAAATTTTACAGTAATTTAGAGAAAGAGGATAGGGCATCTTGGATTTACACTATTTTGTTTTTGCTACTGTGCAGAGTGTGTTTATGGACTGCATTGTTTTTGTGTATACTACACCTGTTCTGCTCGAGAGAAATGTACTCACAACCAATTGCAGTAGGCTATCTCATTTATATTGTGAGGTTCAGAAAATCTGTCTAAACATATATATAATTTTTCAAACAAAACAAGTATTTTTCTTTAGCTAAAAATGAGAGGTTTATAACGTTCTAAATCTAGCTGATGGAAAAGGAAAAAATATGCAAACTTTTATCTTCCTTCCTTGGGGCTCACCATCACACTTTATACAAAGCAAGTATATTCCTAGGAAAAACACATACCTAAGTAAATATTGATAGCTGCACTAGATTAGCTACCTACTGCATTTTCACCTGCGTACACAGGTGTAACAGTTTATTGTATAATTTTATGGGTGATTATTGATGTGTTAAGACACCTTGGTGTGATGCCTTTGGTGTCATCTGTTTGTATATCATCAGTTTAAAAAATTAAAGAAAAAAATCTTACATTCTTATAATCTGTGTTATTGATACATTCCATCATCCCATTTACTTTTCTAACATAATTTGTGAATAAATTCTTAAAAAGAATACTATAGTGCCAGCAATACAAAGCTGTATTCCTGGCACTTTAACTGTCTCTGCCTTCCCCCTCCCTCATGCCCCTCTCGCCCGTGGTGGTAAATAAAGGGTTGACCCTTTGACGAGGGGCACTAATGCGCATGAATTGAATCAATGCTTTCCTATTGGGAAATAGCGGACTCTGACAAGCAAAAAAAGCAAACTACTTTACACCATAACTTGTGCCATGTATATGGGTTTTTATGGTGCCTTGAGTCCAATTTACTTAAAAGAAAATATTTATAGAAGTTAAAAATATAAGAGAGAAAATAATATATTTGTTTTTACTTTTGTTGTCACAGCAGGTGTACATTTGACAGCAAACCAATATGTGCCATTTTTGTTTCCCCATGTGTAGATTTTCTGAGTACTGATGACAATTTGAAAGGTACCTCTATTGAGATGGCTAAGCACAATCATAAATCAATTAATGTTTCCAACTTTTTATATCTGCAAAGTTTAATGTTGTGTTTGTGTTTACAGAAATGACATGCCGTTTGCATAGGTCACAATTTATGCATAAATGTTTTAAACTAGTTTTATTATTATTTTATATAGATAGCATTTTATCACTGACCCTTTAATATGATAATAATGTCTTAATTAATAAGTAAAAATGTCCTACTAAACAATAACTAGTTAGGGTTGTCTTTAATGTGGTGCAAAAGGGGCAGCTGTGTCAGTATGTCTGCTGGTGCATGTGTCTGTGTGTCAGTATGCCTGACAGTATATGTGACAGTGTATCTGTATGCGTGTGTATCTGTGTTTGTCGGTATGCCTGTCAGTGTATGTATCTGTGTGTGTCAGTATGTCTGTCAGTGTATGTATCTGTGTGTGACAGTATGTCTGTCAGTGTATGTGTTTGTGTGTGTCAGTATGCCTGTCAGTGTATGTGTGTGTGTCAGTATGTCTTTCAGTGTATGTGTCTGTGTGTTTGTATGTCTGACAGTAAATGTGTCTGTGTATCTGTATGTGTTGGTGCATCTTTATGTGTGTGTGTGTATCTGTATGTTATTAGTTTATGTATCTGTATCTGCATGTGTGTCAGTGTGTGTATATGTGCCTGTATATTTGCAAGTGTGTCAGTATGTATATATGTGTATCTGCATGTGTTTCAGTGTGTCAGTGTGTATGTGTATCACAGTGTGTGTGTGTGGCACTATATGTTCATACATCTCAGCATTGATACACCAATACTACATACAAATACACTACTGCATTCAAACTTCAACACTACATAGAAACACATACATTTTGATGTTAAACACCAATAATGTATAAACACACCCCTACATTCAAAAAACAACACTACACATAAATGCATGCTTGCATTCTAACACAACATACAAACACACCCCTACATTCACACAAACATACTCCATACAAAAACATGCTTACATTCAAACACACAAATACAGCTCAATGCTAAATATAACCCTGCTAGCATGGGGAAATGGGAGAGCCCCAGCTGTCAAAGCATTGTTGGAGTTGCACGACAGATAGGGATAGTGTCAATGGGCACAATGCTTTTTTAAATGTATGTTGATAATTTATATTTTTGCACTTTTTAAGCATTACGCAAGAGAATACTGAGAACGGGCAACAGCTCAAATAGCTTGGCCTTTGGTGGGTTCCTGTTCAGTTCTCAAGCAGGTTTTAATGGTTCATCTTGTGCCATTACAGAGAGAACATCTGCATATAAGAATTATCCCACCCAAAAGGTCACTACATATCCAAAATACATGCTGCATGAGAGATACAGCAACCCCAGACAATCATTTCAGCCTTGTTAGGCCTTGTCAATGAGGTATAGCTGATACCCAACTAGGCACAGTGAACAAGGGGTAAATGTTTGATTACTTTTTTGCCCTTGGGAAGGTAAAAAAGACCCAAAAAAACAGGAAGCAAGGGAAGACTGGCAACAGCTCAAATAGCCAACCCTTTGGTGGGTTCCTGCTCAGTTCTCAAGCTGGTTTTAGATCATAATAAGAGAGAACCTAAAGCATTTGAGTATTAGACTGATCCCACCGAAAAGGTCAGTACAAGTCTAAAGTGCCGTGTCGCTTTCTCTGCATGAGAGATACAGCAGCTTCAGACAATCGTTTTAGCCTTGTTATGCCTCATTATTTAGGTTTTTACTGATACCCCTCTAGGCACGTTGAGCAAGGGAACCAAGTCTGGATTACCCTTTTACCTCAGGAAGAGCAAAAAAAAAAAAAAACAGCACACAAGAGAATACTGAGGACGGGCAAAAAACTTTAAAGAGAGATTATAATTTTGTTTTAAATTATTCACTCTTGTTTAAACATCTCTCCTGGTATATATCTGTACAAAACATTCCCATCTATATTACCATTACCATTTAAAAATAGACTAACTCTGCGCTTGTGCTTAAACAAATATACAATTGTACACAATTTCCCTTTGGAAATATTTCCAATCTCTCATGGTGAGGTGGTTTATTTCTTTAAAAGTTCATCATATTACATGGGGCATTTGCCCCCCTGTTCTATGGTACGGATACGTATGTTTAACTGATATGCTTATATAACCTGCTACCAACTGACTTCACAACCAGCATTTTATACAGACTCATATGGATCTAGTTTTATGAGTTACTAAAGAGGATTTTTTGATTGTTTTTATTTATTTTTAAGTTTATCTCATTACATATTTTTTTTTTTTCCATTTTGTTAGTAAGCTAAGATAGCTATACTGAGACGGAGGCTTCAAAATATTTTTATAGGATGCCAAACACATTTTAAGGCATTTATTCTGTGTGCTTCTGGCAATAACTGTGTGTGATTCAGCTTTGAAACTTGTTTGCATATCAGCACCCCTGCTACCTTATGTAATTTGCTTACGATGTCAAGTTGTTTTCAGTATAACAGGCACAGATTATATATGTTTACAAGAGTCAAATAGTGAGACGATATTTCCCGCTGCTCCCTCACTGTCAACATTTTCTATTAAACAGGAAAAGGCAATAGTTGCAACCTTTTTAATATTTTGTATTTCATTTTTGTTTGTTAGCGATATTTTCTTCTATTCATTAAACACAAAGTTGCTGTGAGTTCACTCATTTTCTTCAGATTTGCATCACAATGTTTTAGACTTGCTGTCTTATTTTATTTTTTTTAATTTCTTTTGTCATGTAAATTTTGCACAGTGTTATATGTAATAAGAATTTATTAAGTGGAAAGTGTGTGTCACTTATTGATATTTAACTGCATAGCTTAGTACTGTTAAAAAAAAATAAAAAAATCACACATTGAACCAAAGTCAGCGCCATGCTGATGAGCTCAGAGAGAGTGAAACAGATATATAGCGCTACGTGTTCATTCAGATCCTAAACTCCGCTTTGGCGTAACTATCTGTATATTAAATAAACAGTAGGTGGTTAAGATGAGAGTCTTTAGAAATGAAGTGTGGAAATCTGAAAACTGACAATATGTGCTTATTTGCATATTTTTTCATTGCATTCTGGGAGCTCTCTAGAGACACACTCTTTCAGAACTAAATA
Organism: Pelobates fuscus; assembly: GCF_036172605.1. NCBI lineage: Eukaryota > Metazoa > Chordata > Amphibia > Anura > Pelobatidae > Pelobates > Pelobates fuscus. The sequence continues at coordinate 110,409,822 of NC_086327.1, read as the reverse complement.
CAGTACGTATAAAACACAGTGGAAAGGCGACACATTGGATTGCAGAATGATGACCCCTAGGCTTTAAAGGAAAAGTACATGTATCTTAGCAGCTTCAAAGCCCTATAAAGACATGCATTTTTCTTCTAATATGCTACCATCTTAATAAACAGACGTGCTCTTTCTAGCAGCAAATTGAGATCCAAATGACAAAACTTAGGGGAAAAATGCTGATCTGGATAGATTTTGCATTTCAGCTACATTCGCAGATTGCCTGTTTTAACCTCAGTTTCTCAATTAATTTGCTACAATTTGGATTTCAGTGAATAACGTTGTGAGCGTGAGCCAAAAAAGAACATGGTAGTGCCAAGATGAAAAGTTACCTTCCTCGAGTTACCTTCCTATGTCAGTGAATATGTCACCTTGGGAGTGAGTCCTTTATAAAAAAAAAAAAGGTTACACAGTGAAATCTCTGCTGTAAGCTACTTTGAGAAACATATGCCATTGGAATAAACTTTATGGTACATTTTTCAAGTGTAAAATTATATATTCTAAAATATATTTTACAAAGTACCTTCATTAGACTTTTCCTAGTGTAAACGGTGTCTCCATTACACTGGAAAATGTAGTTCTCCAACAGTAAATAATGTGAGTGCAATGACGACTCACTAAAAATACGGGCGCCAAATTTTTAGTCAGTTAAAAAATATATTTTTAATAATCCTTATACACTGAATAGTAGGGTTTTTAGAGTGTTCTAGGCAGTCTATGTAATGACTGATGCACATTGCGGTTGTAAAAGACAAAATACAACTTTAGATCTCTCTTTTTTTTCTTTTCTGACATAATAAATCTAATAAACTTAACAGTTCACAAAAAAGATTAAATATAGAAAGTCACAATAAACCAGTGAGTTGAGTAATTATTTAATTGTCTGAATATCTCTGTAAAAATATCAAGAGAGGCCAAATTACTTAATCATTAAAAATAATAGCCCACTTATAGTCGTTTCGTGACTAATTGAGATAACATACAGGTAATGATGCATTTATTTCTATTTGAGTTAAGTAGAACTTAATGTATCATTAGCTAAATATTCATTCTCGTTATGATGACTAGCTCTCAACTGGGATCCACCAAAACCAAGTCAGCACATAAGGATATAAACAGGCATATGATATAATAGACCAGGAGTAGGCAACATTTGGCACTCCAGATATTTTGGACTACATGCTGGCAAAGCATCATGGGGGATGTAGTCCACAACATCTGAAGTGCATAAACGATGTTAGGCAGGTGGTTTTAATGTTGTGGCTGATCAGTGTATACATGCCTGAACGTTTGCTTCTTGCAATAATATTTTCATTCAGTAACGGGGTGAAATATGTGCTCATTGCATAAAACAAAGTGTAAACATTTTCAACAGGATTTTGTCCCTGTTTCTGATTACACAGCACTTTACTGTAGGGCATGGGTAGCATCCTGCGGCACTCCACACAAGTCAAAGCATCATGGGAGATGTAGTCCACAATATCAGGAGGGCCGAAGGTTGCCTACACCTGCTATAGGGTACACAGGAGTAGTGCGGCAAGGTTACAAACAGGGTGGAGCTATCCTTGCATTTAAAAGTTCTGCTTTGAAGTTTAAAGTGTTATAGTCACCTGTTTTTTTTTCGCTCAGAAGTAACTTTTAAAAAAAATATTTCCATCATCAGTTCCTAAAATTCTAGTAAAACGTTTCTCTCACATTTTACTAGCATTCACATCCCCTATTTGTAGGCATTTGAAATCAAATTGAATTCCCAATATTTCTAAGGTCACGAAGGTGGTACAAGAAAACATTTATGAACAAAATTTATGAACAAATATCTGAAGGGGCAAAAGTTTTCTATGAACATGTATATACTGTATATATTATGAATAGGACTGTATTCTTTATTGTGCTTGGGGTGAACTTTTCACATCATTATAATATTCGTTATAGATTATTTTCAGTGATTTATTAAGTAATACAATTTACTAAGAAGTTACAGTTCTGCTTTAACTAACAAAGTCATCCCAACACGACTTTTTACTAACAAATGCTATCGGACTTTAAGTCATGCAACAAACTGCCATTAAACACATTTTATCACTAGCTAAAAATGAATTGTTCTATCTCCTTGGACTTTTGATTGCATTTAGAAATTGCAATTATAGTCTATGCAATTTGGTTCCTACTCATTGCCCCAAGTATTAAAATGCTTCTGCAGCAAATACTAATGCAGAAAAAGAATGTCACTGCAGTGATAAAACTTAATCGTAATGTATCATAATTACAGATTAAAGTCCTTTCAGGGAGAACAGTGGATTTTTAACTTAATAATGTGCAGTTATATAATGGTAAGTTTAATTTTCAGCTGTGAGTATTTTACAATACATACAAACAGTATCGGCTCCAACATTTTAATTAAAATCAAACCACAGCACACCAATGTCATTATGCAAAAAAATCCATCTATGGCAAACGTTTAGCAATATGAAAGTGCATAACATAAATGTGATAACGCCTTATTAAAGGGACACTATAGTCACCCAGACCACTTCAGCGCAATGAAGTGGTCTGGGTGCCAGTTTTTTTTTTTTACCTTTGAGATGTAAACATAGCAGTGTCAGAGAAACTGCTATGTTTACATTGCAGGTTTAACGCAGCCTATAGTGGCTGTCTTCCTGACAGCCGCTTGAGGCGCTTCTGCGACGCTGGATGCGAAAATCGCATTCAGCGTGCAGAACGTCCATAGGAAAGCATTGAGAAATGCTTTCCTATGGACTGTTTGAATGCGCGTGCGGCTCTTGCCGCACATGCGCATTCAGCTTCACTCGGGAGCTGACGGCGGCAGGGGAGAAGAGGTCACCAGCGCCGAGGGAGCCCGGTGCTGGATAAAGGTACGTGGCTGAAGGGGTTTTAACCTCTTCAGCCCATCGGGAGGGGGAGCCTGAGGGTGGGGGGTGGGGGTGGACCTAAGGGTTATATAGTGTCAGGAAAACAAGTTTGTTTTCCTGACACTATAGTGATCCTTTAAGCAATGACATATTCAAATATACAATATGGATGTATGTGCAAACAAAGCAAACTGAGTATACATCTTAAATCCACCATCATTACCCTAGGTACACTGACCAAGAGAATGGACACCACAGCCCCAACATTTCGGCTTGATGCCTTTCTCAAGGGGATCTCAGTCTGGTTCTACATGGCCTGACTTATTTATACCCAGTACTCATGTGTAGGTAATGTTACAATTAAAAGGGATCCTCGGATATTGGCCATAATTGTGTGCACACTTACTGGCTTTGTGCGTGACATCATCACACATCCAGAGTGCATGAAGCCATCGCACATATGACGGCTGGGGATATTATTATTATTTTTGGTATTTATATAGCGACAGCTTATTCAGCAGCGTTTCACATTTAAAGGGGAATTTATACAATTCCCAAGGCAACATGAATATCCCAAGAGTTGCATGATCTTCAGCCATGATCCGCGATATTTATTGTCACATAGGGTATCCATTCCAACTTCCCATGTTTTTATATGAGTGAGTGCCACTAAATTCCATTCCAACACCTAGTATCCCAAGATCTCTTTGTATAAAATAAAAAAAAAAAAACACAAAAATAAGAACAAAATAACTCAACTAGAAATATCCAAGTTCCGTCAGAATGTTGACTGTTGATGTTTATTATGTGTTTGCTATCCTGAACAGGTAATAGCACCCTAGAGAATCTATCTGCATTTAGCATTAAATGATCACTATAGGGAACGCATTGGATTGGCTAAAATTAACAAGGGGGCGGGGCCATCACTGTTTTGGCCAATCAGCACCTCCTCATAGAGATGCATTGATGCTGTGAGTAAAATTCAGCGTCTCCATGCAGAGTGTGGGGACGCTGAATGGCAGGGCTGCTTACTGTGCAGCCCTGAGCCAGGAAGCCCCTCCAGTGGCCATCTGAGTAGTGGCCACTTGGAGATGTCCCTAGGGGCAATGTAAACACTGCCCTTTCTCTGAAAAGGCAGTGTTTACATGAAAATGCCTGAAGGGAGCTATTATACTACATTAAGCTGTCGTTGTTCTGGTGACTATAGTGTCCCTTTAAGACCTTGCAGTTAAAGCTACCTACACACATTACTTTCATCCAACAGTTTAATTGTTAACGTTTCTTCCATCTATAACCCTCTTTGAATCCGGCACTCTCCAATTTACTTGTCACTTCTGTCAGTGCTGAATCTCCCATGTCTCTGCTGTGGGAGATTGTCGTCTTGCTTCCCGTATTTCTTCTTTGTAGTTTTGAATTACTTTAGTAATGAATATAAGGGAACCCAACATAATTACACCGTGTTTTAATAAAAGCACAAACATTTAGAAAATTTACAACTGAATTGCAAAATGTCTCAAAAGGCTCTTTGGTGGTAAGAGGTACTGACTGAGATTCTGAGACAGTTATAGCAAGCTTTGCAATTTGTAGATATGGTAAGAACTGGTTCTTGATGGTGAATTTTCTCCAGATAACAGTTTTTCAACAAAACATTACATCAATAAATCTGTGTTGCGTTACATTGTACACAACCCCCCACCACAACCACCACATTAATATTTATATGCATTTTATGGAGCAGAATGATATACTGCATGCAGACTGTCTGTCTTTTACCGTTGTCAAGCGTAAACTGCAAATTGCAGGAAAAATCAGTCGTCATGTAATCTAACAATGTCTGCGATGACGAACCTATTGCATAATTGTAATTTTAACTTAAAGGGTCAATTGTAACAAGCAAAGCTAAAATCCTTCCGTCATGCAGATTAATTAATAATCCTGATTCTGCCTAGATGACTTTTATCCATAGCCAAGTGCATAAAGATTGAATCGTAGCAACTCAGTCAATTAGCAGCTATGATACCATTTGATGATCTACTAATTACCCATATTGGATCAAGTGATGGATATATGCAAAAACAACTTCTATGTTGTTCACAATCTATATATTATCTTTCAGGATGTTCTTGAGAAAATTGAAACAAATCCATTCAGTAATTGGTGAACTTCTAGTGCTGAGCATCATATAGAAACATGTGCAGCCCTTTATGGTGAGCTGTATAGCTGGACCTGTTTAATATTTGACCTTCACTTAATCGAAACCCCTGAGAAAACGAAATTCTAAGTTGCAGCAATAATTAAATGTCATCTCAACATAGAACTCAATTTTATATTTCTGGGTAAGCGTTTCAAATGATTCAATAGTTTTAGATAAACTTTTCAAATGATTGATCTATAAAAATTCCCCTAGACGTTAACTGACATAAATGAAAAAAAATAGCTTAAAAAAATAGCTTAAACGCTTATAGAAAAAATATAAAATTGAGGCCATAATAAGAAATGATAGCTATTCAATAATTTAATTAAATTATTTTTTTGGTGGAATGGGAAAATAATTAATTTAGTCATTTGTTTAGCCATTTCAAACAATAGCAAATTAGAAATGGGATGTAAAATATGAAAGCTGACAAAAACAAATGAAACAGACTTCAATTTGGGCAAGATGTTAGAATAAACAGACACATATTCATACCTACAAGACATGAATGAAATAAATTGCCTCTCATTTTTAAACCCCTTCAATAACAACCACATGATCATATGGGCTTCAGTTCTTCGTTCATTTTATTGCAATGCAAAACTGAAATTAGTAAATTCAAAAATGTAAGATTCCACTGATTTTTCTTCCTCTCTGGACCACACTCTCTGCAAGATCACCTTTCCCCACTGAGTTTGACAATGCATCCTTAGAGTGGACTAGATTGTAGCCACCCCTGCTTTAATGATTACTAAACTTTTTTTAAAGTAAGTTAAAGGGACACGATAGTCACCACAACAACTACAGCTTAATGTAATTGTTCTGGTGAGTATAATCATCCCCTTCAGGCATTTTCATGCAAACACTGCCTTTTCAGAGAAAAGGCAGTGTCTACATTGCCCCTAGGGACACCTCCAAGTGGCCACTCCTCAGATGGCCACTGGACATGCTTTCTAGGGCAGTGCTGCACAGTAGGCAGCACTGCCGTTCCTGCCCTATCCCGCCTTCGTGCCGATTTTAGCCAATCCAAAGCTATTGACTAAAAGTAGTCAATTATGATGATTTCATCAAGGAGGCGGATCGGGGGTGGGGCCAGTGCCGGCAGACCAGTGGGGCGCTGGAAATAAGGTGAGTTTAATTCCTTTTAAGAGGGCTGAGGGGGGCAAGCCACCTAAATGGTGGGTTTGACACTATAGGGTCAGGAATACATGTTTGTTCCTGACCCTATAGTGTTCCTTTAAGATTTGTATCTCCCCCGCACATGTACACATTGATTGCCTTCATTTGATTTTGGTTACATTGCAGTTGTTTGAGAAAATATTGACTACAATCTCTTTGTCTCTGTTCTTTTAACCCAGAAAAACCCACAATCTCTTTAACAGACAGCGATGAACCTTTACCACCTCCTAATATAAGAACTGATATGGGCAGTGCTGCCTTTAAAGAAATCATGTTTGGATCTCCAACAGATAATATTCTCCCCTTTTTGACTCAAAGCGAAGCTGACAAGGTAAGTGCAGAAACTGTTTGTTTGTTTTTATCATCCTTCAAATATCAAACCAGCATGTACAAGGATGTACTCCAGATAAGGATAGCTGTAACTGCATACTTGTGCTTTAATGTAAATGCTTGTTAAATGAAATGATGTTCTAATGCAAAATACCAATGTAAGGTATGAGCTTTGCATATTAAGTGTTTAACTGGTATGAGAAGGCCTGTACCATAGCAAAAGCAGGTAATAGGAGATATTGGCATGATTATAGAAAGAAAGAAAAATATTGCTTGAATCATGAAGTCAAATCTGTTTCCTGATTGGTTTCAATTCAAATCACGGTCAATGACCAGGAAATGTACCAATGCCAATAACTAAATTACTATACAATGTCTAGATATTGAAAAATATTAATAAGCAAGGTTTATAATTTGCACATACTTGTGTATGTTAAGATAATCTTATAGATACATTGATCTTGAACTGTAGTCTAGCTCTCTCTTTAAATAAAATGTAAGCTTCTAGACATCTGAATATATCTGTTTTTCAATAATTGATAAGAACCTTCCTCCCCCTTCCAGCCACCTATCAGATAGTATTTGTGCTTACCCACCCCCACCCAAAATAACAAGCCTTACATTGATGGAGGTTTGTGTGCTACAATCCGCTTGTTTTTAGTCCAGTTGCCTACAAAGAATTATTCAGATAAGAAATACCACACGTATCACCATGGCAGTTGGCAGGTGTCAAAAAAGAGATAATTGACTGAAGAAGTACAAAGAAAGTCAGTGTTTCTCCTGCTTTATGTAACAGCCGTGAAGCACATTGCACCAGAGCGCTGATATTCTCTTCCAGAGTTGTCGGAGCAGCGTTATTGAAAAGAGAAAAAAGAAAAAGCACAATATATGATATGAAGTGAAAAGTTACTCCGTCTCTGTTCATGGTTTTCAAAAGCTAATTTTTATCCATCAATAATCTTTCTACATCATGTGCCTATTTTATAAATAGGAATAATTGTCTTGTTTATGTGAAGTTAGTGCCCAATATGCCTCCTGGGGTGAGACACTAGGAGAACAACGTGGGCTGATTCTCTTTAGAAATATTGACTTTAACCCCTTGAGGACAGATAATACAGTTGTGTTCAAAGGTTTGCACATCCTGGCAAAACGTTTGAAATGCTGGCATTGATTTTGAAAATCTGACCGAACATGCAAAAAAAAAAAAGATTATTTTATTGAAGGGTAGTGATCACATGAAGCTATTTATTATCGGCTATAACAACAATTATAGTTGTTTGGCTCCTTTTTAAATCACAAGGATAAGAGAAATCACCCAAATGGCCCTGATCAAAAGTTTACATACCCTTGAATGTTTGACCTTGTTACAGACACACAAGGTGACAGAGGGAGTATAAGGTTGTAGTTCTAGGACCGCTCGGAGTGTACCACTCCATCTTCCCTCCACTTATCTGCTGACTTGTTGCAGTGGGTAGGTTGTCAGTTGATGTAGCTGCCACTTTTCCCTCCATGCTTGCCAGGACAGCCTCCAGGTAAGCCACAGTTCGGGACTGTCGACTCGTTTCGTCACCATGCTTCGCTTATCGGGACCATGCAGGGCAGCCATCTTAGAGAGTGTGGTCCACCAGAATCACCACACCATGCAGGGCTGTAGCTCTCGAGTCCAGCGTGGACTGGGATAACCCCCACCGGCCCACGGGGGAGGAAAAACGGGGCCCTACGTTTTTCACACAGTAGGTCCGTGTAGGTTAAGCAACAGGAGACCGACCGGCTCTCCCGCCAACTCCCCGCCACAGGCCTCGAGTTTCACCCATCGTTTGTAGCACTCTGCAGGCAGGTCGAGGGCAGAACCTTGCAAGTAAAAGTGCACAAGAGATTCTACACTTTGGTTAGCATTAGCTGGGGACAAAATGTGGCGTGACAAGGTAGGTTATTTGCTTGAAAAAATAAATTGATGAGGAGCCGATGCACTGTGCGTCTTTCCAGCATTGCGGTCAGGCCTCGCGCCCCCAACTCCTATTGTTTTCAAATCGAAAAAGTAAATATCTGCTCCATGACTACTATTTTCCTTCTCTGACTCTGGATTGCTTATCCGTTTAAGCTCTGATCTCCTTTTTGACTTTATTATTCCTCATTTCTGTGCCATTTGCCTTTTGACTTGCATTTGACTCTCTGATTGTTGTGGGAGTCGTACCCCAACACGCAGGAAAGAGGAAACCCATAAAAAGTGGATCCGAAAGATGTATTACTGAGCCTTAGAATGGCAAACTTAATGTATTAATATAGAGAGAATCAAGGTCAAAGGTAAAGAAATACACAAAGTCAAGACAAAGCTGTGTCAGGATACCAGAAAGTCAAAAGTCAAATATGAAGCCAAGGACAGGATACCAGAAATCACACGTCAATACAAAGCCGAGGTCAGGATACCAGAAATCACACGGTCAATACGGAACCAGGTCAGGATACAAGAAATCCCAAGGTCAATACGGAACAGAGGTCAAACACAGAAAATCAAAAGAGAATCACAAGGAGCACAAAGCGAGGATCTATACAGAAACCACGATAGGGCAATGAATGAGGGCTAAAACAAGCCTTAAAGAGGCTTACCTGTGTTCTGATAGGTCCACGTAATCATTGCGACCCAAAATAGATTCGGATCACAATAATGACGGGGTCACTTTAAGAACAGGCGGGGCATCATGCTAACTTTCTATATATAGATTTCCTGCCACGCGGCTGCGTGAATCAGTCACACCGCGCGGCAGGAGGAGGTGAGTGCATTTGAGGAGGAGGTCTCTGCGGCTCAAGGTAAGTACACGCTACACTGATCTCCGTACCATCTGCCTTTTGACTGCCCTTGACTTCCTGGTCCCTGAAAATAATTGTAGCAAGTTACTTTCCCCTCTTAGGGGTTTAATGTTAAATGTATTCCCCTCTAGGGTCCAGTAATACATAACACTATCCATTTCCTTTCTTTGACCATAGTTATTTTTACTACCCTTCATATTCAGAGGGCCAATCAATTCCACGCCTTACAGAAAAAACGTCAATATGAATTGAATTCTGTGTCTGTTTAGCTGTGTCCTTTTTTGCAAAATAGCTTTTTATCTCTTAACATAAGCCTTATACAACTTTAACTGAGATCATAGTTACTACCATTGTAGCTACTGACTGTCTACTGTGCAACAAAAATGTATCACAAGATTATGTCAAGGGGTAACATTGATATCTTCAATATGCTAACACCCAGACATTAACTTTAACTTTATGTTGAGTTTCCAACGTGTGGTACTTAGACAACTGTAGAGTACTATTAAGCATTCCAGACAAGCCTTTTGTGTATTCTGTAGCATATCAAAGAGTTGGCTTCCTACTTCTTCTCTGCAAAACCATTGCCACGGCTTTAGAAAAGTTTATAAATGCCAGTGTTTCATCTCATTCTCCACACTGTCAAAAACACAATCACTTGAAAGGGATGACATATTTAACTTTATGAAAGCAATAGCCTGGCTACAGGAATGGTGGAAGAATTTTGCTGCTGTAGGAAAAGATTCTGTGTCCCACCATAGCCATCCTAATTATTGTACGCAGTACTTTCACACCTCTTTCTTTGTCAGTTTTTCTTTTCGATCTTTCTCTCAATCAACTTATCTCTGTTTTAACTCTTCTGCGTTTGTCCCTGTTCCTGTATCTCCACCAGATCTATGTAATATAGAACTTACCCACATTCTCTTCTTCTCTACAACAACCATGGAATCAAATCACAATCAGGAATGGGCTCTTGGGCATACAGGCAGATGAGTTTAGATAGTAAAGGTATCTTCTTTATTCTTACATTGCCAGAATGTGCTTAAGTAGGTCCACAGACACGATGCATTTTGCCAATTACATGACAGAATTATGTTGGTTTTTACTATTATATATATTATGCTTATGCCTACTTACATGTGTTCCCTTCATACTCCCTCTTCTGCCAACTGTGTCCCTTGATCTCTTTCTCCTCCCTCGCTTCTATCCTCCCCTCGTGGGTAGCAACATCCCTTGATCTTTACCTGCTCTGGTTGTTCTCTTGATGATATCCTAGAATGTCTTCCTTCTACTGTTGACCCATTGTTTTTTCTCTAACCCATAATGTTCCCTAGCACTTATTTTTTTATGTTTTCATCTACTCCCTCAATGTCGCTCTTTTTTGTTTAAACTAAATTCTAAATTCTACCTCCTGTTGGCCTAATGCTTAAAAAGGGTTAGAGGCATCAACTTCAGTGTTCAATTGTTATCTATACTTCCACCAGGTACAAATAACTTTCAAAAGAACCATGGTATCCAGATGTCCAATTACTAACAAAGTCCAACTAACAGTATTCTAGTGTTGAACCTGGTTAAAATGAATTGAAACCTAATGCTTTCCATGCTGCCGTACATCACTCACCAGTGCGTATTGTAATTGAATCCTAAATGGCAAAGACAAATGCATTAGATCTCACTGTTTACGACATAAATAATAACATTTCCAACCGTGAGCTTTTGCCAGGTTCAATATCTGATTAATAGAAGTAACTACTACCTAACTTAGGCCTCAATTTAATATGTTTTCTAAAGGATTCAATGCTGTTAGAAAAACCTCCCAAATGATTTATTTACATAAATCACCCCTAAAGTCTATAGAAAATTTTGTAGATAAGTCATTCTGAAAAAGTATTGAATCATTGAGAAAGCTAATTAAGTAGAGGCCATAATCTTACTCCTGCTATTACCATCTGCTGGATGAAAAGGTGAATATATTTCTGCCAAAAAATTTACCTATTATACTCGAGTTACTTAGTCCATTAACCAATTGAGCTTCTATACTCACCATCCATTAAATGACAATGTATTCTTGCTCTGTAGAAGCGATCTGATGTGGTGAATCACCTTTGTGTTTTAAATTCTTTAAAAAAAATTCTAGTTAACTAAATTTCTACATTTCCTTAGAATAATGGCTTTGGAATATAATAAATTGTATGTGTATGTATCAAGTATTGGTATTATATTATCTATATAAAATAATTATATTTTGATTATATTAAAGGTTGACCTGTCACTTAAAAAAAACAAAATCTCTTTGCAATAAATTGTAGAGCACGACGTGTCGAAATATTATGTTAACTTTTTTAACATGTATTCCTGACCCTATAGTGTTAAAACCACCATCTAGCACCCCTGGGCCCCTCATGCCTCCATAAATATAGCAAAATTGTACTGTATTCAAGCCTGAAGCTGTAGATCTGCATGCTGTTTGCCCTCTAGAAAAACAAGCAGTCTGCTGACATCATCAGAAGTGGTAGCCTGATCCAATCACAATGCTTCCCCATAGGATTGGCCGAGACTGAAAAAGAGGCAGATCAGGGGCAGAGCCAGCATGATTCAAACACAACCCTGGCCAATCAGCATCTCCTCATAGAGATGAATTGAATCAATGAATCTCTATGAGGAAAGTTCAGTGTCTGCATGCAGAGGGAGGAGATACTGAATGTTTGGATGCATTTTAGGCAGCCATGACCCAGGAAGGATCTCTAACAGCCGTCTAAGGAGTGGCCAGTGAAGTTATCACTAGGCTGTAATGTTAACACTGCATTTTCTCTGAAAAGACCGTGTTTACAGCAAAAAGCCTGAAGGTAATGATTCTACTCACAGAACAAATTCAATAAGCTGTAGTTGTTCTGGTGATTATAGTGTCCCTTTAAGTAAAAATAATCAATGGATGGATCAGCGCTTGGTGGCCAACTAGAAGATATAATCGAGATAGGCAGCAAAAACCTAGAAGTATGAAGTTCCCTCAGAAAAACGTCAAAGAAAAGAATGGTATAAGATCGGATAGTTATTAGGTAGCAACCCAATAACTATCCGATTGTATACCTAACTTTTTTAAGTGTTCAGCTACTTATATGCTATTTTTATTAATAGATTTCAAACTACCTGTAATTAAAATCTTTGTGCGTGTTGGTATAATTCTAAACCACCCGCTGTTTCCTATTTCCTGAGCCAGTTTTACAAGTTACAAATATTTAAAAAGATTTTAAATGAGCAGACTTTTAGGAAATGGGGTAAGGTGCGTGCTGGGAGATATCTTAATGGTCATAATGGGAAATGTATCATTCATACGTTTTTAATTTTAAAAGATCTCTCCAGGCACCCAGACATTATGTTTGATGTATAGGATTTAATTATATTTAACATGAATCTGTCACTGAAACAAATTTGCAATAAATAATAAAGCTGTAGTGCTGATGGTCCTAGAGTGCCCCTTTAATTGTATTACAGTTATCATTTATGTTTATACAAAAACAATAAATATTAGCTTTGCTTCATAAATCCACCCTTTCTGTCCTTCCTTCCCAAACTGCTGTATTTCAACTTTTACTAAAAAATATTCTGCAGTACGTGATTTGTTTCTGGGAGCAAAGTGTAAGAATTTGAAATGTAGTGTTCTTTTTTCCATTAATTTAGAAAAAAAAACATTTTTTTTGTTAGATATGTTCCTGTTTTATTTTAGATTTGTGTCTCCAGTTGAAAAACAAAACAAACCATGGCCATCACATTAAAACGTACCTTTATTCTAGAGCCGAGACAGATTCCTTAATGCAGCTATTTCATCCTGCAGTGAAGTCATCAATCCTGATGAATTTTCAAAAATACATACAATAGGTGGAACCCACGTCTGATGATTCTATAAACAAAATAACATGCAATATTGCCAGTTAAAAATAACGTAGCGATATTGTGGATATTAAGTACTCACAAGCATGGAGCCAAATTATAACATCTGGCTCTCATGGGTAGTGCATAGGGACTCTTAATAGGATGTCCCCATCCTTCTTCCAGCTGGTCTTTGTGTAGCCTTTAAAGATTCTGGAGTAAAGGTGAGATGAAAAGCTTCTCCCCTATATATAAAAAAAAGCTTTATTAAAGGAAATAAAATAAACAAAGTGCACAGTGTGCATAAAATAAAATATTTGATGGTTAAAAGAAAAAAGTTCAAATAAGTCCCAATTAGTCCAATATTGGCACCGCCTAATGGCTAGTAGGTCTGATACGCGTTTCGCCCTGTGGTGGGGGCTTTCATCAGTCGGGTTGAATTTTGTCTACTCAGATGCTTCTCATTGATTGAGCAGGTTTGCTACAATCAACCAAGCAAGTGCTTCTCATAAAGAAGCATTTGACCCATGTAGCATCTAGCATCAGCATACTTTGCATGTTTAAACCGGACATTAAATAGACTCAGTAACTGAATCTATTTAATTCCAGAGCCCCCTAGTGGCTGTCTCTCTGATAACTACTTGCAGGAGCTTAAACAGAGGTGTTTCTCAGAAACAGCATTGTTTTGATTTCCAAGGTTGCAGGGGCAGCATCTATGCCCCCAAATTACCTCAATAAATCAAAGTGTTTGGTACTTTGACTCTGTCCCTTTAAATAACAATAGGTTGACTCCAGCTGAAAGTGGCATTTTAAGTTAATGCAGGGAGTGTTTTGTGCTATATTGCTCTATGTAAAAATATTTGAAAGTGACTAATCTGCTCCAAGGTCAGAATATTCTGCAGACAATGTCCCCATTCATCGCACTTTATGTCGTACTTGTTACTGTGCCACTAATACCGTGATCATCCATCATGGAAAGGACAAGAATAGTGGATTGACAGATTCTAATGTTTTTTTCATTATATTAAAACACAGACAGACAGACTACAGAACTCTTCAGGGTTATATGTGGATACTGTTCAGAGATCCGTCTACCCAAAACCATTATTCAGTCGATTCAGCTGTAATATATTACAAATAGGATTCTAGCCCTACATGGTGTTGTTATCCTGAAGGTCTGTTCTTTTGAGAAACATTTTTTCTTAGAAAAATGCTATTTTACACTAAACACTGCAGTTGTATTTGCTTACTGTTTACGCACACCGGGGTTATAAGCCTACAATGCACTTTATATAGTGACTGTTTTGGTTGATATAAACACAAGGATAGCAGATACAAACAGGTTCTAAGTAGTTTGCCCATTCTCTTGTCTATTCAAAACTTCATAACTACCACTTTATTAATAAAACACAGACAAGTTTAAATTCCTTACACTCTTACACAGAAGAAACATATCGTCTTGTAAGATTTGTAGACTACATGGATTAGTTAAGACAAAAATTAATTTGTTTGAGAAGTATTCTATCTGATCCTTATTTCTGCAATTACCCCAAGCTTTTAAGTTTCAATAACCTTTTAGAGCCTGTAATAAACCTCCCCAGGGGTAAATAAAAATGCTAAACCTTTATTATTCTGTTATAAAAAAAAAAAAAAATAATCCCACTATGTTCATTTAACCTGATTGTAGCACAACCTAATATTTAACTTATTTTAAGGGAGACTAATCTGTACACATTTAGATTTTCATAAAATTATATTGTTTCCAGGTCTACATACCTATTCACTAAAGTCTGATTTATTGGGAATTCCAAAGTTAATTTCAAAATTTAGACCACAATAGCTAAATTGGAAAATTCTCAAAGTGCTACATTTCCCTATATTTTACTATACTGGCCTAAAATGTGAAATTTTGCTTTACATACGCTACATTAATGAGCAAGTTTGGACACCACTCATGAGCTACCTTCTGCAGGAAATGGTTCTAAACCCTAAACCTGGGCCCTTCTTTCACCATACACAATTAAAGGGACACTATAGTCACCACAACTACTACAGCTTAATGTATTTGTTCTTGCGTCTATATCCTGCCCCTGTAGGCTTTTTAATGTAAGCACTGCCTTTTCAGAGAAAAGTTAGTGTTTTCATTGCTACCTACTAACACCTCTAGTGGCAGTCACTCAGATGGCCACTAGAGGTGCTTCCTGACAGCCAGCGTCTTCACGCTTTGCATGGAGACGCTGAACGTTCTGCATTTTAATGTATCTCTATTAGGCGATGCTAATTGGCGCAGAGCGGCATTTTGGCGCGCATGTAGTATACTCTCCCAATGCTTTCCTGTGGGAAAGCATTAAATCGGCTGAGAGCAGTCATTATCTCAGTCAAGGAGGTTTAAGGTTTTTTTAAAATTTTAACCTGGGGAGAAGGAGGGCCAGTCACATAAATGGCAGTTTCCAAACTATAGTGTCAGGAATACACGTTTTGCATTCCTTACAGTATAGTGTTCTTTCAAGATAAGGCGGGGAAGTGCTCACCTGAATAATATCAAAGTATTTAACCAGGAAAGGTACATTTAGTCCTGGAGTCTAACTATTACTGCACAAATTAGTTTTAATAGGGTGCTGCTGATATGGTCATAAAGTGGCAGCACGTTATAAATATATGCATGTTCTGGTGATTGCCTCTTTTGTTTGTCTTTTTTAGCCTTAGGATATTTGGCGATTGAATTAAAAATTCCCACTTGCCTTATGTATTTTAACCTCTTTTTCAGAGTCAGAAGGTTAATTAAGTGTCCCAATTCTTCTTAAGCCTTTTCATTTTGCAGAATCCGAAGGTGCCAAAACGTAATTGAGCTGTAGTAACAATGTTGATTGCCTTGTAAAAACGAACAACCAGTGGCTAAGGAAAACCTATTTCATTTAGAATTGTTTGTGGATAGCATCCTGCAATGGAAAACGGCTAAATTATGTATATATATATATATAGAACATTTTCTCTTTTTTCTGTTACAGAATCGAGGGAAAAAGCTAAGCGGCAAAATATCTGCTGAAAAAACGGAGAAAATGACAGTCTCACAAGAAAAGATTGAAGACAGCAGGTAGGTGTGAATCAGTGTTTCTTTCGCCCAGCTGGGTTCTCATGCTACCTGTGTTTTGCTTACTTACCCTGAAGCAAGACTTCTACTCGCGGCTTCTATTTTGGGAAATAACAGTGTGTCCTTCCCAGAACAAATCAATGCTTTACATTAAGAACAACACTCTGGAATCCCTGTCCAGGGTAAACATTAAAATTTATTTTTAGTAAATGAAAATTTTAGTTCCATATACATGTGAAATTTGCCTACCATATAATAAATAAAAAAAAATCAAATAAACAAATTGAAAATCTTAGCATGTCAAATTATATTGTAATAGTATTAACATTAGACCCATATTGTCAGTCTTTTATATCAAGGGCTACATAGAACTGATGGATAGATTTAATTTAAAGCTTTATTATCGTGTTCTTTTCATTTAAACAAATGGCATTTCTGGGACTAAATTGTCTTAAAAAAAGTGCCATACTATTAAAACAATGCATATATGCCCAGTATGTACAGTTACATAAGGGATCTGTATCTTAGGATGCAAAGATTTCATAAAGAGTACACAGAGCTGTTCTTCCACACTCCCTGGTTGCTAAAATTCAGTCATGAAGATTGAACTACAAACATTGCTGTGAGGTGTGTCTTGAGGCCACCATTTACAGTCCCTCTGCAGTGATGCTGAAGTACAGAATAGAAACTTGGATGAGAATTTTGTTTTTGTGTAGGGTAAAATTCAGTGATGGAGCAAAAAGGATGGTAAGTGGGGAATTATTGGCTAAATTTTGCTTGTGTGTGAACTACTTCACTGTTGGTATTATAAGCTAATAGCTGGCTGATCATGGTGGAAAATGTATTCCATGACAGCTGCAGTATTACGTGTTGGCCATCAATACTGTGGCATTGTAATAGTATTGTATGCCATAACTACATTTCAATTTAAAAATAAACCTGCGATTTTATGACTTACGTGTTGACTTAATTTAAAATCATTTTTGTTTTATTAAACCACAGAAACCTTTCCATTTTACTGAGAAAGGAAACTGTCATGTCTCATTTTAAATAACTCCTTCTCATCTTTAAAAACAATATTAATTCAATATAGTTCTCTTTTTAATATTCTTTCATTTAACATTTTGGAATCAGTGAACAATTGTTTCATGGCTTGAAAAGACATTATTGCTCGTCTTGGATGAAGAGAAAGCAGGGGAAATTGAACATGGTTGGTATAATAAAAATAACGAAAAATCACTCTCAACTGCCAACGGTATGCAAGCATGGGCATGCCAGCCTTGCAATGCATGACACTAATGACACATTGAGGGCAGCCTTTGCAAGTGTTGTCCATGCTCTCTGTGTGGGCAGAAATTACCCAAGGTAATTGTGGGTAGCTCACCCTGAGAGTATTTCGACCCGTCTCTGATGTCCTTAGACGTGGGAAACAAAAGAACACTGGGACATCAGGGCAGGGACTTGAACTATTGACTGACCTGCCAAATCCAGTTGGAGAGTGAGTTGCCAGAGTGATGTCAGTATGTGTTTAGTTATTTGGTGGCAATGTTGCCCCTGCAAAAGCATGCTACCTTTGCAACTCATACGTTGATTTCCACCAGAATACATCACTAGGATTGTGCTGGTCTGTCACATAATTTAATGGTAGGATACGCCCATGCAATAAAACAGCAGTACCACTCAAACACACCCCTGTATTTTAACACCAACACTACACAACAACACACTCCTGCATTCTAAATGCCAACACTGCATGCAAATAGGCTACTGCAATCAAACGGCAACACCACACACAACCATAGGACTGCATCCAAACACCATCACTAAAAACACACCTACCATCTCCAGGCCGGCAATGCGTGACATTTATGACACATTGAGGGCAGCATAAGGCTACATCCCACTCAAATACAACACCTCCATTCAAAAACCCAAACTGCATACAAACATACAACTGCATTGAAATGCCAACATTACACAAAAACACATAACTTCATACACACACACCTTTGCCATACAAAAATGCAGTTTTGCAGGGATTGCCAAATGGAAGATGCACAGCTGGCAAAGCACTGTGGAAGTTGCACAACAGTTGAGGATATACCTTTTGGCCACCCGTACGCTGTAGGAAGACCCTAAAATTCCATGCATCAGGGCCCTCTCTATATTGGTGAAGCCACCATATAGGACAATTCATCCATAATTAAAGTGAACAATATTCATAAACAATAGAAGTTTAAGATTATTGGGATAACTTGACCACAGAGGTCTTAGTATATTATTGCTATAAAAAACAACAAAAAAACGAGGTGCCCAAAGTGTTATAACACCATATTTATCTGCAGTGATTATGGTGCTTAGAGCACCACTTCAAATATTATTAGATAGTAACCAATATTTTTCAAGATAACACTGGAGCAATCCTGTAAGAAAGTGTTACCTTTGAAATGATATGTGCTGAATATTCCAAAGTAAGCACTTTACCAGAAATGCATTTTCCATATTCCTGTTGTAACTGTTGATGAAACGGTACAAAAACCTTGAGTGATGTCTTGTTTAGAATAATATAAGCTGGGTATCCCTTCCAATAATCCTAAAGGGTGGAGTGAAGTATAACATATTTAAGAGATGCTCTAGGGCTAACCATACCAGGGGACACCTATTCAAGGACTAAAAACCTTAGGGCCATTGGGTACCCCGTCTCTCTGGCCCATCATTCCACTTATTTCCCCCTAAATATGACCAGTGGACGCACAGTTATGTTGTCCAAAATGGCTATCCCCCACCCTTCATCCCAATAAGTAAATACCCTGCCTGCTCCCCTCCCTCTAATACATATTAGAAAGGGGGATGGCATAACCTGCTGTACAAAAAAATAGTAAAAAGAATAATTCGTATGTATTATCTCATCAAAGTCTTGATTGAATATTCATCTTATGTTGGCATGGGGTTCCAAAATTGAAAAGATTTTCAACCAGCAAAATCTTTTATATGTCATTGCCAACTTTAAGAGTCTACAATACTGTGGTTTGCTTGAAAAGGTTATATACATTGTGCAACATATATTTATATTCACACAAATACCTTTAATCTGTTGTTGCCATTTGAGTTATTGACAACCAGTCAGCTTTATTCCTATTGCTATTAAAACAAAGGAGTTCATTTATTTCTTGGTCTTTCCTTCAAGACTGCCTTATAAATTCCAACAATTTCAAAGTGTATTTCATTGTTTACCTCTATCAGCTCTATTGGGAAACTATTATGGGATTGTATATGTTCTTCAATGTAGAGAAAAAGAAATAAAAAAGCTGAATTCCATATTTATCTTTCTTATGAAAACCAGCATAAATATTCTTTTCTTTTTCAGTGATTTGAATCTCTGGTATAATTGAAATCCTCTAAGCAACAAGAATCCATTTAGCACATAAATAGGAGAAGCACTATGCAGTAAATCTAAAATGGATTTTTTTTAAAGCAAAATTACCCACTTCCACAACAACATAAATTATATAAATGTCTGATTTTACGCTAAGATGTCTTCAAACGCCATCTTTGCCTACTGGCTAATTTTACCGTCCGGTCATTGCAAAGGATATTAGATGATTTTGTCATGCGTCTGAATAGATTGGCAGCCAATTCAATTACCATATTGTAAATTAGTCTTTTTGGGATAATACTAGAATGACCAGATACCCTATGTTTTTTGGGGTATTCATACATACTGATGGATAGACCATGCAAAGCACTGACCAGCATGGTCAAATTCACATTCATCAGGAGTGTCCAAAAGGTAGATCCCTAGATTTTTAAAACTACAACTTCCATGGTGCTTTGTCATTCTAAAAACATTCTAAATGCATGCAAAGCATCATGGGTGTTGCAGCTCTACAACATCTGGGGATCTACCTTTCGGCACCCCTGAAATATTCCAGCCTTACCCGAGACTAGTGATAGTTATACTTCGGGCAGCAGCCTTTATTGCTGCCAATAATTCAATTTAAATCTTCTTAATGTGTAACTTTGTGTCCTCTATCTCGTTGTCTCTGTTTCTCTTCCTCTCTTTATACATATATTGGAAAAATGTTGCAGAATCTTCGACAAGAATCCCGTGCCTGTATAACCAAAGTTTGTATTTTACTTATTGTCATTTGTCTATTTATTAGACTTCCTGTCACTATGCCACTTCCCGAAATCTTTTTTTAGACAGCCCATTAGGGTTATAAGTGAGAACTGTCAGGACTTCAAAGTGAAATCAGACTAAATTTCAAACTTAAAGGACCACTATAGGGTCAGGAACACAAACCTGTATTCCTGACCCTTTAGTGTTAAAAATACCATCTAGCCCCCTGCTCCCCCCCCCTTGCGTCCATAAATATAGTAAAATTTTACTTGTATTCAAGTCTGCAGCTGCTGCCTCTGTCCCTGCTCTGCCTGCTTGGCTGACATCATCAGAAGTGATTATGTTAGCCAATCACAATGCTTTCACATATGATTGACAAGGAGGCAGATCAGGTGCAGAGCCATCACAAGTCAAACACAGCCCTGGCCAATCAGCATCTCCTCATAGAGATCTATTGAAACAGTGCATCCCTATGAGGAAAGTTTACTGTCTCCATGCCTAGGGTGGAGACACTGAATGCCAGTACTGCACAGTGTGCAACACTGCCCCATCAAGCACCTCTAGCAGCCATCTGAGGAGTGGCCAATGTAAACACTGCATTTTCTCTGAAAAGACCATATGTATAGTAAAAAGCCTGAAGGGAATGATTCTACTCACCAGGAAAAAAAGTACAATAAGCTGTAGTTGTTCTGGTGACTATAGTGTCACTTTAAGGCCAAAATACTGGGAAAATGATCCAAGTCAGCTATGCTCCCAATTCAACTACATTGCTGACAATTCTCACTTTCTTAATTCATCCTGCATGTGCTGATCAGGGGACAGGATATAAAAATGTACTATAAAAACAAGAAGTGATAAGTGATTTTTTTTTATTTTTTTTCATTTGAAATATTGTAATTTTTTTAATATAAATTTGCAGGTGAATGTGTGTCTGATCATCACTTGCACTGACCATGTATTAGCACTCATTATTTTTAATTGATCTGGTTTGTGACAGTAGACCAGTTAGGAAGAGAATGTTGGTTCGATGTTGCTGTGTGTAATGACTGAGCCCCTTTGTAAGTCCGGGGATTTGGTATATAATTATATTTCTGCCTTTAACTAGGGATGTATAGCTACGATTTCTCAAGCTACAATATCACACCTGTGAGCTTTTTAGAGAGTGTCAGTCAGTTTGAAATGTTATGCTCAAGATCATGTTGTCTGGGGACACATTATCACTGAGCCTTTCAGGTCTCCAACTCAAAAGCTCTGGGAAATGTCACGATGACCTTCTGCCTCAATCATTCCCCCTGTAATCTGTCTCTGCATTAGTAGAAAAGCATCGTCCATTGTGTCTTGTCTGAAGGCGCTCAGCATGACAACTTTCTTGCATGTATGTCATACTGTCGGAGAGGCCTTTGACAGACAGAGAGCAACACTTTCTGAAATAGAGAGAGTAAAATTAGACCATACTGCTATAGCATTCAGTTGGCTGCAGGACTAGTGATTTAGTAATTTCATTGTAATACGCCGTGGTAATGTAGTGAATTTCAGGTAAATATCTCGGTATGTATGTATAAATACACGTGTGTGTGTTCAAAAAAAAAAAATCAGAGAATACCAAGTCTTTGAAAATCAAATAAACCTTAACTTTTATTCCTTGTTGTCACAATAAAATATCAACGTTTCAGTTTTCCTTAGAAATCTTTCATCAGGACATTAACAGAACCGATTGAACACATACATAGATAGAAAAAATAAAAGAAAACGCACCTATTCACTGTGAATGGCGTGCTCGCCCCACCAACTAAGTGGCCTTCCTACTAACGATATGCAATTCGGCTTGTTGCTAAAGCAACCAAACGCCAAGCCCCAATCGACTACACTTGTGAACAAATATTAAGGTCGGCTGTCACTGCAGACTGACTGGTATATATATATATCACTAAATGATTTGTAATTTATTTATCTTTTATCTGGACAATGGAGTGTCCTTTTAATCAGCTCACATTTTTTTGTTTTCATGCAAACCAACAAAAATGCAATAACAATTATTTTAATATAATATATTGTTGAGAGACAGATTTTGACGTACCAACTTGATGAGGAGCCTTTCTATCTCTCCTATACTGATTCAAAATCCCTACCACTTGCATACCCCATCTCACCATTACAGCTTCTCATCTCCCCATTTCTCTTTTTATTTTTTTTCCTTTTTAAAAACTTCTCTTATTGCATTACCCTGTTGTAAATGGGAGAATGAAAATTAAGTGATCGTCGGATAGGAGGCATGATAAAGAAAAAAAAAAGAGTGTCAGGATGAAGAGAGAAACGTTTAAGAGAACTGGGAGGATAAATGAATGTAAAGGGAAAATTTAATATTAAAGGGACACTTCAGTCACTGGCCACTCCTCAGATGGCTGTTAGAGATCCTTCATGGGTCGTGGCTGCCTAAGATGCATCCAAACATTCAGTGTCTCCACGTTCTGCATGCAGACACTGAACTTTCCTCATGATTCATCGATTTATTTAATCTCTATGAGGAGATGCCGATTGACCAGGGCTGTGTTTGAATCATGCTGGCTCTGCCCCTGATCTGCCTCTTTGTCAGTATCAGCCAATCCTATGGGGAAGCACTGTGATTGGATCAGGCCACCACTTCTAATGATGTCAACAGACTGCTTGTTTTTCGGAGTCTAACAGCATGCAGAGTTACAGCTTCAATCTTATGGAGGCATGAGGAGCCCAGGGGGGCTGGATGGTAGTTTTAACACTATAGGGTCAGGAATACATGTTTGTTTATTTTACAGTGGACAGTGCTGACCTACATCATTGTCTTACAAATATTTTTGGACGTGTCATTTATTTTAACCGCATCTATAGCCACATGTCATCAAGAAGTTTTTTTCTACCATGGAATAAGCGTAGTTCACTAAGCCCAATATACCAATAGACACACCTGTCTGTGATTAATAACTCTGATTGTGAGGAGTACAAAGTGTGTTTTATATAGTGGTTGATTGCCACAATGGCACGATAGTCGCTAGGTCAGAAAGAATGGCAAAAAAATCTTTTATGGTAATTTCATGCTCTTACCTTCCTTCAAATTCTCCCTCTTGGAATTTAATGGGAACTGAAGGACGGATCTTCCAATGCTTCTGCTTCCTGCCAATCTCCTTTTGTAATGATTGTACATGCTATGGCATTTTGGTGTAATGATTGACAATTGTCAGAAAGTATATAAAGTCTATTCTATGCACTCATTGCCCTTTCATGGACTATGTTACTCTAAGAGAACATTCCTAGTAATAATCTGTGTTTGTAGTTTTGACCCTAATAAGTTTGCCTTTTTTCTTTGTTACTGTTACGGATATTTCTCTAATCCAAACTTGGCTGGTATACCTATGACGATGTCTAGTATTCTAACCCTGGCTAGTTATACGTACACAATGACGTTTGATTTAGACCGTTAACCTGCTTGAATGCATCTTTTTTTTTCACCTCTTCAGAAGCATTCAAAGGATTGGAAAAACATATTTTCGATCATTCCTTGTAAATTCTGTACTGTACTCCGTAAACAAGGTAATCTCATTACTGCCGTGCACTCTGTGAACCAAATGAAGTATTTCAATCTGTTTTCATTCAAACAGTCTATTGAATGGCTCTTGTAACTGTTGAGAAATCTACACAAGCCTCTATTAGTATTCAACATTCTCCTGAGTAAAAAACTAACAATGGTTACTAACAACATTTTTACCACAACTACATCTTTGTGTCAAATATTTTATTGTTGTGATGCACTTAGCCATATATGTAGTTTAGTTTTTATTTTTATTGTATTTTAAAAAATCTCTACTTTTGAAAGATGTGCATCTTGAAAGGCACTGTGCACCTAGGTAGCATGTGATGACGAGCATATGATAAGTCTGCGATTTGCAAAAATTGTGATGTCTGAAAAAGTTTTAATTTTTTTTATTTTTTTTAACTATTTTTTTTTATGGAAAGGTTTTATAGTTTACATCAGTATATGCAATACTTTTATAATGAATACAAGTAAAATAAGACGTATATAGATGTACATAAGTCAAAGATACAAGAAAAGCAAAAAAAAATAATAATTTACAATAATAACAATACAATTGTTTCATTATAATTTTATTTTATGTATAATTAACATTTAACCTTTTAAGAAAAGTGGAGAAGATAAAAAGAACATTTTACTACATAAATAAATACATAAATAAATAAATAAAGGGGAAAGAAAAGGAGAAGGGGAAGAATTTTTATTAGTTTGTGCTTAAAAATTAGAGATGCAATGTGATTAATGTTTTTTTTGCAAGTCTGTTTATATAATTAGTTTTAAACCTATTTTCTTGAAATATGATACAATAAAAACCAAACACTTTGAATGTTGATTAAAACATTTGAGTGCTTATTTATCATCTATTTTATACATTTTTGATGCAATACCTTTAACACCTTTATGCCATCCAATCGTGCATTGCCACAAGTGAAACTTTATTTTTTAGCGTCCAAATTTAGATGTGCATATTACATTTTAATACTAAAGGTAGATTATTAATCCTTAATTCTGCGGGTATATATTTTGTAAGTTTTACATGATATCTAATTATATTGTATATCGAAGCAAATTCTCCGCACATAGCAGGCAGCATTGTTTACCTTGGCTCAAATCCTTTCTCAACGCCTAAGTAGCGTACAGTATATAATCAATGTTCTGTGCAAACAAGCAGAATCTGCTGGAGTTCCAGACAATTAGGTCACCTAATGCACTTGTCGCTGTCTGGTGCATTGATCTTCTCTGCTGTCTGGAGCAGGACATCTTCACAACCTACAGCAAGCTTTACATTAACTCATTCATTAGTTTCTTATAAGAGCAATCCCCTGCCGTGAAAGCCATGTCAATCATTTTGCATGATTTCTTTTTTTTTTATATGAGGCATATAAAAGAAATACGTCATGCAGAGAGAGTAAACACACATCTTCTATTCATTACAGTGTTTTCCATCTAAGTGTATAAACCACTCGTATGGTAATCCTTATGCAGAGGACCTAAGTCCCAGGTACGATCATTAGTACGTGGGGTACTCTACCAGACTCTAAGGGATGGGGAACACCAACAGAGATATTCACTCAATGTGAATTGTAAGGAATTCAAAATTAATGTCAAATGTTAGACCAAAGCAGACAAACAATAACTCAGCTACGTTTTTAGCTACTTTGATCAAAATAATTTGAAATTCTCTTTTCACTTTAGTAAACAACCCAGAAAAAGTTCTTTATTGTGTCCTGATTTGCTATTTCTGTTTTGGTGCTTGGTGATCTCCTACTAACCTGAAAAAGAATAAGAATTATTTTTGAATGATGCAAGTAATCATATATTAATTAGAAATAGTTTCTCCATTGTATAAGAATGTTTTTTGTTAAAAGCTTCCTGTGGAGAAATTGATTGAGAAGAGGTGTCAGGTTCCTATCCTGACAACTAAGTTAATGTTCGTTTAGCCCTGTTTCTTTAAAAACTAGTTCCAGCTCTGCATCACTAGTGGCCTGTCTAACCACTTACCTTGGATTTCACCTTATATAGAAACATAGAATGTGACGGCAGATAAGAACCATTCGGCCCATCTAGTCTGCCCAATTTTCTAAATACTTTCATTAGTCCCTGGCTTTATCTTATAGTTAGGATATCCTTATGCCTATCCCACACATGCTTAAACTCCTTTACTGTGTTAACCTCTACCACTTCAGCTGGAAGGCTATTCCATGGATCCACTACCCTCTCAGTAAAGTAATACTTCCTGATATTATTTTTAAACCTTTGTCCCTCTAATTTAAGACTATGTCCTCTTGTTGTGGTAGTTTTTCTTCTTTTAACCCCTTAAGGACTGGACTGTTTTTGCGATGTAGTACATTTGCGACCAAGCCTCTTTTTACACTTTTGTGGTGTTTGTGTTTAGCTGTAATTTTCCGCTCTCTCATGTACTATTCCTATACAAATTATATGTTGTTTTTTTCAGGACAAAAAAAGTCTTTCTTTACATACCATTATTTATATAATCTCATGTAATTTAATTTAAAATAAATAAATAAATATGATGAAAAAAATGACTGGTGGCAGTCTCCCCACACCGGGAGCACCACCAATCGCTGCCGGGGGAACGACGGCGATCGGGTAAGTAACTAAGACCGTTAGCACGGTTCAGGACCGTCACCGGTCGGCAAGGCAAAAATGCCGATGACGGTCCTGAACCGTTCTCGGTCCTTAAGGGGTTAAATATAGTCTCCTCCTTTACTGTGTTGATTCCCTTTATGTATTTAAATGTTTCTATCATATCCCCCCTGTCTTGTCTTTCCTCCAAGCTATACATGCTAAGATCCTTTAACCTTTCCTGGTAAGTTTTATCCTGCAATCCATTAACCAGTTTAGTAGCCCTTCTCTGAACTCTCTCTAAGGTATCAATATCCTTCTGAAGATACGGTCTCCAGTACTGCGTACAATACTCCAAGTGAGGTCTCACCAGTGTTCTGTACAATGGCATGAACACTTCCCTCTTTCTACTGCTAATACCTCTCCCTCAAGCATTCTGAATATGAAAGAGGCGAATTACGCCTGAACAGACATATAGCGCAAATTCAAGTTTTTGTTTACGTTTTGTTTTGATCACAAAGTGTACATTTGGCTCAGTCCTTAAGGGGTTAATGTTACTCATTTTATCTACATCGGAAGGATTAAAGGCTGAGTCAACCCTGTCAGGAATTAAACCTGCGACCCAAGGGTTGAACAGATTCTAATGATGATGCATTAGCCCACTGAACTATCTCACCATCATCATCAACCTCACCTGCCTAATCTAATGTGATCTTGATGAGGCTTCACCCTGCTCACCACATGACCTTGACAATGAAGTTGATGCTCATCCTGAAAGACTTCAATTGTAAACGTTTCTGTGGACCTACGTTTCTATCCTCTAACCAGCTTTATTGCAACCTGTTCCAAACCAGCCTAACCTACACTTCTATACTCTAACCAGCTTTATACCAACCTGTTCCAAACCAGCCTAACCTACACTTCTATCCTCTTACCGGCTTTATACCAACCTGTTCCAAACCAGCCTAAACTACACTTCTATCCTCTAACCAGCTTTATACCAACCTGTTCCAAACCAGCCCAACCTACACTTCTATCCTGCTAACCAGCTTTATACCAACCTGTTCCAAACCAGCCTAACCTACGTTTCTATTGTCTAACCAGCTTTATACCAACCTGTTCCAAACCAGCCTAACCTACACTTTATCCTCTAACCAGCTTTATACCAACCCCTAACCTACACTTCTACTCTGCTTTATCCTGCCAACCAGCTTTATACCAACCTGTTCCAAACCGGCCTAATCAACACTTTTACTCTTCTTCATCCTGCCAATCAGATTTACACCAAACTGCATAACACCAATCTGGAATTTGCCTCTAATATTGCAAGGTGTTATTTCCATATGTTATTAGTCATCCTTCCAAGAGTGGGCATTTTGCCTAAACCTTTGTTTCTCTTATTTTCCTTCTCTCTATTTTTTCATTTATAAGATATCCTGCTGTATTCTATTATGTCCAAACTCACCAATAAAGCCTCTGATGTTAACACTGGCCAAAGTCTCTTACCTGACCTGCTCAAGATCATGACAAGAGGACTAAACCCCCACTAAGTCAACCACATAACGCTCCTTATAGTAGTCATGTTGGATCTCAAACGGGGGCTAAAAGTTCAAACCCAGGTTTCACCTGTAATCACTGGATGTGGTGGAATTAATGTCACTCTCCAAATTTAGTGACACCTACTAATGGGTGGTAGTTCAGGTTAAAATTTACAAGCAACAGTAATTTATTTTTTTCTTCGAATATTTTCTTTATACATTGCCGTTGAGGATCACATGAATATTGAAGACATGTGTGCCAACAGTCCTTTCAAGATGTTTGAGAATTAGTATAGGTGTGACAGTAGAATTAACAAAAAATTGTTTAAATACCATATGTAAGCAACCCGTTGCTTACATAATACTACATAACATAAACATGTTTTATTTGCTATAACAAATCACCTGTATTTCAGATGTTTTGAAGGATTCTGTGGCAGACAGCATATGTTGCATGCACCCTGTCCTATTCCCCCAGATGTTTGTCTCCTATGTACTTTACTTGGAATCCTTATTCCTCCCTTTTTTGGTGGAATGTAGAGATTACATAATGCAGAATCTCTCTGGGAGGGATAGATGGACTGACGAGCACTGATGGAGTTTTTGGCAGAGTATTGAGTCAATAATGGCTCAATATTTATTGCTTATATATAAATAAATGGTAAACTTCGATAAAGATATATCTCTTATATCCCTTATGGTAGTGAAGCAATATAATAAATACTCACAATTAAAATATCAATAAGGATATAGGTAAAGTGTTCACACTCAGTATGTAAACAAATGACACGCTCACAATACATCAAAGAACAAGGGTAATTAAAAATAAACAATAAAAATAGTAATAACAATGCACAAAGGTGTGACTAGGGCTGTAAAAACAAAGTGGTTTAGCTCCTAAATGGCAGATAATTTAGCACTGAAACTGCAGGGGCATCATCTGTTAGACATGTGCAATTCGTTTCGGTCCGAATATGAATTTTGACGAATTTCAGACAATTCGGACATTCGGGTACTTCCGAATGTCCGAATTGCCGAAGTGCCGAATTGCCGAGGTCCCGAATTGCGGAAGTTCTGAAGTGCCGAAGTTCCGAAGTGTCGAAGTTCCGAAGCACAGTATTGCCTAAGTACTAATATACTTACCCAGCGAAAGAAGAAGAATGTTACATTGTAAACAATTTTAAATAAAAATTATACAAACATAGCTAGGATTCAGCTGTAAGCATTTGCAACACTTACAACAATCAAGTAGCACACATTCATATAAAATGTAAGTTACTTGGCCAGTCAGTGTAATGACAGGAATGAATAAGTAGATAACTCCCTAATTCCCACGGTATTAGGGAGCTATCTACTAAAAGGCTGAAAGACCTAAATTGGTCTTTCAGCTAAATTTACTAATACTAAGAAAAGATTACTTAGTATTAGTAAATTATAGGGGCATGTCTATTAAACAGTGAGCAGCCTGGTATAGATTTACTTTGGGTTAAGCCTGTGGATGCTCACTGTAAAAAAAAAGCGGTGGGTGAGGGCCTTACAGTAAAATAAGGGGGAGGGACCTAATGTCCTCCTCCCTGGCCCCCACCCCTGAGCGGCGGGTGGGGGCCCTAAATACTAATAAGGGGGGGGACCTAATGTCCTTCCCCCTGGCCCCCACCCCTGAGCGGTGGGTGGGGGCCCTAAATTGTAATAAGGGGGGGACCTAGTGTCCTCTGTCCAGCCCCCACTCCTGAGCGGTGGGTGGGGGCCCTAAATACTAATAAGGGGGGGACCTAAGGTCTTCCCTCGGCCCCCACCCCTGAGCGGCGGGTGGGGGCCCGAAAAAAAATGTCCCCCCCAGGTCACTAGGGGTCCCCAAACCCCTAGTCACCCCCTTCCCCCCAATAAAAACTATCCCACTACCTACCTCCCTCACCCTAAAAACTAATGAGGGGGGGACCTTTAACTAAGTACCTGTAAAAAAACAAAAAAAACTTACCATTCGATGTTTTCTTTCTTCTAAAATCTTATTTTTTTCAGCCCCAAAAAAGGCCAAATAAAAAACCATAATAACTGACGCAATTATAAAAAAATAAAAAAATAATCCATCTTCACCCGGCGAGGGCTCCGCACAGACTGAGCTCTTATAAAGCCTTGTCCTGCCCTGCAATTAGGCTCAGAGCACTCTGATTGGTGGGTTTAAGCCATCCAATCTGAGTGCTCTGACAGGTAAATGAAGAGACTGACAAGTAAGTCTCTACATTTACCTGTCACAGCACTCTGATTGGTTGGTTTGAAATCCACCAATCAGAGTGCTCTATGTCATTTTATACAGCGTGGGAAAGTTCTTTGGAATTTTCCCACGCTCCCACGTCGTAGAGTCTGCTCGCCCTGATCTACAGTCTGCTTCCTCCTCCGATAATGTCCGCTTCTTCCTTCCATACAGCCTGTTTCCCCCCCCATACAGCCTGCTCTCCTGCGCGATACAGTAAGCACCAGCCTGCTGTTCTGTTTGTTCCATCATGTCCCCGCTCTCCTGCGCACAGCGTTCTGCAGATGCACATGGCAAGATAGTTAAAGCCAGGAGAGACAGAGGACAGGAAAACTAGGCCATGCCACATCACTAGTGGCGACTTTGCACAGCTGGTTCTCGTTGCTGACCTTGATGGGAGGAAGAGGTCACAAAATGGCAACTTCACCTGCCAGTGCCAGGTAAGTTTCAGCCGTGCCAATGATTGTGTGTGTGTGTGTGTGTGTGCCTGTTAGTGAGTGAACTTGTGTGTGCCTGATAGTGAGTGAACTTGGGTGTGTGTGTGTGTGTGTGGCTGCTAGTGAGTGAGTTTTGTGTGTGTGTGCCTGATAGTGAGTGAACTTGTGTGTGTGGCTGCTAGTGAGTGAGTTGTGTGTGTGTGTGGCTGCTAGTAAGGGAGCTTGTGTGTGTGTGGCTGCTAGTGAGTGAGCTTATGTGTGTGTGGCTGCTAGTGAGTGAGCTTGTGTGTGTGTCTGCTAGTGAGGGAACCTGTGTGTGTGTCGCTGCTAGTGAATGAGCTTGTATGTGTGTGTCTGCTAGTGAGTGAGCTTGTGTGTGTGTGTGTCTGCTTGTGAGTGAGCTTGTATGTGTGTCTGCTCCTGAGTGAGCTTGTGTGTGTGTGTCAGTGGGCTTGTCTGTTGGAAGCAAGTGTGTGTGTCAAGGAGCTTGTCTGTAGAGAGCATGTGTGTGTTTGCTTGTCTGTAGTGAGCATATGGGTGTCAGTGAACATGAGTGTGTGTGACAGTGAGCTTGTCTGTAGTAAGCTTGTGTGTGTCACAGTTTGTCTGTACTAAATTTGTTTGTGTACTAATAAGCTTGTCTGTGTGTGTCAGTGAGATTGTCTGTCAGTGAGCCTATTTGTGTGCATCTGTGAGCTTGTGTTTTTTTTTTGTGTCAATAAGCGTATGTATATCAATGAGATTACCTGTCTGTGAGGCTGTGCATCAATAAGCTTGTGTCAGTGAGTTTGTCTGTGTCTGCATGTTGATATGTTTACTTTTCCATTTTAGATATTTTGGCGAGGGGTGTTCATTAATATCCAAACTAGTGGCAAATTAATATCTGAACAGCTAATTTTTTTTTAATTTTTAGCCTTAATTTTGCCATTCAGATTTTGTTTTGCTTCAATTCAGAGAATAGTGAAAAACCCTGTGTGAATTCACTTTGAATTCCCGATAATTGATACATTGGTGGATAACCCTGACAGTAATTTTTGACAATTCACCTTAAAGACATCACCTCTTATAGAAGGTATATGTTTATTGATTAATTTACATTATAGAGTGAGGAAATGTTGAGCAATGCATATTTTTCTCATTTAATTTTCTCATTGTGAAAATATTTGGTTAATATATATATATATATATATATATATATAAACAACAGTAAAGCCTCAGGCTGAGCACCCGGCTGGTATTTACATCTATAGCTTGAGTGGAAAGTCAAGGACTTTCCACTGTATATATATATATATATATAAACATTGATTATGTAACTAAAAATAATGTATTATTTGTATTCATCAAAGTAAATATATTTATAATGTTATATAGAAAACTACTAACCAAAATTGACGGAGAATGCTACCAACTTTTAAATATTTTTTTAAAAATAACATCTTTATTTATTTCTAACATTCTAACATAGCCTCAGTTACTTATAAAACATGACCTTGCTCACTAACAGGCTGTATCTAGAAAAGGCTTGAAAAGTGTATCAAATAGCTATTGGAATGTGTTTTAGAGCAATGCCTCCAGTGGCTATATATGGTAATACATGTAAAAAAAAAACTGCCAGCCAGATACAGTATGTTCACTTTAGAATAGTTCACAAGGCAAACCTCCCAGCTCCAATTCTTGACCCACGTTGTCTGAATTTGTTCCTTGCTCTCAGTTGGCTCAATGGTATATAGTACTATGGATACTCATAAATTCCACAGCCCTGCAGCAGAAGTCCCTTGAATTCTGGCAATTATGGGTTTACGACGTGTTTAAATCAAACAATGGAACATTGAGTTTACTTTTCATGCCAGAGAAAAATATTTTCATTCTTAAAAAACACAAATGGGTCTATCCGCTAAATGCTGAATTAGTTAAAGCAAATTCAGTTACTTTCATTTAACACAATTCCATAGCATTTATTAATATAATTCCTCTGTGTATTCAATGTATCCATTCACTGTCAACCAAATGATAACCAAAAAGAGCTGAATGAACTCTATGGCTTTTTTTACTTAGGTCTCAATGTTGCAGTGAGATTCATTTGAAAATAGCTCAATTTGATTGCACCCGAATTTCCCCGTGACGAGAAATAAAATTAGATGCTAAAGTAAGAGTAACGTATGGAGGGATTTATGGTTAGTTATAGTTCGTTCCACCATGAAAACAGTAATTGCCTTAATTTTAGAAACTATTATATAATTTGAAAAAAATTCAGTTTCACTCCTTGTTTCAAGAGAGGATAGACATGATTTATAAATAGCAATATGCCAACTTTTAGCTCTTTCAACAAATGAAGGATGAGGCGTCTTCTCACATTTATTATCCAGCGAGACAGAAAATAATTACATTTTCAGGAAAGGAAACCAAGAGGCATTGCATTATCATTAGTACCCATTAATCTGCTTAACTAAAACAAAGATATTGATTTTCTTAAGTCAGTGAATATTCTGTATTTTAAATCGGAGGCAAATTTTGGCATGCAAACCCAAGACGATGAAACTAAATGGAAAGCATTTGTGACTGGTCACTACCTTGGTGATAACAAAGATAAACGCAGGGAAAGGATTATTATTATAGAGGGAAATCACTAAAAACGTGTGTGTGTGTGTTTGTATGTGTCTATGTCATTGTATGAGCATGTTAGCAACTGTGTCTGTCAGATGACTGTTTGCATGTATGTTTGTGTGTATGTGACTGTATGTATATGATGTATGTGACTGTGTTGGTTATTGTGTGTCTATGTAGGTTTCCACTTTTTGGTTGTGTGTCAATGCATCTATGCAACTGTTTATGTATGTGACTCTCTGACTGTGCATGTATATAAAATATATCATATTATAGACATCAAGGCACTTTAGGCATCATAAGAACTTTATATAATTGGAAAAGTTAAAGTGTTTAGAGTCCCCTGACGCAGGGCCATCTTTCTTATTGATTGGATCCTGGGCAAGCATATGCTTGGGCCCCATGGACCCTGCCTGCATGTATGTAGGGATTTATGTCCTTGTATGTATGTACTGTTACTATTGGAAAGCAGTGGTGTACTTGTGTGTAGTGTTTGCGATTGAATGCAGGGCTGTGTGTTTGTAAGTGGTGTTGGCTTTTAAAAGCAGGTGTGCTTTTGTGCGTAGAATTGTTGTTTTTTTATATTCTGGATTTTCCCCCCTAGTTTGTTGCAAAATTGGACAGTGCCTGAAATTGTATATTTTGCCTTCTTTTGGATGAAAAGCAAAAACAGAGAAAGGCTGAACTTGATGGACATATGTCTCTTTTCAGTCTATGTAACTAATATTTTGTAAAAAAAAAACCTCACCAATGCAAAGTTAAGCCTGGAGTGGTGTAAGATGTGGAAATAGATATGTACCGAGAATTCCTCTGCCTTCAGAGCAGGGCTGTTTTCTAGATTTTCATCACCAACATGTATTCTCACATACGCACAAAAATTAAATATCGGCCCCAGTGGAAGAGTCTATGAGATAAATTACATAACTGATTTTCAGTGGCCTCCACGAGCACAGGTGCATTGTATTTTCATGAAAATAGCTACATTTATCATGTTAGATAAGCCCTATGACATCATCCATCACACATTGATGGTTTTCAGGTAAAGCGATTGTTTGGAAAGAAATTTTAAAAACTTCCTACTGTCGCCTTTTTTTTTTTTTTTTTTTTACAAAAAAATGGTTTTAAGACAGTTAGGTAATTTTTAATACCGATTCCAAACATTATTAAGTCCCCCACAATTATTAGCTTGCAGATTGTAAAATTGCATTTTTATAAATGTTTGTTCGTTTTATATGTCTGTTTACAGAGCAGATATACATTTTGTTTTACAGCTATGTACATTTTTGGTTTGCAATTCACCCTTTACCCATTTATTTATTTTATTTGACTACTCCATCTTTCCAGTTTCCTTATTTCTCCTTTCACGCCTGCTTATTCTTTCTGATTGACCACAGAGATTATTAGCTCCTGGTTTTGAAGTGTTTCTGTGTAGGTAACCGCATGTATTATTGCGAACTGGACCCTTTCTGCCCTTTCCTCCTACACTTTAATTTTGTAAACTCGTAGCCCCAGCGAACAAAACAGAAAATCCTGAGATGAAAGACCTTTGAACGAAACCTCAAGCTTCTAGCTACTTTTACTGATTCCTTCTCGGAGAGCTCTGTGGATTAAACAGAGCAATAAAAGAGATGTCTACAACATAGAACAAGCTTAAAACCCAAGTAAATAAATAATAGGATAAAGACAAGCTCATACACTGCTGGGTTTCCAGGTCAGTGGGTTGAGGAGATGAAAATTCTTTGCATATTGCTAGATTTTACTATGTGTCTGAGACAAATGTCAGCCTAAATGCAGTCAGCTGTGTGAGGTAAACTTGATTTCCTGAAACACACCCTCGGCTTTCAATGACATGAAGGTAAAACAGCAATCTTTAGGCATGTCTCACGTCTTTTTTCTTTTATTACTGTTCTTTAGCTATCTTAATTGCCTGGTTTAGATGAAGAAAATGTGTCCGGCTGCAAAAATTCTACGAGATACGTAATCCTACGAGACTGCTGATGTAGACGTAAGACTTACGAAAACATCAGTCTCCATAGCTACTCTGGTGAAAGTTTGTAATAAACATCAATGATGGGCATGTCACTTTTAAAGGCATTGCGTGCTTTGACAGCTTTTAGGGCCACAGAGGGCATGCAGGCAGCTGAGTGGATGGAGGGCAAATTAATCTTAATGACCCACATGTCTTGCCATCAGTAGTACTTCGATTTCCACTCTGTATGTGTAACCTGCTGGAAAAAGTGCAACGGCTAATCTCAGTCTGGCTAGTTTCTTGTAACTGATTGATTTATTTTTGCAGTGCCTCTTCAAGCCTCTGGTGGGTCTTTATGAAATTGTGTTTCCGTTTGTAAGATACGCAGGGTTGTTTACTAAAGTGAGAATTCGAAACGAATTACAAATTTAAGGCCAAGTAGCCAGTTTGGAGATACTGACCTTAAATTTGAAATTTACTTTGAATTCACTTTGAATTCTCGCTTTAGAGAATACCTGTCAGACTGCTTAATATCTCTGTAACTCAATGGTTCCTGCTGACGCAGTCAGTTGTAGGGGTTCATTCAGTGACCATAACTGTAACTGTAGCAAATTGAAAACTTTGTAAAAACTTGCAAAATTTAGGCAAAAATTGCTTGTTACAAAAAATTATTAAAACTTTTTCCAGGAAAAGTTAGCTATATAGTAATAACTAATTTAATCTGTTATTTTACATCTATCTATCTATCTGTCTATCTGTCTGTCTGTCTGTCTGTCTGTCTGTCTATCTATTATCTATCCATCTATCTATCTGTGTATTATCTATCTGTCTGTCTATCTATCCCTCTATATCTATTTCTATCACTGGCTCTGCTCCCAACACATCTTAATGAAGATAACAATTGTAAAATTCATTTTTTTTATACACAAAATTATCACAGGGTTATCGAATAAAGTGAGAAGTATGGGAATTCAAAGCGAAAATAAAATTTTAGGCCAAACTAGAAAAAATAAAAAAATAAAAAATATTGAAAAAAAATCAGTTAGACTTCCAGCTCAGACACCTTGTCCTTGAATGTAAAAGTTTCTTTAAATTTATTTGGAATTCCCGACTGGTCTCACTTTGGAGAATAACCCTGTATTCTAGGTATAAATGTATCTGTCACCTAGTTAGAAAGTCAGGATCTCAATGTCAACGTTATATTGGAATATTTTAATTGTGAATGAAAACTTTACATTACTCTCAAACTCTGAATGACATAATGCACATGGCCGAACATCACATCATTTGTGAAAAGTGAAATACACAATAATGGGTATGTGTGTTAGCGGTAACGGCTACAAAGCACCTGATTGGGGACCCCTTATACCACTCTAAAGAATTCTAAAAAATACATACAGTAGGTGGAACACACATCTGATGATTAAACATTGAGCCAAATCTCAGCATATGGCTTTCATGGGTAGTGCAGAGGAACTCTTAATAGGATGTCCCCATCCTTCTTCCAGCTGATACTTGTGTAGCCTTTGGATTTTGGAGTAATGATGAGATGAGAAATCTTCTCAAATGTAAAAGACTTTATTAGGTAAAATAAAATGAAATAAGCACAATGCACCAGGTGCAAGAGAAGAAAGTGCTATATGGATGAAAATAAAAGTAGAAGTAAAAAGTCCAAATAAGTCCAGCTTAGTCCAATATTGGTACAACCTGAAGGCTTAGTAAGTCCGGTATGCGTCTCGCCCTATGGTGGGGGCTTCCTCAGTCGGTGTATATTGGGGGAGCCTCCTTGGCGACTTTTTATATCATACATTGCGGGCTCTTCTGGGTCAGGCTGTTCACCCTTGGAATGCATCATGCGTTCCAATTCACACGTCATGCTCTCCACTTCCGGGTCGCGTGACTTGTGTAGTTGAAACGCAAAGTCGGCGTCACTGGCACGCATGCGTATGACGTGTGCGTTCCACTGGGGTATTTTATTCATCCGCAGAAATCACGGTGTTAGACTTTATGTCTATAAATGAAATAGAAATGTATACATTTGATGGGCAGAAATATTAAAAAATATTACTATAACCGAATAGTACAATGTTAATAATAAATGAAAAGCCATCTTTGGGGTATGGAACAAGAGACAAAAATAACAACTGTGGGATGTGGGAAACTAAATGAAAGAATAATGGAATATTTTTAAAAAGAAGATAAAATGTTTGTATAATGTCCCCCCTCAGTGGATAATAATACACTTTTGTGAAAGGGAGATAAACAAATATTTGGTGCACCCCCTGAGTAATATATTAAAACTACATAAATGAACCATAGTATAAAAAGAATATACATCATATAAAATGATAACTATAAATTGGGAAACAAAAAATGGGTAAAAAATAAATCACATAAAAGTTGATTTAGAATTAAGATACAGAGTAAAATGAACATATCTGTATATAGTCCTTGAATTCTAATTAAAAGAAATGGCAGACCTCAAAATCTGAGTGTATGGACAAATTCTAACTTTTTTTAAATGTTCCATACCCCATAGATGGCTTTTCATTTATTATTAACATTGTACTATTCTGTTATAGTGATATTTTTTAATATTTCTGCTCATCAAATGTATACATTTCCATTGCATAAATAGAAGTCTAAGTCTAACACCATGATTTCTGCAGACGAATAAAATACCCCAGTGGAACGCACACGTCATGCGCATGTGTTCTAGTGACGCTGACTTTGCGCTTCAACAACGCAAGTCACACGACCCAGGGGTGGAGTGCATGATTTGTGAATTGGAACGCATGATGCGTTGCAAGGACGCATAGCCCGACCCGGAAGAGCCCGCAATGTATGATTTAAAAAGACGCCAAGGAGGCTCCCCCAATATACACCAACTGAAGAAGCTCCCACCATAGGGCGAAACAAGTATCGGACTTACTAAGCCATCAGGCTGTACCAATATTGGACTAATCTGGACTTATTTGGACTTTTTACTTCTATTGTTATTTTCATTTATATAGCACTTTCTTCTATTGCACCTGGTGCATTGTGCTTATTTCATTTTATTTTACCTAATAAAGTTTTTTACATTTGAGAAGATTTCTCATCTCATCATTACTCCAAAATCCATAAAGGCTACACAAGTATCAGCTGGAAGAAGGATGGGGACATCCTATTAAGAGTTCCTCTGCACTACCCATGAAAGCCATATGCTGAGATTTGGCTCAATGTTTAATCATCAGATGTGTGTTCCACCTACTGTATGTTTTTTTTTTATTACATTATTTGTGTATTCTTTTATCAGCAATTGATGAGGTTTTTGCATGGCTTACATTTTTTATTTTAGTTAAAACAAAATATTTAAAATAATAAAATGGATATATTTGGAGTTGATACGATATATAATTGCTTTTGCCAGTATTTCATGTAAAATTACAAATTAGTGCATTAAATGTTCCTTCAACATATAAAAATGTTTTCAATTAGCAGTATTGTAAGTATTTCCCCTTACAACTTGTAAAATAATTTTTAATTATTTGTGCTGTTCATTAATCACTCATTAGGCATAAGCAGATGGCGTCATTGTTTATTTTAGGCTTGAATGAATGACTCACTGGATGCTACTGCCATTGTTAAAATGTGGGTTGACATAGATGGTAAAAGGAACAGGCATGGCAACATATGGAAAGAAGTGCAAAGTGAAATAGGGAGTGGGAAGGTAAAATGTGATATGGAAATTCACTAACATTCCACACAAACACACTCCTGCATTCACACACATTGCACTCCACACAAATACACCCATACATTCAACTGAAAACGTTTCACACATATGAACCCGTGAATTCATGTACACTCCTGAAATATTACACACCCTTACACTCCACATATAGATATCTTTGTATTCGCAGACGCACGCACACAGCAAACAAATATAATTCTGCATTTACACACACTGACACTCTAGTGCAGGTCATGGCATTTTGGGGGTAGTATGTACATTTTAGGCTAATTCTGGCTAAAAGTTCAAGACTTGGCATAGTGGGAGTTGAACAAACCCGGGGCCATGCCAGTGTCACTCAACCAACTGGAAAACTGGAATTACATGCTGGTGTGTGGGGGCCATTGGTAATCGTTGTTAATCAAGTGTCCCCATTATACTACATGTCCTCCTTCCCTATCTGTGTGGCAAGTCTGCCCCCATCAGGTGCAAAGAGGCTCCCATAAACTCTAGAAATAACAACCATGTGAAAGCTACGTAATTGGACTTTCAAGGTTACAATGGACAAAAAACATCCATCAATTCTTTCTTTTTTTAATGAATTCCTCTATAATTAAAACCACTAGTACATGAAATAAATATCCAAAATATCCTAATATAACATGTTGAATGGGTTAATTGCAATCCTTAACAATACGTTCTAGTCAAGCCAACCTTACCATACTGCATAAAAGAATTCCAAAAAGCTCTGTGCTGCGTGAGACGAGGCAGTTTACATTCATGTTCCAATGTGTGTTTTTCTGTTATTTTTCTATCTTGTTGCAATGTAAGTACATCACTTGTCATGATGTCTCATCTTCTGGGATCTGTATGATAGGAGTATTCAATGTTCCACTGCTTACACATTTTCATAGGAATGCTATGTATTACCTAGTTGCCATAACAGGACTTGTACACACAATGTCAATAGACACACCCAAGCTTTTCCAATAACAAATATTGAAAGAAATACAATTAAACTGCTTTTGTGGATTCTCATTAGCAAGACATAAATGCAGACCTTTATCCAGCCGAAGCTACAAACCAGCTGACATTCCTCTAAAACTACCGTATATACTCGAGTATAAGCCGAGTTTTTCAGCACATTTTTTGTGCTGAAAAAACCCAACTCGGCTTATACTCGAGTCAGAGTCTGTATTATGGCAATTTGCATTGCCATAATACAGACTGGGGGGAGAGGGGGGCTGGCAGAGCTGTACTTACCTGTCCTGCAGCTCCTGTCAGCTCTCTCCTCCTCCGCGACGTCCCTTCAGCACCTCGTCAGCTCCCACTGTAAATCTCGCGAGAGCCGCGGCTCTCGCGAGACTTACACTGGGAGCTGACAGAGGGAGCTGCACAGACCGCGCGGAGGAGGAGAGAGCTGACAGGAGCTGCAGAACAGGTAAGTACAGCTCTGCCAGCCCCCCTCTCCCCCCACTGAACTACCAATCCCACTGGACCACCAGGGAAGGAGCCCCCCTCCCTGCTATGTATCAAGCAGGGAGGGGGGACGAAAAAAAAAATTAATAATACAATATTAAAAATAATAATAAAAAAAATATAATAATATAAAAAAATAAAAAATAATAATTAATACAATAATTAATAATATATCAAAATGCCCACCCCACCAACACATACACAAACACACACTGCATCACACTTCATTCATATACACACACTGCACTCACACACACTGCACTCACACACACTGCACTCACACACACTGCACTCATACACACACTGCACTGCACTCATACACACACTGCACTGCACATCATGCACACTGCACTCATATCATACACACTGCACTCATATCATACACACTGCACTCATACACACTGCACTCATACACACTGCACTCATACACACACACACTGCATTCATTATATACACACACTGGAAATAAATATTCATTAATATATACACACATACAATTAATTAATATATACGCACATACACTGCACTCATACACACACACACTGCACTCATACACACACACACACTGCACTCATACACACACACTGCACTCACACTGCACTCATACACACACACACTGTACTCATACACACGCACTGCACTCATACACGCACTGCACTCACACGCACTGCACTCACACGCACTGCACTCACACGCACTGCACTCATACGCACACTCTGCACTCATACACACACACTGCACTCATACGCACACACTGCACTCATACGCACACACTGCATTCATACGCACACACTGCATTCATACGCACACACTGCATTCATTATATACACACTGCATTCATTATATACACACACTGTAAATAAATATTCAATTAATATAATTTTTTTAGGATCTAATTTTATTTAGAAATTTACCAGTAGCTGCTGCATTTCCCACCCTAGTCTTATACTCGAGTCAATAAGTTTTCCCAGTTTTTTGGGGTAAAATTAGGGGCCTCGGCTTATATTCGGGTCGGCTTATACTCGAGTATATACGGTAATTTTCTTGGTGTTATAAAGCAATGACTTGTCATTACCAGGATGGTTTGGCTTGTTTTAAAAATTCCATACCCATTTTATTATTGCTAAGGGATGTATTGAATTTTACATTATGACATTTTACTTTTTTTTTTGTGGCTGCTTATATAAAATTTCGGGGAGGGGGAAATAAAAACGTAAATTTGGGATTATGTAATGTATACAGTTATAGTTAAGTCACTTTCAAATGTCAACTCATTTCCCATTGGTCTTTCCTCCTTGACTTATAATGTGATTTTACAACCTACTAATGTTTGAAGAATTTTGGAATTTGCTAATTAAGAAGTATGTTAAGATTAAAAAAGCTTAAAGGGACCCTCCAGGCACCAGCACATTTTTTTTTTGTATTTTACAACTTTTGGACTAAATAATAAGCTGTAGTTTATGGGTGCTCAATTTTGTTTAGGTTTGTAAAAAAAAAATTGTTTTGCAGTATACTTCATTTTGACCCTGTCTCCTCTTTCCCACAACTTACATTCTAAAACTGTTCCTTATTGCTCATTCCCGTACCAGCCTACAGCTCCCTTCTGTCTCGCTGTCACGAAGAAACTCGGCAAAACTTTCTATATAGTTTAATATAATCTTAAAGGGGTGCTATCACTCATCTGGATTAAACCATTGAAAATCCTCTGATACCTTATGTTATCCTTTCTATGTTATGCTCTCTTTTCATTCCAATTCAGTCAGGGCATAGCCTAGGCACACAATGCAAATTAGGCATTTATGTCAAACAGTAGCATATTAAGAATGCTGAGAAGTGACTGTTCCCCTTTTAAAGCGGCACTACCGCCTTCTGGGAACTTTGCATAATTTTCAAAGCCCCCCTATGGGAACATCGCTGCTGGTAGTCCAGTGCCTGTGGGTGATGGAAAGGTGGGTAATTACTTAATAAAACCTGTCTTTGTGGGCACTGACATCTTCTTCTGGCTGCTTCTCTTCTGCCAACATCATTGCTATGCTCTCGCACATGCCCGAGAGTGCAGCTTTGAGATATATGGAGGATCCCATGAGATTGCAGGATCCTCCATAGACACAGCTAATATCTCTGCAGCTCTCAATGGTGATGGCTGGGAGATGGTTACTTCTATTCGGCGGTAGCTCTGCCCAGGGTCTAGAAGTGTCAGGAGTAGGAAATATACTGAGATAAAATAGTTCCTACTTTGTCTCAAGATATCATTTGACTGATTTGAAATTCCAACACATTCAGAATGAGTATTTCATAAAGATTGTATCTCTATGAAATACTAATTTAGCAGTGGGAAGGGGGCAGTGCTGCTTAAAATGCAGCTGGTTTTGTTTGAAGTTGTTTGGAATGACACTGCATTTCATCCCTTTGTTGCAAGGTGTTTTTGATCCAGTTACTTGCTAACAGTGGCTACCTCCCACAGCTTTGGTTATGTTGTCTTCTCCACACTTTGTACATTTCTCTAAACCATGTTTGACCTGAAGGAATGATCGGCTGTAGAGTTTGATTTTAGGAAGCCTAGTTACGTTTGTGACAATCTGACAAACATTATGGTTTTGTTTGATCATCAGCAAAAAATGAGAACGGTTGACCTTGACGGACTTCTAGCTTAGAACATGGAACAAGGGAAAATTCAATTGCCATTTTGTTTACCAAGCCATTCAACACTTTATGACATCATGTGTGACTTTCCTTTATGTATGGGAATAGGATGGACCATTTTGTGGCCGTCAAGTACCCAAATTTATTTTTTGGGTTATATTTTAAAACAATTAGTAATTTTACTAATTCCAAAAATATTTATAAAATTGAGGTCTTCCCAAATATAATTTATTTAAAAAAAAAAAATGGGCATGGCTTTCACATGCTCTGATTGTAGAGAGATGCCCAAGCGGATAGTAGAGAACTTTATTATTAATTTATTAGCAGATCAATGATTACAAGTAGCCAAGGTTCTAGCTATTTCATGAAAAAAAAAAAAAAACTGAAACAAAAATGTCTTTCACTCACTTGCTAAGGAGCCAAAGACCTGCATTAATAATGTTAATGCCACAGGGCCCTTCAGAGTATTTAAAAATTTATAGAATCCCATGACTGCAATTATATTATATTGAAACAGGTTCCAGAAAGTGCTTTTAGGGAGCGTTGCATGTTGTCCAGGACAAAATATCCTGATCAGGAGCAGCTGGGCCTAAATAGCTCAATAATTACCTTAATGATTAGACGGCTGAGGGATTAACAAATTTTAAAGTGTATTATTTAGCAGCAGTCACTAAGTTTAAAGTATTCTTAGAATGTATAGGGCCAATTAGATTCATATAAATGAATCTGAAAGATGGCCTTACAAGAAGGATACCCGTAAAAATAAGAATTACTTCCAGAGGAGAAAACACATTGGTAGCTGTGAAAGATGTGCTTTATCGCTTGAGTAGATACTCACGCTAACTTCACCACCTTCAGAAATGTATTCCTTAATATCATTCATTACTTGGGTCATTCAGAGTGAAAAAAAAAAAAACAAAAAAAAAAAAAAAAACTACAAAAACAAAACAGAAAGAGATCTAAATTAGAAAGCCACAAAAGAAAGATTTAGATTACATTTCAGTAACCGGATGGCAATCAATAAACGCTAAGACAATGCAGAACTTTAAAGAAAGGAGGTAAATTAATATGTAATGATTAGGGCGCAGAGTTAGAAAGTTTCTATACTATTGACTAATGAAATGATAGGGCTAAGACTGAGGTCTTCTCGAGAAATAAGAAGACATTCTTTTCAGAGATTCTTGTAGAAGCTTCCTTTCAGGGCCGTCGCATTAAAAACCATTAATGAATGGGCATGCCAAGGGGGAAAAAAAGTTTTCAAGTCACTGGCATCTGTGTATTAGTTGCTGTTTAATAGCTTTTCTATAGGCATTCAAGCAGTTCCAAAATGTTAATTAGTGTGACACACAAGCAAATGACACCGTCGGAAGAAATGGATAGGGAAATAAGTGTGCGATATGAAATAGCAGTATATTGTGTTTCACTTTTGTGCTAATGGTATTAGAAATACAAGAATCTGTGAGCAAGAACTGTTTTATTATATATATGTATATATATATTGC
This sequence comes from Pelobates fuscus, assembly GCF_036172605.1. Taxonomy (NCBI): domain Eukaryota; kingdom Metazoa; phylum Chordata; class Amphibia; order Anura; family Pelobatidae; genus Pelobates; species Pelobates fuscus. The sequence continues at coordinate 110,365,041 of NC_086327.1, read as the reverse complement.
CATAACGACGAGTGACGGACCTTGTCCGTCACCCGTTAAAATTAACCCCAGATCGCCGCAATCTCGGCGATCGCGGGGTTAATGGTGCTCCGGTCTGCCTCCGTATTAGAGGCAGACCGGGAGCACCGGATCGGGCTGTCCCAGCACATGTGCTGTGTATACTCACCTTTCGCCTCCCTGCACTTCCGGGTTCACTGTGAACCTATTGTTCCTGTAAGTTTATTTGTAACTGTCCTATTTATAGTTAAATCCCCCTCTCATAATATTGTAAAGCGCTACGGAATCTGTTGGCGCTATATAAATGGCAATAATAAATAAATAAATAAATAAAGTGCAGGGAGACGGATCATCAGTGATCCTGCCCCCTGTTGGTTAAATATAATAAATAAATAAATTTAAATAAAAATCCCACCCCCCTTTACCCATTTTAATAAAAAATTAACCCCTTCCCTGCCAATTGATCACTGACTACATTGATCAATTGGCAGGGATTACATTTTACTATGATCTGATTTTTTTTTTTTTAACCCCTGAGGGTTAATTCTTTTTTTAACCCACAGGGGTTAAATTTATTTTATTAATTAATTTAAATATTTTAAAATATAAATTTAGCTAGCTGGGGAGGGTGGAAGTTAGTGGGGAATTGGGGGATTTAGTGTTAGGCTAACTAGGGGTTAACGTTAAAAAAAAGTTTTAAAATAAACTTTAAAAAGTAAAAAAAATAAGAAAAAAAAAGTTTTAATAACGTTTAAGTAGAAAAAAAAAACCTTTACCCAGTCCAGATAAAAATTAACCCCTTCCCTGCCAGTCGATCACTGCCTACAGTGATCAAAATACAGATCACAGTAATTTTTTTTAACCCCTGACGATTAACTTTTATTTATTTTTTAACCCTCAGGGGTTACATTTATTTAATTAACTCATTTAAATATTGTATAATTAAATATTTTGCTAGCTTGGGTGGGTGGGAGTTATGGGAAAATGGGGAATTTACTGTTAGTGCTGCTTACTGCTAGTTAGGGGTTAACTGTAAAAAAAATAAGCTTAGAAAAATGTTAAATCTGTAAAAAATACGTTTTAAGAAAGTTTAGGAAACTAAAAAAATTAATAAGCAAAACAAAAGTTTAAAAAATAGTTTTAAAAAGTTTAAAAAAGTTTAAAAATACAATTTAAAAACGCTCATTACCACTACACCTGGAACAAACTAGAGAAAAAATTATCCCACGCCAAGGTTCAAAATATGCCTTTTGAATTACCCCAGGGTGTATTCTTTAATAAATAGTATGTGTTTGTGGGGAAGTTTCAATAACCAACCATCAAAACTACTCCAAATTGGAACATGGACAGAGTATAAAACTTCAAAGTTAGAAAAAAACTGAATGGCTGCGTCTCAAATGTGCCCCTTTAACATCCACATATACCTGACAAAGGTACATACGGGGGTATTGCTGTACTCAGACCACATAGCTGAGCAACATATGAAGTATTATACAGTGGTAGCACACATAAGGTTTGCAAAATATACTGTGCAAACTCACTTTGTGTGTCAAAATGGCAGAAAAAACGCTTATTACCACTACACCTGGTACAAGCTAGCGGAAAAATGATCCCACGCTAAGGTTCAAAATATGCCTTTTGAGATACCCTGGGATGTCTACTTTAAGAAATGGTATGGCTTTATGGGGTATTTGGATTATATAGCCTGGTTTAATACTCTAAAATGGGACATGGGCACAGCGTAAAAATGTAAAGTTTGAAAAAAATGGAATGGCTGTGTCCCAAATGTGCCCCTCCGATGTCCACATATACCTGGCAAAGGTACATACCGGGGTATTTTTGTACACAGCAGACATAGCTGAGCAACATATGAAGTATTATACAGTGGTAGTACACCTAAGGTTTGCAAAATATACTGTGCAAACTCACTTTGTGTGTCAAAAAAGGCAGAAAAAACGCTTATTACCACTACACCTGGTACAAGCTAGCGGAAAAATTATCCCACGCTAAGGTTCAAAATATGCCTTTTTAAATACCCTGGGGTGTCTACTTTAAGAAATGGTAGGCCTTTGTGGGGTAGTTTGATGCTTGGAAATTGCACATAGGCCCAGCGTCAAAATTCAAAGTTCGGTAAAAACTGATATGGCTTGGTCTCCTATATGGCACAGTAGCTTCACAAAATAGTGCCAAACACATTCATTGTGGGGGTCTTTTTACTCAGAAGACTTAGGTGAGCATAATTTGATCATAATTTGAGCATAAACTTAGTGGCACATATGAAATATACAAAATGCCCAGCAAAAATGCAATCCGTATGTAAAAAATGCACAACATTTTTTTTTACCACATACTTTGGCATATATTGGTGAAATAATGGGGGCATGTTAAGGCACAATATGCACCTTATGAGATACCCTGGAGTGTCTACTTTTACAAATGGTAGACCTTTGTGGGTTTTTTTTTGAACAGACAAACTACTATAATACCCCAAATGGAAGCATAGGCTCATTAAATCCGTCTCTCAAAATTCGACTGTGAATACTGAAAAGGACAGGTCTCCTATATGGCACTGTAGCTTCACAAAATAGTGCCAAAGACATACAATGGGGGTGTCATTTTACTCAGCAGATGTAACTGAATACAAAATAAAATGTTGTACAGGAATAGCACACACCAACTTTACAAAATACACATGAGAAGTTCTTTGTTATAAGTTTGTGTGCCAAAACCCCCAAAAACACAATTTTACTCCAATATTTAGCAGAGGTTGGCGGTGAAATGGCTACCTAGAAAGTGTCAAAACAACCTTAGGTAAATAGCCTGTGGTGTCTACTTTATATAAATATATACTTTTGTGTGACAATTTTGTTTTCTTTTATGGCTATTAAGCTTACAAGACAAACATACCAAATTCTAAAATCGCTCCACTTTAAAAGTTTATTTTACTCCTTGTGCTTTGTGACCTGTAACTACCAAAAAAAACTTAAAATCCCAGACACATCATATATTCTGTAAATCAGAACAACTAAATGAATTTATTTTTAATTACTTTCCTTAACCTGCACTAATTGTGCACACATTATTATTGCAAAAATTGTAAAAAAAACTCAAAAGTTTTCATTGTTTTTGGATTTTTCTGTATTTTTTTTATAATTAATAAGCATTTATGTATATATATGTTACATCAAATTAAAGCCCTTTCTGTCCTTTAAAAAATGGTATATAATATGCGTCGGTGCAATAAATTAGTAAAATGCAAATTGCAGTTGAACGCAAACAGCAAAAAATGCTAAAAATGCCGTTGTCATTAAGTGAAAGACAAGCTTCTGAAGTTCTGTCCTTAAGGGGTTAAAACAGCAGTGAAATTAGAATTGGAAGTGGCACAAATAGTTGTTTTTCTTTCAAAGAGTATTATCGTCTATGTCATATTAATGTTTTTTTATAATATTATTCCAAAATAATTCCAAAATAAACGTTAATTACTAAAGTAAGTATTGTCAGGAAATCAAAGTGAATTTAAAATGTAGGATCAAAATAGCGGAATTTGAAAATTTGTCCAACTCAACTATGCTTCCAGTTCAGGTATTTTGACCTTGTAATTTTCTTTGATTCACTTTCATTTCTTGTCAATTCTCACTTTAGTGTCTCTATTTAGGGAGAACTATGCTAGAAATGCCTCTGCCATGTGTTCCTGGAGGGGGCTGCTGGCTAGCCTCCTACCCAAAGACTATGTACCCTGCAAAAACCCTGTTAAAAGACTTTGGTCATGTCATGTCCCTGTAATGTTCGGGAACCGAACAGACGCATGAACCATGGACCACCCGGAAGCTTGATAAACCCTATTAACACCTTGTAACGGTTCTCACCTCAGTGTTCTAATTGTTCGTCTGGGTGGGCGCAATTTGTATGAACGACCACAAGGTGGCAGCCATCTTGTTCGCATGAACGCAGGCAGCGGTGTTTGGTCGTCGAGTTCATGGAACTAAAATCAGACACTGAAACTCCCGAACACCGCTGGACTTCCATCATCGCCTGAGTTAGGTTCTGTAGATCCTAGAAGAACACTTTTCGGTGGAATCGTTCACCTAGATGAGCGGAACAAGCTCCACGGTTCAAATATAGACTATGTTGAGTAATTCTTTTCTTTTTATGTTACCAAAGTTGACCGACCGCTAGCACTGACTTCATGGAACTATTTTGGGCTTAAGCCATGTGTGCGGTCAATCAAAAAAAGACTTCCATGAAAATCCCGAACCCCTGAAACAATCTGGGTGATTTTTGGATATGTTGGTCACCCAGGTTGGGGCTATCTGGGGATGTGACTTTTGTGGGGTTTTCATGGTTTTTGGGGCTACTTTTGGGGTGTCGGTAAAATGTGTGTTTTCTGTGCCTGGAGATAATTGAGTTTGTACAGTTCCTGACTCAATTGTCTGTCAGGTACAGGGGAGGGTTTACCCTGTTGTTTTGTGTAGAAAACCCCTTGCATGGTCTTTGTCATAAAAGGCTGTCTGGGGCCCTGCATAAAACAATCTTACTCCCAGGATTAAGCCTCGACTCATGTGTGGGGGGTACAGCTCTACTGCTATAATCACTGCTATACCTGCGATACTCTCTTGGAGGAGAGGTCTTCCCACTGGGAGCTGGATCCAGGTGTTGGTCTAGGGTGGTAAGGGACAGCGAGACCCCAGCCAAGCTGCGGCGGCTAAGGGGGGGCTCCAGTGCTTATGGTGTCCGGTGTGGTGCTTATGGTACATGGTGATACTAGGAAGCGTGATTGGCGGAGGTACCCAGTCGGGGTACCAGGCAGTCCGCCACAAGGACAATCCCTATTCTGGGATCAAATTAATCTATTTCTCTTTTTCTGATATGAAATCCCTAATTTTAAGGAGCTTTGTATAATTTATTTTTATAACCGAGTTTCACAGCATAAAACAAACAGGAATGCGTCATTAACGTACAATAAATGTGTCATCTAAAATGTTCCAGTATATAATTGCCGATGGCCACACCGCTATAATTAAAAGATCCCCAAATGACCATTTTAATTTACCACCCAAACAATGCATTAAGATGAATGCATATAAAAGAACATATAAAACAAAGGTATGCACATGATAAAGTCAAGTGTACCCCCACTATCAAAACAAACACACCATAAAACAAAAGTGAATAACGGAAAGGTTTTTTTTTTCCTCACAGACACCCGGTCAGAAGTGGCTCAAAAAATGTAAAAAACAAACAAACAAATAATGTGTATAAACCGATGGCAAGGTAGAGCCAGTGACCAGCTAAAGTAACTGATATGTTAATAAAAACAGATCTCCGTAACATTAAGTGAATGACCGGTCCATTATATGTTCCTATGACTAATGTAGCTAAGTATTAAGTGTCTTACAAAGAAGGATGTAATAGGGCTAAACAACTCATAAGCCACTGCACTCAAGCTACACAGACTCCCAAAATATCTACAAACAACAAAACAGCTACAAGTAACACATTATCCTGCCAGTAGCGGTAAAATGCCTCCCCATTACTATTTACCGCCCTTATATTGTAGAGAGAGGCAGAGTCTAGTGAGTCTACAGAGAGAGTCACATTAATGCACCCTATCTATGACTGTCTGGCTGAATTACCTCGGCACCGAAAGAGCCTACCATACCACCCTATTGAGTCTCAGAGGAGGACAATTGTGAATTTAATCAGCTGTACTCTGACTAGGTTACTTTGGCTCAAATTTAATCTAACATACCACCATTATTACAAAGAAAACAGAACCCCCATAAATATCAACTAAAGTGAAGAAAGTGTTAAATGCTACCCCATGTGAGAAATAAAAAATGTTCTGACATGCGTTTCGGTGCTATAAATTGCACCTTCGACAGGAACCCAGCAATCAATCAACTTTTCAGGCTGGATGGATTGATGGATATATGTCTGAATTTGAAAGACAAAATATAGATTAAGGAACAGCGCACACACAAAAATACAGTTTTTAAATTTGACAAGGCTACTTAAAATCACCACTACTTAACTAATATTGTGGTGTAATGGTGACTTAACACAACATGGCCATATGGTGGAACTGAATCCCCATATTTGCTTGCTGAGATAGGGGATTTTAAGTAGCCTTGTAAAATGTTAAACGGTATTTTTGTGTGTGCGCTGTTTCTTAATCTGTATTGTGTATACTTTTTGGTCTCTACGGCAGCACCACTGCTGAGCAATGCATATTCCGGGTGTGCCCTCAATTCTCTTTTTTTTTTTACGGATATTAGACATGGTCTAACAAATTAGAATAGATACTATAACAGTATCACTGAGTGATAAAGACAGTCTGATGCTAGGACTGGTTCACACAGACAGTGCAACTCAAAGACAGACGGACAGTCAGATACTAAGACAATCTCCCAGGCTGAGACAGACACATACATACCAGACCAGCTCACAAGCCGTGGTGATTTACTGCCTCCTTCACCATCTTTCATAGTGAACAGCCAGACAGTCACAGTCAAACTTGGAGAGAAGTAATGCCAAAGGTTAACAAGCATTGCTGTAAAGCCATAGAAGAAATACGTATTGTTCATGTGCCATATACTAACTTCTAGTCATCCAGGCAAAGTGTGACAAGTAGGAAATAAATAACAAATGTTTAATTCTGGCTTTGGATGTACAATGCTTCCTATACCTGGAATTCTCTCCTGGAAAACGAAAACAAAAAGATATGTCATGCCCATAATTGCTTAAAGATTGTTGTAATTGCATCTCTGTTGAATTGTATACAACCCATGTCTCCTCTCTTTAGGAGAACGGTCTCTGAGACTCAACTCTCTTTCTCTCCACTTTCATAGGATCCTGCTTTTTTAGGGTTTAAACAGCGTTGATGTATTTGAGTGTTTCACAGAACTGTGTAAGCAATAAACACATTTGGTTATGAAGTCACCTAAAAATATTCTAGAATAGTCTTGGCCCAGCACCCATACTTCTTAAAACAAAGATACCCTTCTTTGGCCAGTTGAAGTGTTAGGTGATATGGTAATTACATGTTCTAACATCAATGAGCATTTATAACACTTGCGATTATAGTTACAGTTTAGATACAAAGGTATCTGAGAGGTGACATATTAAGAGACAGATACACTCAAGTTGCAGTGGATCATGGATAAAAAAGGGGTGTTAGGGCAAGAAAAAACTAAAAGAGATGGGTAAAGAGGTAAAAGTTGGGGAAAGATACTTAAGATGAGGGAAACATTTAGGATGAGTAGGAAGACACAAAAGGGAGTGCTAGGACAATAAAGACATAAAGTAGGACAAGAAAGACATAATGAGGCACTAGAAGGTAGGAGAAAAGGGTAGAGATATTCAAGGAAGCAGATGGAACCAAGGCATGTGATGATTACTTTGGAGGTGGGGATATGGCCGCAGTAATATTTGCAAATCTCTGCAGCACTAATGTATAGAATGATGAGACAAGGACAGGGAGATCACTGAACCACAGTCAGGTCCAGACTGCTCTTCAGATAAATTGAGCATGTTTCCTGTAAGCCAGGAAATTCAGCCCAGCCGCTGTTAATTTGTGCCAGGAACCTTGAACTCACACCAGCTAATGCAATGCAGCATGTTTAGTGTAAATCTGTAGATTGATGCATTGCTCACCTCACTAGAAATGACAGTGTTAAAGAAGTAGTGTATTTGTGAAATGGTTAGCAAATGAACTGAAAGAGCAGGAATATTTATTCACTAACCAGATATATTATAAGGGAATACAATGTTGAATTGGCAGCTGCAGAACCCAAATGGGTTGGAGCTGTATATCAATCAAATCACACACTGTAAACTAGACTACATGTCAACTTAACATATAACTAAAAGTTAAAAAGTTATAATAACGCACAGAACAGCCCAAAAAAGTATATGTTCCCAATGATCTTGTTGCAGGGACATCCAAAATGTACTTGGCGGCAGCAGGAACAAAGAGGTTTAATTTTCCCAAAATATATATTATCTTACAAATCCTAATTCTAAAGAGACATCCGAGAATATGTTAAAAAATACACTTTAATGAGAGAAAAAAAAAAGTTTTTTTTCTTTTTTGGTCAATAATTTATTATTAAGGTAAATACATTACCAAAAAAAAAACGTTCATGATCAATATGTGCAGAGGTGTTGTAGCATGTCACAGATGATTGGTAATATATTTTTAATTTAAAATAAAAAAAAAAACACAGTATGATCATGAATAATGTTAGAGTGAAGAATCTGACAGTAATAGAGTCAATAATCGCAAAATATGAGTGGATAGGAGAGACAGAAAATAACAAGAACTAGACAGATAACAGGAATATGAGATTACTGCAATTATAACTAGTGTAGTTGCAGGCCTTGTGTTGCAGGCTCTGGTGCACTGACCATCTTGCCCTTCACCAGACGGAAAATGCTTGGGGATCCTCCACAGGACAGAGAACTACGGTAGCTCAGATCAGCGGGCACTAGGATAACCCCTCTTGTCCAGGAAGAGGGGAAATGAAACACGAGGTGCAGTCTATACAGGTATGGTAGGAGATCGGCCGTGTCTCCTGCTCAGGATCAACATGTAGGTTGCAGAAGTCTATACCCTCGGCAAGTACCCTCTCAGAGCAATAATTTCGGTCCAGGGGTGGCCCAAGTATGTTTTATATAGTTTAAGCCTATGACTACAAGCTTCAAGATTAAATGGTTATCACACGGTTAAACCGAGGAGCTCTCTCGATCTGCGTCTCGCTTGCTCGACCAATATTTTATTTTTTGACAGTTGAGTAGATATACTACCCCCAAGCGAAACATACATGCACGCTCTCCCACCTTGTTCCAAGGCCCAAAGTTTCTGTGGCTGTCCAATCACAGACTTTCCAATGCAGCTAAATGAGAAGTCTTTGCAAGGCAGGTGCACTGGGCAATTGCTACCTCTTAAGTTTAGTGCAACTAAGCTAACCGTACCAGGAATTAACACGACCAGTTGTTTGATAAACTTATAAGTAATCAGATTTGTTTTAAAATCTGCACTTTTTGTAAAATGAAAAAAGAAGACACACTCTGAAGTACTTTAGGTGTGTGAAGTGTCCCTTTAAGTTCATGATGGAAAGCCCTTTACAACCGTTGAAGAGATGTTTTTCCCTTCTTGTTGTATAATGACAGTTTGTAGAATTTTCGTCAGATGCAGTGGGCTATTTTACTTTCCTTGTGAGCAAAGTATAGGTCTTGAAAAAGTTCTAGGAACACGTAGACATGCAATAATTTGCTTATCCTACATCACAGTGGTGTTTTTGTTGCGTTGTGTTGTTTATAAAACCCTATGAGTTACAATAAAAGTGATGAGTTTTATTGCATACTTCGAGGATGTCTTTACTTTCTACTATTTACATATTGGGAGTGACGTGCCTTTCCAGAGTTGTGAGTGCTCTCATTACCATATTATAATATTCTGATTGTATTATCCATAACTAAACATCAGAGATGAGTGTCCTGGATATTCAGTGTTAGTAATAAATATGCCACTGGTGTCAAATGGTTGTACCTCTTAATGAATCTGGGTGAATGATAACATCTGACTCCTTAGGCTTGTAAAGTGTTTTTCCTTTCAGATCATGTGTATACTGTATGTCTGTCTGTTAAAGAAACAATGTCATACCCTTAACAACTTCATCTGGATACCACCACACCCTCATGGATTAAACTAAAATTCCAACTGTAGATCATAAACTGAAATTACCTTTTTTTTTGCAAACATGGTATCTTCATCACTGTCAAGTGAGTCCAAAAACTGCTCTCCAGAGGAAGTTGATGAATTCCCATCAGAAGCGCAGTATTGGCTTCATTTTCCGGAGATGGCTTCCTAAAGAGGGTTTTGCTATGAGTGTTTATATGTGCCATATCTGCTTGAGATGGCAGTTAACTTCTTTTTGTTTGTTGAATCTCGTTCTTCACATTTGTGCTTTAGTTTTTCAATTGTTCTTTTGATATGGAAGTTGGAAGGGTGCTTTTCTGTCTGGTTTACTGTTATTCGTATTTGTCTACCCATTTGTATGCCCTGATGAATTTGTATTAGACAGAATTTTTAAATATTAATTATCCAATTTCCTCAATTTACAAAGTGTTGTTAAGATAGCAGACCTGTTTTCCCAGCGTAAGTGCAGAGTTTGCACTACACTGAGAAAAATGTGATATTAAAAGATCAAAGCATATCATGATGATTTCTATTATGGCACTAAAAGAGTTAACTTAACTAAACAGCATGTATCCTTGCAGTGTAGGATTTAGGCTTTAAAATATCAATATTTTTTGAGTGGTTATCCTAATGCAAACTAATAAAATATTATTAGCATTACTCTTCTTCTTGGGGCTTTTTAACCTCAGAGTGTGTTTAAGACTGATGCCACTACTGTTTTATATCAGATATTAAATTTGCTAATCTCTATGCCTCTAAACTGAAAGAAATAGATATATCCTTGTGTATTAGTGCTTAGCTCTCTGGCATCTAAGTATTTGGCCCTATGGCTCAACTGTAAACCAGCAATGCAGTAATCTGGTGATAGAATTACCCCTGGTAACAATTTGCAATTCTCAGCAATTTCTCAAATGACCTACCTTCACTCTCGTTATTTTTAGACTTATCTTTAATTCAGTTTAGCCATGACCGTCAAACTAAGCACCATACATGCTATGCAAAATTTATATTTTTTATATATGGCATATTTTACAGTGTTTATAGTTTTTTTTCTTAAAACAACTCAATACCTGCCATGTCCTGCACTCAGTTGTCACTCTATATTACTTCCAGCCAAGTTCATCTCTTCCACATTTCAACTGTACTTGGTTTCACCTCTTTATTCCCAGGATTTTACTGCTCTTTTTCTTTACTCCCAGGGGTTATACAGAGATGCAATTCCTTACATGCATTTTTTACTCGGAGACTCCGTTTGACAGCTATTTTTATCTACATATACCTAAGATGACCGCTAGATTTAGGCAGCATTGATAACCTACTTGTAACTGTCTCTGTGCTGGACTTATTATGTAATCATGTTTGTTGAGTCTAGCATGTTTTGGCCAGTGTCAATTATTATTGATCTTGTTTGTGATACTCATGGTAAATTACAACACCGGATATATCCCTGTGTTTGTTGCCATTGCTGAAAATTGCGCGTCTGCCCAATACTCTACTACCTTCAATTAATATGTAAAGATTCAATGACACCCTATCAATTACATTACGTATGTGCAGCATCAGTCCTTTGCTTTCATTAGATGCTGCTCCTTGCAACATTCCTTTTTTCTGTAGGGTTCTCATTATGCAGAATTCCATGAATATATATTGGAATCAATCCTATATAAAAACTTACCTTCCCAGTCATTCAGTGTCTATCAGGATTCAGTAATCCCAACATGCAGACATCCTAACTCTCCCGGACGTTCCAAGAGTCTCCCGCATTTTAATTGCAGCTTCCGGAACACCATGTATAATATCCCAGAAATAAAAAAAAATTGAGATCAAAGTCAGAGTCAGGCCAAGGTCAAAGACTACAGTGAAAGAGAGCGATAAGACAAGCTAAGGTCTATGGTTACCAGAAATCAGGATAATCAAAACTGTGCCGAATCAGAGCCAATAGAAGCAATACAAGGATATACAACACACTTTGAGATAACAACAGCATGAATATGTAATGAACATGAAACACTATTGATCAGCATCATTTCTGTGACAGCAGGCACATGTTGGGTAACACCAAATGAGAAAGGTGCAGCTGCCTCCTATAAATCATGCAATAGGGTATCGGTGTAAAAGTAAAGGGACGCGTGGCATCAAGGAACAGCGTGGAAATTGTTGCTGGAATGACGCACATTCCGTGTCCTTTCATGTTTTTGTAAAGTCCAAAACAGGTTCCTTTTCTTTCATTATCTGAGCTTCATCTGTTTCACAAATACATTGATTTCTGTCATTTTAAAAATCTTTTCTGCCCTTCTCTCCTGCCTTTGATCAAGTGAGAGACATTAGGATTTTGACACTGTATTGTCACGGCTAGATAGAAGAACCCAACAATCACAGACCCTAATCTGATGAAGAGATAATTACCACCGATTACTAGACATGTGCAATTCATTTAGTCCAGAATGTATATTCGGACGAATTTCGTTCAATTGCAGAAGTGCCAAATTTCCGAAATGCCAAACCAAACCGAATTGCTGAAGTTCCAAAGTGCTTCGTATTTCTGAAGAGTGACAAAACAACTGGTTAGGGTTTAGGACCGAGCCGGATGCCATTGGTCTGAATTGCCGATGCAGAAACAATAAGCCAAAGTCAGGAACACAGTGTCAGGATCGGGTCAGGGATCCAACACGCAGAGTACAAAGAGTAGCAGATACGTATACCGGTCCTTAGAATGGCCGGACTTAACGTAAAACTACAATAGAATGGTCAGAGACAAGCCGAGGTCGAGGGAACGAGAAGACAGGTAAGCGAGAGACAAGCCGGGTCAAGGATAACAGAAGGACAGGAGAGTAAATACCAAAACCGGGTCAGAACCAAAAGGCAAGAGAACATCAGAGCACTGTATGACTAGGCAGACTAGAACCACGACAGGGCAATGAGTAAATGAGATAGCCACTGTTAAGTATGCTGGTTAGGGAGAGAAGACACGCCTCCGGCGAGTCCTGATTCGTCTCCACAGATTTGAGTGACAGGGCGTTCCGGGTTGGCGTCATGACGTCGGCCTGTGGGCTTCCTGCTATAAAAGGAAGTAGCTCCCTCGCGGCCGGCGTTTGCAAGACCGGGTGAACCGCGAGGAACCGAGGAGACATGCCGTCCGGACGGATAAACTTCTAAGTCTCTACCTCTCTTAGAGGTAGAGGCTTCAGGTACCCTGACAGTACCCCCCCTCTCAGATACGCCCACCGGGCGGAAGGAGCCGGGGCGAGATGGAAAGCGGGAGTGAAATGCCCTGCGAAGGCGAGGAGCATGAACATCCTCTTGTGGTACCCAACTCCTCTCCTCAGGACCATAACCCTTCCAGTTAACCAAATATTGTACTCTCCCCCGGGAGACACGAGAATCAATAATGGAGTTAACCTCATACTCCTCCTGACCCTCCACCTGAACAGGGCGCGGAGGGGCGATTGTGGAGGAGAATTTGTTACAGATTAGAGGTTTCAGCAATGACACGTGAAAGGAGTTCGGGATGCGTAAAGCGGCTGGGAGAGCTAGACGATACGCCACTGGATTAATTCGAGTCAAGATCCTGTAGGGACCAATATAACGAGGAGCGAATTTCATGGAAGGAACTTTAAGGCGAATATTCCTAGTACTCAACCAAACTCTATCGCCTGGAACAAAATTCGGAGCCGCCCTTCTACGTTTGTCAGCATGTTTCTTTTTTTTTTTTTTTTTTTTTTTTTTTATTTTTTTTTTTTTTTAAATTCTTTATTTTTGCAGTGCAGGTGAGTACAAGGAATCAACAAACGCCACAACAGCGTCTTGTAAGATATGCATTGGTATAACAGTGGCATGAGAGACTGCACATTTTTATAATTATAACAAGCTTGGTTAAAACGGTTATGTCATTAGCGTGAAGGTAAGTAAAGTGTAGCAAGATAACTGTCGTTCAACAGGGCTAAAGCGTCAATGGTGTAAGGTATACACGTGTAATACAAAATAATTAGCTGTATGTTGACGGTCAAACTTAGAAGTTACTGTAAGCTCTGTTAAGGTTATCCACCAGGGGGCAGCTTAACGCCAGGCACATTTGTATGCCTAGATAGTTCAGGTAGAATAGGCAGAGAGCTTAGGACACCTACCACATCATATTGCAAACTTTTACAGTTAAAGCAGATCAAAGTAACTGTCTCAAATCAGGTTTAAGAAGTAGGTTAAGAGGCAATTGTTCCAAACATTTAACAGTGTAAACTTAACAATTAGTGATACAGGAACCGTCTCCGACTCTGTGGTATGACAGTGTGGGAAAGTCTGCTTTACTGTCTGGGTTCAGCCTATGCCTGCAATGCCAATCCGTTGGTGTTGTGTGCAATATTCCTTCGAGGCAGGGACTGGGGCAGTGTCCTTTGAGGTAAGTGTCAGCATCAGCATCTCACCGATTAATCCTTTGGGCTGCTGCGTTTGTTTGGCGCATGGAGTAGACAGGCAGAGGGTTGTGGCTGATCTGTGCACCCTGGCTCGGTAGCTGTTCGCCTCGTTCACTGGCTTAGCTGTAGTAGCGCTCTGCTGTGTTATTTGGTTCTTCCCTCGCCTTGGGTAGTTGGAGGGTCGTGGAGGTATCCGTTTACGGCGGATGATCCTCCGTTTGCGCTGCAAGTGCATGGAGGCAGTGTCTCGGGGTGCTGTCCTCTTAGGTGGCGTTGACGCCGTTGCTTTGGCTTTGCTTGTCTGCTGCGGGCGGTTAATGCCCCTCTGTCTCTCCCTCCGCTTTGTCATGTTGCCGGTTGATTGCTCCCGTGGTGTGTTTGCCATGATCGGGTGCTTCAGCCGTGTGTGAGAGGGTGTGTGTTGTCGCTGTGCCAATGTAGCTGGTTTCAGAGCAGGTGATGGGTTCCTCTCTCCCAATCTCGCCCAAAATTTCTGGCATACCGCCTCAAATTTAGCCTGGAAGGTCACTGCCCATTCATCGGCTGTCTGTGCCGGTGGATTCGCGGCACTGCCGGCAGCCATCTTGGCTGGGCCTCGTGGGGTCGCTTGGTCGGAGTGGTTCTTATAAGTGTCCCAGAGGTGAGTGTTTACCATTAGCTTGTGGACCGGGATGACCCCCGCCGGTCCAGGGGGGGGGAAGCGAGGGCCCGCCGCCAGATACCCGGCGTGGTATTGCAGCTGGGGAGCGGCCGTCTCCCCTGCGCCTGCCATGCTTGTAGGCCTCACCGTGAGTGTAGCTCGGTTTTTCGCTTGAGAGGTATCGTTCTCCTCGCTCCGATATCAGCTCTTGAGTGGTGGCCTTATAATCACGTTTGTGTGCCGGTGTGGCAGTGAAAATTCAGCTTTAGGTGCCAAGTTTAGCGGGAGCTGCTGAGATAAGCGTCTTCACAGCTCTGCGGTCAGGCCCCGCCCCCAGCATGTTTCTTAACCAGCATAGAATTGTGTAGAAGAATCTGTCGAGTCTGATCCCACAACTTCCTCAAATTGGCCACATGGACATCAACCGACGGCACTCCTTGGGAAGGAGAAACCGAGGGAAGAATAGATGGATGAAAGCCATAGTTCATGAAGAAGGGGCTTGAATGCGTAGAGTCACAAACGAGATTGTTGTGCGCAAACTCCGCCCAAGGAATCAAACCGACCCAATCGTCCTGGTGTTCGGAAACAAAAACAACGTAGGTATTGCTCAATCTTCTGGTTGGTACGCTCGGCAGCTCCGTTAGACTGAGGATGATAGGCGGACGAAAAATTCAATTTGATGCCTAATTGAGAACAGAATGATCTCCAAAAACGTGAAACAAATTGGGAGCCTCTATCAGAAGTGATCTCCGAAGGAATCCCATGCAAACGAAAAATCTCCTTAGCAAAGATCTCCGCCAATTCAGGAGAAGTCGGGAGTTTAGGCAAAGGTACGAAATGTGCCATCTTGGTAAACCTATCGACTACGGTGAGGATAACAGTGTGCCTTTTAGAAACAGGCAAATCCACAATAAAGTCCATTGCCACACAGGACCAAGGTTTGTCAGGAATTTCCAGAGGTTGTAGAAGACCGCAAGGAAGCGAATGCGGTAGTTTAGTTCTAGTACAGACCTCACAAACTCCGATAAAATCCTTAATATCCTTCCGTAACGAAGGCCACCAGAAATCCTTGGAGATCAAAGAATACGTCTTGCGAACCCCCGGATGACCAGCCACCTTACTCTCGTGAAGACACTGTAAGAGCTCCAATTGGAGTTCAGGAGGAACGAAAAGTCTGGAAGCCGGAGTCAGTCTAGGTGCCAGATGCTGCAAGCTCCTTATCTGATCAAGTAGCGGAGAATGGACTTTGAGAGTAGTGTTAGCAATAATGTTACACTTAGGTACTATAGAGGACAAAACCGGCTCAGACACGGCAGCAGGTTCATATTGGCGGGACAAGGCATCGGCTTTAGAATTCTTAGAACCTGGCCTATAAGTGAGTACGTAGTTGAAGTGAGTGAGGAATATGGACCAACGCGCCTGTCTAGATGATAGTCGTTTAGCCTCTCCAATATAGGATAAGTTTTTATGATCTGTCAAAATAGTAACAGGATGCAAAGTACCCTCCAATAAATGTCTCCACTCCTTTAAGGCCATTATAACCGCTAGTAGTTCCCTGTCACCAATGTCATATCTGCTTTCAGTACCCGACAATTTTTTGGAAAAGTATCCACAAGGGTGTAATGGTTTATCTACACCCAACCTTTGGGACAGGACGGCACCTATACCTGTCTCAGAAGCGTCAACTTCGAGTAGGAAAGGTAGTGTAGTATCAGGGTGAACTAAAATTGGTGCGGAAGCAAACAGCTCCTTGAGCGTCTTAAAAGCCAGAAGTGCTTCAGTAGACCAATTCTTAGTATCAGCCCCTTGTTTGGTCATATTGGTGATGGGAGCAATGATAGAGGAGTATCCCTTAATAAAACGTCTGTAGTAATTGGAGAAACCAATAAATCTCTGGATAGCCTTGAGACCCTTGGGTAAAGGCCAATCTAATATGGATTGGAGCTTCTCCGGATCCATTTCAAACCCCTCTCCAGAAATCACGTAACCAAGAAAGGTAGTTTGGGATTGGTCAAAGCTGCATTTCTCTAATTTGCAGTACAAGCCATGCTGAAGAAGTTTGTGTAAAACCCTTCTGACTTGTCCGTGGTGAGTTTCAATATCCCTGGAATGTATAAGTATATCATCAAGGTATACAATCACACAGTCATCTTGAAACTCCCTAAGAACCTCATTAATAAGGTCCTGAAATACCGCCGGGGCATTGCAGAGACCAAAAGGCATTACAGTATACTCATAGTGCCCATATCGAGTATTGAATGCAGTTTTCCACTCGTCTCCGTCGTGAATTCTCACCAAATTATAAGCACCTCTAAGGTCTAACTTAGTGAAAATCTTAGAATTTTTCAATCGATCAAAAAGCTCGGTGATCAAGGGAATGGGATATACGTTTCTAATGGTTATCTTGTTAAGCCCTCGGTAGTCAATGCAAGGTCTTAAAGAACCATCCTTCTTTTTAACAAAAAAAAATCCAGCCCCAGCAGGAGAGGAGGATCTTCTAATGAAGCCCTTGTCTAGGTTTTCACGAATATACTCCTCTAGAACTAAGTTCTCATTCGTAGACAAAGGGTATACATGACCCCTGGGGGGCATAGTACCAGAAAGTAAATTAATTTTGCAATCAAAAGGCCTATGTGGCGGTAAGGTATCAGCCTTTCCTTTGTCAAATACTGCCTTTAAATCTTGATACAAGGACGGTATCTGTACTTTGGTAGAGTCGGTAGCATTATTAAGTGCGTTGACACTACAGAGAGGTGACACTTTCTTTAAACAATTCTCTTGACAATCCTGACCCCACGAAACTATTTCCCCTGATCTCCAATCTATGAAGGGGTTATGTCTCTTAAGCCAGGAGTATCCCAGGACTATGGGAACAGAAGGAGATGAAATGAGTAGTAGGGATATTTCCTCCTTGTGTAGAATACCAGTAGTTAAGTTAAGAGGTGTGGTCTCCCGGAAGATCACAGGCTCAACTAAAGGTCTACCATCAATGGCCTCAACAGCCAAGGGTGTCTTCCTTAACTGGGATGGGATAGCGTGTTTGGTGAGAAACTTTTGGTCGATAAAATTCTCAGCAGCGCCGGAATCTATCAATGCCATAGTCTCTAAGGTTCCCTTCTCCCAAGTTAAAGAGACCGGTAATAGGAGTCTATGTTCTTTGTAGTTATGAGTAGAGGACAAAATCGAAACACCCAAGGTCTGTCCTCTAGAGAAACTTAGGTGCGAGCGTTTCCCGGACGACTGGGACAGCTCAAACGTACATGACCTCTGACTCCACAATACATACATAGTCCCTCCCTTCTCCTGTACTGTCTCTCCTCCTCTGACAGACGAGTAAGGCCTAACTGCATAGGTTCTGAAACCTGTGAAGTCTGGGTTTCAGAAATTTGACATGATGGTGCTAGTCTAAAGGAAGATTTACCGGTTCTATCTCGAGTATTCTGCCTCTCCCTTAGACGTTCGTCAATACGAGAGATAAAGGAAATTAAGTCTTCCAGGTTCTCGGGAAGCTCTCTTGTCGCTACCTCATCAAGTATTAAATCGGATAATCCATTTAAAAATACGTCTATATAAGCCTGTTCATTCCATTTTACCTCTGCCGCCAAAGACCTGAACTCTAGTGCGTAATCCACAAGTGTTTGGTTGTCTTGTCTAAGGCGCAACAGTAATCTGGCTGCATTGACCCTCCTGCCAGGGGGATCAAAAGTTCTTTTAAAAGCAGCTACAAAGGCATTATAGTTATAGACTAATGGATTATCATTCTCCCACAACGGATTAGCCCATCTCAGAGCTTTCTCAATGAGTAAGGTAATAATAAATCCCACTTTTGCCCTATCAGTAGGGTAGGAGCGGGGCTGTAGCTCGAAATGGATACTGATCTGGTTCAAAAACCCCCGACACCTCTCAGGAGAACCAGCATAACGTACAGGTGGGGTAACTCGGGAAGAAGCACCTACATTAGCCACCTCTAGTCCTGAACCCACAGAAGAAGCAGACGTATTACGCATCTCCTCAGGTGGATTAATAGGACGTGATAGTAGCGCCTGTAGTGCTAGAGCCATCTGATCCATCCTATGATCCATGGCGTCAAACCTAGGATCAGGAGAACCAAGCTGACAATTTGTACCTGCAGGATCCATGGCCCTGTCGTAATGTCAGGATCGAGTCAGGGATCCAACACGCAGAGTACAAAGAGTAGCAGATACGTATACCGGTCCTTAGAATGGCCGGACTTAACGTAAAACTACAATAGAATGGTCAGAGACAAGCCGAGGTCGAGGGAACGAGAAGACAGGTAAGCGAGAGACAAGCCGGGTCAAGGATAACAGAAGGACAGGAGAGTAAATACCAAAACCGGGTCAGAACCAAAAGGCAAGAGAACATCAGAGCACTGTATGACTAGGCAGACTAGAACCACGACAGGGCAATGAGTAAATGAGATAGCCACTGTTAAGTATGCTGGTTAGGGAGAGAAGACACGCCTCCGGCGAGTCCTGATTCGTCTCCACAGATTTGAGTGACAGGGCGTTCCGGGTTGGCGTCATGACGTCGGCCTGTGGGCTTCCTGCTATAAAAGGAAGTAGCTCCCTCGCGGCCGGCGTTTGCAAGACCGGGTGAACCGCGAGGAACCGAGGAGACATGCCGTCCGGACGGATAAACTTCTAAGTCTCTACCTCTCTTAGAGGTAGAGGCTTCAGGTACCCTGACACACAGAGAGTGGAGAGGCAAATAAACAAGAAAAAGTCGGTACCAAGAAATCCTAAATACTATAAAGTGCACTCTTGGGCAATCAAGAACCACAGCTGGGCAACTTGCTACAGAAAGCCCTGGCTTTTTATAGCCAGAGCACTTCTTTTTAGCACCTGAAGAACTGAATTCGGGGGACCTTTGAATTTGGGTACGTCTGTTCTTTCGTGCCGATCGATTCGGCACTTAGAGTTGCGCCGTTATGACGTCGGCATGACTTTATACAAATAGACAGGCACTCATAGTGTGCAGCATCTGACCCACTGCTGGATCAGGGAGCTCCAGAATGGGTAAGCATTACAGCAATGTAGAAGTATTATTTGACTTTTTGCTTCAAGTGTGCCATAGACCCTAATAGGTTTAAATTGGTATTATTAATCTAATTATAAGTCATTAATTATAATTTAACATTTTAGAAAAGAGTTTATACAATTCTTGCAAAATAATAGCATGGTAAAATTCAAAAGTTGTGTTTTGTTGTTAGAAAGAACCATTAAAGGATAGGAGCATTGTTTACATCATATGATTATATGTCACGGCTATTAGTGTGGTCCAGCACGCAGAAACTATGTATGTATATATACATAAATAAGGAAAGGAAAATAACAGGATAGAGCGTAAACTGGACCTTAGAATGGCCGGACTAATACGCTAGAGACAGAGAATGGTCAAAGGGAAAGCCGAGGTCAAGGAAGCCAGAAAATACTCAATAGCGTTTAAACAAGCCTAGTCAGGGAAACCAGAGATCAGAATAACCAGGGAAAAGCCAAGATCAGGATACCAGGAAATCAGAAACACGAAAATAGCACTCTCAGGAAACCAGGAAACGGAAACCACGACAGGGCAAAGTACTGGGGTGAATTAGGGGTTTAAATACCCCTCTCTATGCTATGATTGGTCAGAGGGCAACCTCTGACCCCAAAACGTGCGTGTGCGTTGACGTCGTGACGTCACGCACACGTTGGTATAACTCTCGGGGGCGGGGCTATCCATAGACGCGACCACGTGGTCGGCGCCATGTTGGATTCGGGCGTGATGCCCGGAAGAACTGAGTGAGCGGTTCCCGGCTCGCCGACGAGCAGGTAAGCTCGTGTTGTCGGCACGGTCGTGTTGGTCGGGCACGGCCGTGAGGCTCGGCGGGCCGGTGACCGCAACAGTACCCCCCACTCGAAGACCGCGCACCGGGCGGGAAGGACCCGGCTTAAGAGGAAAGCGGTTGTGAAACGACCGGACAAGACAGGGCGCATGAACCCGGTCAGCAGGAACCCAACAACGTTCCTCGGGACCATAACCTTTCCAGTCAACAAGATAGAACAAGACACCTCTGGACATTTTGGAGTCCATGATAGAACGAACTTCGTATTCCTCTTGGAATCCCACTACCAAGGGTGGAGGAGGTGTGGAAAACCTGGTGTATCGATTGCAAGTAAGGGGCTTGAGTAGAGACACATGAAAAGTATTCGCAATCCTCATATGAGCCGGAAGTGCCAAGGAATAGGTCACTGGATTGATACGTCGGATGACTCGAAAAGGACCTATGTATCGAGGGGCACATTTTATGGATGGAACCCTAAGTTTGATATGTCTTGTGGAGAGCCACACCCTGTCACCTGGAAGATAGACAGGATTAGCACCCCGTTTCTTGTCAGCTTGGACCTTTGCACGTAATGAAGCCTTTTGCAGAGCCGAATGGACGGAATCCCAAGTATCATGAATCGATTCTAAACGGGTGTTCAAAGCAGGGATGTCCGTGTCTGAGAATTCAGAAGGGAAAACAGTGGGGAGATAACCCTGATTTACAAAGATTTACAAAGAGTAGAAGATTCATGAGTGGCGTTGTTCCTGGCGAACTCAGCCATGGGTAAGAGCTCATACCAGTTAGACTGATTGGCATTGATAAAGCAACGTAAATAGGCTTCTAAAGACTGATTCGCCCTCTCTGCTGCTCCATTTGTTTGAGGGTGATACGCTGACGAAAAGGAGAGTTCGATGCCCAATTGTTTACAAAAGGAATGCCAAAACCTAGAAATAAACTGGGTACCTCTGTCAGATACTATGCTTTTGGGTACACCGTGCAACCGAAAGATCTCTCTCAAGAATATTTGAACTAGATCTTGAGCAGATGGTAGTTTTTTAAGTGGGATAAAATGTGCCATCTTCGAGAATCTATCGATAACCATAAGGACTGTATTAAACCCGTTTGAACTGGGTAGATCCACAATGAAATCCATGGCTAAATGGGTCCATGGAGCATTAGGTATGGGCAGTGGTTGTAACAGTCCAGGGGGCGATCTAGGAGGAACTTTAGAAACGGCACATATTTGACATGCCCCAACATAATCTTTGATATCGTTTCTAAGAGCAGGCCACCAAAACCTCCTGGAGATAGCAGAGAGTGTTTTATGGACTCCAGGATGGCCCGCTGTGAGGTTGTCATGGAACATATCTAGTACCTTTTTTCTGAACGGAGGTGACACATACAGTTTGTCCGGAGGTTTTCCCACGGGTGCCTGAGTTTGGTCTGCTATTATGGCACAGAAGAGTGGAGAAGACACTTCGGAAACTGTAGTGGCAATGAGGCATTCAGGAGGTATAATAGGATATATCTCCTGTTCAGGAACTTCTTCTGTCTCAAACTGCCTAGAAAGTGCATGTGCCTTGGTGTTTTTAGTTCCAGGCCTATACGTAATTACGAAATTGAATCGGGAGAGGAACAATGACCATCTAGCCTGACGAGAGGACAAAAGTGGCTCTTTGGAACCTTCCAAGAGATGCCTCCATTCCTTAAGGGCAAGTACAATGGCCAAAAGTTCCCTATTCCCTATGTCATAATTCTTCTCTGCAGGTGTGAGTTTGCGAGAGTAAAATCCACAGGGATGTAAAGGCGTATCAGGACTTTCTCTCTGAGACAGAATGGCTCCAACTCCTGTCTCTGACGCATCCACTTCTAGGATAAATGGTTTGGTTGGATCAGGATGAGTCAGGACAGGTGCTGAGGAAAATAAAGATTTTAACTGTTCAAATGCCTCTTTTGCTTCTTTGGGCCAAGATATACAATTTGCTCCTTTTTTGGTTAAATTGGTTATAGGGGAAATCACGGAAGAAAATCCCTTTATGAATTTGCGGTAGTAATTCGCAAAACCTATAAAGCGTTGAGTAGCTTTAAGGCCCTTGGGCAATGGCCACTGAAAGACTGCCTCCAGCTTGCGGGGATCCATCTGGAAACCAGACGGAGATATAACGTATCCAAGGAATTGTATCTCCGTTTGGTCAAACTGGCATTTCTCCAGTTTACACTAAAGACCGTTCTGTAACAAGGTTTTAAGTACAAGTCTCACATGTTCGTGATGTGTCTCTAGGTCTGGGGAATAGATGAGAATGTCGTCCAGGTACACTAGAACGAACATGTGAAGGTACTCTCTTAGGACATCGTTAATAAAATCCTGGAATACCGCTGGAGCGTTACATAATCCAAACGGCATAACCAGGTATTCGTAATGTCCCATTCTTGTGTTAAATGCGGTCATCCATTCGTGACCATCCTTAATCCTGACTAGATTGTATGCACTTCGGAGATCGAGCTTAGTGAAGACTCGAGCTCCCTTCAATCTGTCAAACTGCTCTGATATAAGGGGAATAGGGTAGGCATTTTTTATGGTAATCCTATTCAAACCCCTATAATCGATACAGGGGCGTAGGTCTCCCTCTTTTTTAGAGACAAAGAAGAACCCAGCCCCGGCCGGTGAGGAGGACCTTCGGATATGACCCTTTCTGAGAGCATCCTTTATATATTCTTCCAAACAAAGATTTTCCTGGGGTGACAAAGCATATACTCCTCCCTTGGGAGGCATAGTCCCAGGTAATAAATTTATGGTGCAGTCATAAGGTCTATGTGGAGGTAACCCCTCTCACTGGGCCTTATTAAATACCTCTTTTAAATCCATATACTGCGGCGGTATCTGTGTGGTCAAGGGAGGTGCAATAGGAACATTAATGGTACCAATTGGTTGTGGGATTTGCTTAAAGCAAACACCTTTGCATCTCTCACCCCAACTCACAATCTCTCCTTCAACCCAATCCAAACGTGGATTGTGTTTCAGGAGCCAAGGGAAACCGAGTATTATCGGACATGTAGGTGAAGATATGATTTGAAAGGTCATCTCTTCAGAGTGGAGAATACCCACTGAGACAGTGATTGGCCGAGTTTCGTGTGTGATGAAAGGCTGGATAAGAGGCCTTCCATCAATGGCCTCGACTGCTATAGGTTTCTCTTTCTGTCTTAAGGGCAGGAGATATTTTGCAGAGAACTCTTTGTCTAGGAAATTCTCCGCTGCCCCAGAGTCAATCATAGCCTCACCCTAACCCAATTAGGGGTTTAAATACCCCTCTCTATGCTATGATTGGTCAGAGGGCGACCTCTGACCCCAAAACGTGCGTGTGCGTTGACGTCGTGACGTCACGCACACGTTGGTATAACTCTCGGGGGCGGGGCTATCCATAGACGCGACCACGTGGTCGGCGCCATGTTGGATTCGGGCGTGATGCCCGGAAGAACTGAGTGAGCAGTTCCCGGCTCGCCGACGAGCAGGTAAGCTCGTGTTGTCGGCGCGGTCGTGTTGGTCGGGCACGGCCGTGAGGCTCGGCGGCCCGGTGACCGCAACATTATATTATTATTTTGAGGGGATAGGTTAGGGTGGTAGTAGAAGGACTTGGGATTAGGGTTAAGTATTGTTTATGGTTAATGAGCTTTAAGATTAAGATGTGTTTGGAGCTAAGGGGTGGCTGCACTATGTACTGTCTCCTTTTGATTCTAAACCAGACAAATCACTCTAACCCTAAAGTCATAATCCTCCTAAACACAGTTCTCAAACCCTGAAATGACCGGCACGATTTTTGTTGTGTCCAGCCCTGAGTGTAAATTTATAGATTTTATTTTTGAGACTTTTTATTTTTTTTGCCTCAGATGAGCTGACATAGGTCCAAACCCAGGGTGCTTAGCCGATATGCTCCTGTACATCAATGATGACAATAACTCTCAGTTAACATATTGCACATGTTCTCGTAAATCTTTAGAACATGTCTACAAATGCATTTTAAAGAGGAATTTGGTACTGGAATTCTCTCACGGACAGACTACTGTCCTTAAAATCTGTGAAACGTTAAAAATGTGTATTTGCGCTGCATGGGTCCCTTGGAATGAAATGTTAAAGAGATTATTACAGTCTCACTTTTTCAACAAGCATTCAGGGGTTCAATATGTTTGATGTATAATACCTTTAGTAATGCACATTTGGTGACGCTGTTTGGAAACCACTTTTCATCCATTGTATCATTTTAAAAGAAGAATAAGTTGTTCTGGGAAATTCTAGGAAAGGCAATAGTAGTATTAAAAGGAAATATATGCAAAACATTTTTATTTATGTATAGAAATAATGGTGGTTAATGCTTCCCAAAATGTATTTTCTTGCCTACCTGTCACGACTAGAGTAGTAGAACCCAAAACACACAGATCCTAATCTGCTGTAGGAGAGGTATAACATATTACCGGGCCTTGGAATGACCGGATTTAACATAAGGAGTAGTCAAGATGAAAGCCAAGGTCAAACGTTGAGGGTACAGCATAAATAGTGAGACAAGCCAAGGACAGGAACACGGAAAGCGGAGAAACAATAAACAAGTCAGTAACAAGAAATGCAAAAATATAAAAAGTGCACTCTTGATTATACAAGAACCACAACAGAGCAACTTGCTACTGTAAAGCCCTGACTTATAAAGGCAGGGAACCAATACCATTGGTCTGCATCATGGTTGAGCGTCTTAAGACCTGAATTTGGCATTCTTCGGCACTTCGAGTTGCGCCATTATGACGTCGGCACGACTTAGACGCCATTATGACGTCGGCACAAATAGACGTGCCCGCTGCTGGATCGGGGAACTCCGGAACGGGTAAGTATGACACTGCCATTATTTATCTGCCATCTTATTATGGTTTTAAAAACACTTAAAGAACACAGAGGGCGTTGGCATCTTGCTTTTACAAAGGTTTGATCCTGCTCCTCACAAGTCAGAACATGTATGTTCCTGAGTTTACAATTTAATTGCATCCAATTATATTCTAGAATCCTCAAGACCATGAGACAAACCATCTTTGCGATCATACTTTAAAATACTCTCGGATCTCAACAATCATCACACAAATTGCAGTTCTTATTGTTGGCAGTTCTTAGGAGACTGCTGCTACTTATGTGAAAGTTAATTTGTTTTTACAGCTTTCTCGTGAACTCTGCTCCCCATAACTGTGGCTCTCTGTGTCTTTTGCAAACCTCATCTTTACCCTCAGACCTGTTCGATCACTATCATATCATCTTGGTATCACTCACAGTAGATGGAACTGGAGATTTGCAGGTGCTGATATAAAATTAGTTTTCAATATTACTCAACCAATCCTAAACAGTGATTAGCAGTAAAACAATAAAACTAAAGTGATGGCAAAAATGATTTAAAAAATACAAATTTAAAATGTAACAAATAATGGCTCTCATTAGAAACAACCAACTCTATAGATATTAAGAAGGACCAGTCAATATAGAAGTCAGTATAGCTGTAGGAGACTTATTATGATGACAGAAGAGGCAACATTTTGGCTCAAAACTGAACCCTTACCTGGCCTCAGGTCAGTCCACTTCTGAGTGGACCTACGGAATACCTGATGCTTTGCATTTTGGATTGCAGGTTCATTATATATTATACACGTGTATCAGAAATATTTAGTTTTTTTGTCATAATATACTTCTTCTCCCAGTTTAATCTATTTTTGTATTTTATATTTCTTGCTAATATATTGGGTTTTAAGGTTGTTATATAAATATAAACAAAGCATTACCAAATTTAATTTGCTTAGCTTTGAAAGAGGAGGTGCATTTATTGATAAGTAAATATAGAAATATATACTGGCGCTCTATCAAAACCTTAGTAAAACAAAATATTATAAAAAATAACTTTATAATAGCTGCTGTACCGCCAAGTGTAATCCTTCCTCATACACTAATCAAAAAACACGAATATAACAGAAGGTGTAGCGCTACATACAGGTAGAAAAATGTCCAAAATCTTAATGGTTGTCACTCCCTAAAAAGTCACAGAGTTGATGGTATAAGGGAAATATTCTGAAAGAGAGATTAAATGCTCATAGTGCAAAACTGTAATTCAATATTATGTTATACTCTATATAAGGAACCACTCACATATTACTGAGCTTTCAGCCAAGCTCAGGGATAAACGCTCTCAGGTCCGTAAAGGCGACCTTTCCCCTTCTTCAATCCAAATAATTCCCCACGATGTGGCTAGAGGTCAAACAAAAATATATATGGTGCAATATCGTCTGGAATCCGTATTTACATAAGAAAATAAAAATATATATACTCACAAGTATGGAGCCACTCTTTAGGCTCTTTACCAACACGTTGTGTAGTTAAGGACTACACTCCTATATAGCAGGAACCAATAGCCCAATAGAAAAAAATCCAAATATTTTATTAAGGTACTTTGCATCCAAAATTCCAATGGCCAATTAGAATATATAAAAACAAATGTACTTCAAAACATTAAAAAAAGAATTATATATATAAAAAAGGGCATAAAGGTGATAGTACTGAAGTCCCCAGGATGCGTTTCGCCAAAATTCTATCGGCTTCCTCAGCTAGGTAAAAATTACAATACGTCTCTGATACATTGGTAAAAAAAAAATAATTGTGACAGATCTGCTTTAAAATATTTAATTAATAGTTTTTTAAGTGAATCTTTCAATTTAATCCTATTTGTATAAACTTTCCATCATATTTCCATTGATATACCCCTACTCCCTTCATAATCACAGTTTAGCTTACATTCCAGCGATTAGAACCAGACTGCCGGCTGAACTGAGCCATCAACCAAGTTATACAGCAGAAGCAATCATATAACATGTAGGCAGGAGGATAAACTCGTCGTTTTAAACAATGTAGACATTTGCATAGAACGCATAAAAAAGATGGAAGAATGGTTAAAAAAAAAAAAAAAACGATGACAGATCTCCTTGAAGATATGATTCATATTTAAAAAGTTTCAGTTTAAGTTAAGTCAGTTTTTTGTATATATGATAAATATTTTGAACATTTGAATACTGTAACCTATAAGCCTTTATTAACATCTGGACCCCATATTCTTAAACAATCCCCTCTACTCATGATTTTTGTAACATTAACACAATCACAACATATTGATCTATTGAACAGTATAGTAATCATGATGATATCTTGGAAGATCTGGAGGGACTTTTAAAGACAGCTGACAAAACTTTGCACTGTGTATAGGTACTGATGGTGTTATAATATAGTGTAGAGAACAAACTTGTTGTCATTCTCCTCTGATCACTTCATCCCAGAAGCATTCAGCATAGTTTGTTTTTTTTGTTAATGCTTTTACTTGTTTTGTAGTTTATATTATTTATATGTAAAGCGATCAGTCAAGGTATCACACATTACCAGAGCCACTTTACATCAAAGATTTACATTTGAAAAATGAGTCCCGTCTTGTCTAAGTAAGGAATAATAAATAAAAGCAGGTGTGAATAGTTGGAATTGAAAACAGCTGGGTATGACGGATGTGATCTGACTTCTCTGGAGCTTCAGTCTTTAATCCCTGTGGCTCAGTGTGAATATTTCCCTTCTGACGCAATGTAGAAATAATAAAATGGAGTGCAGCATATGGATGGAGTTTTTAAGACTGAGGGGGATCTGGGCAAAGCAGAGGATTAACTGATTAGTTGCTAGAGGAACCAGCAGTGTTTTGTATGTTATCCCTCTTGTTGCAAGAAGGGTTAACCCCTTATGAAAAGAAAAATTCAGTCTTCCCATTACCAAAGATTACCGCAGACAGATCGCTAAACGTAACATACTTTTATGTGGTTGTTAAACATCAGTTCCACAGTATTTCTATCAACTATTTTCCCACTTATGTATAGGAAACTAATGTTATAAATGGCTGGAAAGTCTGTGAGTGCTCTTCGTGATGTATCTGAAACAAGGTTTAAAAGGAAACTAGACAAGCCTAAATGCAAGAAAAGTGAATCCAGGAAAGTGTTCTTTACTTATTCATAAGGCTTATATGTCTTGGTTGTACACAAATGACAACGATGAAGATGTTGTTAAAGACTAACGTAGATGGT
Source organism: Pelobates fuscus (assembly GCF_036172605.1). NCBI lineage: Eukaryota > Metazoa > Chordata > Amphibia > Anura > Pelobatidae > Pelobates > Pelobates fuscus. Next base: position 110,336,344 of record NC_086327.1, on the reverse strand, counting down.
TTTATTTTCTCTCTCTTTTTTTTTTTTTTACTTTTTACTTTTTTTTTTTTAAAGCTGAAAATTGTACGTTGCCATTTGACGGTAACAACGACAGTAAATTGTAGAAACACAACATTCTTGGTAGTGCTGTATGACAATGCCCTCACCACCATCTCTTTACTGCCTGATGGTGGTGAGTTCTTGACCTACTACCACCCAGTGAAGTTACAGTCTGATGGACCTGACTGCCCTCTTACACGCCGTTCATCTTTATGACTTATTTTTATTTCTTCCTACTCTAGAGAAACCAGTTATCCAAAGAAGCTTGTCCCTCTCTATCACACCTCCCTTACCTTGACCTCTCTCTGATAGTATTTATCACTCTCATTTGGTCTCAGTTATGTAAGCTCATAACTTATGCATAGTTTTTCCTTTCTCTAAGATTAGACCATTGTCCCTCTTTCTTACTTAGTGGTTTATTGTTGTACTTTCTTTGTTTAAAAATTACCAATACCAAAAATTACCAATAAGCATTGAATTATATAAAAATACTAAACCAAAACCCTATACAGGTATTATTAACACTTAATGATAAATGACATGCCAGGTATATTATGAAGAAGGTTAATATGTCAATAAAATGTATACTTTGTTCAGGAGTTGAGTAAACAAAAATAGGGTTTGTATTCTGTCTTTTTACTGCATTTTTTAAACCCTGAGCTTTTCCTAGACATTACGGACTGATCTCAGAACCACTACACTAAACATTGAACCTCACATCCATTGCATTTAGTAAGTTGGTTATTTATACTTTTGCCTTGTTGTAGTTATATAAGATAAATAGGCATGCGGTTAAAGAAACCCCAATCCTGCAGCTTTAAAATGTTAAATAATAACAGCAGACATTGCCACAGCTTAATTTAAATCTTAATAAAAATAAAGTCCCCGCCTCGTGATTACTGAACGGAGGATCACTCCATGGAGAATACAATACAAAGTCTGGTTAAAGTGCAACGTAGGACGGTGAGATAGATCAGTGGGCTAATGCATCATCAGTAGAATCTGTTCAACCCTTGTATCCACAGGACGTACTTGAAAGCCAGAGTAATCGGAACGTACCTTTCCTGGTTAAATACTTTATTATTATTATTAACTACATACGAAACGCGTAGACTGTGATCGCTGGTGGTCTGAGATGCTGAGAACCTTTTTGGAGTTGTGACCTTTAATAGCTATTAGCTTTTTCTAATAACAATAGTTCATAGGATATTTTTGCTGACCACACTGGAAGCAAGCCGTGTGATGGACCAGTTGATGTGACTTGATAGCCGAGCCACAATATTTATGTAAAATAGAGTAATTTCTCATAGTTCCATATTGTGGTTTTAGTTCATGCCTTGATTTCGAAGTCACATATCTCACTGTTCAGTGAATAAATTCCGAGAGAAATATTCAGAAGAAATGCGGAATCTGAAAGCACTGCATTTTTCTGTGGTCATGTCCTGTATTGCTTTTTTTCAGTCTTATAAACAATCTGAAATATTCTAGCTTCATGAGATGTCTGAAACTTACATGTGCTGCATCTGAAAATGCCGTGTCGGGAAAACAAAGAAAATCTGATTTAAAAACCATTGAGTATTTATTTTTATTTTTATTTACAATATCCTATTTTATTACAGTTTAAATTCAAGGTGCAAAAAATAAAGAATTACTATAATTATCTTTTGATAACGGAAGAAAATGAACTTATGAAGTTAGTTGGAAACATTATAGAAATTGGTTCTTATTATACATTAAAACCTTGATAGGCACAGCACAGTATGGTGCAACATCCTTCCTTTCATACATAAAATGTATTGTTTATTGTCAATTATATTTTCATATCATTTTTATAATTATAGTATTCTTTGATGCTCAGTATACATATATATATATATATATATATATATATATATATATATATATATATATATATACTGATTCCATAAGCTTGCAAGAGCAAATTATTTTAGACACAGCGTGAGTTTAAAAGTTGATATGATTAATAAACTGTAAATTATATTAAAAATCCACTAAGTGCATATTCTCCTTTATTGTACATAGGACATTATAAGTATAGATATACACCCTAGAGTATTTGTTTCTCGTTTAATTTTCTTTATTCTACTGGTATGCCTTTCATCCATTGAAGACACAATACCGTGTGCATTTCTGTATATAGGTAATATATAAAAAGCGTGTGTTCTAATGTCCTACTCAGGGCACTTTTGAACATGTTAACAACCAACGAAATTTACTTATGTTTTTGTGTTTGCTGTACACGTTTCTGCCACTCTGTTTAATCAGGATTGAAGCAGTGCCAAAATGTACCACTTTGCCACTGTAACAATGCTATTCTGTTGCCCAAGCCCACACAATTTAATTCTAGACTTTCAGACATACATGCTTTTTTAATTTTGCTTTTTTTATGATTAGAATATGTATGTTACCTCTTGACTGCCGAGTCTAATTTAAATTAAATATCAATTGGCATACAAGTATATAACGTATAGCGTGCCACAAAAATATACCATTATTCATGTTGATGTAAAAAGAGAGCCAAGCTATTTTTATTTATAGGACTGTGTTACTGCATTTGGCAACAGTCTTTTACATAGATTTCTGCTGGTTCTGTTTCCAGGTCTGCCACATGCATATGGAACACCTAGGCTATTATATAAAAGGCAAGTGTCAATATGTCATGTCACAGTGCTGTAAAGGCTCCCAAGTCACATGACATTACCCCTAGAGAATGAATGCAAGGTAGTGATCCTTGATTCATTCCTCACTGCCGTCTGTTTTACTGCATGGATAATTTTCCGGTTATGTTTTGTAGGTCAGGGCTACCTCCAAAGACAGATTGTTAGTGGTGACACACGCAAGGAATGTGTCTTCTCTTCCACCCCTCCCTCACCAGCCAATTCTAATGAGAGGTGCTGCTTTGAATGGGGACAAGATTCACTGAAAAATGAATTATTTTCCTCTACAGACTATGTCTGCCTTTTTTTTTCACTTGCTCAACTGAAGAATATGTTTTACTGTAGCAAGTCTCATTAGAGCCGCCTCTTGGGTGAGATGGGCCAGGAATAATAATAGCATGATGTTGGGAATAATGAAATAAAATATATTTACATAGTATAAAGCAGCCAGTCAAAGCAAAGTGAAAGGAGACTGAATGATATTCCGTGGCCAATACAGAAACAAGCATTCAAAGCACAAAGAGAATGTGCAGCTCTAGTTATCGTTCTTGAGGTCAAAGTTGGCATCAAGAACCATCATGAGAGGCACATGGATAGAGCAGGACTTAAGGTCGAAGCTACTAAATCAAAGTTGACAAAGAAAATGGTAAAAGCCCCCAAAATAAGGAAAAACATCCCTGTCTGTTTTCCATTGGGTACACATAGGGTACTCTAACTGAGCTTGAGTTCATTGAGCAGCTGATTCTAATCTTCATTCCCGTTTGGAAACTCATTTGTATGATTTCCAGTGGTAAAACAGCCTGATGATTTTAATTGAATTGTATACGTGAAGACACTTTGTGATACATATACTTATTATGGATAAAACGTAACACAGAAAGGTCTGTACACTTACGTTATCCCAGTTGGTGCCATCCTGTATCAGTTAAAGCATCCCCACAATAGACTAAAGCCACACTTTCTGATATAGTATTGATGTATCCTGCATTAAAATGCCGTAAAGAACAAATACTGAGATTTAAATTTAAATTTCCAACTTTCCACTTGCATACTTTTAATTGCTGCATTTATTTCTTTATTTTTAATTATGTGTGCAACATAGCAGAATGCAAACTAATGTTTTGGCACCACTGCATCAATGTAAAATATTGCGTAATGGCCTTTTTTCTTTTCTGCCTCTTATCGTCTTCAGTTCCCAACATGGGATCAATAAATCAGTGTATGATTTGCATCTGTACAGATACCTCTTACAGAGAAATAAAATTAGATTTAACCTTAAACAATAGCAAAAGCCACCAGCAAAAATGGTCTTCTGAGACCGCATTAAACTCAATATAGTGGACATATTCTAATAATAACCGGCAATTTGATGTTAAAAACACTTATCTCAAAAATCCATTAATTTTGAAATGTATGGATCTACTTGTGAGGTTAGAATTTCCCCAAAACTATAATGATTAACTCATTAATTGATTTCAGTATGATTGATTACTTCCTTTAATTATGAGTCTGAAGGAAATCAAACAAAAGGATATTTACTCTTTCTTTGCATTTTTTATTCTGTACTCAGTTGGATTTTAGATTCTTTAGCAAATGTACCAAAATACATCTTTTGGGTTCCCCCATCTTGCTTTTAAAACAAACCGTTTATAATTGCCATGTAAGGCCTGCACCGGGTGTTCTAACCAGTTATGACTGTCAGATGGCGATTGTAATGAGGAACTCATAAAAATAATGCGTAGCTCAGGGTGGTATTGGACTTCGACGAGCAGAAGCTATAAATAATTTGCCATAAAAGCAAAATCGTATTTCCGCAAGTTTTATTTTGGCTCTGTTTTTGCTAAAATGTAAAAAGCTTGCCACGGGGTGCATTATAAGGTTTTATTTACCAAACACTGAATTGCAGTGAATTGAAAACAGAATAAAAAAAAAAAAGATTAAAATAGACAAGCTGTGACTTTACTTTTGCTGAGTTGGAGATTATATATTTTTTTAAACTTGTCTACTTTTGCCTGTATTTTGTAATTAAGATTCCAGTTAACTAAAACTTTGTGAATAAACCCTTAAACATAAAATGAGTAAAACTATTACATGTTGTAAAAGCAAGCAACCTTTTCCTTTCATGTTTTAATTTGGAGCTATAATGTTAAAGCAAAATAAAAGAATGTATCAACATTTGGCTGTTTTTTTCTTTATCAAAATGTGACCCATTTTGGAATTATTAGTAAGGGACAATTGGGAGCATGTTAACATACGGAGCTCCCTACCAAATGCTATGTAGAATAGAATTCTATTGTGTAAGACCTGCTTATTTTTTCAGTCTACATTATGCCTAACTTGATTGCCGGCTCTGGATGACCTCAGCCATCGATCAATAAGCAGCAGAGGATGTTAATTACTTTTTGATATTGTTACATGAAGAACGCACCGATTTATATTGATATTCTCACCATTTAAAGGAGAATATTGCTATGAAAACTCCCCCCAAAATACCAAAACAAAAAGGATAACATGAAAGAACAAATGATACAGCTGCCTTAAATTTTACTTCTTTGTTTACCAACATTTTAAAAGATAGCAGTAAATGCACCTGTAGCTTTATGGAACTATATGGGAATGAGAGGTTACTGGACTGTCCAAGAACATATTATGTGGAGGAGACTATAATTAAAAGAAGAAAAACTACCACAACAAGAGGACATCGTCTTAAATTAGAGGGGCAAAGGTTTAAAAATAATATCAGGAAGTATTACTTTACAGAGAGGGTAGTGGACGCATGGAATAGCCTTCCAGCTTACGTAGTAGAGGTTAACACAGTGAAGGAGTTTAAGCATGCTTGGGATAGGCATAAGGCTATCTTAGATATAAGATAAGGGACTAATGAGAGTACTTAGAAATATTGGGCAGACTAGATGGGCCCAATGGTTCTTATCTGCTATGTTTCTATGTTAATCTAATCTATGTTCTATGTTTCTATGTTAATCTAATCTAATCTACTTGTAGGACAGAATCTGTAACTACTGAGTTTACTCCATCTTTAAACAAGATGAAGTCTGAATAGCACATTTTAGGCAAATACTCATTGTAGCTGCAGCTTGCCTTTTTGCCTCAGTTTTGCATTGCAGTTTTTTATTTCACAGTTAAAGAGGCACTCCACTACCCAAAATCAAAATAAATGCCCAGAAAACCCAGACTTTCTGTGGCTGTCCAATCACAGACTTATCAATGCAGCTCAATGAGAAGTCTTTGTATGGCAGGTGCTCTGGGCAATTGCTGCGTTTGAGTTTAGCTGCACTGAGCTAACCAAGCCAGGAAGTAACAGGACTCTCTGTCTGACTGACAGCCAGGTGGGTGTAACAGGGTTAATTCATAAAAATGCCAATTCATTTTTCAATTTTCACTTTTGTAAAATGAAAAACAAAGACACTCTTCACTCATGAAGCACTTCAGTAAGTTAAAGTGATTTAGTTGTTTGGAGTGAAAATACATTTTCTATTTGTAAATTTTATTTTATGAACATGTTTCTAAATGCTGAATGCAGATATTTCTGTCCAGTGTGAAATTAAAAACTCTTCCTATTGCATCTATTTTTATCGATTGTATAATCTAAAGGCCATCAAGTAAACAAGTAGAATAATGGTAACCAAAGAGATCAAATAATCTGGGCAACTACATGCACATGAAAGCGACTTAAAAGGATATGAACTATAAAGAAATATATAGTGTATGTGCGCTCCAAATCTAAGGGTATATAAAAAAGACAGAAGATCTAATCCTATATAAAAATAGAGTATACCTTTAATAACATGTAAAATCAAACTGAAAATAAAATGATTATTTTTAATCACAAAAAATCCACCTCTTTCCCACCATAATTATCGCATCAGCAAAAAAAACCTTTTGAATGAAAACCGTAAAAAGGGGTCAAAATATAAATATGATAGTGATAGATATAGAACCTCTCGAGCTGAGGAAAGGCAACAGGATCAATGATCAGACGCAGCATGGTGCAACCCAGCGAGAAAGTATTAAATGTATCACTTAATTGTAAGGGTAAACCACCTAAATGTTGTAAACTCAGAATGTCTATAGAGACCCTATAGACTGTAACAGAAAGTAACCAATTCCTAGCGATTTTAAAACACTAAGGAAAAAGTACCTAACCTCGGTGTGAGCCCCACTAGAGGTATAGATCCAGACAATTTTGGCAGCAATGCAATCCAATAGGATCTAGCAACCTTCACCATGTATCCAGCACCTGTGCAATATTGACTAACGCTAGAGACTCGTGAGCAGAGCTTAAAAGCCTCAGTTGGAATCTTCACAAAAAACCGGGGCTGATTACGGCACAGTCACCGGTAATAAAAAGTAAAACAGGAAATGGCTGGTATGTCTACGCGTTTCGTTTCTCTCATGGAAATTTCTCAACACTAGCTTCAGGGTGGGACCTGAAACTTATATACCTGGAAAATCAATTACTTAAATACCCAGTTCAGATTAAAAAAACGGATGAAAATTAAACGTTAATTACCAGAAAGCTTGACGGAGAGAAATTAACCCTTCACATGTGTGCTTATTATGGATAACATCTATATATAAGTCGAACACCGTAAACTACACCAGTAACACAAACAAATGATTGAGGAGGTTAAATCAATATATTCAAACTAAGAGTATTGACGCAGTGATGCTGCCGCATCTAATAGTAAACAGTGAATTGCACCAGTGGTACAAATGTATGGTTGAAAAAGTTATAAACATTATATTCAAACCGGCAATGATATTATAGCATATACTAGTGAACTTTTAAGGGTGTAGATATATATAAATAGATAAGTGTCCCAAGAGAAGAGAGAAAAATTATATATGGATATAAACATAAAAAGGAGCAAGATCATGGGTCACTGTCAGGGTACCTGAGGTCTCTACCTCCGAGAGAGGTAGAGACTTAGTCGTTCATCCATCCGGACGGCCTGATTTCCCTCTTCCTCGCGGTCCATCCGGTCATGCAAAGCCGGCCGCGAGGGAGTGACTCCCTTTTATAGCATGACGCCCGGAGGTCGACGTCAGGACGTCAACCCGGAACGACCTGTCACTCAATTGGTTCAGGACCAATCAGAACTCGACGGAGGTGTGTCTACTTATCTGAACAGGGCATTTAACAGTGCTTCTTTCATTAGCTCATTGCCCTGTCGTGGTTCTAGCTTGTTCTAGTCACTCAGTGCTCGTATTTTCTAGTTATCCCTTTTGGTTTTGACCCGGCTTGTTTGCTCTATTCTGCTTATCTCTGTTACCCTTGATTCGGCTTGTCTATCGCTTACCTGTCTTCTGTTACCCTTGACCTCGGCTTGTCTTTGACTATTCTCTACTGTACTACTTACGTTAGTCCGGCCATTCTAAGGTCCGGTATACGTATCTGGCTACTGTTTGTACTCTGCGTGTTGGATCCCTGTCCCGATCCTGACATTACGACAGGGCCAATGGATCCTGCAAGTACAAACAGTCAGCTTGGTTCTCCTGATCCTAGGTTTGAAGCCATGGATCACAGAATGGATCAGATGGCGCTAGCACTACAGGCGTTATTATCTCGTGCCAATAATCCACCAGAAGAGTTACGTACTACTCCTATCTCTCCTGTAGGTTCAGGCCTAGAGGTAGCCACTGTAGGTGCTTCTTCTCGCATTACCCCACCAGTACGTTATGGTGGTGCTCCTGAGAAGTGTCGTGTTTTTTTAAACCAAATTAGTATCCACTTTGAATTGCAACCTCGCTCCTATCCTACGGATAGGGCAAAGGTGGGATTTATTATCACCTTACTCACTGAGAAGGCTCTGAGATGGGCCAATCCACTGTGGGAGAACGATAACCCGTTAGTATATAACTATAACGCATTTGTAGCTGCTTTTAGAAGAACTTTTGACCCTCCAGGTAGAAAGGTTAATGCAGCCAGATTACTGTTACGCCTGAGACAGGAGAACCGAACACTTGTGGATTATGCACTAGAGTTCAGGTCTCTGGCATCAGAGGTCAAGTGGAATGAGCAGGCGTATATGGACGTATTTTTGAATGGGCTATCAGATGTAATCCTTGACGAGGTTGCTACTAGAGAACTTCCTGAGAATTTAGAGGATTTAATTTCGTTCATTTCTCGTATAGATGAACGTTTAAGAGAGAGACAGAACACTCGAGAGAGGAACCGGAGACCTTCCTTTAGGTTAGCTCCCGCATTTCCAAGTCCTGACTCCACGGTCTCATTGCTCCCTGAACCTATGCAGGTAGGCTATACCCGCCTCTCTGAGGAGGAGAGACAGTACAGGAGGAAGGAGGGTTATGTATGTACTGTGGAGCCAGAGGTCATTTACTCTTGAACTGTCCTAACCGGCCGGGAAACGCTCGCACCTAAGTTTCTCTAGAGGACAGGCCTTGGGTGTTTCTATTTTGTCCTCTACTCCTAATTATAAAGATCACAGGCTTCTGCTACCAGTTTCCTTAACCTGGGAGAAAGAAGTGGTAAGGGCCTTGATAGATTCCGGAGCTGCTGAGAATTTTATCGACCAAGCCTTTGCTACTAGACACAATATCCCATCCCAGTTAAGGGAGACACCATTGGCCGTTGAGGCCATAGATGGTAGACCATTACTGGACCCCGTTATCTTTCGTGAGACCATACCCATTAACTAAAATGTTGGTATCCTACACGTGGAGAATTTATCTCTCATGCTCATTTCGTCCCCTTCTGTTCCCATAGTTCTGGGGTATCCATGGTTGAAGAGACATAACCCTATTATCGATTGGGAATTAGGGGAGATACTCTCGTGGGGTCTGAGCTGCCAGGAGAAGTGTTTACGCAGGGTTTCTCCATTGGCCAATATTAATACACCAGGTAGTTCTACTCAGTCCACTGAGAGACAGATACCGCCCCTGTACCAAGACTTAAAGGCAGTATTCGACAAGAAGAATGCCGATTCATTACCTCCACACAGGCCATTTGATTGTAAAATTAAGCTTCTACCTGGTACTATGCCTCCGAGGGGTAATGTATATCCTTTATCTGTTCAGGAGAACTCTGTTCTAGAGGAATATATCCGTGAGAATTTAGAGAAAGGATTCATTAGGAGGTCTTCTTCTCCTGCCGGGGCTGGGTTTTTCTTCGTTAAAAAGAAGGATGGCACGCTGAGGCCTTGTATTGATTACCGAGGTTTGAATAAAATAACTATCAGAAATGCCTATCCTATCCCATTGATTACCGAGTTGTTTGATCGTCTTAAGGGCTCCAAAATCTTCACCAAATTAGATCTCAGAGGGGCATATAATTTGGTGAGAATCCAGCATGGACACGAGTGGATGACGGCGTTCAATACTCGGTATGGCCATTATGAATACACAGTTATGCCATTTGGACTTTGCAATGCTCCTGCAGTATTTCAGGATTTGATTAATGAGGTACTTAGGGAGTTTCAACATGATTGTGTTATTGTCTACCTGGACGACATACTGATACACTCTAGGGAGATTGAGACTCACCATAGACAAGTCAGAAAGGTACTACACAAACTTCTGCAACATGGTCTATACTGTAAATTGGAGAAATGCAGCTTTGACCAGTCGCAGATAGACTTTCTTGGTTACGTGATTTCTGGGGAAGGCTTTAAAATGGACCCTGACAAACTCCAGTCTATTTTAGATTGGCCGTTGCCTAAAGGACTCAAGGCTATTCAGAGGTTTATTGGTTTTTCCAACTATTATAGGCGCTTCATTAAGGGATACTCTTCTATCATCTCGCCTATTACCAATATGACCAAACAAGGGGCTAATACTAAGACTTGGTCTACGGAGGCTCTTGTTGCGTTCAAGACTCTCAAAGAACTTTTTGCCTCTGCTCCCATTCTAGTCCACCCTGATACGACTCTGCCGTTCTTACTCGAGGTCGATGCCTCTGAGACGGGAGTTGGTGCTGTTCTGTCTCAAAGGTTAGGGGTGGACAAACCGTTACACCCTTGTGGGTTCTTCTCTAAGAAATTATCTGGGCCTGAAAGCAGATATGACATCGGTGATAGGGAACTGTTAGCGGTCATTAAGGCTTTAAAGGAGTGGAGACATTTACTAGAAGGGACATTACACCCTGTTACTATTTTAACGGATCATAAGAACTTGTCTTATATTGGGGAGGCTAAGCGCCTGTCCGCCAGACAAGCTCGTTGGTCCTTGTTCCTTACTCACTTTAATTATGTACTTACTTACAGACCTGGTTCTAAGAACTCTAAAGCCGATGCTTTGTCTCGTCAATATGAACCGTTCACTATAACTGAGCCAGTCCTTTCCTCGATAGTTCCTAAGGGTAACATCATCGCTAACACGAATTTCAGTATTCACTCTCCGTTGCTTACTGAGATCATGAAATTACAGCATCTTGCGCCCAAACAGACTCCTGGGGATCGACACTTCGTTCCCGCCACTCTCCAACTAGAAGTGTTACGCTGTTTCCATAACAGCAAGGTGGCTGGGCATCCTGGCATTCGCAAGACGTATGCTTTGATCTCTAAAGATTTCTGGTGGCCTGATTTACGTAAAGATATTAAAGAATTCATCGGGGCGTGTGAAGTTTGTACCAAGACTAAGCTACCTCATTCGCTCCCATGCGGATTTCTGCACCCTCTAGAGGTTCCTGAAAAGCCATGGTCCTGTTTGGCTATGGACTTCATTGTTGATTTGCCTATCTCTAAAAAGCAGACTGTTATCCTCACTGTGGTGGACAGATTTACTAAGATGGCTCACTTCATTCCCTTACCTAAACTCCCATCTTCACCCGAATTAGCAGAGATATTCGCTAAGGAGGTCTTCCGTTTACATGGGATACCTTCCCAAATTGTATCGGACAGAGGTTCCCAATTTGTTTCCCGTTTTTGGAAATCCTTCTGCTCTCAACTGGGCATCAAATTGAATTTTTCTTCTGCCTACCATCCTCAGTCCAATGGAGCTGCTGAACACACCAACCAAAAAGTTGAACAATATCTACGTTGTTTCGTTTCTGAACACCAGGACGATTGGGTTGGTTTGATTCCTTGGGCGGAGTTTGCACACAACAATCTCGTTTGTGATTCTACGCATTCTAGCCCCTTCTTCATGAATTATGGCTTTCATCCTTCCATTCTTCCTTCGGACTCTTCTTCCCAAGGGGTACCGTCGGTTGATGTCCATGTTGCCAATTTGAAGAAGTTGTGGGACCAGACTCGACAAATTCTTCTGCACAATTTTATGCTGGTGAAAAAACACGCTGACAAACGTAGAAGGGTAGCACCGGTGTTTGTTCCAGGCGATAGAGTATGGCTGAGTATTAGAAACATTCGGTTAAAAGTGCCTTCCATGAAGTTCGCTCCCCGGTATATTGGACCTTACAGGGTGTTGGCTCAAATTAACCCAGTTGCGTATCGTCTAGCTTTGCCTACTACCTTACGCATTCCTAACTCATTCCATGTTTCGTTGCTGAAACCACTAGTTTGTAACAGATTCTCCTCCACGATCGCCCCTCCTTGCTCTGTTCAGGTGGAGGGTCAGGAGGAGTATGAGGTCAATTCCATCGTCGATTCTCGAATCTCCCGGGGGAAAGTACAATATCTGGTCGATTGGAGAGGATATGGTCCTGAGGAGAGAAGTTGGGTACCTCAGGAGGATGTTCATGCTCCCCGTCTCCGCAGGGCATTTCACTCTCGCTTCCCTTCTCGTCCTGGTTACTTCCGCCCGGTGGGCGTATCTGAGAGGGGGGGTACTGTCAGGGTACCTGAGGTCTCTACCTCCGAGAGAGATAGAGACTTAGTCGTTCATCCATCCGGACGGCCTGATTTCCCTCTTCCTCGCGGTCCATCCGGTCATGCAAAGCCGGGAGTGACTCCCTTTTATAGCATGACGCCCGGAGGTCGACGTCAGGACGTCAACCCGGAACGACCTGTCACTCAATTGGTTCAGGACCAATCAGGACTCGACGGAGGTGTGTCTACTTATCTGAACAGGGCATTTAACAGTGCTTCTTTCATTAGCTCATTGCCCTGTCGTGGTTCTAGCTTGTTCTAGTCACTCAGTGCTCGTATTTTCTAGTTATCCCTTTTGGTTTTGACCCGGCTTGTTTGCTCTATTCTGCTTATCTCTGTTACCCTTGATTCGGCTTGTCTATCGCTTACCTGTCTTCTGTTACCCTCGACCTCGGCTTGTCTTTGACTATTCTCTACTGTACTACTTACGTTAGTCCGGCCATTCTAAGGTCCGGTATACGTATCTGGCTACTGTTTGTACTCTGCGTGTTGGATCCCTGTCCCGATCCTGACAGTCACATTCACAAAAACAAAAAGGATATCTTTCCTGAAAATCATATCCCTTAAAACCTTTGACCTTAGCCACTAAAACCAGGGAATATGTATTCACTAAGTCTGGATACAGACTGAAAGGGGTAACTGGTTCACAAATATATCAAAGTCGTGATATCATGCTACCAAGATAGTTAAATACAGCAGTGGGTCGCACACTTGTTAGTCCATGCTTCAGGAAAATATGAATTGAAATATTTAGAATCTAATTAGTAAATATGGTATGTATTACTAATTTAGTATATATACACTATGGTCCATACCTACAGACCTATACACTTATGACTTCAATGTCTATGAAGTAATACGTGTCTAAAATATGAATTTATACAAAGCACGTAGATGCCCACAGACGAAACCTTGAGTACAAGATCTATATTTTATCAGCTCTCACAGTGCAATATACTGGTGTCATTTCCACCAGTTTTACTAGGGCAGCCCTGAATTTCCCATCTATAAAATCGAACCTCCATCACAGTGAGTAATAAACTTAGCATGTCATAGAACAAATGCCATTCTTAACATGAAGCACATTTTCACATCTGCGCATAAGGACTATAAAGTCTAAAAGCTGAAAGAGAATGATCAAACATAGTTCTAATTGTCATGCAGATTTCTTTTTGTGGTGTTGCACTTTAAATGCATCTATGGGTTACTATGTGTAGATTTGCATTTCTGTTGTTAAACATGTCTTATGGCAGTTCTTGATTTTGAGCACAGTGGACTGAAACATTTTAATGTAAAGAATTTGCTATATTTCTGTAGGGTTCTGAATTGTATGAAATTGAATTTAAAGGAACACTATAGTGTCAGAAATACAAACATGGATGTATAAAAGGAAATTTGTTTAACAAAAAAAAAAGGTACATGCCCACTCCCATAACATCTTTAGCTCATTGAATTTGTTATGGGGTATGAAGTGTTAGTTATTGATCCTCTGGCGTCTACACAGTTGCCACAGAATTTTAACCCATGATAACTTATTTCATTTTTTTTTTAAATCTCCCATGAGTTTTTCAACCCGCATTTTGTTCTGCTTGTTTACCATTCCTCTGTTTTGTTTTTTTTCCCTTTACTTCAAGCTGCACTTTCACTGTTTAGGGACTTTTCAGAATTTGCAAAGACCCCTGATGGTGACATTACCGCTAGGGGTCCGGTCGCCGGGAGATCAAGTAAAGGCTAAATCTGAGAAGATGGAGCCTTTAAAAGACTCGAGGAGCGTACGCATTGGAGAGGGAGATGGGCGGTGTGTGTGGTCAGTGTACGGACCACTAAGGGAAATGCCTTATTCACCTGTGCAGGTGCCGTGACATAGCATAATCTCAAACATTTGTTCCTGGGCAGTAACGCACATTTAGACCCTTGCTGATGCCACCTCCCACTTGTTCTCCCATACCCCTACCTCACCCCCAGATCTTGTTTCCACTGTGCAAAGTATCTCATTGGACCCTAGATTGTGTAGTGAGAGCATATGTACTTATATATCTGAGACACTAAACCCTTCTGATAGTTTCCTTGGAGGCATAAAAGTTCAAATGGGTCGGGGACTGCTCGGCTGCACTGCACACTGTTGTTGTCTGAAGGGGAACATCTCTGATCTGAATATTTCAAAAAAAGTCCCTGATGTTTAAAGGAGCCTTCTCTTTCAGGGATGTTTATCTACTGTTGACTGGTTCCATAAGTGCCCGTAATGCTGTATCACCTCTACCTCTAAGTTCCTAAACTCATGTGGTTGCATTCCAGAGGGAAATTCTCTATTCCTAAAGATTGGAGTAATTGGTGAAGAGACAGAAGTTAATTGGAATTTACATTTAATCCTGTCCTAAATGTAGAGAGAAGTCATGATGGCCGGGCATGTTGTGCAGAGCAGGGCCCTCTGGGGTTTTGGTTATGGCACATGTAGAACATAGATAGATCCAACCCCATCAAATAGGGTTCCAAATCCAACCATCTTCTCTTTCCTGGTGGAGTATGCCACATGCCCATTTGTGCTAGCTGAGCTGAATAGTAGTATGTCAGTACGTTTGGAAGACCATCCTATGCCATTTTATGTCTATGTAACATATTTCTTGCCAACCTGTGTCTCTTATTACCCCATATGAAATAGTCTAATACCTCTAATGCCTGGAACAGAAGAAGCAACCTTGGTAGGATATTAATTTTTATATCCACCTATCGTCAATGACAACACAAGATTAACAAGTAATCACACATGTTATTTTGAACTTTGTTTTGTGAATATTGGATTGTGCTTGCTTTCAAAACTGTCTTGAGATTATTACCAAGAGTCAGAACATTTTGCTGGACTGAAATATACACCTATGTCAATACTTAACCAAGAGGCTGCCATTGGTGCTCCTTTAACATATCCAGACAAAGTACACTGATAGCAGAATTTCCAATAATCTGTGTATTCTACTTTTAGAATATACTGTTTTTAGTGTTTTAGGATCTTCATTTTCCTACTCTTTTTCTGCAGTTTGGTCCGACTATTACCAAAGATCAATGGACCTGAAATAACAGAGTCTTATTTCACCTTTGTGCATAGTTCTTCTTATTTAATTCATCTGGCTTCCAGAGAGGATTTAATTAATTTATAGTTTCCTGTGGTACTGCCAACAAATATGCACTTTCAATATCCTGTATATTGTCCTGCATATAACCTTATGGACACCTCTTTTCTGATGTTCCTTCAAATTCCAACAGTACTCAGGTTTCACCTAGCTGCTTATCTAAGCTACATGGCTACATTACATTCATTTTTTATATGTCCATCCATGAACTATGAGCGACCACTAGCAGGAACCTGCATCATTAAGACAAATTAGTATACACTTCACTCATCTTATAGCATTAAAAAAATATTTATGGTCAATAAAATGTTATAATAGCAGTACGTAGAACATGTAATTGTGTATAAATATATCTTCTGAGTAAATCAAAAGAAAAAGGTATGGGCTTTTCCATCTGTTTCCCCTATATATAGATTTATCATTAAAATATCTGTTGCAGGGTGAATTTCAAAGACATACAAAGTAGACAAATCCTTTCTTTGTTCTTTATTTGTGTAGTAGGAGACTGATGTGTCTAGTGGAGATATTTATACCAAACACCACAAAGGAAAATTGCTGGCATTGCTGTGGCATTTACTGATTTCATGGGGTTTATAAGGTGAAGAAAAAAAAAGTGCTGAGTGATATCAAAGTGCATCTATTACATTTAATTGCTCCAAGGCAACTAGAAGACTACTTTTTCTCCTTCAGTTTCTAATGAAGATTCTTGATTTTCTTGTTTACTGTCCAAATCTATCCAACATGTACATGTTTCTACCACCCTTTGCCCCCGCAGTCATGGTTGCCTTTATGTATGACCAGTGGCTCAGGAGAACAATGTGTGCAGCCTTGTTTGTGAAACAACTCAAATCTGGTTATTAAAATGGCTGCTGTGCGCTGAATTCCATGGTGACCCTTTAGATCAAATGGAGGTGCTTCTGACTGGTGGAGCATTTTCCTGGTCTGTAGAAGCTTCACCACCTTGAAGAACCACCTTGATTTTATTTCACATTTTAAATAGTTTTGCATACATTTACTGTACATAATTTATTAAACAAATGGGGTCGGTTCCAGCCTGGGATGTTCCTCTAAGTGCATGACTAGCCATTGTCCACCTCACCCACCTCTCATCAGCCCTCCTAATTTATCGTTATGAGCAACAATTAGTGGTTTTAATAGCCTGCTGACTTCAGAACTGAATGTCTAATTACATGCCAAAGTGAATAACTGTTCCAAATGATCAGCCGTCATCGAGCTAAGTACCTCTCCCACCAAAATCCCTCAATCTCTAATTTTACTTTGGGGGAAGGTTCAAATGATTCACTATTAATACTTTCTCACCCTTGCTATCCATAATGCAAAATATGTTCTTGCTGTAAGAACATATAGCATCTGTGCATAAATATATAATTTGGCTGTAAGTGCTTTCAGGCTGAAGAGCATAAAGTAGACTTTGTTTAAAGCATCTTTGTCTTTCAAAGAGAAAATCTTAGATGCACCTTTGTATAGTAGTTGCCAGCAAATTAGCGATACATATTTAAAATAATTCCTGATGGAACAGCATCCTTTTCTGCTAATGTATGTTCCATTGTTCTCGCATTTTAATCAGCTCCTTTTAGAATCTACTTGAGCACAATACTTTTGAACTCTTTTCTTGCTCTGGATTTATTTTCCAAAGCCCTGGGGGTTCTGTAAAAAACTCTTAGGATTCTTGTAAACCCTTTTATTTCCTTTAAAGCTGGCAGACTGACAGGTTTTTAGTTATTCTTAGTGCTAAATTATTTATCTTCATTGCCCCTCCCCAGCTCTGACTTCTAAATCTTTAACATGACTTCTGGGATATATCCGAGGCCCTTTTTTCTATTTAAAATAAAGCCGTTTGTATTTGTCTTTTGTCTTTCATTTTTCATCATGAGAATTATGCATGCAAAGTGTGATTGTGTTGGATCGTGAATGGCGCAGTACTTGTTATGAAGTACAATTAAAGACAAGTTTGAGTGCTTAAAACATATGTATTTCTCACCTTTTCCACTTGACAAATCTCTTTTTTATGTTTCTTTGAGCCTGGGTTTTGTTTGAAATATTGTAAGATTATTCAGCTATCTCAAGTGATTTATACTTTGTTGGAATATTCCCTTTTTCTCTCAGTTTTGCATGTTTTTATTGTTTTTGTAATAATTTTTTTTTTTTTGGAATAGAATATATCTGCAATGCAGGTAAAATATAAAGTGAATATACATCAATTTCCGTGTCTACTTATAGACTACATCAATGTGGTTCACTTACTTAGATATAGAGTCCTGCCATTTCCTTATACGTAATATTACATTTTTTTAACCTGGACAGATACATATCCAGAATGCATAACATTTAGTATGTCAGCTGTTATTATTACCCAACTACCAGGTAACTCTTGTTTAGACATTTTGTGATTCTTAAATGCTGCTGAACTCTGGTGTACAACACTTGTTACACCAGTGGAATTAATTCATCCTCAGAAAGAGGGTAATTATTTTAATAACTCTCAGCTATACATGTTGGTGAGTTTTGCATGTGATTAAGATTTTAGTATACTCGATTCACTGTAGAAACAGATGCCATCAGTGTTTAGAGATCCGTTATGCAAGAAGTATGGGATAACTCAAGACTTCGCTATGGACGCTTGTCATTACTGATAAAGAGAGGTGTGATGTTGTTGCAGTACATGTTTTTTTTGTAATCTTAGTATAGTCACTCAGTGCTATGTAGGTAGCTACTTTTTGTAATTTTACATAGTTTGTAGTGACATTACGTACTCGACATGTTAATGGCTGACAGCGGCACTGTCACTCACCCAACACCCTAAAAATGAGTATTTCATAAAGATCTTTCATCTATGAAATACTCAGTGACAGCTGCAGGGAATTGGCTTTGCGGGATCCTCTGTAGACTTAATCGCTATACTTTCATGCCTACATATGAGTTCAGCAGTGACGTCGGCCACTGGATGGTGATGAGGACACTCCAGAAGAAGAGGGCCATGTGGACAAGGGACAGCTTCAGGTAAGTAGAACTAACCTGCATCCCCCGTCTACCCAACAGCGATGTTATCCCCAAGGGTCATTGTGAATTCTGCAAAGTCCCCAGATAGCGACAGTCCAGCTTTAATGATTTAAAATCCCACTATTCCAATACTTTCTTTCAGCACTTTGACCATTATTAGATCGGTGAAAGAGCCCTATACCTACATTAAAAGGAACGCACCAAGTACCATAACGACTACTGTGGACTTTACGTTAGTGGAATTGCTAGCAGTCCAATGACCCATGACATTTTTGGATTGCGATTACTTTCAAAAGTGTCTCCCGATTCCTGGTGAAAGTCAGAAAAGATGATTTATAATAGGTACTGACTTAGAATATACCCCAATATGAGAGACAGAGTAACAGTAAAACAAGAGTGCAGTCTCTGTTGAGATCCGATTGTGATTGCGTTAAGTTATGTGCAAATCCACAGGAAAAGCTGCTAAATTTTCCGTTTAAAAATGTGTCACTTACATATTTGTTTGCCTATTTACCAACTCCTAGGATTTTCCCCTATTTGGAGTCCAGATGTAACACCATGCTTGCTGTGACTAGAGAAATATTAACCATGTCTCTTTGATGAGACCTATCATCTGGGCTTTCTGATACTTGCATGTCGTTCTGTACTCAAACAGTTTGTGTAGGATTAATAAATTTTTTTTTATCAAAAGTCATCATAAAAGGGTTTCTCTTCTTTGGCTCACTCCGGTGTACAGGTGAGTACCACAGTGGGTGCACAGTGCAAGCTCTTTTCCTGTTCTCCATAATTGTTTGTTTTTCCATTTTCTATGCTGTGGTACCAGAAACAGAAATGCTTTGAGCCATGTTTCAGGAGTAGTCTGTTGTGGAATCACTACAGTGAGAGTGCTGACAAGCGGTGTCTAGCACATGTATGTATCCAACAACGTGATGTGCCTGTGAGAGTTATTCATAGCCCATGTACATTTTCCGACATTCAAGCCAGCCACATCAGCAGCTGGAGGAGCATATGTGCTACTAGTCTGTGTGGATAGAGGATGCATTAGGTGTTATGCAAAAAGAGCAATTCTGGGACATAGTGCCAAAGGTTGAGCTATCACCATGGACACCAATGGAATGTTCATGCTGATTCTTCCATTTATTCAATTTTTAGAACTTTGCCCACGATCTGTGCTTTGCACAGAACCCCCACTGCATCTCGATACGTTTGAACAGGCTCTGCAGCAACAAAAGCTCATGTGTCAACTACCTTCTGAGCACCATCACATTTTGTTGGGGAACATGCTGTTAACAAGCTGGGAATGAGAATTAATGATACTCAATGCTTTTCTGTGGGTAGGATTAGACAGACTGGCAGATTTGTGCAGAGACAATGGCAAATAATTCTCAGCCAAGCTTATCTCATTCCCGATGCATACAGTCCTGTATGAATCCTGGCATTTATAGAGTGAATGCAGAGTAAGTCTTGATGGGACTTGCTAGGGTCAAAACAAGAACAAACCATAACAATGATTTTTTATTTATATTTCTGACTTATTCTGTTTGTATTTTTTCATCAGTAATATTTAGCTTTCTGATAAGGGACTTATCCAAACCAAGAAAATCACAGTAAGTTGTGATGCCTTTGGTAAACTTAGTGGAGTTGAGATTTTTTTAAATCAACTTTACTGTGGCATACATTTTGCAAATTGGCGGGCAGGGCCGCCATCAGGGGGTGACAACCGAGACAGTTGTCACGGGCCCGGCGGCCCTGGGGGGCCCGGACTGCTCTGGCAGTCCTGGGCCCCACTTTCCCTCCCTGCACACATAGATAGCGAATATCGCTATCTACGTGTGCAGCCGCGGGCCCCCAGCTCCCTGTTACCGCAGAGGGGGCCCAGGCAGCACACAGCCTCTTCTCTTCTCCTCCCTGCTAATAACTCTCGCGAGACCCGGTTGCCATGGCAACGCTCCGCGGGTCTCGCGAGAGTTATTGGAGGAGAGAAGAGGAGAGGCTGTGTGCCGCTTGGGCCCCCTCTGCAGTAACAGGGAGCCGGGGGGGCCCCACCATGCCACCGGACCACCCGGGATGGAATCTCTCCCCTCCCTAGACACAGGTAAGCAGGGAGGGGGGAGAAACAATTTAATTAATTAAATTATTATTATTTTTTTAAATAATGTTAAAATGCCCCCCTCCTCATTGGACATTTACACACACACACTACATACACTGACACAACACACACACACACACACACACTACATACACTGACACAACACACACACTATATACACTAACACAACACACACACACACACACACTACATACACTGACACAACACACACACTATATACACTGACACAACACACACACACACATTACATACACTGACACAACACACACACACTACATACACTGACACACACACACACCCACTGCATACACTGACACAACACACACACACACTACATACACTGACACTACATACACTGACACAACACACCCACTACATACACTGACACAACACACACACTGCATATACCAACACAACACACACTGCATACACTAACACAACACACACTCTGCATACACTGACACAACACACACTGCATACACTAACACAACACACACTCTGCATACACTGACACAACACACACCGCATACACTAACAAAACACACACTGCATACACTAACACAACACACACTGCATACACTGACACAACACACACACTCTGCATACACTGACACAACACACACACTGCATACACTAACACAACACACACTCTGCATACACTGACACAACACACACTCTGCATACACTGACACAACACACACACTGCATACACTAACACAACACACACACTGCATACACTAACACAACACACACTGCATACACTGACACAACACACACTCTGCATACACTGACACAACACACACACTGCATACACTGACACAACACACACTCTGCATACACTGACACAACACACACCGCATACACTAACACAACACACACACACTGAATACACTGACACAACACACACTGCATACACTGACACAACACACACACTGCATACACTAACACAGCACTCACTGCATACACTAACACAACACACACTGCATACACTAATACAACACACACTGCATACACTAACACACACAGTGCATACACTAATACAATACACACACTGCATTCACTAATACAACATGCACTCTGCATACACTACACACTAACACACTCACTGCATCCACTATACTGACACACACTCTGCATTCGCTACACATTACCACACTCTGCATTCACTACACTAACACACTCTGCATTCACTACACTAACACACACTCTGCATCCGCTACACACTAACACACTCTCTGCATTCACTACACATTAACACTCTGCATTCACTACACTAACACAGACTCTGCATCCGCTACACACTAACACACTCTCTGCATTCACTACACATTAACACATTCTCTGCATTCACTACACATTAACACATTCTCTGCATTCACTACACATTAACACACTCTCTGCATTCACTACACATTAACACACTCTCTGCATTCACTACACTAACACACTCTCTGCATTCACTACACATTAACACACACTCTGCATTCACTACAAATTTACACACACACTACATTCATTACACTGACACACTCTGCATTCACTACACCCTAACACACACTCTGCATTTATTACACACTAACACACACTCTGCATTCACTAAACTATGCACACACTCTGGATTCACTATACTGACACACACTCTGCATTAACTGTACACACAGCATCGACTACACAAACATCCTGTATTCACAGTACACACACTACATCCACCACAAATTGAAACACTCTGCATTCACTATACACAGACACTGCATCTAATACACACACTGCATCCACTAAACACATTTCATCTAGTACATACAAACACTACATCCACTACACAAACACACACTACATCACTGTACACACACTACATCCACTACTCAAACACACTCTGCGTTCACTATACACACTGCATCCGCTACACTAACACACTCTGCATTCACTGCACAAACAGTATCTAATACACACAAACACTACATCCATTACACACATTCTAAGTCACTTCCACTATACACACC
This sequence comes from Pelobates fuscus, assembly GCF_036172605.1. Lineage (NCBI taxonomy): Eukaryota > Metazoa > Chordata > Amphibia > Anura > Pelobatidae > Pelobates > Pelobates fuscus. Next base: position 110,313,562 of record NC_086327.1, on the reverse strand, counting down.
ACATTCAGTCCCGCATCATTGTCAGCGGACTAGGTAGGGCGTGGGCGGGCCCGGGAGGGAGGGGTCGGGGGGGGGCCCAGACCTTGTGCTTTGTCAGGGCCCCCAAAATTTCTGATGGCAGCCCTGTTGGCGGGTTCCAAAAATCTCTCTGGATAAATATCTTGGTCATTTCTTTTCAGTTTATTATAGGTTTAGTCACAGAAATCTCTCAGGGTTATTTGCTAAAGTCAGAATTCAAAGTGAATTTCACATTTTAGACCAGAGTAGCTAAATTGAAAGCGCACCTTTTTTTTTTAGTTTGGCTATTTGGACCTTGCATTTGAAATCCACTTTGAAATAACTTTTAATTCTCACTTCTGTAAATAACCCTGTTAGATTCTAAAATCTTTGTGATATTATTAAATAGCTTTCAGAATCGTCAAATCTCACATCTATGCTAGAGACGTGATAGTTTATCATTCCTTCACTCCAGTAATCTCTTTTGGTGCAATTACTAGAGTTAAAATATAGCACAGGTAAGTTAAAATAAGAAAGTTTACCACCACTGCACATCCATGTTGCATCTATTCGCTGTTCTGTGATGCCTTCAGGGCCGTCTTTAATTTTGATTGGACCCTGGGCAAGCATTTACTTGGGCCCCCCTGACTACATATAGATACACACAAATACACTACCTGACACACATGCAGATACACACTGACCGCATATAGATACACACAAGAACATACAGATACACACAGACACTGACACAGACACTGACACACACACAGATACAAACACTGACATACATGCAGATAAAAGGTACACACACACTGACACACATTCAGACACTTGCAGATATACAGATACAAACACTGACACATACAGATACACACACAAACGCAAATGGACAACATACAGATACAGAGACACATTCTGACAGACGTACTGACACAGACAGCCATACTGAAACACACATACACAAATACATACTGAACCACACAGACATACAGATACACTGACAGACATACTGGCACATATACACACAGACAGATGGACATACTGAAACACACATACACTGACAGACATATTGACAAACACAGACATACAGAACCACACGGACATTGACAGACTCACACATAGACATTCTGTCACACATACACACAGACAGACATACTGAAACACACATACACACAGATAGACATACATATATACTGACACACACACACACTCAGACATTCATGCAAAATTTGATAACCACCCTCCAGTTTCTTACCTTTTCCTGGAGGGTGGATTCCCTGGGGTCCAGTGGGCTGGCTGGGGTGGCTGGGAGTTAAGCTCTCGCTCTCCTCCGGCCTGGCCCCCTTCTGATCAGCTGGTCCTCCTTCCTCCGCGGTTCCGGTTTCTGTGGGAGGAAGTGACGCGCGGCGGTCACTTCCTCCCAGACGGCTGCCGAAAAGCAAGGGCCCGGTCGCGCTGTTAAAGCGCCACAGCGCCCGACCGGGCCCCTGCTGACACAGGCCCACCGGGTGGCCCTAAGTGCATGGGCCACCCGATGGGCCCCCATAGTTTGCGGGCCGGGGCAAACGGAGCAGCTGTCTTGGGCCCCCCAGCAGGGACAGGGCCCGGGGGCAGCTGCCCCGTTTGCCCCGCGTTAAAGACGGCCCTGGATGCCTTGAGTGCAAGCCTCTACTTTTGGGCATTTAATGGAGAAATGCCATATGAACATATGCCCGTTCCACATCTTCTCCAGCAGTGCCTTCAATTACATTAGTTAACTGATTTATATTCCTTGCTAAGCTTTGCGTGGCATAGCATATGCATGGAAATAAAATGAACTATGAATCATTTTAAAATAAGCTTAACTACCTATTAGTTCCCTTTAAAATGCATGATTCTGGCACGTAGCCTCACTACACACTTTCTAAAAAAAAAGACACTACATTTTTAGGTTCCCATATTGTACAATTTCTGATCTTCTGTTGCTCTGTTTATAGTCTGCTAGAGTCTGTGTATGATTAAAGTTCAATTAACAGAGCAGGTGATAAAGAAAATTCTAAAAGTAACACACTGTCCTATAAGAGCTGATTCAAAATTAAACATTTTTTTTAAGAGGCTGTGTGCACAGTTAAATTGTTTATTCAAAACAATGTTGTTGGTTTTTTTGGGTTTTTTTTTTATTACATTTAAGGCAAATTAGTTAGTAGCCTCAACTGTCAGTCTGAAAAAGGCAAATATAAAAATAATTGCCAGCTCTTCTGCCACAATGTCTTGGTATGTAATATTCAATTTATCCACATATACGTTGTCATGCAAGATGCATGACAGGCTCCTTTATTAATCAATTTCCTGGTTTGCTTGTTGCGTCGTATCACCAGATAATCTGTAAATATAGAAATTTGTGGTGCCCTGTAGGTTCTTTTGTAGCCACATTTCATTACTACCAAATAAGTAGATCTATAGTAAGATACAAATGTGTGGTGCCCTGTAAGTCCTTTTGTAGCCACATTTCATTACTCTCAAATGAGCAGATCTACAGAAAGATTCAGTGAGCTACTAAAACATACATGTTTTATTTACTGTGACCGTCTCTGGCCTGAGATCCGTCAGAAATGGTCACGGTGCAAACCTCGATGACTGTATGTAAGTGCTGTTCTTTTTTCTGGTTTATATTACACAGCGATCGTATGAGTAGTATAAATGCATATGTAGTATTATGTCAAACTTGCACATATTGTTTTCATTATCGGGGGAACAGACTTATATCTCTTGGATGTATTCTAATCACTTGCCTAAAACATTCAATCCAACCCTCTCTATGGGCTGCTCTTTGAATAGAGATACACTTCAACTAAGGCTTCAACTAAGGCTGCCAGGCGGCTCAAATCTGAGTTATTGGTACAAGATAGCATAGAAGAAGAAGAATGTGTTTGAAGAGTGAGAAGGAAGTGGGGGGATTCTGAAATTCGATATCTGGCATGACTGTAGCACAAAATACAAGAACTGTATTCTGCTATATTATCTGTTATAGCAGGACATTCTTTTCTTGAGTGACAGCTCCCATGTTAATCTTTACTTGGGGTAGAGAAGGGTTGAAGGATCACTCTTTGTATGTTTTAGCTACATTTCCACATGTGGATCAGAAAGGCCTCTAACGGTCTCTAAGCAGCCCCAGGTGATATTCTGATGTGATAACTTGTGCAAAATATGCTTGCATCTCTAATTGTTTTGGCAGAATTTATTTTGCATACACTAAATAGAACATGAAATACACATGTTTAGAAATGTAAAAATAAAATACTACACATCTGTGTTAGATCAGCATAGATGCCACTGCCACGTTTAAATCTTAGACATTTAGGAGAGATAAAAAGTAACGGAAACAGAAATGTTTAAAAAGATCACCTACCGCAACAAACCTTATCATCACTGTTTCTTTTTTTGTCATGGAGGTGTTTTGCACAGCTCTTGTTTAGTCCTCCTGTATTTTTTCCATCAGTCGACGTGTACTGCTTGTGTATTTTTCCAGTGCAAGGGACCCCCACTCCTGCGAACTTGAATAAATGTCATCAGCATCATTATGACTTCTATCTCTCCAGCATCAAAAATAATTTTTATGTAAAAAAAATACATTTACTTTAACTGCAGTGCTGATGTTGATACCATAATTACTACTTCTGTATAGCATGCATACTAGATGGGCCGAATGGTTCTTATCTGCCGTCACATTCTATGTTTCTATGTTTCTATGAACCAAACTGATGTACCGTTTACCCAATTAAGGTATGCTGATGGTTCAAGTAGGTCCATGGGAAACTTTAAAAATCAAATTCAAGACTCGCTTGAATATTCGGTTTATTTTTTAACAATATAGAACCTACATTTTTTAAATGACATCATCCAGTTAAAGGGAAACCATCACAAGTGTATAGTGTGGAAATTAAAATTACAATACTAGCCCAGCACAACATGGATAAAAAAAAGATGAAATTCATTTTTTTTACAATACTTTTTTTTGGAAAATGTTCATAATACAAATATATGTAATAACACGAGATTTGCAAAAAGGACTGATGTAAATAATGATGTAAATACATTGGAAAGCTCAGTTTATTATGGATTGCAATTTTTTATTTGGTTTAAAATTTTATGATATAGGTTCATAATACATTGGTATTTTTTCTACAGATATGTGCTTTAATTGTACTGTATTGTTTTGTGTTCAATAAGAGTTTATTACGCAGTAAAAATGTTACAAAACAAACCAGAGACTGTTAGCAAGCAACGATAATTGTGGTTACAACTACACAACTATCTTAAATTGGACAACTACAGAGATTTCTTTGAAACAGAGGTATATATAGATAAATATCCTCAGCGGATTATGTCAGGAGTCTAACCAGGTAACATATCTGAAAATGTACGTATGTACACCAAAAAGACAATTGTATTGCAAACAGTCAATAAGGGAGCAGATAAAGTTGCCCATAGTGAGTTTGATGAGTCATGCACAAGGGGTCCCACAAATAAATTCTGCTCATGAATAATGTGTGCTATTATTTTGTGAAAGTGTAATAATATAGTTAAAAAATTTTGTGGAATTTTAAATTATGTCCGACCTGTAGAAAAGAATTATCACGGATTGATAATGCTCAAATTTTTATTTTTTATTTTTTTGATAATGCATTTAGTTTGTAAGAAAATAATATCAACATATCAGATCTTGGCATAAGGGCTTGCTAAACCGTTTTCATTTAGTGCAGTACATTGCATTTGATATGTTGTTGGGCTGTTTTTAACCCACTTTTCATTTCACTCTCATCGAACAATCCATTCTAGTAAATCCCAGTGTGCATTGATTGAAGTCCATGAGGAACTCATTATTAACCCCTTAAGGACCAAACTTCTGGAATAAAAGGGAATCATGACATGTCACACATGTCATGTGTCCTTAAGGGGTTAAGAGCAAAAAAAAAAGTTTAGAGCAAATCTTCAATGTTGATTGTGTAAAACATAATTTGTACATTTTGTATTTTACTCTTGAATTGATAAATGTATCAAATAATGAACGTTGTATATAGCATGAGGAGCCAAACAAACTTTGAATCTCCAGTATGCGGTCAATCCATGTCTACAGACGTCTTGAAACATGCTTCTCAAACTGAGGGTGGATCTAGACACGCCAATCCATCGTTTATATGGTCTGATAATCCTTGCCAATTTGCTGCCACAAGTGCATCATTGTTCTATGATATATTGGAAGCAAGAGTCTAGAATGTAGTGGAGTCTTGAAAGCCAAGTTATTTCCCCTTAGATAAGATACACAAGCCAAGACCTACTCAGCCAAGAGGGAGATTATGAAGGCTCCAAAATGTAAATAAAACAGATTCAGTCTCAAAATCCGTTAAGCATAGCATGTCAGTCAGTGTATGCACTTTAACCTGCACTGCCCGATAGAAGACAGTGTGTGCACAGAGTCTGAACAATCTGGAATTGAAGATATTTGTGGATCCAGTCATGAAGCTAGGTGCATACAATATATACTATTGTTTAACCCCTTAAGGATCAAACTTCTGGAATAAAAGGGAATCATGACATGTCACACATGTCATGTGTCCTTAAGGGGTTAAATATCATATGTAGGATTTAGATGTTTCATCTGCACTACAGGAGATACCCCCCCGTGTGTACCCATGCATCATATTTGGATATCTTCTCATTATTGGCCTCTTCCCAGGGAAATGTCTGTGGTTGCAGTGATAATACTGCACATTAGAGTAAATTGGTGCAAACCCCTTGTTAAAAAAGCTTTTTAAAATTTGTCTCTGCACTTTATCTTAAGTAGGACATCTGTCTTGGACCTTTATAATACCACTTGTTGTTTCAAAAAAAAATAACATTTCATTAAAAAAATAAAAATAAAGCATCACATAAAGCATATTAGTTTATGGTTGATTAATACAATAAAACACCATATAATAAATTGTATTTTTTGTTTTATCATGATCTCATAAATTAATATCTGCATATTTTATTTTAATAAAATTAGATATTCTAAATTCACAATATTACACTTTATTAAAATGGAAAACTAAAAAGAAAAAGCTAAATAAAGGCCATATTAATCAGGCTTAACTATGTTGATGATAACTAGATATGATTATCTCTTCCATACAACACATCTTTTGAGCTCACCAGTAATGTGGGCCCATCCGCACCTGAAATGTCCCATTAGATGATGATATAGTAGCCTTATCAAATTGTAATGCCTAACGTGTTTTGGACTGTACTAATACTTGTTTTTATGGCTAGTTCTCTGTACTCCCTGTCTGTTGCCTGATCTGTATGATTGTCCTTTTCTAGGGTTTTTTTTTTCTCTGCTGCACCCTAGGCAAGTATTTTTTAGGACATCCTTAATACTCCAAAAATGTTTTATTGAGCACAGTAGAAACCGATTTCCCCTCTTTAAATGATAATTATTGTAGGCAGCTATAAATATATAGCTCAAGGAAGCAGGCTGAAGGGTCAGTGTTAGGACCCGCTTAGGGGGGTCTGACGTGACGTTGGCAGGCGGGCATTCCCTCCAATGGCCATTGGAGCAACTAAATGACCTCCGTTTGTCTAAATATACATAGGGATTAGGGAGAGAGCGCAGGTAACTTTTTCTTTTCTTTGGTTTTTACTATATATTGGGGCTGATGTGTATTGTAGTCCTTGCTGCCGGCCCAGTAGTAAAGGGAGTAAGCGCAGGACTTCTCTTTTTGTATTAGCTATAAATATATGTATTTTTGAAAAAAAAAAATCGAAACTATGTCGATGGAATTTTGAAGTGGGGAAATGTGACATGAAGTTGATGGATGGAGAGGGGAAGAGACGATCCATACAATCAATGGCTGGGGAAAGGAGACATTATATTTTTGACTGGGTAGAAGGGAAATTCAATTGTTTACAGGTGAGTGGATATATTTAATTCATGGCTCAGAAGAAGGGCATGGAATTGGTGACTGGAGAAAGAGGACATGAAGATGATTAGGGACAGGGGACATGAAATTGATTAGTGAGGGAGATTGTGGAAAGTGAAATGAAAGATGATGGCAAACATAGCAAAATGAGATAATGGCATTTAGCACTGGGGTCAGGGCAAAGGGTGCATAAATACCAAACTATTATACTAAGTCAATCATTGATGTTGTAGATTAAGAGAGAATGGGTACGTTCAGTAAGTTATATAAAGGACAGCCCAAACATAGACATCACTCCTTATTATGATGGAAAATATCCAGATTTTGTAAAGTACTATCAAAATTCACGAAGTTATTGAAACAGACAACCACCAGTGAAAGCAGTTCCACATTATCACGAATTCCAGAATATCATTTACCGGAGAACTGTGGGAAAGAACATTGTTTCACATATTTCCATGTCGATGTGTATAGAAATGTAGGGGTTTATGTTTAAACCATATGTTCTCGCTAGTTACTAGCAGCATGTGAAAAATTAACCAAATTCACACTAAAATGTGAGGAATACAATTCTGTTACTCTTGCATTTTCTTTTCCCTTTTTGTAACTGTCAGGTAGATGTGTTTTAACGTTTTTCTGCAAACAATCTGTGTAATACACCAAACGACCAACCTGAGGGCATTGATTGTGATAATTGAAACAGCTACAAGCAAATAAATAGTGCAGAGAATAAAACAAACACAAGACGTTGTAAAGCATACTGTACTTTTATAGTCTTTTTTTTTGCTTTTGTAAATATTAATGACATTTTCTGTTAATTCACTCCTCTTAAGGAGTTGAACAAATAACAGACAAACTCATAAAACACAGGCAAGTGATACACAATATTTACAAAGCTCTTGATTACATGTAAGACAATTTCCTTAGTAAGCTGACAATCATATATCAAAAAGGATTTTTACGTATTAGTTCTCCACTATGTCCTCAATATTGTCCTCAATATTGTCCTCAACAGAGTTTTTTTTCTTAGACATCACATCAATGCTGTGTAAAAGAGGTTCACAAATCTTGTTTCATCTCAGTGAGTGCAGTGTGCGTGTTTGTGTAGTGGTGCTGTGTGTATAGTGGATGCAGAGTGTGTTTATGTAGTGGATGCAGTGTGTGTGTGTGTGTGTGTAATGGATGTAGTGTGTGTTTGTGTAGTGAATGCAGTGTGTATGTAGTTGATACAGTGTGTGTTTGTGTAGTGGATGCAGTGTCTGTAGTGGATGCAGTTTGTGTGTATTAGATGCAGATTTTGTCTGTGTAGTGGATGTTGTGTGTGCTTATGTATATGGGTAGGTTAGGGGATGCATTCAGTATGAAAAGGTTGTTTTTTTATTTGAAACAATTTATTTAAAATTGTTATTAATAATTTCTCAATTTTATTTCCCTATCCCTGCCTCTTAACCGTGGTCAGGGAGAGAGGAGCTGCTGGAAGCTGATCATGTTTTCTGGGGCCCCCTCTTCACCATAAAGGCAGCCGGGTGGTCACAGGAACACTATTTATATATATATGTACACATTGGGGATGTGGGGCGTGGCGGCTGGGCACCCCAGGATCGCCAGGCCTGTGACAACCTTCTGTCACGGAGTATAACCCTAATACACATAGTCTAGGATAGCAAGGACGGACAAAGCAAATTTAAATGTCTTACCGGGCCTTAGAATTGCCAGACTAAACGTTAGTTAGAGTACAGAGTAGTTGAAATACAAGCCTAGGTCTGGGTAACGGAGAGACAGCGAAAATGAGAGCTAATTAAAGTCGGGTACATGGTAAATCAGATAGGAAAACAAGACAGGCAAGGGTTAAAGAGAAACTCAGAGTCAGGAAACAAAGCCAAGGTCAATACCAGAATACAATACAATATCACAAGGAATGCACTAAAGGATACTGGGAACAGAAACTACAATAGGGCACAGTATCCAGGGCCAGGTAAGTTAAAACAATCCTGTGTTTTATTTGATTGGTCCACGTCACGCCTTCGCCCCAAAATGTGCGTGAATGGGGGTGCTGGAATGATATAGGCCAATAGGAGCCAAACACAAGGTTAGGCTCCCATTTCCCCTTTAAGAACGTTCTCACGACGCGAGCAATGTTCTTAATACTGTACGGCATGCGACTCGAGCGGGGGACCCCAGCCGGCACAAGGACCGAGTAAATACCGTTAAACCGTCCCGGTTTTCACTCCCTTATGGCAGCCCTGGTTGTACTAAACCTAAAAACCTAAAATTACAGAAATTATGTCAGTCATGCCGAGGAGTCACTCTATCTGGTCGTGTAAAGATATCACATGTGCTTTAATAGTTTCGGAGTGGAGCAAATAGCAAACAGTCATTACTTTCAGAACAACACTCATATAAATATGATCACAAAAACATATATATTTCCTGAGAAAATATACTAAACTAAAATAAAAACTTTATTAATACTTAACTGTTACGAATTTTAAACATGCATTATGAATATTCTGTCTCTAATAAAAGGTTGAAATAAACCTAGCCAATACACATATAGCCTATGATGTTGACATTAAAAGTGAAGCTTTGTGAGCAGCTATCTTTGATTCTGTCTTTGCTGGTTTTAGTTAAATTACTTCTGGTAACCCATGTTAATGTTTTTTAGATCTGATCCAATGGTCAAAGAACGGAAGTTTAAGAAAGATCAGCATTTGATGGACAACAATGTCGTAAGGCCAGGTAATTATTTTTTCGTCTCCTGGATGGTTTCAATTGTTTTATGCTATCTCTGTAAGTAAGGAACAAGAAGCAGCAATCATCAAAACTGTGGTGCCTGCGTGATAGCAGTCCATATTATAGTTCAGGGAAGTAGATGGACCATTTTTTTCTGTAGGTGGCCCCTAGTATGGGTCGTCACAAAACCACAACCATTAGTTTCAACAGAGACTCGATCCATTGGGTTTCATATTATAACAAAACACAGGTTTAGCATATAATTAGGACAAGCAGAGTAGGTACTCACCACAGAAAAAAGACTAATATAGTCAAAAAATAACTCAAATGTGTTTTCTTGGCATGAAATATGCAGAAGTAAAAAATAGATAAAGGTTAATACTAAAAGGGACACTCCAGGCACCCAGACCACTTCTGCCCATTGGAGTGGTCTGGGTGCCAACTCCCACTACTCCTAACCCTGCAACTGTAATTATGGAAGTTTTTTTATAAACTGCAATAATTACCTTGCAGGGTTAACTCCACCTCTAGTGGCTGTCTACTACTAGTGCCTCTGGTAAGTAACTGAAGGTGTTTTCAACCCTTCAGCAACCGGGGATTGGGGGGTGGGAGGGAGAGGGGACCTGCAGTGCCAGGAAAACTGATTGTTTTCCTGGCACTGGAGTTTCCCTTTAACCCTGACCTATTAAGCCTTGTGACTTTATCTGACCTTCAAAACTTTAACTTTATTACCTACTGCCTTTTCCTTCTAATTTCTATAAGACTACTGTCTGGAAACTGGTAGGATCACTTAGTATAGAGGAGTTCACTACTTAGAAATGTAGCAGAGTCAATGAAGTGTTTTATCGAACATTATATTTGCCAAACTTAAAGCAAAGATCCCAGTATACAATACATGTGTATACTTACCTTGTATATATAGTCGTCCATTGGGTCAATTAAAAGATTCTGTGCAACTGGAAACCTTCTCAAACATCTCAGAGACTTTTGCAAGTGCTGGGATAATGCACATATACTAGCGATCAGGAGATGCACTGGTAGTGTGATTGTGACAATATGAATCAGAGCGTGTTGTATATAAAACCAAAGGAAAATATTATATTGTGTTTGTAAAACTGTTCTCGGTATAGCAGCGGACATTTGTCATCAACTTTCAAAATGCATGTATTATTATGATTCAAGATAAATAAATACAATAAAAAAAGGCTGCGCACAAATATAAAATCCAATGGTTAAACAAAAAAGGAGAGAAATAGTCCAGCTATTGTGTCCTTACAAGTGTCCTTGGATGTTGAGGTCTTCTACTTGTATAGTGGTATCACTTGATATGAAAGATAAAATGGAACAAGGAACAACCAATGGTGTAGTACGTAAAATTCAGGTATAGGTGTGAAAAGAAATAGTATAAAACTCACATTTACCAGAGCTAATATCCAGCTCTGGAGTGAAGTGCGTACAGCGGTTTAATCCCCGCTTATGGGATATAAGGCAGGTTCCTCTCCGTGAGTGGTTTTCGATTCTCGGAATAAAAAGAAGAAACAGCCAATAGTGCTCACTGTGTGGCAATATGAATAAGAATAATAAAAAAATTTTTTGTACTTACAAAATAAGAGCAGGCACACTGCTCTTTGATGACAGCTTGGGTGGATTGATCCCCACCTAAGGATTTCTTTGAGTACAGGAAACTTCCAGGGGTATTCAAGGTTTTTTATAAAACCAGTAAAAAAAGATAAAAATAACAATAAAAAGCCAGGGTAAAATAGAAATTATGTGTCTATAAAAAAGATAATTGGCACAAATAAATGACCAAATAATACTTTAATATATAAAACACAATATTTAAATATCCATAACGCGTTTCGTCACTCAAGGACTTTTTCAAATTTTTTATTATTCTTATTCATATTGCCACACAGTGAGCACTATTGGCTGTTTCTTCTTTTTATTCCGAGAATCGAAAACCACTCACGGAGAGGAACCTGCCTTATATCCCATAAGCGGGGATTAAACCGCTGTACGCACTTCACTCCAGAGCTGGATATTAGCTCTGGTAAATGTGAGTTTTATACTATTTCTTTTCACACCTATACCTGAATTTTACGTACTACACCATTGGTTGTTCCTTGTTCCATTTTATCTTTCATATCAAGTGATACCACTATACAAGTAGAAGACCTCAACATCCAAGGACACTTGTAAGGACACAATAGCTGGACTATTTCTCTCCTTTTTTGTTTAACCATTGGATTTTATATTTGTGCGCAGCCTTTTTTTATTGTATTTATTTATCTTATTTCAAAGGGTTTGAGGGATTCCCTTTTTTTAAGGTTGCTGCCAAAAGTTATCTAGCGCTGTCTTATTCTTTTTATTTATTATTATGATTCAAGATGCAAACTATGAAAAGTGACACATATGAAAATATGTTTGGATAGAGCGATAGAGTGATTATAGATGAGGGAATGTGAATATCGAGTGACTGGAAGAAAGAGCGTATTCATTAGTCTCTGATGACAAATGAGTTCCTGGGACTAGACAGATTAGCTAGGCATCTTAGGAAAAGCGCTTCCAGCTATATCATTATGTATAGTCACTTGTTTAGCACCATTAAGAACATATGCAGTATTTTATCTTTTATACTTCGCCATAAAACGATAGCTAAAGGTCTGGAGGGACCACCTGAGAAAGCTTTATCAGGACCCCGTTTCAATCTTTGCCATGCATATTGTTAAGAATATTAGTTTATTTGTCAATATAAACCACGTTACAGCAGGCTCGTAAGGCTGCACATTAGGTTATGGCCATTTAAACAAGTGATATGGGTCTCTTAGGATTATAATGGTCTGCATTAGTTAGAGTGCACAAGTGCATTAACCCTCTAACTTCTAAAGTAAACACACTTCTGAAACCTTTATTTTCATGGAGGCTGTGTGAGTCAAAGCCAGGGCAGGTGTGGCTAGGGCTGCATGGACAAAGTTATTTTACTTTGACTCCTAAATAACAGATATTTGAGTAGTCATTTAAAATCTACTGCAAAACTGCTTCATTACGCTAACGTTGTTTTGGTACCAAGTGTGTCCCTTTGAGCAAATTAATGAGTAACAACTTAAAATTCTACATGAAAAGAATATTAAATATATTTAATAAATGTTTCAAATACTTTGCTGATTTTAGTTTTCATTTCAAAACATTCCAAATCCTGCTTAGAAACAGGTCACACCCTCTGCTCTGATCATACACAATTCCCATGTATTCACCATACTAGGAGCCTGGCAGGGTTACTTACAGTGTAGTCCGTGACAATGCCAAGGAAGGCGGTTAAGGCGGACTCAATGTATATTAGCAAACTGGAACGGCTTTTAAAATAAAGGCATGTTTTATTATTCTTACAATCAAGTACATGTGTTTTTTTGCATTCCTTACTATCAATAAAAACTCCAACAGGACACTATATATATACACATCTGTCTGTCTGTCTGTCTATATGTTTGAAGTAACTGCTTATTGTAACTGGGCACTTTGGAAGCATTTTTAACCCCTTAAGGACACATGACATGTGTGACACGTCATGATTCCCTTTTATTCCATAAGTTTGGTCCTTAAGGGGTTAAAAAGCTGCATTCCAGGAAACTCAAACAATTTTCTTACAAATATCCCGAACGAGGTATTTTTTTTATTTTTCCATTATGTGACAAAATTATATTTCTGCTACTGTTCTTATGGAATTCTGCTTAAAATACTAGAATATTGAAGGCCATATACTAGCTCAACTAGATCTTTTTTTTACTTTGGCAATAGCTGTATAAATTATTCACAAGTAAATAAAAAATGTTAATTGCATACATTTCCATACTTTTACATTTTGGGGTATTCCTGAACAGCCATATATTCTCTTATGTTTATGTGAAACCTATGCATCTTATTTGTCATTTAAATGTTAGGTGGATTTTGTTTTGTTTATTTTGAAACAAAAAGAACTTGCCTAATAATGGCATTAACAGAAGGTTTAAAGGTTGGTCAGAATCAATTCGTCCAATGTCGATCAATAAATATGAAGTACATGTGATACTTAGAAAGAGTTAAAAAAACAAACCAGACAGCGTTCAAATCTGATATGGGGCCATTCTTTAGATTTAGGGAAAAATTCTTTCAACTAGATAAATAACTGCTGTTTTTTTTTTTTTTAAATTAATAACACACAATATAATAATGCTCAAGCTTTGACATACTTTAAATCTTTGTTTTACGTAGAACATATGGACAACTCACGTCTTACCAATGTCTGCCGTACTAAAAACATGTTTTCTATTTGTGAGATAAATTTGGCGCTCACTTGTATTTCTCCACCAACAAAGAGGGGTTTGTTCTGCTGAATGTGATCAGCCACGTTCTTTGGTTTTGTAATAGTAGGATAAATCAGGGATGTCCATATTTCTATCATTCCATTACACAGCATGTACAAGTCATTTAGATTCCAAATTTATAAATCCTTTCACGGACAGTAACATTTTTTCAATCTGTTGCTTGCAACATGGAAAGAAAAAAGCAACGCAGTGTGTTCATTAAAGCAAAACATCTGATGAGAAGCTGTTAGATATTTCAGCACTAAATGGATACTTTTCTATGTTTCAAATGAAGATACTGCTCTACAGTAGGGGGAATGTGCTCTAAATATCAAATATGCGATTACATCATTGTGCGCGACTCGTTCAAACATCCAGTGGCTTATTTACTAAGAAGATGAATCATGGTCAATTGGAAAGCAAATTTGCAAAGTGTTTTCCAACTTGGCTGTATTCCCAACATGGCTAATTTGGGATAAATGTTGCAGAGTTTAATTCAGGATTTTTCTAGCTTTAGTGACTAAATAATCTAAATTTTATTAAAGACAGAAGGCAAATATTTGCTTTAACCTTCTTTACTGAACCTCCCAGCAGCAAAGAAATAGTTAAACATATAGAGAAAAAAATCAACCAATCAGGACACATATAAGAACATAACAGTCTGTCAGGCTCCTCCCAAATCCTCTTTCTGATGCAGCCGATCATAAGTGTAGTCAACCGTGTAAACTTGAGTAATCCATCAACCATGTAAACCAGAACGCAGCCGATACTAGAGACCAATAGAACGTAGTCTTCGTGGCTCATATAGAGAAACTTCACACTAAAAGACAGAGAAAGATTGTGAAAGCATGGTCACTTGGACTGGGTGTCCGCAAGATATCTACATACACAGATCTACCCCTGGATATTACGAGTATAAATTATTGCAAAATCTAAAATAGTCAGAACCAGGCAGATTAATAAGCACCTAACCAGAGCACAAGAAACCTAGAAAAAAATTAAGAGTACATGTGACCTGAAAAAAAATCTGGGGTGGGATACCAATAGGGTGGGAAAATATTCGCCTCCTGTCTTTAATAAAATTTAGATTATTCAGTCACTAAAGCTAGAATAATCCCGAATTTTATGGCAAAACAGGAGGCTTCATATTTGCTGTTTTAAAGTGTGGAAACCAAAGAGAGAGAAGCATGGGACGATTGTCGAAAATAAAAGGTACGGAAGGGAGATTCTCTAGACCAATCAGCGCATTTTAGGATGTCTGCAAGGGATGCCCCAGCCACAACGGCGGAAGAGGCAGCAGTACCTCTGACAGAATGAACTCCAAAAGAGGAATCTATGCCCGCTAAATCGAGAAGCCATTTAATCCAGCGGGCAATCGTGGGACAAGACCCAGGCTTGTGTGGTCGCACATATGAGATAAACAGGGGGCCCCTAGGGATACGTAGAGGTGATGTAGAGGTGACGTAGTTTAGGACACAATGAGCAACGCAGAGCGACGGTCTGTCAGAAAAATAAGGGTAAGTAATCGTTAAGGAATTCGTTTTAGTGCGGCGAGAAATGTTGAAACGTACACCTTGGGGTGTGAAATCAATAGTGTGAAAGTCAAATGCCTGAATATCAGACACTCTTCTAAAAGAAACTAAGCAGAGAAGAAGAGCTAATTTGGCCGACCGTTGTCGTAGAGAGAGTTCTTCGTTGGGTGGCCAAGTCTCCAGGAAGGACAAAACAAGAGCAACATCCCAAAAATGAGAATATTTTGGGACAGGAGGTCGAGCAAGACGAATGCCACGCAACAGTCTACAGATGGAGGGGTGTTTACCTATTGCAGTATTATCAATGGGGCTATGAGCTGTCGAAAATTGCTGAACGAAACACATTAATGGATCTGTAGGATTTACTTTGATCAAAAAGAGAGGACAGAAAGTTCATAACGTTAATCAAAGAAGCTGAATTGTGATCAATACCCCTTTCCAAGCACCAGCGATGCCAAAATCGCCAGGCTGAGAGGTAAGAGCGTCTAGTCCCGGGGGCCCATGAGTCCCATAAGAGTTCTCTAGCAGTCTCCGAAAGTCCTGCAGCATTCCAGGATCCCCTGAAACAGTCCACTAGCTGGAGATGACCCTGCAACGCGAGAGGGTGAAAGTTGTATGCGGGATCTTTGAGAAGATCGTGCGTGGCAGGTAGCAGTAGTGGATAATTCACCAACATCTCCAAGAGATTGGGGAGCCACGGTTGGGTACGCCACAAAGGGGTCAGCAGTGTTATTGTGGTCCCCTGAGTCCTGAGATGATGGAGAGTGTGAAGGATCATGGAGAACGGAGGGAAGGCATAAGCTCCGGTCATTGGCCAAGATTGAAGGAAGGCGTCTACTGCTAGAGAGGTCGGATCCGGCAACCAACTGAAAAAACATGTGCGTCCAATTGCCAGTCGTTGGAGTCTCTCCAGTGTCGAGAGAACCAATCTGCGACTAAGTTGTCGGAACCAGGTAGATACTCCGCTCCAGACAAAATTGGTATAATTATTTTGTGAGGTCTGAGAGCATTTTGGAACGGGATCACCCTAAGCGATTCACGTATTGAACAGCTGAGATGTCCATTCTCAGCACTAGGGAACAATTGTAAGAGTCCTTTGCGAAACTGCGGATCGCAAAGGAACCTGCAATCAACTCGAGGCAATTGATGTGCAATGCCCGTTCTGATGGGGACCAAGGACCTCCGGTAGAGAGATTTGCGCATGATGCACCCCATCCCAGAAGACTGGCATCTGATTCTAAGATGTAATCTGGTTGTGATCCGAAGATCGCTCTCCTGTTCCATGCATCCATATGGTGTAGCCACCAGTTCAGTTCGAGTCGGACTTCGTCTGTCAAGGAGATCTGTTGATCGTAAGATGCAGAGTGATGTAAAGAGCGAGTCTTCAGACCTTGCATTGCTCGGTAATGTAAAGGAGCTGAAAAGATCGCCTGAATCGAGGCGGAGAGTAGTCCGATTATGCGAGCTAAGTCACGAAGACGGATAGTCGAAGAGGCTAGAATTTTCCTGATGTCTTTTTTGATGTTCTTGATCTTTACTGAAGGGAGTTGTAGGATAGCCAAAACGGAATCTATTTGGAATCCAAGGAATTGAACCATCTGAGACGGGGTGAGGATGGATTTTTGGACATTGATCACGAACCCCAAGTTTTTAACAGAGCTGTGGTCATGTCTGTATGGAGGCGTAGAGTGCCTGGGTCCTGAGCCATAAGGAGGATATCGTCCAGATATATGATGGAGCGAATCCCCTGAGAGCGTAGCAAGGCCATGACCAGTTTCATCAGCTTGGTGCGGAACAGAGTCCGAAGGGGAGGCATGTGAACTGCCATAAGTCTTGATGCCATCTGAACTGTAGGAAACAGCAATCAGACGGTGTTATAGGAACCGTGAGGTAAGCATCTGTCAAGTCCAAACGGGAGAACCAGTCTCTCTCGCAGAGTAGGTCTCGAAGGAGGTGGATACCCTCCATTTTGAAATGTTGGTAAACAATAACATTGTTAAGGTCTTTCAGGTTGATAACTGGTCGAAAGTCCCCTGACTGTTTTCGGACCAGAAATATGTTGCTTATGAATCTGTGAGGGGACAGAGAACGTTCTATAGCGCCCTTGGCGACAAGGTCGTTTAGCGTGGCCTCCAAGGTCGCATTGTCCTCTTGAGACATGTGCAGAGGTGGAGGGGGACTCCTGTAGAGGATCGTTTGCAAAATCTATATGGAAACCAGATACAGTTTGAAGGATCCATGGATCCTGAGTTAATAGAGACCTCTGTTGGAAAAAAATGGGTTAACCGGCCTGCAATAAGGAAAGTCGATTACCTGAAGCAGTGCGGCCCCGGAGGGAAGCATATCCACGTCCTCTGATGGAACATCTAGAGGGAAAGAACTGCTTGTGGTAGAAACAGGTATTGCCCGAATTCCATGAGTCTGCTGGTTGAGACATGTAGCCTGTGAAGGCAGCTCTGCCAGTCGTTCAGCCCCTGTAGCGACCAGCTCTCCCGGAAAAAAGCTGTGGTCTGAACACCCTGCGAAGGTTCCATTGCGCCTTGTTGAGGGAGGTAAACACGGATACGTGTTTATTCAGGTCCCGTATGAACCTGTCCCCAAATAACAGTCCGTTAGCCTCTGGACCAAGTTTTTTGGTGCCTAATTCTGCCAATTTGGCGTCAATTTTATATAATACGGCTTTACGCCGTTCAACGGAAATAGCTACATTGGCGTTGCCCAACAGGCACAACGCTCTTTGTGCCCATTCACGCACAATGTGTGCGTCAAAATTGCCACCTGCTAGCGTCTCGTCAGCGATTATAAATATCTGGATAAGCGGGCCTGCTATATCTATCAACTTGTCTTGGGTGACTTTTAAGCCAACTTCGATTCCTTTGCGGGGATCTTTACCCATCTTAGTTAAAAAAGTGACCAGGAGTGGGTCAAGTTCAGGGGTGAGAGCCACCTTATCAGGGATTATAGGCCGTGGATATTCTGCTCTTAATTTGGCTCTAATCTCCTTTTCTAAAGGTTTACAAAGCCATAATCTGCAATATTTGGCAATGTGATCAGGGGGTGACCATTCTGCTGAACGAGGGTGTCTGATGCAGAGTGGGTCAAATAGAGGACAGTAGGATATCATATCCAGTAGGATATCATCCTTAGTATTGTCTAAATTAGTAGTGGACATAGGATCAGTGTCCTGAAAGGACTGGTTTTGGGGTAGGAGAAAAGTCTCCGTAACAAATTCAGAAGAGAAAGGGTCGCCTGGGAGATCCTCATCTGGATATGCATTGTATTCGTCTATCACTTGAAGGTGACAGTCAGAAGTTGAACCCTTTAAGGGGGCTGATTCTGAAGTCAAAGTGGGTTTGGCATGAGACAATTTAGCTGTCTTTGCTGGGGCTTTGCCTTTGCCAGCAGAAGCACTGTTACCCTTCCAAGGGCGCTTACGTGGGGCTTCGTCATGGTCAGAGACCCTGTAATCATCAGAGTCTGACAATTGCGTGATGGTGGCAGTAGTGGCTGTCTGGTCACGAAACGTTGCCAAGGCTTTGGGGATAGAGTCTGCAATTGCAGCTTGAAGCCAGGCTTTTAATTCTGCTGACATTGCAGGTTCTGGTTGGTCCAACATGATGACCAGTAAAATAGTAGTGGGTTCACCACAGATTCAGTATACCACTGCCTACAGTGATCAAAATACAGATCACAGTATTATACTGCAATCTAATTTTATTTAACCCCTGACGATTAACTTTTATTTATTTTTTAACTGCTAGTTAGGGGTTAGCGGTAAAAAAAAAAGCTTAGAAAAATGTTAAATCTGTAAAAAAAAAAGTTTTAAGAAACTTTAGGAAACTTTAAAAAAATTAACAAGCAAAACAAAAGTTTAAAACATAGTTTTAAAAAGTAAAAAAAGTTTTAAAAAGTTAAAAAAATAAAATTCTCATTACCACTACACCTGGAACAAACTAGATAAAAAATTATCCCACCCCAAGGTTCAAAATATGCCTTCTGAATTACCCCAAGGTGTATTCTTCAATAAATAGTATGTGTTTGTGGAGAAGTTTTGCTGTACTCAGACCGCATAGCTGAGCAACATATGAAGTATTATACAGTGGTAGCACACATAAGGTTTGCAAAATATACTGTACAAACTCACTTTGTGTGTCAAAAAGGCAGAAAAAACGCTTATTACCACTACACCTGGTAAAAGCTAGCGGAAAAATGATCCCACGCTAAGGTTCAAAATATGCCTTTTGAAATACCCTGGCATGTCTTCTTTAAGAAATGGTATGGCTTTATGGGGTATTTGGATTATATAGCCTGGTAAAATACTCTAAAATGGGATATGGGCACAGCGTAAAAATGTAAAGTTTGAAAACAAATGGAATGGCTGTGTCCCAAATGTGCCCCTCCGATGTCCACATATACCTGGCAAAGGTACATACGGGGGTATTTTTGTACTCAGCAGACATAGCTGAGCAACATATGAAGTATTATACAGTAGTAGTACACATAAGGTTTGCAAAATATACTGTGCAAACTCACTTTGTGTGTCAAAAAGGCAGAAAAAAAAACCCACTTATTACCACTACACTTGGTACAAGCTAGGTTCGAAATATGCCTTTTGAAATACCCTGGGGTGTCTACTTTACGAAATGGTAGGCCTTTGTGGGGTAGTTTAAATTTAAAACCTGCAAAGATGCTTGGAAATTGCACATAGGCCCAGCGTCAAAATTCAAAGTTCGGTAAAAACTGATATGGCTTGGTCTCCTATATGGCACTGTAGCTTCACAAAATAGTGCCAAAGACATTTATTGGGGATGTCTTTTTACTCAGAAGACTTAGCTGAGCATAATTTGGGGGTTTTGAACTTAGTGGCACATACGAAATATACAAAATGCCCAGCAAAAAAGCAATCTGTATGTAAAAAAATGCCCCCAATTTTTTTTTTTACCACATACTTTGGCATATATTGGTGAAAAAATGGGGGCATGTTAAGGCACAATATGCGCCATATGAGATACCCTGGACTGTCTACTTTTACAAATGGTAGGCCTTTGTGGGTTTTTGTTTGAACAGTCAAACTGTTATAATACCCCAAATGGATGCATAGGCTCATTAAATCCGTCTCTCAAAATTCTACTGTGAATACTAAAAAGGACAGGTCTCCTCTATGGCACTGTAGCTTCACGAAATAGTGCCAAAGACATACAATGGGGGTGTCCTTTTACTCAGAAGACTTAGCTGAGCATAATTTGGGGGGTTTGAATTTAGTGGCACATATGAAATATACAAAATGCCCAGCAAAAATGCAATCCATATGTAAAAAATACACACAATAATTTTTTACCACATACTTTGGCATATATTGGTGAAAAAATGGGGGCATGTTAAGGCACAATATGCACCTTATGAGATACCCTGGAGTGTCTACTTTTACAAATGGTAGGCCATTGTGGTTTTTTTTTTACAAATGGTAGGCCTTTGTGGGTTTTTTTTGAACAGTCAAACTACTATAATACCCCAAATGGAAGCATAGGCTCATTAAATCCGTCTCTCAAAATTCGACTGTGAATACTGAAAAGGACAGGTCTCCTATATGGCACTGTAGCTTCACAAAATAGTGCCAAAGACATACAATGGGGGTGTCATTTTACTCAGCAGATGTAACTGAACACAAAATAAAACTTTGTACAGGAATAGCACACACCAACTTTACAAAATACACATCAGAAGTTCTTTGTTATAAGTTTGTGTGCCAAAACCACCAAAAAACACAAATTTACTCAAAACAACCTTAGGTAAATAGCCTGTGGTGTCTACTTTATATCAATATATACTTTTGTATGGCAATGTTGTTTTCTTTTATGGCTATTAAGCTTACAAGACAAACATACCAAATTCTAAAATCGCTCCACATTTAAAGTTTATTTTACTCCTTGTGCTTTGTGACCTGTAACTACCAAACAAAACTTAAAATCCCAGACACATTATATATTCTGTAAATCAGAACAACTAAATGAATTTATTTTTAATTACTTTCCTTAACCTGCACTAATTGTGCACACATTATTATTGCAAAAACTGTAAAAAAAACCTCACATTTTTATTTTATTTTTGCATTTTTCTGTATTTTTTTATAATAAATAATCATTTATGTAGATATATGTTACATCAAATTAAAGCCCGTTCTGTCCTTTAAAAAACTGTATATAATATGTGTCGGTGCAATAAATTAGTAAAATGTAAATTGCAGTTGAACGCAAACAGCAAAAAATGCAAAAAATGCTGTTGTCATTAAGTGAAAGACAAGCTTCTGAAGCTCTGTCCTTAAGGTGTTAAAGGAGTCAAAAAAAAAAATATGGAAAAACAAAATAAGGCAGGTCAATAATATATATTAGAGAGCTATAATTGGAATAGACTCAACCGGGAGGCAAGCAGCAAAGAAAGGGGATTTGGGAGGAGCCTGACAGACTGTTATGTTCTAATATGTGTCCTGATTGGCTGATTTTTTTCTCTATATGTTTAACTATTTCTTTGCTGCTGGGAGGTTCAGTAAAGAAGGTTAACGCAAATATGAAGCCTCCTGTCTTGCCATAAAATTTAATTTTTCTGCAAATAAACCATGTTTGAGGAGATTAAAGGGGTACTCCAACCACCATGACCACTTTTGCTTTTAGAAGTAGTTATAAAATGTGCAGAATCCCCTAAATTCTTTAAAACGTCGAGTCATGTACCCGGTTTCCCTTGCACCTGTTGTTGGAGCATTCTGAGTATGTTTTGTATTTTCTGTGCACAGCGGGGAAAAAAAAAAGAAGCAGTCATGGTGATAGTTATCTGGTAGTTATGGTGGAATTTCTTCTTGAACCGTTGCACATCCACAGATATTTGCAACTTTTGGGCTAGTTGCACCCCTGACATACTCTATTTTTGGTTGACTAATGTTGGAGTAACTTGTAATTCTTTTTCCTGGTGTAATCAATAGATATCAGTGCGTACTTCTTGAAAAGTTGGTCAGCCGACACAATTACAAAAAAAATAAAATCTGCCCTTTTTTCATACTGTGAAGGAATAGATGTACAACAAAATGATAATCACATAAAAAAAGGAATGTATGAATATCATGAAGTGTATCCCTAGATTGCAGTTTTAACTTCCACCATTGTACCTGACAAACCTCATTACCATACTGATAGCTTTGACACTAAGGGCTAGATTCTCATAATTGCGATACGCTAAGTAATTGAATAGAACATTTTACATAAACCTCTATGGGAAACTGCTATTCAATTAAAGGACATTAGCTTAAGTAAACTAACTGAATCCAGCCCTAGTTCAGGAATATTTAAAGAAAATGCCCAGTTCTGGTACTGGATAGTGAAAATACAACATAGAATCCCAAAGTGGGACTGCACCCTCAGAATCAGGACACTTGGTGCATCTATATTCATGTATTGTACCTATACGATTAAAACTAAAATATATCAACCTTAAAAAATAAAATCTTTTTTTATCATAAATTCTTCTAATTCTGCATAGATTTCCCCCCCAACTTTTGTTCAGCTCTTAAATCGTATAAATATCATTTTTAGGATGTCTTTTCTTGAAGCCTGCCTAAAGTACAATCGGCATTAGCTTCCAGTGTTTTTGCGCTTTGTCTATCTACTTTGTGTAACTTAAGTGATGGCTAACTTCAGCCACCAATCAAGTTACAAACGCCTACTAACCTTCTGAAATCGAAACAAGAAACTGAAGCCCACAAAGCTATAAACATGTCTGGCATTCATAAAACATTTAAAAAAACAAAACAAAAAAAAAAGTACACATTAAAAAAAAAAAGAATAAAAACACAGTTCGAAAATAAATATTATCACACGCCGAAAAATAAATAAATAACGGATCAAATTTAACTGGGAACAGTTTTTAAAACAAATTCAATCCTCCGGGGCAGCAATAGTTCAATGGAACCATGCAGTAAACATTTTTTGTCATAAATGTCCCCAGTTAGCGGAAACATCTGTTTTTCTTTATTAGAGGAAATTATCATTATTTGTATCATTTCAAGAAATGGTGCATATTATGTTATTTATTACTGGAATCTTTGTAGCTATTATGTTCTGTAATTCCCTGAAAAAAACATAATAATAATAAGGCCTGTCAGTGGTGGTTGCAGAATTCATTTGAATGCTCGGCTCATCAATGTGAATAGATGATTCTCACACCTAGCTCATTAACCGGGATTACATTACCTGCTTGGAGCTCAGTGAGTCGCTAACAGTGACCTACAGAGACAGACAGTCTTACTACCGCTCCGCCAGAGTTCATTTGCATTAGATCAGTAATTAATTATTTTTTATTTATTTTTTTAAAGCCGTGCGCTTACTTCCCATTGAGATTTCTCCGAGAAACAAAGCACCTTTGCATCTGCCATTAGCAGAATAATATTAAAGCTTCACAGGATTTGCAGATAAGTTTCCTGGGCTATAAATAAGTACAAGCTCCCCTTGTGAACTGCAGTTCCTTCCCTCGTAGGCATACGAATACTCGTATCAGACATTGCAAACTTGGCGCCCATTGTGCGCGAGTGAATTGATTTAGATAATTGAAAACATTTTGTCTAGTAATAATCATAATATAAACACTAGAGATTCAGGGTGTACACGGGATTCTCGTATGGTTATAATGGAACCCTTGTTTGTTCTGCTCTTGATATAGTGTGATTGCTCCTGATTAGCATTAATGGAGAGAGTTCTTTCACGTCTTCTGATCACAGGTGTTTGATTAGCATTGTGCGTATATATCAAGGACATCTGTTTTCTTTTTAGCTATTATTCTTGCAGAGAGGGCTATTATAGAGTTTGGAACCGTCAAACCCCTTCTTACCTATTTATTGTAATTTAATGCTCGTTAAAAGTGCAATGTGGAAGGGGCAGTGCGCAGAATATTAATGAACTTCTATAGAACGTTTTTTAAAGTGTTTACTGTGGAGACAATGCCAAATGTGTTGTGTGGTACACCTTAACGAACAATCTGTGTAATCTTAAAGGGACACTCAACTGCCTAAATACAAAAAAGTAAAGTAAAATAAATTACTATTTAGCAGATATAACCCCAAATGAAAACATGTATGCATTCAACTTTGCATTTTTTCACTGGGGGGGGGGAGGGGGGGGGGGGTATATCTAAAAATAGCTTGCAAGAGTTTCAGATCTTTTGTCTGCAGCCTTTGCAAGCCCTCCCCTTCTTCCCTAGCCCAGACATGATGTGGCTGTCCAATCAGAGGCCTCCCAATGCTCAATGAGAAGTCTTTGCAAGGCAGGTGCTCTGGACAATTGTCTGTCCTCTTGAGTTGAGCTCCACTGAGCTAAACAAAGCAGGAAGTAACAGGACCGGTTGTGTGATTGACAGCCAGAAAGGGCGTTACAAGGTTAATTTATAAAAGTACCAATTTGTATTGAATTCTGCACTTTTTGTAAAACAAAGCCCTAAACAAAAAGCCCTTAAGAAAGCAAAGTGCTTCAGGGGTTTGGAGTGTCCATTTAATGTTGCATCAATAAAAATGTATTGAGGTTTCATATAATGCGGAATTCTTGGGAAAAATTCTAAAAGAAGTGCAATTGCCATGGGTTATTCTATTGGTTACCACGGAGATTGCATCACATTTAGTAAATATGGTGCAGATGTGAGCTGTTTGTGTTTAGACCTAGTACATGCTATATATTTGTGTATGTTATGATTATGCCTGTATTATACTGCTAAATATTATTATTATTTTTTTTTTTTTTAAGGGGAGTATGTTATCATGGTTGAAGACGTAACAAAGCCACCTTTCTTGGGTCAAACACTTCCACCTGCCTTCAAACTTGTTAGAATTGTGCCTGAGAAACCGAAAGCTAAGACCAATCGAAAAGAAACACTCAGAGTTCCTAGCACTTGAGGACATTTTAGTGTTACATGTGAACATCTCACGTTTATTTTTTTTATATCTTAAATAAAACACATTCCACCACATTTCTTTATGTTTCTGTTTTTTTTTGTGCTTTCTATTTGTACCATTACACGATGAGTTTAATGTATATGTGTATTAATAATATGGAAAAATAGTCTCACAGCCAGTCCAGCCTTGCAATACATTGCGGCCTGGAGATAGATAGAGGCTTTGGTTGAACTGGAAGGTCTTCGAATATGGGGGAAGATAAGTTCTCTTCCAGTGTACGGTGAATTATAAGGGGTCAGCAGTCACATTTTCTAATTGTTCAAATCTTAGGACTTAATCATAAGAAACACCTTATGAAGCTGCCTTTTAACAAAAATGTATTATATTTATTTTTGTTTTTACCATTCCTCTCTTGAAATATCTATTTTATATGTTTAATGCTGGAATAATGCTACCTGTTTTTAAACACATGGCTTGTTTTTCCTGTTTTTATTTATTTTCAATGTATTCGCACAGTCTCTGATTTTGGTTTACTTTAAGATGATATCCTAGTAGCAAGGACTTTTAGTTTTAGGTTACTGAGGCTTCTATTGTGTATGTAGAGTAAGTCATTTGAGTGAAGTTTAGACCACAATGTACCTTTCTACACACTCTTTGACGTGCACCATAGTGATTATGGTTCTAAAAGGACTTACAGACAGTCCTTTAGTTAGTGGCAGTTAAATCCTCGTTGAGTGGTTTTACATTTACCCAGTTCTCTCTTCAGATATTGTTAAATGTTCGAAATGCCTAATTCCACTTCAGTGACTTCAGTTCTGCCAATCATTAGACAAAATTCATTGGCTAAGATTGTCAGTATCAATGGTTGAATTATCATCCAACCATAGAGAGAAAAGTAATATATCTTAAGGGGTATGGATGCCTGGTGCATAGGCAAACCAAAGATAGTATTAAACAGTTTCAGAAACTGTTTGAGTACTTATCGTGGAATAGTGCCAGGGGACTCTTGGCACCATAACCACTACTACATGCTGTAGTGATGATGGTGCTTAGACTGCCCATTTTAAGTGCTCCTTTTCCTTTGCATTCTTTTCAATATGTGATCACACACTACTTACAGATAATAAATAAAGTGAGAATATAGGTGGTTTTGATGAAGTTCTTATATACCATTAATCTTTTTTATATCAAGATATTAAATTTTATGTTAAAAACCCACATTTATCTGCAGATATCGTTCGAATACATAACTAATAATATATATTTCACACATTGCTTTAAATTGCTTTATACTAATAAAACATTTATTTAGGTTCTTTCAAATGCTTTTTTCAATGTGACAGTTCCACTTTAGGTCATGTCAAGGTACAGGCATGTTCACATACAGAATTACTTTTACATTTATAAAAGTCAGAAAGCTAAGCGATACCCAGCATATGATAGCAGACACTATTGGCTGAGTTATCCCAATGGCACATTATTTTGCTATCTACTGCCATCAAAAGAAAAACCCAGTAGATCTTGACCTGACGTAGTCTTTTCTGGATAATTTTCTAGCTTCTCAGTCTAGGAACGCTAAAGGAAAGACCATTGATTTTGTCTATTAGAAGAAATCGTATCATTCCCACCATGTGCTAGGTGGCAGTTTTACCATCCTGTTCGTGAAAAGATACATAAAAAAAAACAATGCGAATAAAATAGAAACGCTTTTTTTTCTTATTATGTGTAGAAATAAAGTACAATATATGTCTCTAGTAAATGTTCAATGAGTTCAAGAGGATTTGCCTTAAATGCAAATGGTCAACCCCTTCCAACAACAATACGATACGGTTATCTAATTGCATTGCAAAACAAAGCAAAATAAAATTGAGTCCATCTTACCTTCTGCTTTGCTCCAGTGCTGCTCTTCACCTGTCAAAGAAAGACATTCTTTGTTGTTGCTCCATTCTGTCCATAACTGGCTCAATCAGTCAATCACAGCAGATTTTCATTCTTTAAGGATGGTACAATGGATATTTAGTAGTGAGAAGGAGTCCGTTGGATGGCCTTGCTATACCTCTTTCTACTCCTGGCTTATGGGACCGAGGTAATATTATTATGAGTCTCTAAGTCCCCATGCCCAATAAAAATTGGACCAGTTTATGTCCAAACACATGATCCAAATACCCACAGGATTAGTGGCTGCCCAATCCCTCTAGCCTTGTTGCAAATTACAACGCCAATGCCACAACCCTATATGTGATGAGGAGACGTCTAGATTCCTGTCCCAAGAGTTTAGCAATCATCTCCCGTGTCTAGAGATCTACAAACCAGCAGCCACCAACTGTTATGATACCTTACCTTAATCCCGCGGACCAGCAAGGTGAAACTCTGAGTGCCGACTCCTCCCAGCGATGGCATGGCATGTCTGATGCCGTTCGCTCCACGCACACCCCCTTATATGACGCGGCACATGTGTGCAGACGTCATAGCGGTTATGTCTAGAGAATTCTAAATATTCCACGCTCCCTGATGTTTTGGGGGCGTGGATTTAAAGCAAAAGATGCTCCATTATAAAAGAGCGCCTTTTGCTTTTGTTCAGTTCCCTATTGTGGTTCACTGGTTGTTCCCTCTAGTGCTATATAGTTATCTGTCTGTGTATTTTTACTTGACTTGTGTTATATTGACTATTCTACGTTCTCGTTTCTTGACTCGGCTCATTTTCTCGTTTATCCTGTTTTCTGGTTTCCTGACTCGGCTATTCCTTATCATTATCCTGATCTCTGGTTTTCCTTGACCTTGGCTATTCCTAGACTATTCTATTTACATTAAACCCGGCCATTCTAAGGTCTGGTAATACGTTTTCTATTTGGCTTATAGCCTGCGTGTTTGGGTCACTTGTCATGACATTAAGCCCCCAAAACAAAAACAAAGCGAAAGTCAGAAACAGAACAGAATACACAGGATGTATAATGCGCTATTGGGATCAAAACATGAGCCATAACAGGGCAATGACCTATGCCCTAGGAACCCTTTTTATAGTGTGGTATTTTATATTTATAGCAAAGCCCCCAAAACGTTTAAATTAGCATGCGGCAAGTGATAAAGGGGGTGGAGTTACAGCGGCCAACTTGGAACTGCTGATCATAGAAGAGGGACCATGACGATGGTCCCCTGTCACTTGGAGGATGTTCCTAGCCACTGTGCTTTATTTGCACATTTTAATGTAAAATATTCTGCTATTGTCCTCTATAATAGCCTGAAAAAAATAGAATAAAACTGATACAATTTTGATGCCCATAGATGCGGAGTGGGAAGTGGAGGTGTGATAGTCTATGTTTGCGTGTGAGCAGAAATATGTGCAATAAGGGAAGAAGTGACACTCAATCTTTGCACTAGCTCTACAGAGATGACACCAGAGTCTATCTCTTAGTATTAAATCTTAATATTTCCATGAGCTGTGAACTGCTAACATCAGATCATATACTGAAAAGGATGCTTCAGTGATAAAATATTCTAATAATATTAGCAATTGGTATCACAACCATTAATATAGAATTTTTACTTTACTTGCTAGAATCTAGCCACACATGAAAATTTCATCTTTATTATGGAAGAATTTGATAGAAAAATATTTCAATGTTAACATTTCGCTCCCGTTCTCTTTATATATTTTTTACATTCACTGTACAAACCTTGCTCTATATTCCAAGGATAAAAAAAAAATGTGTTAATGATGAATGCCAGAATGCACGCATTCATAGTAAAAGAATATTCCTTTGCTGCATTCGTTTACTTAAAAATAAATACTGATTTATGTATCACATAAAATGCTCAAGGATATATTTATGTGTGGTATAAATATGAAAGTCTCTCATAATGTTCAAATGGTCTAAGCAGAGAATTGCAACAAAGAAAATGAAAGTTGGGTTTAAAAATCAAAACAGATGCTCATAAATATCTTAGCTGAGCCACCCTACTCTTATCCAAATCATACATTCTATTCACCTCCTTGTACATTCACTCTTTCACCTCGTTTTTTTTCAAGTTGGCTATAGCCTTTGGTCTCCGTACAATGGAAGACTCTGTTAATCGATAAATGGGCATGTAGATCTACATAGCAATGCACTGGAAGTCAGCCAGCCTAATCTACACCAGTTTTAAGAGCCAACGGATGGAGCATTCCAAGCACCAGCTTTAAATAATGGTAATTGTTTGCAAAAATTCAAATAAATTATAATATGTACATTCACGTGCTATCAAGATGTTTTGTCGGAACAGTCAGTTTGCGGTATCGAGATAGAAGACCTTGAGAGGACCTTTGTAAAGAACAATTCTTGAACAATCACCATGTAAACTAGTTGCATGTTTCTGCTGATTTTTCACTTTTTGGATATTGGGTAAAAGACACAATTGATGTAATTTCCCCTGTTTCTTTGCACTGTTCTGTTTAATCTCTTAAATGTAAGAGCGGAAGAAAGTTTAATATTGTATTTAGTTTCTGCTAGGAATCCTTGAGAAATGTATATGTTTTTTGAGAAAACTTGAGTTCTGTCTCTGGTTCTACCAGGTCATCAAGTTTTCCCTTTGCTGGAGCAGCCTAAGATGCCCTGAAAATAATCATTTTTTGTGTATTGATGCTAACTCGGAAAGTGTTGAAGTACTTAGTACTCAAGCTTCATACTAGGGTGATCTTTTCCAGCTCACGAGCTGCTCCTCCAATAATCAAACTATTTAAAATCGTCTTGTGTAACTGTCTTCTAAACATTACCGATGGTGCTTCTGGGAATCTTTGGAAAACTGTGGGTGTTGTGCATTTGTATATCATTGTCTTGTTACCTGGGCTACCCAAATCCTTCCAGCATTGTCACAGCACATGTTGTGATGCTTTGCGTCACTTCAGTGTCCTTCTTAATTCGGACCGCTTTACCTCAACACCTTTTTATAACCTTAAAGTCCTAATTTAGGGTTGGTTTCAAACGTTTTCCAAATTTCGTCCTGTTTCGCATTTATAATTTTCACATTTTAGACGACCTAAAATGTGAAAATAAATTAATTAAAATAAAACTAACCAAAACAACCTTTTTCACCAGTGAAATCTCTACTATTAAATTATTATGGGACCACTAAAACCATTGTGACCTACAATTTCAAGCATGGTCACATTTTTTTTTTTCTTTCAATTTATATTTTATTAAATATGTATTTGCATTATACAGAATTTTTCATTATATTGTAAAGAAAAAAGGAACATTTTGTATACATGAGCGTGGTAACGTCAAACATGGGCATTTGTCAAGGCACATAACACAACATTAATTAACTGTATAGTATCAAAGGCTGTACTCGGCTTCTCAGGGGTAGCATCAGGATGACCACATGTAAGGTGTGAGGGCAGAGGTATGGGCCTGGGATCAGGGATTGCCTTTGGCAGCGCTCCCTGGTATTTTATGAGGCTTATGTTCCCTTGTAATCTGTGATGGGATTGGGACATCCCCTGGAGTGTGGGTTGGCAGACCCAGGGTCTTCAGAAAGGCCTCTGCATCTCCTAATGATGTCAGCGACAGGCTCTGTCCTCCTTTATCCACTAGCAGGGATCCCTCCTTCCCCAGCGGTATTTTAAAGAGCAGTCCTGTAGTCTTCTGGCTATTGTGCCAATCTCCTCCTTTCTGTCAGGACGGCAAATTGTAGGTCTGCATAAATAGCCACTTCATGGCCCTCATACTGGATTGTTCCCCGAGCCCTGGAGCAGTTCATAATCGCAGATCTTACCACAATGTCACGTTATAGCGATGGTGTCCCTGGGTGCCTCAGTCGGCGTGGTTGCCAATTTGCGTACTCTGAACGCTGTCGTGATTTGTGGGATGTTGAAACTGTTGGTAATGCTCAGCGAGGTTATGAGGCCATATATATATATTGAAGGAGCTCACCACTTCCAACTGACTCTGGAATTCCTCTGAGGTTTAAATTTTGGAGCCTGTGGCACATTTCAATCGTGGTCACCGCCTGGTTCAATTCCTGTACTTGAGAAGTAAGGCTTTCTTGCAGTATGCAATTGTTTTTCTCTGGAGGTTTCTATCATTTCCAGTGCTCTGACCTTTTGGTGTACCACTCCAATTTCAGTTTGGACAACTTGGAGGTCTTCCTTCCAGACCTTTCGTAGGTCTACGAGGAGCTTCGTAATATCTCCTTTTGTTGATGGTGCTGTGTCTTTTTCCGACTGATGAGCGTTCATCACCTCCGGACCTGGACAAGCTAGAGGCTCCCCTTCCTCCTGCGAGTCATCCGAGGCCTTGGGCTCACTGAGGGCCTCAGGCACCATCTTGGGCTGTTGCTGCGGCAATGGCCTCCCAAAAGAGAGCCATATATCTGGGAGATATTGCGTCTATTTTTCCACCCCATGGTGTCTCCTTGAGGGGGTGAGTGTTTCTGGCTTAAAAAGATCTGTTTTTTGCGGCTCAATTCTCTGTGTTTGCAGGGTCTTTGCAGAGCCCAGCAGATAGACGTCTGCTCTGTAGTGCAGTAGCCCAAGCAAGCATGGTCAATTTCATGCCACTAACACCATTTTTTAGAGCATTAAATTTTCTTGCGGAGAGACGGAGAGAGAGAAAGGAGTATCTTCATATGAAACCATTCACACTCTATCAGTATTTGGATTGGTTAAGCATGTTAGGAGTCCATAATGAACCGCACCTCCCACGCCTAACCCTTCTGTCAGTCCCTACATTGGCTTCCTGTAAGATATAGGGCTCAATTTAAAATTCTGGTTTTTGCTTTTTAAATCTCTACATAATGCTGCTCCCACCTATTTAACCCCCTAATACACAAGTGTGTACCGTCAAGACCCTTACGCTCTGCTTAAGACTTGCGTCTATCTTCTGTCCGTACTCCCACCTCTGATGCTCGCCTGCAAGACTTCTCGAGGGCTGCACCGTTCCTGTGGAACTCACTACCCTCCACAGTTAGATGCTCACCCAGTCTCCAAAAAATCATTAAAAACCCACTTCTTTATAAAAGCGCATCAATTAAACTGTTAATAGCTCCCGACTGATTCCTCTCTTGCAACTCTCATTAGTCTAATAATATTCTTACCTTTTGTGTCACTTTACCCCACTCCCTCTAGCATGTTAGCTCATTGAGCAGGGCCCTCAACCCCTCTGTTCCCGAGTGTCCAACTTGTCTGGTTACAACTACATGTCTGTTTGTCCACCCACTGTAAAGCGCTGTGGAATTTATTGGCGCTATATAAATAATAACATAATAATAATAAATTGAGTTCCTTCATACAGCCAATAAGCATTCAGAGATTGGAATTGTAAGGCACAATTACGTGTTTGCACATATATTTACACATACATTTCATCAATGACAAAAAAAAAAAAAATTATCACTGGCACAGACAGTGTTAAATGCTTAATTTAAGAGGAAGTTTGCTGAGTCCAGAAGATTTTGAAGGAACTTGCAAACAATGGTTTTAAATGATATTTTACAAGTGGAGCCCTGATTAAAACATCTGTTCTGCATTGTAACCATCTATATAGACTTTTTAGCTTTTTGGCTCCCTCTGCTGAAGTTTTATAGAAAACTCCGTAATCAATATAGTCAAAAACAAAAGATGGTAATGTCGGTTTTGTTTTTAACTAATGTGCTCACCATGCACATATAACACGTGGATAATTTGTATGTCTTAAAATATTATCCTTTGGCTACACACTAGCTGAATTGCTAGAAAATGTATAGACACAATCTGATTTCTACTTTGGAATTTTAACTTGTTTATCTGTGTTACAGAGTTTGTATCCATTACAATTGCCCTACATCCCCACAACCAGCTATGACAGCCCTCAATGCTTGGCATCTGTCTGCAAAGCATTCTGGGATGCTGCACTCTGCATCATGTTAATATCTACAGCTCCCACCCGTTAAAAAACAAACTTTAGATGAGAAAACTTTTAACGTATACATTTTCTGTCACTTTCAGTAGTAAACTGTAGAGCTTTATAACTTACATTTTTCGAAATTTACAATTCAGGATCTTGTCATCCCTGTCATTGTCACACCTCTAAAAAGTATCAATACAGATTGATTATTTAAGCCACGATGCTTCTCAGACAAAATGTAATTTTATGTGCTGAACTTAGTTGTTAAAGTAATATTTTTTGGTTGTGGCCAATGAAACATGGAATATGTCACCATAAACGATTAATTTATGCAGAAATGCATTGTAACAATAAAGGTTGCGTTTTTCAGTTAATTTGACACACATAATGAAATTGTCTTTTAATAATAGAAAGGATGTATCTAGAACAGCTGTAGCACTCTATGGCTATAATAATATACCAGTAATGTATTTTAAAAAGGAATTAAAATTTTGAGTTACAAAACTGAAAGCAACACAGTTTGTTTGGGTTTGGGTTTTGGGCTTCTTAAACTCGTCAAATTATCATTATGCAGAAAAACTAAACATTGCTGTTATGGAGGTTTTATGCGATCTTCTGCTAGATTTAAGGATGAAAGAGAGAGACAATTAATGCTAGACTGTCATTGATGCCTTTATCCACCAAGAGGGGCGAAGATATGGAACTGGAGTAGAATGATTGATCCTTGCAGAGAAATTAAAGGGACACTATAGACACCCAGACCACTTCAGCTCATTGAAGTGGTTTGGATGCTTTCAGCCAATGAGTCACCCTGCACAACAGGCTCATCTTAGTTTCTAAATAATAATAATAATATTAATAATAATAATAATAATAATAATAACAAAGTATTTAACCAGGAAAGGCACATTCAGATTACTCTGGTTTTCAAGTACGTCCTGGGCATGTTACCTTAGCCCAACATCCAGGGGTTGTTAATATCACCCAATTTAATGGTACTTGATAGTGTTTGTTACATTACGCAATTTAATGTTGCATGATAGTGATTTCTGCCAGTATCCATTTATCCAGGACAATATCAGCTGGTCATACTGCTAAAACTTGGAAAGTGTGCAAGATCGAAATGGAAAAGATGTCCTGACTTAAGTTGAAAGGAACACCCCAAACACTATAACCACTACAGCCTGATGTAGTGGTTATGGTACCAGGACTGCCCTGGCTTCTCCTACAAAAGGTATTAAACCTGTTTGCAAATGGATTTACAACTTATCTGAGGTCTTTTAGGTGTTGGTCACCTACTCTTGAACAGCTGGAAGCTTTCTGCACTGAATTTGGTCATGCATCACTTAGCTTATTGGCTTAGAGTTCTCAACTGATGCTCTCAGCCAATGAGTCACCCTGCACAACATGGCTAGCTTTGTGGAACTAAAGGAAGCTCCATGAAGGAGCAGAAGCTCCAGTGGTTCCACAGGAAGTTGCAACTAGATTCTGTGGTCCCCAGGTTAGTTGGCAAACCATTTGCAAACAGTTTAACCACTACCCTGGGTAGGTAGAGGTTTACACATTCATGCTTTGCAGAGAACCACTGTTTGAAGACGAGAGACATCAGGGTAATCGTCAAAATGTCTTAAAATTCTAAATGTCGATATCATACTGTAAGATTCTTTCAATCTGTTCTAGATTCCCAAAACAGTTGTAAAGAACTAGAAATATGTTTTATTTTATGTGTGGCATAAAAAAACAGTCCTTAGTGAACCATTGAGAACAAAGAAATCCATCTTGTTTTTAATCGTATTGTGACACGTGCTCTGTAACTCCCTTTTTTTCTGGTATGCAAAAGGTTCAACATGGTTGAAGAGTTGTATAGACAAGCAGAACATCATCTTGTACAGAATCTTAGATATTCAGCTAAGATCTTCCATCCCGCATTTCATAATGCATTCTCCAGCGGTTTAAGTTTATGCTTTTTCTTATCTCGGAGGCAACCCCAGGCCTTGTCAGCCAGAATTCTACAAATATGATTGCATGATGCCATAGACGCTACAGCTGTTTCTGACACATATTACATTTAACCCCTTTTGACCTCGTGTTCTAATAAACAATGTGAAAACACAGATTGTATAAATTCAGCACATCTTCAAGGCGTCTCAGCTTTGAACAATAAAATGTTAGAATAACATTGAATTCTGTACCTGACTGTGCTATGGTGAAGTTGAAAAGTTCAGAACGGTTAGCTAGGCATGGAAATTTAAGAACTGATAAACATTTCTTTCATGATATTCAACTGCATTGCAATATTTTTCTACTAAACAACTAAACCTTTTTCAAAGTTATTCACTAAACGTCGAATTGTGCCGGATTGAAATCCGACTTGCAAAATTCAGACTAAAATAATTGATCTGAAAAAATTATTTGACTCGGTTATAGTCACAGTATGGCTATTTTAGCCTCGATTTCGCAATTCAGATTTCAATCCAGAGCAATTGGGAGTTCAGTGAATAACCCTGATTTTGTTCTACTGCCGGGTGGGGGAGAATAATTTCTGATGTTTTGTTTTGCAATTTAAGTATTCATAATTTAATTATTATGGATGAGGCAAGTGACTCATTCAAGGTTTGCATTTTTATGTATATGTATATGTTGTAGATTCTCAAATGTAATTTGTAATGTCTTTTAAGAAACAACATGATATAAAAACTGACAAAATGTACAAAACAAACAAAACAAAAAAATCAAACAAGCAGGCACCTATTGTGATTTGTTTCCTATTGATGGGAAACACTTTGTTTGGGGAGTGTTCTAGTGAGTTGGTAATATTGTAACCTATGCTGGATATTTAGTAGATGTCTCTGAAGATGTGCCTTGTCAGCACAAAAGGCAAAAGCGTCTCCTTCTCTGTACCCCTGCTGTGTCCTGGCTATTGCCGCTATGTGTACAATTATCAGATAAAATAAACCTTGAACGTTTACTCACATGCTCGACCCTGGATGTCTATTGCTTTTGGGGATCTGGTGTTGCAGCGTTCAATGATGTAAAGGCTGACTAGATCTAGAAAAACAAACAAATACAATTCTTTAAAATAAAATTATTCAAGGAGGAGTTGGGGGTGGGGTTATTTGAACTAGACACTGAATTTGGGTTGATTTGCTAGTGAACTAAAATTGTATTGAGTTTTAGGGACTTCTAAATAGCCAGACAATAATTATAGGCCGGTACTATAGGACATGTACAAGACAACAAGTTGCCGTTTTGCCAGGGAGATATGGGTTGTGCTACCTGATGCTGGC
Source organism: Pelobates fuscus (assembly GCF_036172605.1). Classification (NCBI taxonomy): domain Eukaryota; kingdom Metazoa; phylum Chordata; class Amphibia; order Anura; family Pelobatidae; genus Pelobates; species Pelobates fuscus. Next base: position 110,276,945 of record NC_086327.1, on the reverse strand, counting down.
CAAATTGGCATTTCTGACGTCAAATGGCATTCTTTGCACATTGATACATGGGTGATGATATCATCACAACACTTATGTCAAGTATCAAAATGGCAGCCAGACAATGTGACATTTGTCTGTGCCCTTGTCAAAGTGGCAGATAGTAAGTGACCACTACTGACTTGCAGCCTTGAATATAAAACCTTTGTGTCCAGTCAAATTTGTCTTCTAGAAGTCCACAAATTGTATAACAAGTGCTATTATTGTACTGTATTAAGTGCGAGTATTGCAGAAAGCATATTTACAAAGTGATTTATAAACGAAAATGTTGGATGGGGGAAGCTATGTTGCATAAAACATACAGAGAATTAAATGGCCAACCTTTTTAACATCGGTTATGTTCAGACTTTCATGATAATAATATATACAGGGCCGTCTTTAATGAAGGGCAAATGGGGCAGCTACCCCAGGCCCTCTTACTGCTGGGGACCCAAGGCCCCATTTGCCCTCTACCCGAAATTTATTTTGGTATTACCGATACCAAAATAAATTGCTGCGGGTAGCAGGCCTTCACACTAAGGAGGCCCACCGGGTGGCACATGCACAGAATGTCTTGCCACTCTTTCTAATTTTTTGCACAATATTTGGGTGATATTATGCCATTGTAACATATATCTGCAATCTTACCCGTTGATCTCTCCAGCTCCTACAGAGTTCCCATGGTACAAACGACCCCCTAATCGTATCGCAATATTTGGGCGATGTAGTGCCATTGTTACATATATCTGCAATATTACCTGTTCCTTCAGAGTTTCCATGGTACAAACGACCCCCTCATCTGATCGCTGAGTGTACATACACAATTTAATTTTTGATAAATTCTTATATTACTCTCCTGGGATTATTTATTGTTTTGCATACTTTTTTTTTTTTTTTTTTTTTATAACTTAAATGTTACTCATGCTTCTCAGTAAATTATCCTGAGTTTATTTTCAAAGCTCATCAGACTCAAGATCCTGGCTTTTCAGATATGCTTGTTGATAAGTTTTGCACGTTCCCCACTTAGTGTATCTAATCCAAGCTAATGTGACATTTTAACTGTCCAAGAGAGATTCCATTCAACTGATTATATGACTTCTAATGGTGGTTGGTTACATCGTAACTCATTTACTATTGACACTAGAACGGGGATGGATGTTGAATATTTCTGCAAAGCAGGCATTTACTTTGCTATTTGTAAAATCTCTTTTTAATATTTCTTTCCCGGTGACCAATAATTGTACCTAAACCATTTTAATACCAGATTGCTGTACTGCTATAGAATTTGGAAAAGTAAATGCTGTATACTTATGTAGGACACCATAACACTGCTAAATTTAACCGCTAAAGCTGGGATTACAAATGGTTTTACTACTTATAAACAATTAGCATATCGCCTATAAACAATTTGGAGTTATTATGAACAGTTGTAGCCGATGTTTTAAATCCTCTATTTATTTTCCCAAATGCAGTATAATTGCAAAATGGAGTTTCACACACATTATGTCCCTGCTGGGGCCACGTTGTCCTCTTTGTGAACAGGAAGGGGGGTTTTAATAGAGTGTAAGTTGTAGCTTTATAAACCAGCTTCAGAGAGAATCCTGTGTCTACACAGCTGGTAGATGCTCTGCAATGGAGTGAAGTACAATTAAAGACATTGAAACTACAGGATCTCTGCAATAAAAAGTATGTACAGCCGTATTTACATTTAAGCACAGCATTACAGCTATTCTAACTTATAACGGTAATGCTGGGTACTTAAATGTATTTAAAGTGACAGTAAGGCTTCACAACAAGAAGTCTCTGAATTACATTGAAACAAATAACAATTATGGTTTATTAAAGACGTACATACATAACAAAACAGAACAATTGTTAAAGGGACATTCCAGACCCCTAAAGCACTTTACCTTTCTGGAAAGCTCAATATGTGAAAAGTGTGTGCTCTCTTTTTTAAATAGAGATTTCAATAGAAATGGACACTTTTATAAATGAACCTGGTTACACCCCTCCCCGGCTGTCAATCAGACAGTCGGTCCTGTTATTTCCTGTTTTGGTTAGCTCAGTGGAACTAAACTCAAGAGGCAGCAATTGCCCAGAGCACCTGCCTTGCAAAAATTTTCATTGCATTGCATTAGGAAGAACATGATTGGACAGCTACAGACAGTCTGAGCGGGTAAGAAGGGGAATGAGGGGGGGGGGGGGGGGTGGAGGGGAGGAGGGATTAGAGGGGGGCTTGCAAAGGGTGCAGACAAATGATCTATAGGTTTTGCAAGCTGTTTTTATATATGCAACAAATGAAAAAAATGCATAAGAAAATACATGCAAGTTTCCAAACACAATGCAAGCTCTGTTGGGAGCTAAACAATTACATTTGAGTCTACTATAAACTGCATTTAAATGGTGGTCAGTGTGCCCAGTTTTCTTTCTGCATACTGTACGGAGTGTTGGCGCACCTGGCTGCCTGGCACCTAGGGTACATTTCAATTCCTTTGGTTTGTGTCTTCTCATCTTTGTGTATCACATGGATGTTGGCTAGCACAAGTCAAGGCATTAGCCTTTTTCACATAGGACATCTAGAACTGTTAGAATGTAGTTGTCACATACTCTGATGTTGGTGACAAAAATCTTGATAATACTGGGAGTTATTTTAGATAGTAAAAGAGAATTGATTGGAAAAAGAGGGATACAGATACATTATAACTCTTCTGTCCAGAGCTACAGTGTACCAACAAGGTAGGTTTTTGTACCAACAAGGTAGGTTATAATGCACTTACATCACAAAAATGCTGTTGGTCCTGATGTTATATGCTAGCTATACATCTCAGGTTTCAAATAATTAGTTGCGCAAGTTTTTTTTTATTCGGAAGATTAAAGGGATAGTTCAGGCACCAAAACAACTTAATTGTTATGGTGCTAAGAAGCTCTTAAAATTAACTTTTTGCTCAAGGGGTTAAACCATTCTCAAACGGTTCCCAGTGCTGGTTTCCACTCTTACTCTGGCAGCTTTCGGTTTCTTAATTTTCTCATTCAGGAAGTGCAGAGTGCCGTAGAGTGCCTGATGCTCTCAACTTGTCAGTGATTCCCCATTCACTAAACTGGCTTGCAAAAGGTACGCTGCTGATTTGCTGAGAGCGTCAGAGCCTCCGTGGGGCATCCTGGCACCATAACAACTTAATTTTTGTGATGTTGTTTTGGTGCCTGGAGTGTTCATTTAACTTTTAAAGTGAAAGGGGTTAATAAACAATTAATCTTTACCTATGTAGCAGAAGAAAGATATATAATGTAGAATCTAAGGACAGCAAAAGTTGATGCAAACCTTTTCATACGTCTCATTGTCATCCACACAGAAGCAGATGGATAGTGACGTTGCCATGGAACTTATACATTTGAAAAACCTATGAATAGTCATGCAACATTCAATTTCAAATATGTAAAGTCAAAGGAAAACCTGCACAGATCCCGTTCAGTAGGTTCCTTATGTGACTTTACCAGCTATTGAGCTTAACTAGAAAATCGCAGATCTCATAAACGGATGCTTACAGTTTTACTAACCATTCCTGGACATTCCCACAGCCATTCGCCTGATATTATTAGAATTCTCCGCCATTGTGTAGTCTCTGCCAAGAGGTATTGCTTTCAGTATTGGGTTCCAAATTTGGATGCCTTTTTTAGTAATAGACCTTCTTATTACAAAGTAACATGATACAAATGGGAAACATTTCTTGAAATAGCTGGTAGCAGAATCATGTGAAAGCCTCCATAATTAAATAAAATACGAGAATCTGGGGTAATATGTACATTTTATTAAGCAGCACATATGGAACCATGTGTGATAAACATTTCCAAGCATTCTAAATTTCTACGGATCATAAAAAAAGGATTGTTTCAAGTTCTTCGCTATAACATCACAATAAATGAGAATGTAATTTGGAAGGACAGAATTCCACGGCAGTGCAAATAAATAAACGCACAAAACTGTGCTAATAAAATAAGTTACATTTGCGCATGTCCCAAGAAAAGTATAGATGTAGGACATGCAAATGGGTGACCCCAGTGACTAAGTATGGGTGTGTCTGGGGAAAAAAGAGCAGGTCAAAAGCAAAAAAGGACAAATGTCAGTCTGTCTGATGGCCTTAAAGGGACAATATAGTCACCAGAACAACTACAGCTTATTGAATTTGTTCTGATGAGTAGAATCATTACCTTCAGGCTTTTTGCTGTAAACACTGTCTTTTCAGAGAAAACGTAGTGTTTACATTACAGCCTAGTGATAACTTCACTGGCCACTCCTCAGATGGCTGTTAGAGATCCTCCCTGGGTCATGGCTGCCTAAAATGCATCCAAACATTCAGTATCTCCTCCCTCTGCATGCAGACACTGGACTTTCCTCATAGAGTTTTTCTGAGGCAAACAGCATGCAGAGCTACAGCTTCAGGCTTGAATACAAGTACGAGTTTGCTATATTTATGGAGGCACGAGGGGCCCAGGGGGGCTAGATGGTGGTTTTAACACTATAGGGTCAGGAATACATGTTTGTGTTCCTGACCCTAAAGTGCTCCTTTAATATTATTATTATTGTCTGCTAAACTGTGGTGATAACTGCATTAAAAACACTATAGGTACCCTAAACACTATAGCATATTGAAGTTGTCAGAGCAGTCCTAAAATGTAATTACCAACTGTTGTCTTTATTTTTAAGTAAATTTTGGATTTACAAACTCCACCCCCTTCACTGCTATATCATTTTTAGAAGCATAGTTTCCTGATTCACCTTTACAAGTACTTGTACAGTGTGATAATGCACTGCTTACTTACAACATGCAAGTCACCTTTTTCAAATTGCAAGAGCTGTGATGTGAGTGTATCTGTGCACACTGTGCTGTGTTCACATGAACTTTATGTTCATGGTTATCACTTGCGGTATAGCTCCTGCAAGTTCAGGAGTCTGATCTACATGGTTTAACAAGTATTTGGGGGCTCAAATTGCATATCTATGCAAATCCAAAATGGAATAAAAGGGTTATTGGTGAAGTTAAGCAGCCATAATTTTTTTTGAAAAATAGCAATTAAACGACAGGACTGAAATTGTAGCTTTATTATACTGTACCAACTGTAGCAAACTGCAATAGTTGTGGTGCTTACACTGTCCCTTAAAAGGAACACTATAGGGCCAGGAACACAAACATGTATTCCTGACCCTATAGTGTTAAAACCACCTTCTAGCCCCCCCTCCACCTCCCTCTTCCCCGCCTCCCTAAATATAGTAAAATCTTACTTTTATTGCAGCCTATAGCTTTCCAAGTCGCTGAGACTGTCAAGAAGGCAGATCAGGTGCAGAGCCAGCACAAGTCAAACACAGCCCTGGCCAATCAGCATCTCCTCATAGATATGTGTTAAATCAATGCACCTCTACAAGAAAAGTTCAGTGTCTGCATGTAGAGTCTGCATGTCAGGGTTTAGAATAATACCCCTCTTTGTCTCATTAGCGATATCTTTGCCTGAAGCTCAAGGAAGCAAGGTAAATAGTCAGTGTAGGAGCCACCTAAGAAGAGGTTTGCGTTGATGTGGCAGATGGGCATCCATCTAATGGCCATTGGAGTTAAAAAATTACCTCCATTTGTTTAAATATGCATAGGGATTTGGGAAGAGTGCAGGTAACTTTTTTCCTTTGGTTTTTACTGTATGTATTGGGGCTGATGTGTACTATGTTCATTGCCACCCAGGAGTAGTGGGAGTTGAAGCGCAGGGCTTGTTTTTGTATATGCAGAGGGTGGAGACACTGAATTGAAGTGCTTCTCATGGTGCAGCACTGCCCCAGGAAGCACCTCTAGTAGCCATCTGAGGAGTGACCAGTGGAGTTATAACTAGGCTGTAATGTAAACACTGCTTTTTCTTTGCAAAAAACATGAAGGGAATGTTTCTACTCACCAGAACAATTACAATAAGTTGTAGTTGTTCTGGTGACTATAGTGTCCTTTTAATATTGCTGTGTTGGTCATTTTCTCAGAGCTAATAAATTCATTGATTGAGCTCAAAAAGAAAATGAGTGTTCCTATAAAAAAATATTCTACCAAAATATGTATTTCAATAGCAAGCAGTAAGTCAGAGCAACGTTATGCACTATGCTGTAAGTATCGTTTGCTACCAAAATGTTTGTTTTCCCTTTTTAAATTTCTTTAAAGTTCTATAAACATGTGACATTCTTCAGCTTTCTGGTTTAGCACTGGAGTAAAATTGTTTTAGAACTAAGTTCCCATACATAACCCTTAGGAATTGGATGTAATGAATGGGAAATTTTCAGACAGGAAACATAAAAAAAAAAAAATAATTAAGAACCCCCCCTGCCTCTACACAACCCCTTCTAGACATCTGAACCAGTTAATAAGCACAGTATTATGCTGACTCTTATGCAGTGTCACACAAACTAAATCTTTATTTGTCATCCAGGGACATTTCAAACAAAACATGCTTCAAACGAAATGAGTCTGACTCCGCACATCATCTGCAGGAAATGTAGCAGAACAGATACAGAACGGAAATATTTGTCTGATCTGTTTCTTGAACATTTGAGACATGCCGAAAACACCCCACCACTTAGCGAGTGACACTTCCCTCTTTAAAAGGAGTAACTTTGACAAAATAAGGATTGAGAGTTTCTGCGATGATAAATCATGCCACGGAGAGAACAGAATATTCTGAATCCCAACAATTTAAAGAAACACTAAGATCTGAAATAATATAAAAGAACAACAAACCAAAAATAAATATGGTTAATCTGCGCTACTAACCAGTGACTGTAAAATATATATAAAAAAATTTAAATCAGTTTATTGATTTCTCAGAATATGTAGAGAAGAATCAGAGATCAACATAAAGAGACACGCAGGTCTGAAACATTACAGTGTCATTCAGTCGTAGAATAACAGTATCATATAAGTAAAGTTTTTTTTAAGTTACACCAATTCCAACCAAGTAAGTGAATATCCCTTGTGAGAATAACTGAGGCTCTGGTACATGAGCAACTACTTCTATATCAATACCCCTAAATGCACCAGGGGTAAACCGCTTACAGGGCGTGGGGTGGTAAAACACTAGCCATTGTTCCCTTGTTGGGGTCTCAGCTTGTTTCCAGAGGGCATGCGGGCTAAGTATTTACCTCCTTTATTAGCATGGGTGTAAAAGAATCCCTTAGATCTCTGAATACACCTAAAATGTTAGCGCAGCAGAAGTTCCGTTACCTGTCATCTAGCTTCCCATAACTCCATGTAGACGGACTCCAAGCGGGACTGTTTATGTTGCAGCTCAAGATTGGAGATCTGAGGCGTAAGCTCCGATATATGTCTTGTAGCATCTCTTTTTTCTTTGTTGCAAGGCCTATCAGGCAGCCCTGAATAAGGCTCTCGTGTGCTTCCCACAGCGTTAGAGGTCACATGTTGTTTGCATCATTCTCATCAAAGTAAAGGGAAAATGCCTTCTCCACCTGTTCTTTGAGAGCTGGATCTAGCAGCAGAGATTCTTTGAGGTGCCACGTCCATTCCACAGGTTTGGCTAGCGGAGACTCAATGCTAATCAGCACCGGTCCATGATCTGACCAAGTTGTGGTGCCTATCGTTGCTTTAAATAGGTGGGTGAGATCTTCCTGCTGGAGGAAGAGGTAATCTATACGTGAGTGATGGTCATGCATGGCTGAGTAGTGTGTATAATCCCTGTCAGTGGGGTGACATGCTCTCCAGCAATCCACCAGCCTTAGATCCCTAAGTGCAAGACGTATGGTTGAAATATATTTCTGCGGTATGCAACTATAGCCCGAGGAAGAATTCAGGATGGGATCTAGGGCGACATTCAAGTCCCCCCCTAAGATCAAAAAGCCTTCTGTGAAATGTTTCAGTTTAGTCAGCATCCTGCGCATGAATGGTGATTGGCCATGGTTGGGGGCGTATATAACCGCATCCATAGGTGGCAGCTATTCATTTAATACCTGGGAAGACATGAGCATTGGGTGAAAACTATTTAATAATCAATAGGGAATGATCATCATGATCATCAACAGAGGCCCTCTACCCCTCTGTTCCTTTGTGTCCAACTTGTCTGGTTACACTTACATGCCTGTTCGTCCACCCATTGTAAAGCGCTGTGGAATATAAATATCATAATAATAATAATAATAATAATAATAATAATAATCACGCTATTGCCCATCCTCCCAGCCACCTATAGGCTTAGGGTGGGGGATTGTCAAATGTAATAAAGGGGGTAGACATGCCATTGTCCATCCTCAAGCTAAAGCCAATTCCCACCCCAACTGGCAGGTACGTGTCTCCAAGTCCCTAGCCACCCCTAAATAAAAATTGCCTTACCTACCTAATAGTAGTGTGGGGGGACAGTAAATGTAATACCTGTAAGTGAAAAATGATTCTTACCTTCAGAAGTCTTCTTTCTTTTAAAGTCATCTATTCTATTACATCCCAGTAATAAAAAAAAAGCAAAAATACCTAATAATTAACTCTCACAGTGCCGTGGGTTTTTAAACTTTTTTTCCCACTGGCAACAAATAGTATATTCAATTAAAGTCCGGTGGAAAAAAGCAAGTGAACGATAATTTACGAATAGGCATCCTACTACATGCGTTCGGTGCCGATTGAGTTTAAAACTGTCGCTTAACACTTATTCCGATTCCGATTCTTTGTATAGCGTTCAGATACTAAAAGCACAGATTTTAAACGAAACAACAAATTCTTCCAACCAAACGACACCGATTCTGTCGGTTCTGCAGATTTCCAACCAGAACTGGCATTATACAAATATGTGACTCGCCATTCTGGTTGGAATTCAGACATTTGACCAAATACTGTCCAACTTCTGTCCAACTTTCCTTAAAGGCACACTCCACTGCCCACTTACAAAATAAATAAAAATCACTGTTTAGTAGCTATGTCCCAAATAAAAACTTGCATACATTTAATTATTCATATTTTCATTGCTGGTATAGCTAAAAATTGCTTGCAAAAAACTGCAAATCTTTTGTCTGCTGCCTTTGCAAGCTCTCCTCTTTTAACCCCGCCCAGAATTTTTGTGGCTGTCCAATCACAGACTTCCCAATGCAGTTCAATAAGAAGTCTTTGCAAGCCTGGTGCTCTGAGCAATTGCTGCCTTTTGAGTTCAGCTGTATTGAGCAAATGAAACCAGGAAGTAACACATCCTGTTGTCTGCTTGAAAACCAAGGGGGTGTTACCAGGTTAATTTTTAAAAGTGTAAATTTCTATTGAAATCTGTACTTTTTGCAAAATGAAAAAAAAAGAGGACACAATCTTCTCTCATAACATTTTTCCGCAAGCTAATGTGCCTTAGGGGTCTGGAGTAACCCTTTAATGTATATCTTGCTGCAATGTTCAACGGAAATCAAAAATCCCCCCCAAAAAATAAAAGAAGAAAATAGCATAATCTGTTTGCTCAAGGAAAACATGTAAATATATTCTATATAGAAACATAAATCTGCGAGAAAAAAAGATTAGAACTCCAGATTGCATATCTCTATAAGTGTGAACAGTAGCAATATCTCATCAGTATCAGCATTTGTCTGTCGAGTTTATGGAAGAGATCTATATACTATGTCTATGTGACTGTGTAAACACTGCAGGTTTTGTAGGTTTGCAGAGATGCTAAAGCAGCATACCTTCACAGCCAGCGGTTAAGGGTGAACTATTTGCTGAAAAACAAAAAATAAAATAGAAGAGGCTCAAAATAAGGAATTTTAATAATGCACTTAATATGTGATGATTTGTTGATATAGATAAAAAAAATGGAAACAGGAGCTGTAGTTTGTTAGCTTTATTCCAATAGTGAGTGGGGCCTCGTGGAGAAGAGCAAGTGATATGATGGCATATCCTTCACCTACTACTAGCTTTGTTAACTAGGAGGAATCTGCAGTGAAAGCAGTGGCAAGCTGGTACATCTTTTGTTACTGCCCCTGCACTATACAACCAATGTAAGTGAGTGACCATGGGGCACCCAGATTATTGAGACTTGAGACCGCACCACAGGAGTTTAAAAAAAAAAAAAAAAAAGCATTTAAAAAATGTCAGCTGCCTGGTGCTCGTAGACTGTTTTGGGGAGCTCTCCTCCTGGCTGTGCCGCCTCTACCCACCTGCCGCTCCGAGGCCACTGCCTGTCTCATTGTAAATTGACGATGTCACCACAAAACATATAAACACATAGTAAACAACTCCAGTAAAGGAATCCCTGTTCTGGTGAGGTCTCTCAGAAATAAGTGAAATCTATATATATGAATGAGTTGTGAAAACAGTTATTTGCAGATTGGTATACACGTTTTATTAACTTTAATGTTACCTTGCTATTCGCTAGCTCTATGTAGACATATCAGATGTTTATAGAGAAAATTGTAATATTATTATAAAATAAATGGTAACCTACCTTTGTATATCAGTCACTGTGCATGATTACTCTTAAAACTCAAAATAGTCTATCTGGTGACATAGCACTTTGCTATCACATGTCATCATCTGCGTAAACGTCCTGATAAGACATTTTATTTTGACTTATATTAAAAATCATGTGATGTGATTGATTCCATTTACACAGTAGAGTTGAAACTTCATTCATAGCTGATGCATATACTTCATCTGTGTGTATAGAATATGCTCCAGCATTCTGTGAGGGGTTGAAGACCCATAGCCAACCTGGTGAAGTTCTAACTATCCAGGACATCATGTCTATTTCTTGGTCTCTAGGATTCTGTTTATAGAATAACGTTAGGCAGAGCTAAATGAAGCAACATCTGGTAAGACATTAGTAGAATGAAGGGTACACCATTATACAGTATACCCTTGGTGGCGCTAAGTAGAGTTGTGTGTATGATTCTTCATTTTGACTTTATATTGTTAAAAAATTATTTCAATCTACTTACAGTAACACTTTTTTCACTGTCGAAGAAGTATTTAAAAATTATATAAAGTTAATTGAAAGAATTTAAAAAGGATTCCAGATACAAAAATCATACCATCTAGAAAAAAGCAAATATTGAACCCAGCTGTTAAAATTAAACAAGACATTTTTTTATTGTTTATTATGACCAATGATCAAATCTCACATGGCTGACTCAGCTAGCAACTTAAAAATATTTTCTTTTTTGAACAGGATTTTAGAAACGGTTGTTAAAGGAACATTGTTACTAATGCTGTCCTAGTGCATATTTAGTTTCAGCCCCCCCCTCCTCACCCCCTTCATCTGTAAAAAAAGTTAAAAAAAAAAGGTTTTACTTACCTTTTATTGCTTTCCTGATGAGTATCCATTCCAATCATCCTCATAGAGTAGCAATGATGACGAGAGAGATGTGCGTGCATGTCGAGGGTCGAAGTCATGTCCATTCCAATGCTTCACATAGAGAACCATTGAATCCAGTGCTTTCCTATTACCTGCATTTGGCAACGCTCAACGTCCTCATGCATGTCGAATGTCATTTACTGAACGAAACAGGGTCGCACAGGAAGCACCTCTAGGGACTGTCTGGAAGAGTGCTGCTAGAGATGTGTTTAATCTCTCAATTTAAAGACTGCAGTTTCTACAAAACAGCAATGTTTTACATGGAAGGGTTGAAATTCTAGGGCAACTGCACCCAGTTCCAGACTGCGTCATTGGAATGAAGCAGTTTGGGTGACTTTTGTAGTCCATTAATGTATTACTTTAGGAAAAGCAGAAACAAATATGTGAAAAAAATAGAAAAACAAGTTTTGAGTAAGCCCTTTCAAACTGGAACGTAATAACACATGCCCCTAGCAGTTAAGAGCTGTTTCAAATCTTTTCTATATTTACAAGAAGAAAAACTACCACAACAAGAGGACATAGTCTTAAATTAGAGGGGAAAATGTTTAAAATAAAATCAGGAAGTATTACTTTACTGAGAGGGTAGTGGATGCATTGAATAGCCTTCCAGCTGAAGTGGTAGAGGTTAACACAGTGAGGGAGTTTAAGCATGCGTGGGATAGGCATAAGGCTATCCTAACTATAAGATAAGGCCAGGGACTAATGAAAGCATTTAGAAAATTGGGCAGACTAGATGGGCCGAATGGTTCTTATCTGCCGTCACATTCTATGTTTCTACATCAAGGTTGGTGATGTAGTGTAAACATGATGAAAAATGGGACCGTGCAAACACCAAAATACTTGTTGAAGGCCACTTAAAACCATCTACCTATGCAAATAAACATGGGAATACTATTATACAATATGGCCATATTGTGCTTAAATCCACCACTGTACAAGAACACAGATGAGGGACTGCTGATGCTTAATAGCTGGACCTCACTCCGTGGTACCTCTCACAGCTGGGTGCCAATTTCCAGTTTGTAAATAATTGTAACAGATGTCCAGGTACACACAGAGAAGTAATCCAAAGCAGAATAATTTATTTGGACATAGGGGTTAGCAACATTTTGACTCTATATTGAGTCTTCATCAAGCTTGTGTGTAGACTTGAAATGTGGCCAAACCTTATGTCCAAAAAAAGCCTGCTTTAGATTACTTCACTGTGTGTGCCCGGACATCTCTTACAATTCGACATGTATCTCAGTATTGGTGGGTTCTACACTAATGACTAATGTAGTCATCTCCAAAGCGGCACCTCTAGTGCATGAGTGGGGGGTGCTCAACCCAATAGTAATCTGGACTAGATTCCAAATATACACACAAAATAAAGGGAATTGGTGGCCCATCCGGAACATGCAGTTCTTATTAGTGTTGCTGCTGTGAAGACAAAAAATATATACAAAATACATATAAGGGAGTAGAGCACACGAAAATACAGTTTTAAATCTTTCAAGTTTAGTTACAATCAACTATCTTGGAAAATACATTTTTATTTAATCATACAATATAACCATTTGGCCATATTTATTTGCTAAGATATGTGATTTTAAGTAGCCCTGTAATATTTTAGTGTGTGCCCTGTTCAATTCATTTGTATTTTCATATGTGTTCATATTGTAAAGCTGACAGACAGTAGATGGATAGACCAAAAGGATTCCATCGTTACCTTCTAAAATGTGGTTCTTTTTTTATTTTTTCTAAGTGTCCTCTGACTTAGAGGTCCTTTGTGTTAATCCTTCCATTCTTCTCTCAGATGTGTAAGGATAGAAGGAACATCTTTATATAATGAGGGATGTGAATTGTGGCCACCTAACAAGACAGTTCTACTGAAGACTGTCTATCAAACATGTTACTTCCAGGAGTAATGATTAATGAATCCCAGGTTACTTTTACAACTGAATATTATATTATTCTCCAAGAACCAATGACTAAATCATGCGATAGCTCTCAGCATTATAATTTCAGGTCTACATTCTACACAACATGATAACCTCTTTAATCAATCTATTTGGAAAATATAATATGTTTTTTAATTGACTTAGAAATTACCTTTTAAAATTAACATTTACAAAATAGTCTAAATAAACCTCTGGTGTCAAATGGATATCACATATTTATTATGGAGGCCTTGATCACAATACAGCAGCTGTTTTAAGTTGCGAATGTTCTTAATGTTTTTGGTTATCTTCTAGAGGGAAACTCACATATTCAATCTGAGTATTACTAGTGTGTAAAAATTATACACAGTAAATGTACAGCTTCCCAGTGAGTGAGTTAAAAATTCTGGATACTCAAACACCTGTGTGGGATCCCCTTAATCCACACCAAATACAAAACACAAATATATACACAAGGTGGAGTATCTTGCATGAACTGCGGAGGATAAATGATAGATCATTAAGGAAACATTATCCTAAAGTAAAAGAAAAGCAAACACTAGCGCAATATCGTTGGTATCCAAGGGATATAGTATAAAAGTGTATGAAAATAGTAAGAATTGCAGAACACGTCAGGAATGTAGGGGGAAAAGGGGGTAGAAAGGCATAGTGTCCCCCTCCACTTTAAACAAACACACAATCAAAATCCAGAGGGGTTACTCTTTTGTGGAATAAAAGAGGTTAAAAAGGATTGGAGACGGGGTAACTATGTAAAATAAATTAGGAAGAGAGGAAATTAAATACATTTTAACTTTAAAACATTAATTCCGTTGGGTCTAAATTCAGATTTTGAAGTTCGCCATTTTTAACCAAATTATACCTTTTTAAAAAAAAAAATCCTTTTTTTATAGCATCTATCGATATTTATTAAAATTAATTTATATTTTTAGATACCTACATCACAACTTCAGAGACACAAAAGGATGTAAATGGAACTCAAATCTTTTTTACGATAATATAAAGATTCATATGAACTAAAGTTTCATACTATATAATGCATATTTTATTTGTATGCATCTTTTATAAATATAAACTTTTTTCGTAATATTCATTTTATTCATCTACTTTATTGTAGTAAATATACTTTTTCCCTGATCATTTGCCCTCTTTGTAACATAGGATTCTCTTCTTTCCTTTTTTCTTTTTTCCCCTATGATATGAGTCTTTTTGTTAAGGATATGGACAAACCACTGTGAGGTGTAATGGTGGAACGTAGTGATGCTTTCCTAAATAAGAACACACGTCTATAGACTTGTGAAGAGGAAATAACCTCAGTGGAAAGCAAAGAGGGGGGCTGGCAGCGCTGTAACTTACCTGTCCTGCAGCTCCTGTCAGCTCTCTCCTCCTCCACGCCGTCCGTTCAGCACCTCGGTCAGCTCCCAGTGTAAATCTCGCGAGAGCCGCGGCTCTCGCGAGACTTACACTGGGAGCTGACAGAGGGAGCTGCACAGACCGCGCGGAGGAGGAGAGAGCTGACAGGAGCTGCAGGACAGGTAAGTTACAGCTCTGCCAGCCCCCCTCTCCCCCCACTGAACTGCCAATGACACTGGACCACCAGGGAAGGAGCCCCCCTCCCTGCCATGTATCAAGCAGGGAGGGGGGACGAAAAAAATAATAATTAGTAATAATAAAAAAAATAATAATAATTAAATAATAAATAATCATACAAAAATAATAATAATTAAATTAAATAAATAAAAATAATAATAAATAATAATAAAAAAATTAAAATAATAAAAAAAAAAAATTCCCACCCCCCACCAAGGCTCTGCAACACACACACACACACACACCACTCATACACACACACACACGGCACTCATACACACACACACTGCACTCATACACACGCTGCATTCATACACTCACACTGCATTCATACACTCACACTGCATTCATACACACACACTGCACTCATACACACACTGCATTCATACACACGCTGCACTCATACACACACACTGCATTCATACACTCACACTGCATTCATACACACACACACTGCATTCATACACACACACTGCACTCATACACACACACTGCATTCATACACACACACTGCATTCATACACACGCTGCACTCATACCCACACGCTGCACTCATACACACGCTGCACTCATACACTCACACTGCATTCATACACACACACTGCATTCATACACACACACTGCATTCATACACACGCTGCACTCATACCCACACGCTGCACTCATACCCACACGCTGCACTCATACACACGCTGCACTCATACACTCACACTGCATTCATACACTCACACTGCATTCATACACACACACTGCATTCATACACACACACTGCATTCATTATACACAGACTGTAAATAAATATTCAATTAATGTATTTTTTTTAAGATCTAATTTTATTTAGAAATTTACCAGTAGCTGCTGCATTTCTCACCCTAGTCTTATACTCGAGTCAATACGTTTTCCCAGTTTTTTGGGTAAAATTAGGGGCCTCGGCTTATATTCGGGTCGGCTTATACTCGAGTATATACGGTAATCAAATTTATTACAGACAACCAATACATATACATTTTATCAACCAGACATGTTTTTGAAAGCATCCCTTAATTCTTGTACTGGGTTAGGTATGTACCGTGAGTAAGCGGATGACTTCCAGCGCCCCAGTGTTTTGATAACATGAGTTGGGATGTTTACACTGGAGGCTGTGGATGCGACTCCTATACGAAAGGAGTGCCCTGAGTAGTTGGCTGCGTTGAGGCCCAGTTGTGTGAGCAAAGACCTGACGTAGGTCATGAAGGTTGTAGTGGTGAGTACTGAACCTTGCAGCTGTAGTAATGGTTGTGAGGGTAGTAAGTTATGATGCTGTATGTAGGCATCAAGAACCCTGACTGGACACCATCTGTTGTGCGTGGGATGGTACGGAATGTTTACGGGTATGTGCTGACTGGTTTTGGAGTGAGGTAAAGTCAGGATGTAATGATCCATATGTTTTGTCAAGTGGGAATAGAGGAGGAAAGGAGTAGTTTGGGTCGTGGAGGTTGTAGTGAATTCTCTCGGTCTTAGAAATCCATAGAAAGCTATGTATATTGCTGTTTTGATGATAGAGTTTGTATTGGTGTCAAACGGTTTTAAGTCAAGCAGGTTAGATAATGCTTTAAAGATATGGTTATCTATGGGTAGCCTCTGGGCTGTATGTGTGGGTTCTGATTTCTGAATACCTCTGAGTATGGTCTTAATATGGTGAGAGGCCATGAAACTGTTGTTATTTGGGTGTAAGATTAGCATGTGGTGTTGAATGCCAGTGAGATAGAGTTTGATGGTGTTATATGACATTTTAAGTTTAAGGTGGCAAAAGGAAGCAAACCCCCCAAAAGATGTCATAACAAATGGTTGCATGATGTTATGTTCCAGAAGGAATCTTTTGAATAGTGTGAAAGCTCTGTTGTATGTTTTGTGTGTATTGTTTGAAAGTGCCAATTGGGACAATGTCCTGCTATGCTGAATGATGGTTTCTAGTCCAGTATGAGTTGTTGAAATGTTGGAGTGATGGCGGCTGTGGGCGCCGCTGACGGGAGTGCTTGATGAAATGCCTGAAATTTAAAGCGAGACAAATTGTCAGCAGCTGTGTTACATACACCTGGAACATGGAAACAACATAGGAAAAAATTATGACAAGCTGCCAACCAAGTGAGTTTCCTCAGAAATCTCATGATCGTAAGGGATTTGGAACGACCTTTGTTGATGATGTGACAGGTTGCCTGGTTATCTGAGTAGCAACGAACTGGCATGTTTGCCCATAAATGACCCCATGCTACGGCAGCCGCCACGATGGGATAGATCTCAAAAAGAGCTGAGGTAGTGGAAAAACCTTCCAAATCCTGAACTGCTGAAGGCCAGCTGCCCCAAAGCCATTCATTCCCAAAAGTTGCTGCAAAACCAGTGGTAGATGCCGCATCTGACCAAATGGTGGGAGATGAGTCAGTCAATTGAGGGAGGAACATACTTTTACCATTCCAAGTGGATAAAAATCTCTTCCACATATTTAGATCTGCCGTAGCTTGGGTATCTAAGGACAACCTGTGCGTGTCATGTAGGAAAAGTGGAAAAAGATGCAATAGTCGTGATATAAAGGAGCGGCCTTGAGGTATGATGCGCATAGCAAAATTTCGTGATCCCAGCAGAGACTGTAGCTCTTTGCGGTTGCAAGTACCGAGCTGAAGGTAGCTGTTTATGTAAGTGAGAATATTCACTGTCTTATCGTGTGGTAGGCTCGCTTGCATTGTGGCGGAGTCTAATTGGATACCCAGAAAAGTGATAACCGTGTCTGGCCCCTCTGTTTTCTTAGGGGAGATAGGTACACCTAGGGAAGTGTTCTCCTCGACCAGTAGGAAATCGTCCAGGTAATGTAATACCGTAGGGCATCTGGCTATGTTCAATAGTAACCAGCATAATGCTTCAGCAAATGTGTCAAAAATAGTTGGGCTACTTTTGGACCCAAAGGCTAACCGGGAGAAAAAATAGTAGTTCCCGGACCACTTGATGCCATGCAGGTGCCACAGTGTGGGGTGGATAATAATGGTAGTAATTTAAAGGCGTTGGTAATGTCGGTCTGTCATGCCTTAATTATGGTATCCTCTTACTTCCTGGTTCCACGGAGCTTAGCCACACCTCTTTAGGACACGGTCTCCCTATTTAATCCGACCGCACCAGCTGATCGACGCTGGATTATTGAACTACGTTCCGTACTCACGAACCGGCTGCAACATCGTTGTGAAAGCCCTCTGTTACCGGACCGGACTAGAAGACTTCAAGTTCCCTTCACCTTTCCTCATCCACGACTAAAGCTGAACTCTCTCCATTCAGGATAAACCGCCTCTGAGGAGATCTCGGGAACCAGTGTTCTATGTGCCGGAAGCTAAGTAAAACCTCTGTGATAAGCGTTTCATCTCAAAGCTGTTATTTCCTGTCTCCAAGGTCCTTCGTTAAAACAAACCCGTTACAGCTAACTTCAACTCATACTTTGTCTCAGTTAGCTGCATCTGTCTTGCCTCAGTTAAAGTCTATGGAACAGCTATTGTAACTTCTTATCACCTTAATCATTAATACTACTAAAGGACTCTTTCTGATTCAGTCTCTGCTAATTACTACCGTTTACTAATTAAAGCTACAGTGCCTATAATTGTGGACTTCAGTTATCGTTTACTACTTAAAGCTACAGTGCCTATAATTGTGGACTTCAGTTATCGTTTACTACTTAAAGCTACAGTGCCTATAATTGTGGACTTCAGTTATCGTTTACTACTTAAAGCTACAGTGCCTATAATTGTGGACTTCAGTTATCGTTTACTACTTAAAGCTACAGTGCCTATAATTGTGGACTTCAGTTATCGTTTACTACTTAAAGCTACAGTGCCTATAATTGTGGACTTCAGTTATCGTTTACTACTTAAAGCTACAGTGCCTATAATTGTGGACTTCAGTTATTGTTTATTACTTAAAGCTACAGTACCTGTAAATTGGAATTAAAGTCAATACCTTTTACTTTTTATAATAAATATTCAAACTATAAGAAATCTGCAGTTGTGTTCCTTCATAACAAATGTTTAGACGTGACACGGTCTTTGCTTGTATGATAGCAGTAATGGCGTGATCTATGGTGGTGTATTGCAGGGAGAATTCCTCAGAGGGGATGAGTGAATTAAGACTGGGGTTGGCCGATGAGTGGGGTGCCGATAAGTCAATGATGAGTCTCTGTTTTTGGGAAGATTTCCCTGTGACAATACCAATGGGGTTAGTGCGCCATTCTGTGAATGGGGGAGTTTTGAAAGGCCCCAATATGAAGCCTTCAGCCACTTCTTGAGCTATGAGGGTGTCAACCGCTGTGGGGTTGTGTTGGGCGGATTGTAGATTAGGGCCTTCCAGAGTTCCGAATGTTAAGTGTAGGATACCTGTATGGAAGCCTTCTGTTAAACCAGAGATAAGAAAGTCTATTAGTTGTCTAGATGGGTGCTGAGACATAAATGCAGTGAATACTGTCATATTAATGGACGTTAGGTAAGGCTTGGAATACATTTTATTTGGACACATGGTCTTTGCATGTGCCCTAAAACATTTTGAACAGACATGCAATAGTCTACATCCACTGTAATTACAAGACCCAACATTAAAATTATTACATATCTGGGACTTGCCCAGAAACTTGATTGGGCATCCCAGTTTGTCTCGTGACAACTTCTCTAGAACCCCAGAGGAACTAGCTCCTTGCGTGGAGGCATGTTTGTCCGCCGTGTTGGGACAAAAGTTAGAAGTATGGGCTGTGGAGGAGCAGTATGCACAAGCTGGTGATCTTAGACCTGCAAAGTGTCTGCACTGGGAGAAGGCTCCAGACACTTTTGCAGAAAAAGACCTATGGTAGTTATAGAAGGCTGAACCACCATATTTGTTGCCCAGGTCTACCAGCTTGTGCATATAGAGATCAAACTCCTCTCTTCTGTTGGGATAGACCGCACAGATGACATCCCTGTAAATACCAAAAGCTAGTACAAATTCAGGGATAGTCAGTTTCCTGTTTAGGCGGGCATCCCTAGACCTGACAACAACAGATACATCATCATAAGCATACGTTTTATTCTCAACAATATCCTGGGAGGCAATCAACAGGGAAGCAAGGTTGACGTCTTTAACTTCCCTTTTTATATGCTCAGGTATCATATGAGCCGGGCTAACTTCCTGGTCATCCAGGGTGATGGCTGGAGCAACTAATGGCAAGTCAGCTGGTGCTTGTGAAGCAGCAGCGGGTGGCCCTGCTAGACTAAGGGCCGTGGTGACCGACTCAAGTTTCTCCAGCCTGGAGTTGACCTTGCTCATGGATGCCATGAGTGAGGATAACATGGCATGTATATCTCCTGGGTTGGAATGGCTAGGTCCTTCCCCAGCATCCATGTTATTTGTAGATGTGCGTAGCAGTTTGAAAAGTTCTGCTTTCCTTGCTGTAGCGGGGTAGGGGATTTGTCGTCTCCTCAATTCCATGGTTATACGCGGGATCGTCCAGGATCTGATCGATGCTGGACTAGCTAGCTCTCCTCCTTGTGTGGGAGTGACAGCTCTAGCCGGGGTGCTAGGCAGGGAGAAATCCTCTACCCCTTCCTGAGACATACTATAAACAAAACAATGAATTAGTATAGGAAACCACCAAATTGTACTGGCAGGCTAGCTAGGCCGGATGGCGAAAACATTATACTTGTTTGGTGACAGATGAGGCCCTGCTAATTGCCAAGCGGCTTGAGAGGCTCTATCTATGCGTTGGCGCGAGGGGTTATTGAGGCCACTCGTCGTAGTGGCAGGAGTTTTAGGCCTCTTGGTGACTGTAAGACAGAAAACAGGGGGAGGGAGTGACAGGTGAGGCCCTCTCTATGCAACATGCGAGGCGGCTAGCTAACGTGTGGCCCGATGGGTGTTTGCCTCTGAAACGTTTGAGGCGGGGTGTTGGCCTCGCGGGACCACTAACTGATGGCGATTGCCAAGAAGGGGTAAATACCTATTGGGATGCCTGTGACCCTATTGCCAGCACTCTAACCTAGGGGGATGAAATGAAATGTATGGTAGAAATACCATATGAGCAGGTGTACGTACCTGGTAGTATGACAAATTCACAGGAAAACCCGTGTGGAGCAAGTATATATAAGCTTGACAGCCTGAAATGGGTAAAAGAAAGTAGTATGATGAGTGTGGATTGTTGGAAAGAAAACAGACTTATAGCCTGTAGCAGCAATGTTTTAAGGTTTGCTTGTGTATGATTGCAATTAAAATGTTGATACTATGCAATAGATATGTGTTACTCCGAAATGTTGGCATGGCTTTAATAAGATATCTGAGGGAGGCCGTGGCCTATGTACCAACAACATATGTGTTATATAATAATGGTGAGTAAGGGGAACATAAAATGTAAGTTATATATATATATGTATATTACTGTACAGGAAACGTATGATTGGTTGGATCAGTACGTGTGATTCAACCCGAGTATGCATGAAAAGGAATTAAATCCTTATGGGTCATGGTTAACAACAAAGAAATGAGGCCTGTAATGTAAGCTGATTTAATTGTAATGAAATGGATAATTTATAAAAAAAAGTAAGCGTGGGAGTCCAATGGTCTATACAGAAATGTTAGCTGGTTTCATACCCTTGATGTAATAAGTGATACTTTAAAAATAGCATGAAAAATGGTCTGTCTATTTAACCAAGCAACTTTTTAACCAAATGTAAATACATGAAATGATGAAATGTAACTCACGAAAAAAAGATCTGTGTGAATACATAGCAGAATAACCAAATCTTAGTATGAAGGGAAACAGAAGTTAGCATGAATAGCTTAACCGTATGCATTTTAATGCGAACAGCAATCGTGCATAGAATATACTATGAATAAGTGCCGACCAGAAAACACAAACCGAAATGACAATCGTTTAAATGAAGCAAGGGAAAAACAGTTTGTGCGAATTGATCGCTTCTCTAATACGCATATTTTAGCCGAACAGTTTGTAAGAAATGAAGCCACGAAAAAGGCTTTTAAATGCGACTGTGTAGAGAAAACCGTAAAGCGAGGACCCGTGCTGTACCGTGCGCCGTGGGAACCGATCCTGGCGTGACAGGTAGGTCTGACTTACGGTTTAGGAGTCCCTGGGACGCGATCTACGATGAAGACCCAGGTAAGAAGCTGGACGGACGGAAAAGGCCTGCAAGAGGATTCCTGGACACAGCTTGCTGCAGAAAAACTTGTGGGTAAGAAAACCAAGATGGCGTCTGAGAGAACTCGGAAGTGGATCCTCATTCAACTCTGACCTCGAATGGTAAGGAGCAAGGTAAGGGGAGTGCCTTAAGTAGGCTAGAGGTAGCAAACCAGCCCCTCCCACAAATCCAGGCAAATTGCCTTAATATATATAAAACAAATGATGCTTCTAAACTGACTCATCCTGATTTACAGCTAGCTTTAATTTCAAGACAAGGAACGCATTCTATTATACTTCTGTCACGGGTGGCGGTACGGAATCCGGAACCTCTGTGTTCCTGATGATGATCGTAGTCAACCTCATGGAAATGAAACAATCAGGGCCTAGAGCAAGGTAACCTCACGCCCCTTGGTGTTGCGCACCAGGGTTTGTGCGGCCACATACCAGGGCCCTGATGCAGCTTCTGCGGATCACAGGAACTAGGAGAAAATATGCAGACCTCCCTGATCTGGATAGGGAGGCTCTGCAGCAGATATGTATCCAGTACTAGAAACAAGGCAAGACTAGAACAGGCACCAAACAAGAAAACACTAGTAGAACCCAGAACCAGAGGAAGCAAAACCCAGAACATGTACACAAGACATGAGGGAAACATGAACAGGGCAGGACAGGATTGTACATGGACTGGGAATACAAAATAAAACAAGACAAGATATATAAGGCAAAACAAGAGGAGACAAAACTAAGTGCTATATATGTAAAACATTGGAGATTTAGACATACATAAATGGCCAAGATGTATGCAGCCCACCACTGCGTCAAAGTACTCCAATTACGGTGGGTTCCTATCTGCCTAGATATGCATGACTAAATAAACAATAATAAAACACACACAGCACTTACCTGCAAGAAAGGGGCAGAGGACTTGGAATAACTGCCTGCAGGAACCAACTGAAACAAAAGGATTAATGGAAAAGGAACGGGTGTGGCAACATAAAACAAACATATAAAGGAATCCAGGAGACTGGGAATTCCAGGAACGGAATACAGGAATGAACCCAGAAAACCCAACATAAAGAAAACCAGACATGGAATAGAGAACCAAAAAAAAACAAGAAAATCTAAACAAGAATTGTAAAAAGAATACTGGATACCAGAAGCCATAGCCAGAAATGATCTGCAGCAGGAACAGGACATGACAACTTCTGAGTATTGCATGGGTCCCCGCCCCCCACCAAAAAAAAAGTCCTATTGTATTATTATCTATTTTTCTTTGCTCCCCTCGCTTTCCTCTTTTCACCTCTATAACTCTTACTTATTTTTGTCAATTATCAGAAGTACTCATTTTGAAATCAGAAGTTTTCTTTAGATGACCCAACGGCAAGGTTTAGCTATGTTTGAACATCAGTTTTTGATACTACTGAGGTCAGATTTGTAATATAAATTTCAATTTGTGCTATAAGGGATGTCAGACAATAAAGAAATAATGAAAGAGTTAAATGAAGAAAACTCTTAATAATGAATTCAACAAATACTCAAAATGTTTTAAAGTTACGTGATACTTTTACTTTTCTGATTTGTTATAAAATCTAATCTGACAAGGTTATTTAATAAATTGAGAATAGTTGGGAATCAGAATAAATTTAAAGTTTTAAAATTTTAAATTTAATACCAAAGTAGTTAAACGGGAAGAAAATTTCCCAGTCAGCTAAACTTCCAGTTTGGCTACTTTGACCTTAAAAGGACACTATAAGCATTAAAACAACTTTAGCTTAATGAAGCAGTTTTGGTGTACACATCATGCTCTTACAATCTCACTGCTCAATTAACTGCCATTTAGGAGTTAAATTACTTTTGTTTCTGTTTATGCAGACCTAGCCACACCTCCCCTGACTCTCACAGCCTGCTCAAATAAAATAGTTTCATTTTCAAACAGATTTGTACTTGCTCTAGAAGTTTGTATCGCCTGCTCTGTAAATTGAACTTCAATAACACACAGCAAAGTCTAGAAGGCTATTAACAGAACAGGAGATAAGAAATTAGAAATTAAACAAAATGTGCAATAAGGAAGTTTAAAAATTAGACCTCTCTTTGCAGGAAGTGTTTAGGGGAAGCTGTGTAAATCACATGCATGGAGGTATGGCTGTGGCTGTATAAACAAAGTAATTTAACTCCTAAATTTCATAGAATTGAGCAGTGAGACTGCAGGGGCATGGTCTATACACCAAAACCACTCCATTAACCTGAAGTTGTTCTGGTGCCTATAGTGCTCCTTTAACCTTTTACTTTGAATTGCCATTAAATTCCCTACAATTCTTACTTTAGTAAAAACCTTGTAAACGTGAGTACTTTGAAAATATGCTGTTTTATTTTTCAACTTTATACACAAAAGATTTCAGTTTTAAATTGGTGTTTTCAGATCATAAAACAATTCATACTTTAGAAAATATGTTTGCTGTTTTAATAACAAAAGGACATGTAACAATTTATTACATTATAATTCCAGTAATATACCAAGAAGATATATGATAATACTCAAACCATATGAAAAAAACATATGAAAGAACATTTAATGGCTTGGTGGAATACAACTTTTGGGCATGTGACAAATGTCTTAGTCATTATCCTACTGGCACAGACAGAGATTATCTACTTGTTGGTAAAATACATCTGTAAATGTGATTTGTGGAAAGCTATTTCAATCTGAGCAGCACGTTCTTAGTTCTGATGGAACAAATATTTATTTACCTTTTTACCATTTGTGGGTACATTGACAACTGCCAGTTCCATCAATGTTATAGTTTGTAGCTACGTCAAAATTATTATTTTTATTTTTTTAAATCATAATAAATTAATTTGTAATGTCCGATGGCTATGACAGGAGAAATGGCCGTACACTAACTGTAAGACTCATATTTCTGTGATCATATTACATTCACTCACCCATTTCATCTAATTATGTATATGTCTATAAATGTGTAAAACACATTAACTTAGCAAACAAGCACAGAGACAGACAGAGGATGAGATGTAGGAGAGGAATGGAGAAGGACTGAACAGAAAGGTAGTTTGTTAGCTTATTTGGAAAATCTCTATCAATAAGCCATATCTTCAGTTTCTTCTGACATATTTGTTTGTCCTCGGTTGTTTTGATGTTTAAGGAATTGGCCTTCAAGTCCAGCTCCTCTTGCACTGATAGTGAAATTAGTTTGTTTTTTAATTCTTCCATCACAGGTGGAGTACCGACCACTGTAAAGGATGGAAATGCTAAAAAGAGAGCCTCGCCTAAAATGCAAATTAAATTATATCACAGGGTTTTCATTGACTTTTAGTAAGCGTGAGAGATTTGACATAAATATCACTATCATAGAAGTATGATTTGTTTACAGTTATCATGGTATAATTTGTGTCAGCCTCAGGCTCGATTGTTTTTATACTAATATAAAGTGGAATAGTTTCCTTGATAGAAGTGATACAGTGCCAACTGTCAATGCCTTCTGTTTGAGCTAATAGCTCTGACTGGAGAGGCACACACTCTCATTCACCTTGAAATTCCAGAAGTGTTTGGAAATCTGTCATACCTTGGTTGGATCCATCATTTGATGATAACAGGTTGAGTCAGATTTAATTGTGAATTTAGTAGAGAAGGGTAAGTCAAAAGTGACATTTTATTTGAACTCAACCTCAATGCCTTTCTTCTGACAGAAGGATGTTGCCGTGATAAATAAATTTATGTATCCATATTTGCTTTGAAACATTATCACATTTACTTCTTTTAAAAAAACATTTTTTAAACAAATGATGTGTTTGGAATTCAGAAAAAAAGCTGAGTTTAATTGTTGACTGGGTTGACTAACAGTTCGATTCCTGCAGAAGGATGTTACTAAAAGTTAGTAACTGCGTGTATCATTGCTTATTCTCCAGATTGTTAACAAAAGTTCTGATTTGTTGAAACTCTGTTGAGTATTGAAGCTACTTATAGGACTGTCAAAGGCTATGAGAAGGGATCATCTGATTTTTTTGTACAGGCAGTGTCTTTTATGCATTACATTATGTTATACAGAATATTGCACTATACACATTTTTTCACGTGTATTATGTTATATGAAACATTTATACCATACAAGGAAGTTGTTATTGATGAAAGAATTTTTGTATCAAATAGTTTATATTTACTTATGTCTTAGTTTTTTTGTAAACACTACAGGTTCACTAGACATATAATACAAAATAACACTTAATTCTAATGCTTAATTTACAAATTTACAGTCCAGCATTGTCATTTCCGATGTCATCAGCGGGCATCAACTATATATATTTTTTTCAATGTCTAATTTTTTCAACATGTAAGGAATATTCAAGGTGTACAGAAAGGAAGAGGGGTAGGGGGGGAACAATGCGTCAGCATCATCATTGACCGCTCCTGCAGATACATGTCAGCATATGCATAAATCAAGAACCCTTAAACATCAAGTATCATCCGTCAAGTAACAGCAACAATCATAGCAGAATTAATAGCAAAGATTTGTAGCAAAAATACATTGGGCATATGGTGGTTTACGTTTGACTAGGTTGCCCTTGTCGGTTACGGGGGGATCAGTCTCCAAATGAACAATTGTGAGGTTGTGGTCGTGTGCTGCTGCGTGTCTTAATGTCACTGCCCTGTCCTTGTTGTAGCCCAAAGCTGCATATTGTCTTCTTATGTCTCAAGGGTGGAAACGTTTTTCCAGCTATGCCATAGTCGTGTGTGCTTGCTCTCTTGCCCTTTCAGTCTGTACGCTAAGCGTTCGTGCTCATAGGTCGAGTCTACCCTGTTCCTCACCTCCAGGAGGGATGGGGGGGTATGCGCTTTTCCAACAGTTAGCTATACTGATCTTGGCAGCCAGCAAGAGGTGACATATGACCGTCTTATGTGGGGAAGTCAGCAGCCCTGGGGAGATATGAAGGAGAAAGCACTCCGGTCGGAAGGGGACGGTTACCGTAGTGGTTTCCGTGACTAGATCACTCACTCGTTGCCAATATTGTGTCAGTTTGGGGCAGTCCCAGAACACATGCAGAAGTGTGCCCTCCCCGCCCACACATCTCCAGCAAGACTGTGTTGCCGTTTGATACATTTGGGCTAGTCTCACAGGCCTAAGTACCATCTCATCAGTAGTTATCAGTACGTCTCCCAGTGTGACAGGTTGTGGGAAGATGAGCGTGTGACTTGTAGCGTGTGCAGTCACAGGGGAAGGGGGGATGATACATCTAGATATTGTTCCCATAGTAGCATGTATGGGTGTTTTTTGGAACTGTCGGCATTGTTAATTGCATTATAGCACAAGGATAGGGGTTTCTGTGTTTGTTGGGTTGTTATACAGTGTCGGCCAAAGGCCGTCAATTGTTCTGCCTCGCAATGGTGTAGGCTCATCGATGTTAGGATATGTTTGATTCGCAAGTAGGTGAAAATCTCCTTGGAGGGAAGTGCGAATTCTGTTTGTAGCTCAGGGAAATGTTTGATGCCCTGTGTTGTGATTAGGGACCCTATGAAGGTGATCCCACTGTCCATCCACGCTCTCAGCGGTAGGCCACTAGTGAGATCGTGTAGCCGGGATAGGGGGGCAAAGAAGAGTGGGTGTGCTTGTCCCATTAGGTCTCCCGCCCATCTTTTCCAGCTAGCGAGTAAAAAGTTGGTGTTGGGTAGACCAAATGCAATGTCCTGTTATGTCTTAGTTGAGGACCAGATTTTTTGGGTTATTGTGTCTGGGTGTATGCAAGCATTTTCAATGGGAACCACACTAGGGGCTTCGGGCGTGTTAGGACCTCTAGACCCTGTGCCAACACTGACGCTTTATAGTAAGCTTTTATGTCGGGGGCTGCCAGGCCCCCTTTGTTCGGTGGGAGCCATGTTAATCTGCGTGCGAATCTGTTTTTCTTTTCTTCCAAATGTATGTGTTGAACATAGATTGAAATTTCTTAAGAAGAGTGTCTGGCAGAGCTATGGGGATGGTGCGAAACAGGTAGAGCACGTGTGGTAGGGCCGTCATCTTGTCCGTATGCACCCGTCCCAGCCATGAGATTTCTAGGGATTGCCATTTGTCCAGTTGTGTTTGCAGTTTATGAGCGAGAG
The DNA here is from genome assembly GCF_036172605.1 of Pelobates fuscus. Taxonomy (NCBI): domain Eukaryota; kingdom Metazoa; phylum Chordata; class Amphibia; order Anura; family Pelobatidae; genus Pelobates; species Pelobates fuscus. Next base: position 110,248,780 of record NC_086327.1, on the reverse strand, counting down.
GGAGGTGGTTTGGCATCAACTATATTGATGTTCTTTTATTTAACTTTTGTATCTTACCTAGTTAGGCTCTGACCAATACACTACCAATACACTCTTACTTACGTTCTCAAAGCTTACTGATAAAAGATATTCCATTGCAAGTGAAAATTCCCACAAATGTTCAAGTAAATATTCATGATTTTTTAAATACAAGTCAATCAGAATGGTACACCCTTTACTTTACACTGTTGCAGTGTTTATAATGGGGGGTGGGTGTGGGGGGAAGAGGGAGGAGTTGGGGTTGCTGGGGTTGGTTCATGTAAAGGCGAAATTTACTTGCCAGACCCTGTCCCTCGTGGGTGCGGCCATCTTGATCAGGCAGATCTTTTTGGGGTCACTGCTTGTGCAAGAGTACAGCATTAAGGTCTATAGAGGATCCATAGATACAGCCAATTCCCTGCATCCATCACTTGTGATGGTTGTCTGGATTGACACTTAGACTCCGCAAAGTAGTCGCTACTTTGTCTCTGTATATCTCTTTCAGTGAAATTGAGTATTTCATAAAGATTCTATCTTTATGAAATGCTAATTTATCCATGGGAGGGAGAAGATCACAGTGCTGCTTTAAATTTAATTTGTGTGGTGATGCCAAATTTTCACAACGTCACAACCCTACCTTGGAAAATGCTTTCTATTAAAACTATATTTAGACCAGTCCAAATACTCATTGTATGGACATTCTGGTTGTTTTAAAGATACATCTGTCAACTTTATCACCTTCGTACTAGCTCTGTGGTTGAATAAGCAAGAACGTGTATAACATTTCGATCAGTAGGGAAATGCTAGCAGGTCCAAACTTCCCAGAGATTTGATGAGAACATCTTTATTCCACATGGCTGAGAGCTACATGATTTCATGAGGTTCTCTGAAAAACCTTAAAAGGCTAAATAGATACTGTTATCTTTTACAATATTGACTACACTATAAACATCAGGTGGAAGTTTTTTCTTTTTTTCTGTATTTTTGCTCTATTTCTTTTTCCAGTCTTTATTTTTACAGTTTCTTCCTTTTTTCTTCTCCCTTTTCTTTTACTTTTTCCGATATTAGCCTTATTAAGGGAGTTAAATGCCTTGATGATAATTCCTATCTATACATGTATACATATCAATTCAAATATGCTGCCCTGTCTGTGACCGCAAGCACTCTATCATTAAAGAGGCTAGCATCCCAACGTGACACGCATATGGGCTATGCATACGAATATGACATCACGGATAGATCGAAGGACCTGGAAGCCGGAACACGCTGTGGAACGCACACCACATGGAACGCACGCCACACATAAGGAGCACAGATGAAGGAAATCTTGCAAACAACATCATCATATATATTAAGAAAACACACAGGAACAGTCCGATGACCCTGAAGAAGTCCAAAGGACGAAACGCATTGGATTCAAACTGTCCACCTATTTGGGACCTTTTACCTAATTTCGTTTTATATTATATTTTAACTCTTGGTCCTTTGGGATATGTTTTCTTTTTTTTTTTTATTATCATTTTTTATTTATATTTTTTATTTTTCATCATTAAACAAAATTTAGACTAGTCCAAATACTCCTTGTGTGGACATTCTGGTTGTTTTAAAGAGACATCTGTCAACTTTATCACCTTCGGAACCATAGACAATCCAGGATTCCTGCTTTGATCCACTCGAGGTGGAGATATGTCCATATAATCCTATTTCTTGTAAGTGCAATTTTAACAATAAATCTGTTTGTACATTACATCTCCACTATATTTTGTTATGTCTGTTCCATTTCTATGAAGATCCATACTCAAGACTGAAGTACCTTTATCTATATATACACCTTTTAGGGGTGATAAGCTGAAACACCGCCTGGCTATAGTGAGTTTTCTATCTCTCACCTTGCGTGTCTTCACCTTATATTACTTGTCACACTATGCACAGTTTATCTTTTTAGGCACGTCAGATTGCCTCTACTATTAAAGGTTGTATTTTATTATCTATTTTCTCACCAGATCAGGTGTCACTCTGTGAAAATCCTACACTCTGTATATTTTCATTTTAGTAGATTAGTTTCCCGAAGGAGGGAAAATTTATTTACATATGTTTGAAACTAGGCTGAAGTAGCATTTTGGCATGCCCATGTGTCACTTATAGAATCCCTACCATATTATCTCCTAAGGAACTGCCTGCAGTAAAATACAGCTCTTACTATAAGTACATTTTCTCTATTTTTTGCAAACAGAGGTTCTTCTAATACTGATCTGAGACTGCTATTGTTGCTTCATACCACCCAACATTTAAAATGGACAAAGAGGGACTCTTTAATTGTAGGATGTGAGTAGTAGTGTGGCCATGGGCAGGGCTTTTCTGAGAAAGTTTAGGTGCCTTGCTAGTAACAATTAATGCAGCTAAAATGCCTCTTTGTTCTATAAAAAATTACCTTATTTACACAGACCGATTTCTAAACATATTTATTGTAGCTTAAAGTCACGTTATTGTGAGTATTATGGCTGTGGAGCTCTGTTATACACTCATGCACACTAGAAAAAAATGGACATTAGGACAGAAGAGAGGGACAGAGAGAGTGTTTAGTGGATCCAGAGTGTGTATAGGGGATAGTCTCTGTGTGTGTAGGTGGTTCTGTGTGTGTATGTGATGTAATGTCTATAGGGGATTTAATGTGTGTACAGGTACTGTGTATATTGGGGTTGCAGTGTGTGTAGGGGTAATGGGCATGTAAGGGGTGCTGTGTTTGTGAAGGGAGCATTATGTTTAAATGGTGCTGTGTTTGTGAGGGGTGCAGTTTGTAGATGGGTGCAGTAAGTGGGATGGGTGCAGTGTGTATAGCGGTGCAGTGTGAATAGGTTTTTAGTGTTTTGAGGGGTGCAGTATGTGTGTAGCGGTGTTATGTGAGGTATGTGGTGTGTGTATAGGGGTGCAGTGTGTGTATGTAAGGGTGTAGTGTGTGTAGGGGTGTTGTGTGTATATGGGGTGCAGTGTGTGTAGGGGTGTTGTGTGTATGATGGGGTGCAGTGTGTAGGGGTGAGATTAGAGCAAAAATGTTTACTTTTATGAAAAAAAAAAACTTTCTATCCCCCTCCATTTTTCTTACTTTTGCCCAGGGAGGGGGATATCACAAGCCCTGATGTTGACTTTAGCCTGCAGCTCCTCCAGTTGCTGTGTCTGAGCATTGCCATGGTAACTGTATTCGTGAGAGGAATATTTAGCCTCTTAGTTACTCTTCTCTGCAACAAAGTGCCAGGAGGTTGGTGAGGGAGGTCTTTGATCTCCCCACTGGCCCATGAAGGCAGACAACAAGCCACTGCATGGACTGGCAGGGTAGATCCTTTTATCTTCCCTGTCAGTTTCGGCAAATAGCTGTCGCGGCCCAGCAGGCATTTTCACGGTTTGCTCAATGGCCAGTCCGAAACTGCTTGGGAGGTATGAAGACATATAGCCAAACATAATACCATCTTTCAGGCTCTTACAAAAATTCCTATGTTATTATGGCCATATCATAAGAAAAGACATGTCTATAACGCCTTCATATCAGATGACTTTCCAGAATTATTAAGATTAAAATGGATTTTTCTTACTATGATAAATGTGTGAATTATAAAATTGTTTAACCCACATGGGTGTCACACGTGTTGGTGTGTGATGTTTAGAATAAAGCCAAGAAAATGTCAGCATTTAATGTGGCATTAGATCATCTTGAATTTTAGCATTACTTATTACTTTGCACTTCCTGTAAGAAACAGAAGACCTCTTGTGAATGACAATCTTTATTCCCGCACTGGAGAAGTTAAATACATTTCTCAGAGCCACATTCTATGTTTCCTGAGAAGGCAGATTTGAATTTTGCAATAAGGCTGGTGAAGAATTGGATTATAATCCTGTTATATTATACAGGGGAGGATTTATTGTCCAGATGGAAATTGAAAACGTTCTCTCTTAATAAAGTGGAGAGTCCGGGAATGAAGGAAAGAATCATTCTCATAACTCAACTGCTATTCAGTCAGCATTGAACTTGTTCATATCTTAATGTAGATCTTGCAATAGAACGTGTATGTGCGTATGTATGTGTGTGTTATTGTACGTGTATATTAATTGGATGCCGATATGATGGCATTCATTTTCCTCTGTCCGTTGCAACCATTCCAATTAGGAGCCCAAGTCCTGGAATGTTCTAGTGTCTACGTTTTCTAGAGAAGTGGAGGTAAAAAATAAGTATTGTTTAAATAAATGACGACACATCGTAGAATGCTTTTGTTTATGTGCAGAGCAGTGTTGAACATATCCAACATGTGAGGGAGCAATAATACACTTGGGGCTAATAATCAGCTTTTAGAATTTATTCCCCTTGCACCCTCAGTTACAATTTCTGAAAGTTTAAGTCCTACTTCACTAGGCTAAGGGAGAAGGCAGTGGTAGTTTCTAGGCGTTGAAGGATCGAGTGCGTCTAACCTTGATTTGAGACATTTCAATGAAGACCTTGATAGTGCCCTGAATTGCATGTACCATTCACAGGGATTGACGCAATGATCTTTTCAAATGTTAACTCAGTGAGGGAATGTTAACTGAACAATATTCCAGGTCAAGGGGACACTCCACTGAATTCAAATAATGCAACCATATTAAGTTCAATAGAATTTAAACCCTTTGAATAAACATATATATTTAGAGTGGTTTCTCTTTCTGTATTTCTGGTTTGCAGGTCTAGTATAAATGTGACTTATTCATTCACACCAAGCACTCAGAGAAAATGGTATAAATTAGACGAGGTATACTTGAGTACATGTGAATGCATCACTGCCCTAAAACTGTCTATTTTTACAGAGAAAGTAAGGACTGATTATGGAAAATAAGGTACCATAGTATTCATTAATTGGTCAGCCAACTAATGAATGCTCAAGTGAAGGGTTTTATAGGAGGGAAAGCTTACAAATTTCTGTCAATAGCAATTTGTTTAATTGATTATCTTAAAATCATTTTCCGACCAGAATTATCTGGTAACTCAGGACAAGACTGGTATAATTACAATTTATGATGGTAAAATAAATGAAATAAGTAGGAAATATCACTAAAGATTAAGCTATCAATGAGGGACAAGGACGTGGGGGGGACATATACGCGATTTGCGACAATGGATGATAAATTGCTACCTCTGCTGCCAGCTCACTCTATAAAAAAAGAGAGAATAAAACCAAAAGGTGGGGAGGGTGTATTAAGCATGCTTCATTTGTTGCATGTAAGCTCATTGAGCAGGGCCCTCAACCCCCTCTGTTCCTGTACGTCCAGTGGTCTGATCTCAATTATGTGTCTGTTAGTCCACCCATTGTACAGCGCTACGGAATTTGTTGGCGCTATATAAATAATAAAATAATAATAATAATAATAATAATAAGTAGGAGGTATAATGAAAAAATTGTCTATATCCACATTAAGTCCGTTCAGTATATGTGGTGCTGTATAGCTTACAGCATTCTGTAAGATATTATTTGACTTTGATAAGTGTAGGTATTAAGTCATGAGCCACGGCTGTAAAGTGAAAGGAACTGGGTTTGTGGGCGGGTGGATGGGAGGTGGGGACAGAGGTGAGGTCCTCATAAGCAATGTGAGGGTCCATCCGAAGATTATGTATGTACAAAGACAGACCTAGTTGCCATTGCATAGCTCAGCCAGATTTAAATTGTGAAGACCAAATAAAGAAGACTGGAGCACTATGCAGTCTATTTTAAGAGCGGAACATTTAACGTAGGAGCTTCCACTGCATTGGTTTTGATTATGCATGGGTCCCACGTTGTTGTGTGAGAGAAAAACTGCAGTCACAATTAATAGCAGGAGGACCAGGCCAATGCAACCCACTCCACTTTTAACCAGACTCCAAAAAAAAAAGACAGTTGCCAGGGAACCTACCTAGATCTGCTTGCTTACTTCGATCTGGGGCAATCCCATGAGCGAGGAGACATTTTTGCTATATTGTATGCATATGCAAGCTATAACATAGGCTTAGAGATGCATCCTTTATTATTTGACTCATTTTGAAAATGGAGCATCGTGTTAAAAAGCTTAACACAAGCTATAGTTTATTTTCAATGTTTTATTGAATTGTATAATTTCCTCCGGGAAAGTGATGACTTCCTTTATAAAAACAAAGCAAAAAAATTAATCTCTAAAGAATCTGGTGTTCATTTAATGGTCCGAGAGATCGAGTCAAAACATAATGTAAACCAAACAAAGATTATAAATAATCCAGATGTATAGACCATAATCAAATTTACATTTATTTATATGGAAGCAATCAATGTTCCTTCTCGTGTTATGAATAAAATCAACGATTAACACAAAGTTGGAAATTCAACCTAAACTCTATTTGCCTAGTGGCGAGATCATAATAAGGTATTTTCTATAAACAAACATAAGTTGTGAAATTTAATTTAAAAAAAAATCTTTGGCTAAATATATTTATATACCCCAGATGGACCACCAATCAACTGTAATTATCAAACATTTTTTTGCATTCAATGAATGCTACGTAAGCTATCACATAAAGAACAAAATGTGTGTGTGTGTTTATATATATATATATATTTTTTTTTTTTTTGTCATATTCTGACTTGCAGAAAACACTTCATAGAGTGAACTACTCCCTCCCAGAAATCAAATAAGACTCTCCAGTTGACCCGTTGTGTATTACAGTCCCCTATTAGATCTCAAAATGCAAAGTGCCACTTGCTTGACATAAGGTCACCATATTTAGAGAAGTCTACTGTGTTTGGTTTGGTAAAATGTCTTATTCTCAATTTGTGTGGACTTTAAAGGCGATATGTTTTGTATTATATTATTTTGTATTATAGCTTTCAGCACTGACTGTAACTTCTTATAAAATAGTCTTAGAATGTATTGACATACTTGTAACTTTCAGATATTTTAAAAATCCAAATGGTGCAAAATCCAAATGATCCAAAGAACGGAGCTCAGCCACTTGGACATCCACTGGATTAGACTGAGAAGTTGATCACAGAGTATGAAAAGGATACTTGTTAAAAATAAACTGACCATCTCTTTTTAATTTTAAAACAAGGACAAGGGCAAATGTGACAATTCCAGTCCCCTTTTTGGACAGATTAGAATTATCACCAGAAGCACTAGAGCGATCCCCACCGAACCGAACAGAACGGCACACTTTGTCCTATTGTGGCTTTGTAATAAAAAAATTAGCAAGTTTGTTTTTGCCAGTTATCCAGCTGTGAAATGAGCATTGCTTCAATAAAAAACCCTTAAACAGTGGACTGGCTGCTGCTTTATTAATTTCTAACGTTTGGGATGACTCATGAGGTCAGCCAAGGATCTAGCCTTGGTAGATTGGTCATTTCAGATGGTGTAGGATGCATGCTGAGTTGACATGCAGAGGCATTGCATTCCAATGAATGATACTGGTGAAGCAATCAAAAAACAAGTACAATTCCTGGAACAATTGGTTTTATGAGTTGCTAGTTTACATAGAAAATCTATCTTATTATTACTTTCCAGGCAGTGAATTTTAAGAGCATTTGAACACTAGGACAAATAGTAATATACTATACAGAGGCCTAGAGTGACTCTCAGATAAACTGACCGTTCTATGTCAGCTGAAAAATCATCAAGGTCCAGACGTGGTCATGGGTGTCTGTAGCAGAAGGCTAAAAAGGCAAAGTGTCATTCCTGAAAATGGCTATTCCTTTCATTTAAATGGCAAAAGTCTAGAGTTCACACAGTTTGCCCGATGCAAGCAAACATGTATGTGAGTGCTCAAAATAAAAATAGTTACTAAAGTGATCATTTTAGAAAATTACCGGGCATTACCGCATTAATGCAGAACAAAATGAATAGAAGAATTTAAGTGTTGGCGAGTGATAGTGATTGGATAGATGGATGGATAGATAGATAGTGTTGGGACAATAGATAGGTGGATAGATGATAGATAGTGTTGGGATTATATATTGATACATAGATAGATCGATAGATAGATAGATAGATAGATAGAATGATAGATAGATAGATAGAACGATAGATAGATAGATAGAACGATAGATAGATAGATAGAACGATAGATAGATAGATAGATAGATCATTTAATTTCATAAAAATAAAATCTTAGCTTTCTGTTTATGACAATTTCTCTTTTTATCATATTCCCATAATGTCATGGGCTTACACATGTGATCATGGGATGGACACAGGCAATTCAAATAAAGGTATTCATTTTGTTAACTTAGTTGCACTATGTATGTGTCTCTCTTCTTCCCTTACATGAATTAACATGGGGAAAGAGAAGAAAATAAGGTTTCATCTTTAAAGCCAATCTTATGTACCTGCAATCAATTATACTTCTGTGAGTGCAATATATCCTCCAATATTATTTGGCGTTGTACAGTATTATACTATTGAGTCTTTTTCTTTTATAGATCGTATATTTCATATGTTTATTCAAATGATATGAGGAATCTTCTTACAATCTAAAATGTATTTCAACAGTTAATATTATATCCATCATATATATCCACTTCTGGTGGTACTTTGTTAAATAGCGTGTTTCTTGTATTATCGCTAACTTTCAGTCGATTATTAGAATTTGTCATTAGCTACCAAGTGACAACTGCACTTTATAGTTTAATAACTATTCATCCTCCCATCCCTTAAAAGAAAGAGACTTATATCTGTGGATATTATGCAGAACAATTGTTAAAGTGAGTGATTCACGCAAGCACATTGTGCATCAATTAATTCAGAAAAGAGGTGGAAAATGATTTGGCTATAAAAGGATTAATAAACTTTAAATGCTAACAATGAAATACATATAAAAATATAGCAGATTTGTTCCAATAAATTAACACCTTAAGGACACAACTTCAGAAAATAAAAAGGAATCACAACAGAATATTTCCGTCATGTGTCCTTAAGGCGTTAATGTGTATCTAGAATACAGGGGCCTTGATGAGATTTATTTAAAGGGCCTCTACAATGACTTTTCAGCAGGATTCCTTTTCTCTGATAAATCCCATAGTGAATTCTATTGCAATCATATAGATAGGGGGCTAAAATAAATAACCCTCATAGTTATTAGTTATGGAGTTAGCAGCTGCTGACACAGAGAACAGATATAGAGGGATGGGGATATAAGCAACATGTCACACTAATGGAATGTCACTTCTATAAAACCATGCATACTTTCATTGCACCCTGGTAATGAATTTAGTTCAGGTACAAAGAAGCTCTTTCACTGGACCTTTAGATATGCAAATTAGGATATGGACAATATAACACAATGCAGACGTTGATTAAGAGGCATATTGTATCCTATATGTTGCTTATCTGCCAGACGAATTGTTGATGTTTACCAGATATTTGGTCTTCGACAGCTGTGCAATGTTTCAATGGACGACTCAAGTTACAGAAATGAAATACTTCTACGCACAAAAAACGAATTCCGAAGTAATCAAGAAATTTCAGTAGGATGTAGGACGTCAAGTATTGGAAGTGGATAAATCCATCACTTTTTCAACAAGCGTAAAAGTGTTAATATGTCATATATATAGTCACTTAGATACATTGATTCAATGTGGTATATACACTAGATACCAGATTGTAGCTAATTGTAAAATACGTTGAAAAATGTAGGCTGCGTTAGATAGAACCATAGTTAAGTTACATTGTTATTATTTTAATTTATTTATTTACATCTGCTTTCTTAGCATAAATTTTGAAGTTTGGTTCACTATTCTGCACAGAGTGCCCAAACAAAACAATTATAGTTTTTAATTTTAAAAAGCTACTTAAAATCACCATCTTAGCAAGCAAATGTGGGGATTCGATTACACCACACGGCCATATTTTGTTAAGCCCACCACTAGTACTGTCATAGTACCCCAATATCGATGGGTCCTACACTTATTTTAACATGGGAGATTAACATGCTAACTGCAATACTTACTGCTTGAACTGCCTATAGAGAGTCTCCTCAAATAAATACCAAAATATATACAAATTATAGATTAAAAAACAGCGCACACACAAAAAAGTACTGTTTTAAATATGACAAGGCTACTTAGAATCGCCTATCTTAGCAAAGATAGGCGATGCAATGTTGTATTTTGAATACATGTTGGTCTTTACGTTAGCACCACTACAGAGAAATGCATGTCCAGGGTATTCCCCCCCCCCCCCAATAACGTTTTTTCCCTTCAATATATTGCATAAGTAACCTAGGAAATAAAACATTTAATACAATTTAAATTTTATCCAAATGTTTCTTATTTCTTATTCACTGAAATGTAACTTGTGAATTTAAAGTAAATTTCAAATGTGAGACCACAATATCCAAACGGGAAATATTCTCCAAATCAGGTGTGTTTTTTACTTTGCTTATTTTGCCAATTCTAATTCACTTTGAATCAACTTTGAATTCCCAACAATTTATAGTGAAGTGATTACCCTGGTAAGGAGAGAGATAAAGAGAGAGAGAGAATGTCCAAGACGTTGAAATTTGCTGGAAAATGGGATGTGCAAAACATGGCAAATTTTAGTAAAAAAAATCTCATTCTCCAAACACAGTGTATCAAGAATGCGTGATGTGCTCAAAGCATATTTAAGAGACTCACTGGTCAAAGTAACTATACAAAAAAAGTAAACGATACCAAAATATGGAATATATCACATGTACACACAAGGTCCAAGGCACCAAATTTCAGCAACTCAGGCAGAACACACTGGATAAAACACATAATTACAACATGACTGACTATGTAACTTACAATAAAACATTTAAACTGGTGTATTTATGGAAGACAGATTTGCCGCTATTCGAAGTAATATAAGGCAACAAGTCCAATATTAGCAGAGCATGTTGTGATAAACTTGCAGAATGATCAAATGTTTTCTGGATATTTAACACCAACTTTCCTTGAAGTTTAAGGTAATGGAACACATCCCAAGGTCAAGTAGAGGTGATTGTCACTATAAAACATAGTTTTAATGAGAAACATACTGAATTTGGGTAACGATTCAGTGCCGAATGAGAAACCAACATATTACGCTACATTTTTTCAATTAAGAGAGATGGTTAAAGGGACACTGTAGGTACCCAGACCAGTTCAGCTTATTGAAGTGGTCTGGGTGCAATGTCCTATGTCCCTTAACCCTACAGTGGTAATTATTGCAGTTTCTGAGAAACTGCAATAATTACCTGCTAGGGTTAATTCCTCCTCTAGTGGCTGTCTACCAGTCATTATTAGACGACTTGTGGTTGCTTAAATGACGCTGGACGTCCCCTTGCTATGCATGAGAACCTCCAGCGTCACCGGAATCCCCATAGGGAAGCATTGATGAAAGGAAAACCTAATGCAAGCACGCCCATTACCACGCATGCCCCCACCAACGTCAGTGTGGCGGAACCAACCTCACCACTGGCCATTGGAGGAGCCTGGTCGCCCGCCTCCTGCCGCTGGACTATGGCCCCGTGTTTAACACTGTTCTTTTTCCCTGCAGAAAGGCTGGTTCGTGCCTTTCTGCGGACTGTTAAAGTCACGAACACCGCTGAGCCGTCGACCTCCCTTCTCCTACCTGCAGTCAATTATCCGAACACCGGTTCATTTGGTACTTTGCTGTTTAAACCATGCTACCCCAGATAGCTATGCCATGGAGCCCAGCCGTATACTGAAAGACTGTATGAAAGACTTTGGCTCCATGACGATTGAACTGTATGTATGTGATCTGAGCGCCATCCGGTAATAATGTGTGCTCAGATCTAAGCTATCTGGAGATAGGTAGAATGTGTATGTTCTATCTGATAAATGTAACAGTATGTAATTTTATGTCTTTTATTGTCCTTTGTCTGCCATGTGGTTAATGGAGTTTGGCCTCTGTCCTTGGAGATAATTGGATTACTTCCCAATTATCTCCAGGACAGAGATAAGGGATTGTGATGCATTGTGGGATTGTAAGCTTGTGATTGGTCAATGTCCAATATGTTTCACAGTCTTCCATCTGGTCCCCTAGGGGAGTGTCCACCAGCTGGGAGACCTGCATAAAAGTCGGGCAGGTAGCCCCAGTAAATCAGTTCTGCTTGACCCTCAAACGAAGTGTCGTCTCGTTCTTGGGGGGAATTGGATTGTATGCTGTTACAGACCGATTGCCAGGAGTGTAAGCTGTTCGTATGGTTTTTCCTATTCGGCTGTTTACAGCATTCATATGTTTAACAGCATTCGTGTGTTCGGGAGTTGGTGAATTCGTGTGTTTCCGGTTTGGGATTGGTGAATTTGTGTGTTTCCTGTTCGGGAGTTTGAGTATTCATGTGTTTGCAATTCGGGAGATTGGTGCTTGCAGCAGCTGTTCATGTATTTAAAAGGGGAATATCGCCAAAACGGTTTATAACCTCTTGTGTGCAAAACGGTCCGTTACAGTCAGTGTGACCCAGCACCGAGGGGCATTGGCACTGGATTCAGGTAAGTGACTAAGGGGGTTTTAACCCCTTCAGCGCCGCAGAGGGGAGGGGGAGCGAGGGGGTACAGTAGAAACCTATAGTGCCAGGAAAACGGCTTTGTTTTCCTGGCACTAAAGAATCCCTTTAACCTAAAAATGCTGAATACTTCATCAACATTTTGCAACACATTATATATTTATATATATATATATATATATATATATATAACACAAGATCCACTCACTTATCCACGAAACAGCAACTTTAATGTTGACAGATTTTGTTTTTAAAAACACCTAATCTTGGCAAAAATAATGGAGGTTTAGTTACATTATATGATCATACATTGCATAAACCTGCCACAACTTCAATGTACCCCATCTTTGGCAGGTCCTACTCTAACAGCCTAATGCCTGCTCTTACTTGGGGGAAAAATTCCATCTGAGGTTCTCTGCAGTACAAGGCTAAATAGGGCCCTGTGATGAGGCACCTGTGACAGGAAGGGGTGCAAAAACAAGGATTTGGCTAGACTCCCAAATATATATATATGAAACCAGGGGGCTGCACTCACCTGAACATGCATAAATGGGGTGCTGCTGGGGGCCAATTTATACAATATACAAGATTTAAAATATCAAGCTACTAGCCACTGCAAGCTTGGAGTGACCATGTCACACTCACCAGGGGCAAATTTCTGCCAAGGCTAGATTTTGACTTGACAAAGGCTAGTGGTGAGTGGGTATGTTAAGGCCCTTTATATATATATATATATATATATATATATATAGATATACTTATACATAAATTTCCACTTGGGTCCAGCACTCGTGTTTTTCTGGGTGCTTACTTCAGCCTAAATGTATAGTCCGAATAGTGCACTCTCAGGACTCAATAGGTGAATCTTCAAAAAAATATTTGTGCAATTTGATACACCAAAATAATGTCAACATTTCAGTCCATCCGTGGACCTTTTTCAAGATATATGTACATATTAGACATGTGCAATTCACTTTGGTCCGAATTCAAATTTGGACGAATTTCGGCCGAAGTCCCGAATTCCCGAAGTGCCGAACCGAAGTGCCGAATTGCCGAAGTCCCAAATTTCGGAAGTGCCGAACCGACCCAAATTATTTTTCCATGCACTTCCCTAATACATATACATACATACACACTGACCTGCTATAACATTAAAACCACCTGCCTCACGTGTCCTGAGGTATCTGGCACCAAGACATTAGCAGCAGATTAAAATCCTTTAAATACTTTAAATCCTGCAAGATTAGAGGTGTGGCCTTCATGGATCGGATTTGTTGTTCCAGCACATGCCACAGATGCTCAATCGGATTGAGACCTGGGCCTTGAGTGTCCCATTAAGCAATAAAGGTGCCTACAATGCAATCTTTTGTCTGTAGTCTAAAGGGCATAAGGGAAACAAAAGCTGAAAGAAAACAAAAACATGACAGTGCAACTTTAATTGCTGAACATGTTTTGTTGCTTTTGGAGGGAAATGCTGGATTAGAATTAAAGGTACCCAAGGATTAAGGTGGCAGATTTTAAAACTAAGAATTCCCAACGCCCCCCTGCCCCCAAAAAATGATAAAAGACAAAATAAGATAAACAACAAAACGATACCTGGGTATTGAAAACAGTGGTGCACCTCACAGATTCGATGTATCTTAAACTGTGTGAGAAACTAAAAAAAAAATGCAAGAATAACTTAAAGGGACAGTCTACCAGCACCATTATTCCATTGAGTGGTTAACAGTTTTTATTTTTATTTTAAATTCTCTATTTTGGATGTGCAAAAGATAACAAAACAAGCTTGTACAGCCACGACAGCTCAAACAAGCATAATAATAACAAATGTTATAAGACGGTGACATGACTTTCAAAGTAACAGCACATTTCTTTTTTGTAGGGTTAGTAACATGCTTAACATTTATAGCTAACTATGAAGGAAGAGAAGGTCCATACACATTTTAGCATGTTATAGTAACACAACTGTGTGATGTTAGATGAGCCTAATAACAAATAATGCCATTCAGACATGCAAAGGAGTTTTAGAAAAAATAATACATATTAAGTAATATGCTTGGCTAGTAGGTTATATGAAGAGCACAAGGTATAGAGCATAGGACAGGAGAAGTCCCCTAGGAGGCCCCAAACCAGTCAGAGGGGCATCTTGGTAGCTGTGGAGCAGGTAATTAAGAACAGCATTAGAGGATACTAAAGTAGGTGGACGTGGCTCATATATCATCAGAGATTAAGGTGAATGGCCATTAAGCATTGCCGTCCCAGTCTAACCTATGCCAGCCAGAGGATCAACACAGTCCCGCAACCAAGGTGAGCACTGTAGACTGTCACAGCTCAAGGGGGATCAGCAGCTCAGGCCGCCCGTCACAGACAGGGTTGTCCGTGGCACCTCAGAGAGGGTAGGAGACCCGGTATTGCCCGCCATTGTTGTTGCTTTTTGGCTGCTTTTGTGTTACAAGTTCTTGCGATGGATCCCAGTCTTCTCCGTACACACCTGGGCAGGCTTGCGGGCAGGCGGGAGAAATGTCACTTTCTCCGGTGCCAGTTGCCGTCACTCTTCGGTCTGTATCGGGAGCACGGAGATGGCACCTCTGTGGGTGGCCAGGGACCCTCATTGAGTGTAAACTGCTTGAAAATGGTTTCATACTGAATGAAGGGACAGATCCAGAGGACTAAGGGCACTATAACCAATTCAATAAAAGGAAATGATTATAGTGTCTACAGTCTCCCTTTAATTCAATTCAATAGACAGAAATTGAAGGTTGTTCTGGAGAATAGCAGTGAACGTCATGTTTACCACTCTCTTGTGCGGGTTACAAGAAATGTCCAAGAACAAAGAGACCTAGTATTTGTAAACCAGCGGAATATACCAAAGATGTGACACAACAGAAACTACTCAGAGGCTGACTACCTTAACTAGATCAAAAACATCTATGTACCTTTTTTAGATCAAGGTTTTGTCAGGGTACCTGTGGTCTCTACCTCCGAAAGAGGTAGAGACTTAGCTGTTCCTCCATGCAGACGGTCTGATGGCTCCCTTCCCCGCGGTCTATCCGGTCATGCTAGGCCGGCCGCGAGGGAGTGACTGCCTTTTACAGCATCTAGGCAGGAAGTAGTCATCAGGACACTCCCCCGGAACGACCTGTCAGTCAATTGCTGCAGGACCAATCAGGACGCCTCGGAGGCGTGGTTACTGCTCTGAACAGGGTATTTAACAGAGCTTCTTTCATTAGCTCATTGCCCTGTCGTGGTTCTAGCTTGTTCTAGTCACTCAGTGCTTGTGTATTCTATTATCCCTTTTGGTTTTGACCCGGCTTGTTTACCTTACTCTGCTTATCTCTGTTACCCTTGATTCGGCTTGTCTCTCGCTTACCTGTCTTCTGTTACCCTCGACCTCGGCTTGTCTTTGACCATTCTATACTGTACTACTTACGTTAGTCCGGCCATTCTAAGGTCCGGTATACGTATCTGGCTACTGTTTGTACTCTGCGTGTTGGATCCCTGTCCCGATCCTGACATTACGACAGGGCCAATGGATCCTGCAAGTACAAACAGTCAGCTGGCTGCTCCTGATCCTAGGTTTGAAGCCATGGATCACAGAATGGATCAGATGGCGCTTGCGCTACAGGCTCTATTAGCTGGTGCCAATAACCCACCAGAGGAGATACGTAATACCCCTGTTTCTCCTGTCGGTTCAGGTCTAGAGGTAGCCACAGTGGGTGCTTCTTCTCACATTACCCCCCCAGTACGCTATGGTGGGGCTCCTGAGAAGTGTCGTGGTTTTTTAAACCAAATTAGTATCCACTTTGAATTGCAACCTCGCTCTTATCCTACAGATAGGGCAAAAGTAGGATTTATTATCACCCTACTCATTGAGAGAGCTCTGAGATGGGCCAACCCACTATGGGAGAACGATAATCCATTAGTTTATAACTATAACGCATTTGTAGCTGCTTTTAGAAGAACATTTGACCCTCCAGGTAGAAAGGTTAATGCAGCCAGATTACTGTTGCGTCTGAGACAGGAGAACCAAACACTGGTGGATTATGCACTAGAGTTCAGGTCTCTGGCGGCAGAAATCAAGTGGAATGAGCAGGCGTATATGGATGTATTTTTGAATGGCCTATCTGATGTAATCCTTGATGAGGTTGCTACCAGAGAACTCCCTGAGAATTTAGAGGATTTAATTTCGTTCATCTCTCGTATAGATGAACGTCTAAGAGAGAGACAGAACACTCGAGAGAGGAACCAGAGACCTTCTTTTAGGTTAGCTCCCGCTGTTCCAAGTCCTGACTCCACGATATCTTTGCTTACTGAACCTATGCAGATAGGGTATACCCGCCTCTCTGAGGAGGAAAGACAGCACAGGAGAAGAGAGGGTTTGTGTATGTATTGTGGAGCCAAGGGTCATTTACTCTCGAACTGTTCTAACCGCCCGGGAAACGCTCGCACCTAAGTCTCTCTAGAGGACAGGCCTTGGGTGTTTCTATTTTGTCCTCTACTCCTGATTATAAAGATCACAGGCTTCTGCTACCAGTTTCCTTAACTTGGGGGAAGGAAGTAGTAAGGGCTATGGCATTGATAGATTCCGGTGCTGCTGAGAATTTTATCGACCAAGCCTTTGCTAGTAAGAACAATTTCCCATCCCAGCTAAGGGAGACACCTTTGGCCGTTGAGGCCATAGATGGTAGACCACTACTAGACCCTGTTATCTTTCGTGAGACCATACCCATTAATTTAAATGTTGGTATCCTACACGTGGAGAATTTATCTCTTCTGCTCATTTCGTCTCCTTCCGTTCCCATAGTTCTGGGGTACCCATGGTTGAAAAAACATAACCCTATTATCGATTGGGAGTTAGGAGAGATACTCTCGTGGGGCCAGGGCTGCCAGGATCGGTGTTTGTGCAAGGTTTCTCCATTAGCTAATATTAACATACCGGAGAATCCTACTCAGTCCACAGAAAGACAAATACCAGACCTTTACCTAGACTTAAGGGCAGTGTTTGACAAGAAGAATGCCGATTCTTTGCCTCCACACAGGTCATTTGACTGTAAGATTAAGCTTCTACCCGGCACTATGCCTCCGAGGGGCCATGTATATCCTTTGTCTGTTCAGGAAAACTCGGTTCTAGAGGAGTATATTCGGGAGAATTTAGAAAAGGGATTCATCAGGAGGTCTTCTTCTCCGGCCGGGGCTGGGTTCTTTTTCATTAAGAAGAAGGATGGCACGCTGAGACCTTGTATCGATTACCGAGGCTTGAATAAAATAACTGTCAGAAATGCCTATCCTATCCCACTGATTACCGAGTTATTTGATCGTCTTAAGGGCTCCAAAATCTTCACCAAGTTAGATCTCAGAGGGGCTTACAATTTGGTGAGAATCCAGCAAGGTCACGAGTGGATGACGGCATTCAATACCCGGTATGGCCATTACGAATACACTGTGATGCCATTTGGACTATGCAATGCTCCTGCAGTATTTCAAGATTTGATTAATGAGGTACTTAGGGAGTTTCAGCATGATTGTGTTATCGTTTACCTGGACGACATACTAATACACTCTAAGGAGATTGAGACTCACCATAGACAGGTCAGAAAGGTATTACACAAGCTGCTGCAACATGGCCTATATTGCAAATTGGAGAAGTGCAGTTTTGATCAGTCTCAGGTAGACTTTCTTGGATACGTGATTTCTGGGGAAGGTTTTAAAATGGATCCTGTAAAACTTCAATCTATTTTAGACTGGCCCTTGCCCAAAGGACTCAAGGCTATCCAAAGGTTTATTGGTTTTTCCAACTACTATAGGCGCTTCATTAAAGGATACTCCTCTATCATTGCGCCTATTACCAATATGACCAAACAAGGGGCTGATACTAAGTTCTGGTCTAAGGAGGCTCTGGGTGCTTTCAAGACTCTCAAGGAACTTTTTGCCTCGGCTCCCATTCTAGTCCATCCTGATACGACTCTGCCTTTCTTGCTCGAGGTCGATGCCTCTGAGACAGCAGTTGGGGCTGTTCTGTCTCAAAGGTTAGGGGTGGATAAACCGTTACACCCTTGTGGTTTCTTCTCTAAGAAATTTTCTGGGCCTGAGAGCAGATATGACATCGGGGAAAGGGAACTGTTAGCAGTCATTAAAGCCTTAAAGGAGTGGAGACATTTGTTGGAGGGGACCCTACACCCTATTACGATTTTGACGGACCACAAAAACTTGTCCTATATTGGGGAGGCTAAGCGCTTATCCTCTAGACAAGCTCGTTGGTCCTTATTCCTGACTCACTTCAATTATGTACTGACTTACAGACCTGGTTCTAAAAACTCTAAAGCCGATGCATTATCTCGCCAATATGAACCTTCTACTGTACCTGAACCAGTTCTTTCTTCTATAGTTCCGAAATGCAATATCATTGCTAATACGAATCTCAGGATTCATTCTCCATTATTGGCCGAGATCATTAAGTTGCAACATCTAGCACCTAAACAGACTCCTGCGGGCCGTCATTTCGTTCCTCCTGCTCTTCAACTGGAACTTTTACAGTGTTTACATAATAGCAAGATGGCGGGACATCCTGGTATTCGCAAGACTTACGCGTTGATCTCTAAGGACTTCTGGTGGCCTGCTTTACGGAGGGATATTGAGGAGTTCATCGCTGCATGTGAAGTTTGTACTAAAACCAAACAACCCCATACGCTTCCATGTGGATTCCTGCAACCCTTGGAGGTTCCAGAAAGACCATGGTCCTGTTTGGCCATGGACTTTATTGTCGATCTACCTATCTCTAAAAGACAGACTGTTATCCTCACCGTGGTTGACAGGTTTACTAAGATGGCACACTTCATTCCCCTGCCTAAACTCCCGTCTTCTCCCGAATTGGCAGAGATATTCGCTAAGGAGATTTTTCGCCTACATGGGATACCCTCTCAAATTGTATCGGACAGAGGCTCCCAATTTGTTTCCCGCTTTTGGAGGTCCTTCTGCTCTCAACTTGGTATTAAATTAAACTTTTCTTCTGCCTATCATCCTCAGTCTAACGGAGCTGCTGAACGTACCAACCAGAAAATTGAACAATATTTACGATGCTTTGTTTCTGAACACCAGGATGATTGGGTCGGTTTGATTCCTTGGGCGGAGTTTGCACACAACAATCTCGTTTGCGATTCTACTCATTCAAGCCCCTTCTTCATGAATTATGGTTTTCATCCGTCTATTCTTCCTTCGGATTCTCCTTCCCAGGGGGTACCGTCGGTTGATGTTCATGTTGCCAATTTGAGGAAGTTGTGGGATCAAACTCGACAAATCCTTGTGCACAACTCTATGTTGGTCAAGAAACACGCTGATAAACGTAGAAGGGCGGCTCCGGTCTTTGTTCCTGGTGATAGGGTATGGCTGAGCACGAGGAACATCCGTTTAAAAGTGCCCTCCATGAAGTTCGCTCCTCGTTATATTGGACCCTACAGGGTGCTGACCCGTATCAATCCAGTTGCGTATCGTTTAGCTCTTCCTAATACCTTACGCATCCCGAACTCGTTTCACGTTTCATTGCTGAAACCACTCATATGTAACAGATTTTCCTCCACAATAGCCCCTCCTCGCTCCGTTCAGGTGGAGGGTCAGGAGGAGTATGAGGTTAACTCTATTATTGATTCTCGAATCTCCCGGGGGAGAGTACAATATCTGGTTGATTGGAAGGGATATGGTCCTGAGGAGAGGAGTTGGGTACCTCAGGAGGATGTTCATGCTCCCCGTCTCCGCAGGGCGTATCACTCTCGCTTCCCATCTCGTCCCGGTTCATTCCGCCCGGTGGGCGTATCTGAGAGGGGGGGTACTGTCAGGGTACCTGTGGTCTCTACCTCCGAAAGAGGTAGAGACTTAGCTGTTCCTCCATGCAGACGGTCTGATGGCTCCCTTCCCCGCGGTCTATCCGGTCATGCTAGGCCGGCCGCGAGGGAGTGACTGCCTTTTACAGCATCTAGGCAGGAAGTAGTCATCAGGACACTCCCCCGGAACGACCTGTCAGTCAATTGCTGCAGGACCAATCAGGACGCCTCGGAGGCGTGGTTACTGCTCTGAACAGGGTATTTAACAGAGCTTCTTTCATTAGCTCATTGCCCTGTCGTGGTTCTAGCTTGTTCTAGTCACTCAGTGCTTGTGTATTCTATTATCCCTTTTGGTTTTGACCCGGCTTGTTTACCTTACTCTGCTTATCTCTGTTACCCTTGATTCGGCTTGTCTCTCGCTTACCTGTCTTCTGTTACCCTCGACCTCGGCTTGTCTTTGACCATTCTATACTGTACTACTTACGTTAGTCCGGCCATTCTAAGGTCCGGTATACGTATCTGGCTACTGTTTGTACTCTGCGTGTTGGATCCCTGTCCCGATCCTGACAGGTTTGGACTTGAAACAAGAACCAGATGTATCAAATTCATATACCAACTACAACAATAGCAGCACTGCTTCAAGAGGTGGGCCCAAGAGGACATCTGACCAAACATAGTCCCTGCCTCTCACCTTTTCACAGACTGACCTTTAACAATGATGTAGCCTAATATACTCTCAAAGGATCTGTCCTTTCCACCAACTTCACTAAATGTATTCAATGAGATGTTGATCTTTTCAAATTCAATCTAAATTTGTCCTCGACTGTTTTTTTGGTTGTTTTTTTCAAGATATGCCTAAATCTAAAAATATGAATGTTTGATTTGAACTTTGACCAGCCTGCTACACAAGCTACTTTGAAGAATTGTGCAACCTTAATGAGAAATGAGAGTTACGAAAATTCACCATAACCAGACATTAACGTTAAAGATTTTGGCATCTGACCTCACAGTTGTACCCAGACACAGTGATACAGGCAGTGGATATTGTAATCCATAGGTGCCAGAACAATTATGATGAAATTATATCATAGGTGCAAGACGTCAGTACTTATGAACTTATCCAGGTATGTAATTTTTGTCATAGAGAAGCATTGATGATATGCAACTTATCCACAGATAAGTTAATTCAGTACTTCCCAAGGAGAATCATTGAATACCAATGACTCAATCAGTGTTCAGCACCAGCATACTTTCACCCTGATACTTGGTATTAAATTAATTTCATTATTTTAATATTTTTCTGTTGGAAGTTCCTAGTGGCTACCTGTCTGGCAGTCATTACTGGGCATGTGATTTGTAAAATATGAACAGAAATGGCCATGTTTTCATTAGCAAGACTACAAAGGAAGCACCGTTAATGATTTTGGAGCATAGTGTGTCCCTTTAAATCCATTATTAATGAAGGGCACTAAGGAACTAGCGGCCTTTCTTTTAGAATTAAATCCTGCTTGTCTGGTTCTATAATACAAAATATATAAAAATACCACTAGTCCACCAAACCAGTGGCGGGACTACATACCTGTGCAGCTGGTGCTACACTCTCTCCCCTCAGCCCGCAGCAGCAGGCAAGCCTCCTGGAAATGAAAGGTATGTTAACAGGAGGGCTGCTGCAAATATTAACATTTACATTTATGTGTTTCTGTCAGACAGTGTGTGTGTGTCACAGTGTGTGTGTGTGTCTGTGCCACAGTGCGTGTGTTTGTCTGTGTATCAAGATGTGTATATGTCCAGTGTGTGAATCTTTGTGCCTGTGTTTGTATGTGTCAATGTGCATATATGTGTATCTGTGTGTTAATGTGTATGTATATCTGTGTAAATATGCAGGTCAGTGTGTGTGTGTGTGTGTGTCAGGGTGTCGATCTATGTATGTCTGTGTGCATCTGTGTTTCAGGGTGCGAGTTCTGGTGCATGTGTTTGTCAGTGTGTATTTATCTGTGTGTCAGGGTGTGCATCTGTGTGTCGGGGTGTGCTTATATGTGTGTGTATACACGTCAGTGTGTGCACCTGTGTGTCAGAGTGCATGTGTGTGTCAGAGTGCATGTGTGTGTCAGTATGTGTATATCTGTGTGTCAGGGCGTGCATCTGTTTGTGTGTACACATGTCAGTGTGTGCATGTGTGTCAGTGTGCGTGTGTCTGTGCGCGTGTATTTGTGTGTCAGGGTGGGTGCATGTGTCAAGGTGTGTGTGTGTCTGTAACGGACCGTTTCACTTACAAGAGGATAACCCAGTTTAGGCGATAATCCCCTTTCTGAGAGACAGGCACAGCTACTGCAGAACACCAAACTCCCAAACTGGAAACACACGAACCCTGGAAGCAGCCGAACAGGAAAAGCAATACGAACAGCTTACACTCCTGGCAGTCGGCATACAGTCCCCTTTCCCCCCAAGAAAGAGACACACTCCAGCTTCATGGTTAAACAGCAACAACACTGATTTATTCACACATAGGCTTATATGAGATTCTCCCATGCAAGGGAGGGGTTTACAGTACACCAATCCAGTTTAAGGTACAACCCACACATCTCCTCCCTCCAACATATCGGTTAACACAATTAACAGGGACATAGTTTTACCCAAGTTTTGGATGTACCCTAAATACTTGGGGTACATCCACAAATCCAATATCTCCAGATAGCCCTAGTCTGGAGGAACAACATATGTTAAAATCAGCCCATTCGGATAAAGCGTTCGGGAGTTATGGGCAAGCAAAGTTTTGACCTACCGCATGGGTAAAGTATCCGAAAACAGTTCCATGCATTTTGGCCCTGCGGTCGGTCACAGAAAAGGGAACAAAACTGACGAATTGCCTGGGTTATGGAGCCTAAGGGGTATTCGCATGAATCCCCTAGTTCGTGCGTTTCTTTCTACTGAACGGCGGGCCGTTCGGTAGTTTCCCCACGAAATCCTGGAAGTCTGGAGGTCTCAGCGGTGTTTGCCTAGTCGAGTGTCCGTTTTCAGTTCCAGACGCTCGACGGCAAAACACCGCTGTTCGGTAGTTTAAGATGGCCGCCGCCACGTGTTCGTTTCCCGAATGGCGGCCACCCAGAGGACAAAGACCACACTACACTGATTGCCAATTACCCGTTTGCAACATTGTTGCAAACGGTAATTGGAGGCACACTTAGTCCTGGGTGGTCTGGTTGTTCGGTAGTTTCCTCAATACAATGAATGGAGTGATTCTACCGAACAATCAGATGAATGCTGCATATATATAACCCAGGTTAACTGCACACATAAATACATACATGACATTAAAGGATTAAAGGCAGGATTACTGTAATACGCTCCACAGTCTTAAAGGTACAGTGTCCCAAAAGTCCCAATAGGTCCACGGATGGCCCTTAAAGGCCCAGTAGCAGTAATATAAATTATTACATGCCCAAATATAGTTTTTACAGTACAATATGCCCAGGGGCCATAGTCGCAGGGCAGGAGGCTAGCAACCAGGCTTCTCCAGTTCACAGTGGCAAAGTTGGTTTCGCCACAGTGTCATTGTGCATATGAATTTCTGTGTATGTCAGTGTGTTTATATGTGTGTTTCTGTGTGTTAATGTGTATGCATACCTGTGTCAGTATGTATGTATGTATGTAAGTGTGTATGTGCATATATTCAAGCAATCAAACAAACAAACAAACACCAACACAACATGCAAACACACTCATGCAATCAAACATACAAACACATCCCTGCATTCAAACTCCAAAATTATATAAAACACACTTCTTTACTTAAAAACCAATGCTATACAGAAATGTACATCCGCATTTAAAAGCTAACATTGCATCCAAACACATCCCTGCAATCAAACACAAAAATACAAAACACCCCTTTATTAAAACACTAAAATTATATACAAGCACCACTACACAGAAAAGCACACCGACTTTTAAAAGCCAACACTACATCCAAACACACCTCTACATTCAAACGCAAACACTATACACAAGTATACCACTGCGTACATATACGATTATGAGACAAACAAAATTCTTATCTTATGCTTAAAATATTATGCTTTGTTTTTTTAACCAATGATATGTTCCTTATTTGGACGTGCACTGCAAAATTGCAACATAAAGTTGAGTCCTTGAGTGTTTTTCTTTTACTAGTTTGGTTCTCAATGGCTTTTGATAATAAATCAATCGATTTTTCTGGATTTGCTAATTGCTGTAGGATACTAAGTTTCAGTATATATTGTTTCTTAAAGAAACTGATAGAAATAAGGTGTAACATATTAATGCTGCCCATCCATTAACACAAAAAATCATTGCATACTACCATTTTTTACAAGTCATTAAGAACAACTCTTTCAGACAGCTACAACTAGACACATACAAAATTTTTTAAATGTTTGACAGGCTTGTTGCTTGTACTTATCATAAATGACTATTGGAGATAGAATATTATATTGTATACACCTTTATAACTGGGGGTGAGGGGTTATAGCACTTTACCTTGACTATATATTTTTTAACATTTTTTTTATTGTTTCTGGCTTCTGTTTAGAGTCATAAGATGTCCTAATGAATGTTCCATAGGTGAATAAAAATGTTGATATTATCTGTACGTGTATTTAAATTAGATTTTAAAAAAAAAATTTCACAGAAGACAAGTGAGTACACATTCTTTGCATGTCTTTACACATAAGCCAGTGTAACATGCAAGCATGACTGGGAGCAATGCAGTCCTTGCATCTGTGTATATATGACCCTACATATATGACTTACTCACATGACAATTTTTTTTTTTTTTTTTTAAACCAGCAAGCAAACACTTTTAAATAAATATACAATCCAAAATAAAGCAAAACAAACTTTAAAAGCAATGTAATAAACATTTATAAATTTACTTTAAATTTGGTCAGATTGCATTAGTGGGCACGCCTCTCAGGTAGGGGAGTTTCTTCAGCCTACCACGACTTCCCATTTAACCACTCGGCTCGGTTTCAGACCAGTCCTGCAGAGTGAGGCAGCTGTCTCATTTAAAGCTAAAGCTTTTGAGTGAGACAGTTGTCTCAAAGGGATGCATGTTCCTTTAAACAAGTCTCTTTTAAAGGAGCACTCTATGGACCATAACCTCTAAGTAGTCACTTAGTGCAGACACACAATCAGGAATACAACAGTGGTAAACAGTGTGATGTTTACTTGGATCCCCTCATTTTAGATTAATTATTTTCTGCAACTTGTAACAGTGTCCATTAGCTGAGAGTTTCAGATGATGCTCTCAACCAATGTATGTTGTTAAACGTTGCACAATATTTATATAGCAAATAAGCTATGGGAAGTCCACTCTACAGCAGACTATAATGGTTATGAATCTTAATGAAATACTAATATTGGATGTGGATAGAATCTTAATGAAATACCCATTTTGACTGTGTTGGAGCTTCACTGAATTTCCAAACTAGTCAAGAGATATACCGAGACTCTGTATATTTTCTCTGCCTGACTTTCTCAGACTTAAGGCGGAGTCTAAAAGTCCACTTTGAATTGGCTTTGTCTATTAAGGATCACGTAGTCTCTCTTCGAACACGACCCACTGGATCAAGATAGCAGTGCCCGCGAGGGACAAGTTCAGTTGAGTAAATCCTACCTTTATCTTCACCTACTCCCAGTGGCGATGTCAAAGTCGGAGGACAAATGGTGCTTTAACTGCCATAGGTATCTAGATTTCTGCAATGAAAATATGATAAGTATACATTTCTAACTGTGCCTCTGCCTATTCATGTACCAAATATTACAAAGACAAAAAAAAGATGCCTGGAGTTATATGTCTTTATAAAGAACCAGTAATCTTTAATGAAATACTACTAAATTACAAGCTCAGATTCCTTGTGATTACTTCTCTCTGGAATCGTTCAATGCTCTAATGTGGAACAGAATTGTTTACAAGCATTTTACAGTGAGACATCAGTTTGGCTGAGAATTTAAACATAAACAGTAGCAAGTGCTTTTAAATATGGAATATTTTTTTTTCCGAGTAAAAAGCTGGAAGCTGGTTGACAAAAATTAATTCATTATTGTAAACAGCATCTTTTAATTAATATCTGGAAGTTACCAGGCTTCAATGACTCATGGATCTAAGCAATTAGGAAAAAGAGAATTATTATTTTTTTTGACCACCAGTACCAGGAGACTTAAAGGGACTCTATAGTCACCTAAACAACGTAATAAAGCAGTTTTAGTGTATAGATCATGCCTCCGAAGTTTTATTGCTCAAGTCACTGCCATTTAGCAGTTAAATCACTTTGTTTCTGTTTATGCAGCTCTTTCCACACCTCCCCTGGCTCGAACTGACAGAGCCTGCATGAAAAGAAAAACTGGTTTCACTTTCAATCAGATGTAATTTACCTTAAACCCTTTTATGTCCTGCTCTGTAAATTGAACTTTAATCACATACAGGAGGCTCTTGCAGGGTCTAGCAAGCTATTAACATAGCAGGGGATAAGAAAATCTAAATTAAACAGTGCTTGCAATAAAGGGAGGATAAACATTAGATGACTCTACAGGAAGTGTTTAGGAAGGCTGTGCAAACCACATGCAGGGAGGTGTGACTATGGCGCATATACAAAGTGATTTAACTCCTAAATGGCAGTTAATTGAGCAGTGAGACTGCAGGGGCATGATCTATACACCAAAACTGTTTCATTAAGTTAAAGTTGTTTTGGTGACTA